>NC_073236.2:31947500-32572500 GCF_029281585.2 Gorilla gorilla gorilla | reverse complement strand
ATATAGCAAACCAGAAATTTTAGATTCTAGTTTAACATACTGGATATGGACATTTAGATTTGGATATAGATTTACATATATACTCCAAACCACCTCCCCGCTCCCAGAAAACAGAAACATCTTAGGAGTGGAATTTTATGAAAGGAAAAGCACAAAGCTAAAATAACGCAGCCTGTAAAGTTTAATCTCGGCAATAGGCAAGTTATTGTAATCATATTTTACCCCAAAAGGCTGCTCCACAATGCATGTGCTGTGGGGTATACTTTAGAAGCCTTTGTCTTCCATTGTGGTCTTCAATATAATAGAGCAGGATGGTCTGAAACCTCCTCCACCCTACAGAAAATATGACTGGATCTTGGGACTTGAGGATTTTCTTATACCAGCGATGTTTCTTCAGACACATCTGAGGGGGATGAGAGGGTAAGATGATTGATGCAGGGGAAATCCACAGAGCCTCAGGCACCAAATATGCAGCAAAGGGACCCACCTGCACGTGTCCAACATTTCCCTCGCTGTTGCCCAAGCCACCCAGGATCATGGGGTAATGGGGGTCAAAGTTCTGCACAAATTCACAGGGAACATTTTCAATCTCAACGCGGACGTACATCCCAGGTCGAAAACCATCATACTGAACTCTGGCTTTATCATCTTGATCTTCAAATTCTACGTAATCCAGCTGTACATGACGGGGTCGGGGGGAAAAACCTGTATGCTGTTATTTGTAATAAACATAGGATTAACATGAACAAATAAGCAATTTCTAAGTAAAGGAACTGTGGACAGAATTATGTAGGCTTTATCCTATTAAAAATACTACACATTTGCCGGGTACAGTGGCTCATGCCTGTAATCCCAGCACTTTCGGAGGCTGAGGCGGGCAGATCACATGAGGTCAGGAGTTTGAAACCAGCCTCGCCAACATGGTGAAACCCCGTCTCTACTAAAAATACCAAAATCAGCTGGGCATGGTGGTGCGTGCCTGTAGTCCCAACTACTCAGGAGGCAGAGGTGAGAGAATCGCTTGAACCTGGGAGACGGAGGTTGCAATGAGTCAAGATCGTGCCACTGCACTCCAGCCTGGGCAATAGAGCGAGATTCCATCTCAAAAAACAAAAAAACAAAAAAAACCTACACATTTTACCTCTACAGTCTGTTCAGAATATGTCCCAACCATTTTCTTCTCTCCTGCTCCAAGGGACAGCAAATGTAGATAACTGTGGAGCCCTGCGTGCTCGAACATTGGAAACATCCCCAGTCCACACTTTCTTTCCTTCCTTTCCAAATAATTCTTTCACACTTTTCCCTTGTCTTCAAACACCCACCACCACCCTCACCTTCACTCAGCTGATGGCTGTTTCCTGATTCACTCCAAAACCAAAAGAACCTCTACGGTCAACCCTCTACCAGGGTTTCCTCCCATATCCAGCCTTATCAGAGCTCTGACCTGGCCCATAGAGGAGCTATGTGTGGCTATTTCAATGAAAATTAATTACAATTACATAATATTTAAAATGCAGTTCCTCAATCACACTAGTCACACTGGAAGTGGTCCATATCAACTTGCAGCCAGTGTTACAATATTGGGAAGCACAGATGTGCATCTCCATGATCACAGAAAGTTCTACGGGCAGCTCAGGCACAGATGATTTGTCCATGCCTCTACTCAGGGCCACACATCACTTGCTCACTAGACACCATCCACTCTTCCTGGACTTTATTCCAACAGCTCTTCCCTCTGTTCTCTCTCTTATCTCAAAACCTTTTGATTCCACTTCTTCCACCAAAAACTGCTTCATTTCTCTGCTTCTCTCTGCAGCAAAACCCCACAAAAGTTTTCCACAGTTGCAGCCTCCAGTTCCTCTGCTCCCATTCTCCTACATCCATGAAAATTGGTGCTTGCCAAGATCGCTGAAGGCCTCCAGGCTGAAGGACTCCTCCAGTGGTCAACTCTGCCTTTACTGTAGTTAACACTGCAGCGGGATCTGAACAGTGCTTCGCCTCTGTGTACAACTGGACTCCTGCATGCCTGCATGCTCACACTGCTTCTCCCTCTCCCTCCTAGGCACTGCTCAGGCCTCACGGCCGCAATCGCCCCATCTCGCCCATGCCAGTCTTGCTCCTCCCAGTCACTCTGCACTCACTCCCTGACCACCTCACAGAGTTAAGTGGCATCTACGTGCTGAGGGCTGTACATCTAAGTCCCTGGCCAGACCTGTCTCTCCAGACTTGACACTCCACTTGTCTGCATGATACCCAGCCGAACCAAACATCATCTTCCCAAAACTGCATCTGCAGACAGTTTCCTATCTAACCTGTAACAACCCACCCTTCCAGGAACTTCCAGTCACCATCCTCATTTCCTCTCACACACCCCACATTCAGTCCACCAGGAAATCCTACTGACCCAGCTTCCAAATAAACTCTATCCGGGTTTGACTCTTTGTCTCATCTCCACTGCCAGCCCTCTGGTTTGTGCCACCAGGCTGATCTCTACCAGACTGATGTCTTGGCAGAGTGATCTGATTACCTGAATGTCTCTCCTCTGCTCAAAACCCTCCAAGGACTCCCATTTCAGAGTGAAACATTCAGTCTTTTCCAATGGCCCACAAGGCTCTAGGTAATTTTAAATTGTAAATGGTGTGAAGCAAAAACTTCAGAGTTAGCCTAGTCATGCCTTTCAAAGGTCAACACAGACTAGCAACCACTAAGCTAATGCCTAATCAGGAAACAGTCCTTTGACTAGATGAAGATCTAGGATGAAACTCCGTTTCACAAATCATATACCTAATCTGTTCCAGCTTACACAGGCACTCCTGGCCTCACTAACAAGATGCAACTCAGATGCTCACCATCAACTGTACACACGTTTCTGTGTCTGTCTCCTTCAGAGTGACATCACCGCCTCCAGCAACCTGCTCAGCACCCCCAGGCAGGAGGGCCACACCATCTCCCTTTATCTCCGCATCTGACCTTATACTCCACATGTCCTTCTGAACTCTGACCAGGATGAGTTTTCAGAGCACTTCCCCTGGGAGCTCTGGTGTGTCCATAAGCCACACGGGCCACTGATCACCTGCCATTCAAATCAGGGAGCAGCGATCGGAATAGGCAGCATTGGCTTGCGCTGAAATGAACACACTGTCTCAGATCACTACACTGTAAAAGTCTCAAAAGTAGAGACCATGTCTCAGTCATTTCGGTTTCCTAATTCTTGTTACAAAATAGGTATGGATCTTTTTCTGGTGATCTTCTGACTGTAGAAACAATGAGCTCACTGCATGAATAAACACACTCACATGCATCTACCCAGGAGTCCAAATGAAAGGCACAGAAGCAGGATAGGAAGCAGGGACCCAAAGAAAGTCAGGGATTCCTGCACTATGTGATAGTCTTGACAAGGGGCTGAGAGGAACTGAGGTTTCTCACCTGTGCTTCTTTCTGCATTTTTCCTTTAAGATCATCAAAATATGTGCTTTCTCCTTCATCATATTCCGCATCAAACATCTCCTTCAATTTTCTCTTCTTATCCAAATGCTTTTTCTTGGCACTTTCTTCTTCGTCGGGGTCAATTTCTTCCTTGTTTCTCTATATCTTCATTCTTAAATTTACAGAAGAAAAAATTTTGTGTATGTTTATGACTGTCTTTTCTTTAAACATTACATTTTTTAAAGTTCTATTTAAACAAAAATCTTAGCAAAAGTCTGTTATCATTATCAATAAAACAAAACAAAACACAACATAACCTTTGTCTCTGAATAACATGGTACTGCTACAGGAAATTGTTACATCTGCATTACAGTTAGCTGCTATTCCTTAAGCTGGCTGGGAACACAAGCTAGAATAAAAATAACAGACATGTCCCTCACCCAGATGCTCCCAGACCCTGTTCTAAAGAAATATTAGGGAGAACAGGGACTTCATTCTTTTAAATGACACTTAAATTTAAAAAGAGGAGAATGATGGCAATGGTTGAATGTAAGTCTGAGAAGCTAAGACTTCTGTGAGTGAAAAATCACAGTGGTCTTGGCAAATGACTATGGCAAGAAACGGTAGTAACTGTCGTCCAAAACTTAACAAGTAAACAAGAAAGCTTCTCTTTGGTCCCCACATCCCCACCCTTTAGGAAGGAATCTATCCATCCAGTCTGCAATCTTCACACATCACAAGTAAGATTTGCATTTCTCAATGTGGGCCTCTCTCAGAACACAATGACCAAGAACAGCCAGCTACGACAAAGTCATACCTGAGTGTCGGGGCCCGATTTTCCCTTGTGCACGTCCCGTTTCCAAGTCTTCAAAGTCACCGTAGAGCTCCTCTGGGAAAAGAACACCCAAAGGCTGCTCTGTGAGCCAGGCATGCATGTGCTGCTGGCCCCACCCACGACAGGCCCACAGTGCGCTCCGCGTTCCAAGCCTCATTCTTACTGTTCCCGTCACTAGACACACAGGCAAAACTTTGCACTAGGGAATGCTTCATAAAAGTTAGTATTTCATCATGTGTTTAGGTAAACTAAATTGACCCAATCCACATTTCCGCACTTCATGTCAAAAATCCCAATCTCAATTTTTCCAGTATAGATAATGGACACTCTTTCGTTTTTGTTTTTGTTTTTTTTTTTTTTTTTTTTTGGAGATGGAGTCTCACTCTGTCACTCAAGCTGGAGTGCAGTGGCACGATCTCAGCTCACTGCAACCTCTGCCTCCCAGGTTCAAGCAATTCTACTGCCTCAGTCTCCCGAGTAGCTGGGATTATAGGCACTCGCCAGCAGGCCTGGCTAATTTTTGTATTTTTAGTAGAGATGGGATTTCACCATATTGGCCAGGCTGGTCTCGAACTCCTGACCTCGTGATCTGCCCTCCTCAGCCTCCCAAAGTCCTGGGATTACAGGCATGAGACACTGCAACCGGCCAATGGACACTCTTTATGAAAGACACAGAGGTCTATCTGTGTCCCCCAAATGAATAATTCAAAGAGTGAATGGAAAAGTCCCACGCTGATAACCAGCACATGTGAAAAGGAGTCTCAATGTAAGTTCAACACAACACAATCACGTAACACACCTAGGGGAAATTTTAGATCATATAAAACATAGCATTTAGATTAAGAGTAGAGCCCCAAACCACACCAAACCCATGGGAAGAGCTTATTCACTCATTCATTCCTTCATTTGTTTTTGGAGCTCTGGGTTCAATTATAGTTCCCACTCTTAAAAGAAACAGACAAGTAAGGCTGGGTGCAGTGGCTCACACCTGTAAACCCAGCACTTTGGGGGCCCGGGAGGCAGAGGTTGCAGTGAGCCATAATTGCGTCACTGAACTCCAGCCTGGGTGACAAAGTGAGACCCTGTCTCAAAAAAAGGAAAACAAAAGAAAGAGGCAAGTTAAAACTCATTTGGGAGAGCAACGTTTAGAAGGCTATTAAAACATTTTCACATAAGGGCCAAAGAACCAGGTAGATGTTATAAAAGATAGGAAGCTCCTATTTGTAATAAAAGCAAAAAAGGATAAAATAGGAATAAACCTAACAAGAAGTGCACCGGAACTTTATTTATTTAAAAAAGAAGAAAAGCTTTAATATGCTACCAAAGGACAAAAGGAATAGCATCACTACCAACACTCGTAAGTGCTCTCCACACCAGGCACTGTGTTAAGTACTTTCCTTGCCTTAACCACATTCTTCAACCCAAGGAAGTAGATGTTGTAAGTATTATATACTAAATAATGGTATGTCCTCATTTGAAAAGGAAGACTCGACATCACAAATACGCCAATTCTCCCTTTAGCACAGTTACAACCCGAAACCACCACTAAGGATTTCTGGTCTAGAGAAGATAACACATTATACTCTCCTAAGAAATGTAACCCAAACTCTAGAAATAATAGACAGGAGATGATCAATGGAGAATTCCGAAAGGTGGACAGAAAAAGGCTGCCGAGGGACTCTAGGACTAGGGAATGCATAGTGGCCAGGTGTCTCCCTGGACCTCATCCAATAGGACGGTGACCCAGGCCCAGAGTTTCCCAACTCCCAACGTAGCAATAGAAGGCAACCCAGGCAGACTCAGTCCCCGCAGATCAAAGGAGATCTTCCCCACAACAAGAAAACCAGCTCCACACACCAAGACAACCACCATTCCCCACCCACCTAGCTGCAGCAGGTGGCCCAGCCTGGGGCAGCTCCCCTGTTCCCTCAGATGGGCAACAGCAGGGACTGGTGGGAGAATCCCAGTGATACATATTAGCCAAACAGACCAAAATAACACCATGAAGGCTCTGAAATTAAATTGCCATTGGAATCACAGCCCACAAAGTAGACCAAGACCTACAGACTAAACCTAAACAGGAGGACTGCCTGCAAAAATAAAAAAATTACATAGGCAGATGTTGGAACCACCTGACTCATCACTTATAACAGTCAGTATAAAAATGCTTCAACAAGCAACTACAAATCCTATGGCAACAATCAAAGAACTGAAAACGTCAGCAAAGAAACTGAAGAAGAATCAAATGGAAATTACAGAAATATAAAATACAGTAACAGAAATTTTAAAAAAATCTAACTGGATGGGCTCTATTGAGTAAAAGTGGAGACGACAGAGGAGAGAATCAGAGAAGCTGAAACCTGATCAACAGAATTCACCCAGTCTAAACAATAGAGAGAAAATAACCTGAAAACAAATGAACAGAGCTGCACGGACCTGTGGGACGATAACAAAAGACCCCGCATTTATGTTATCTGAGTCCCACAGGAGACCAGAGCTGCGAAAGCATGCAAATAACTAATTCCTGAAGCTTCCCACATTTGGTGAAAGATATAAACTTACAGATTCAAGAAGCTGAGCAAACCTCAAAGTATACCAAAAGAAAGCAACACTGATTAAACTTTCAAAATGAAAAACAAAGAGCAAAAATGGCAGAATGCCTGTAGGGACACGCCAACTCAAATGCCACGGAGGCCAGAAGGAAGTGGCACAACATTTTCAAGTGCTTAAAAAAACCAACCAAACAAAAAAACCAACCAAACAAAAAAACTGTTGGCTGCAAATTCTATATCCCATGAAACTACCCTTCAGAAATGAAGAGAGAAATAAAGACATTCTCAGAGGAAGAAAATATAGGAATTTGTCACTGATCAATTTAGAAATGCTAAAAAGTGGCTACAGAAATACGTTCTGTCATTTCCACAATACAAAAAATTAAAACAAAAAATCAAAATAAAAAATGGCTACAGAAAGTTCTTATGCAGAAGGGATGAATATGGGACTATGGGAGGAGGGACAAAGGAAAGACCAGAAATGTGGATACATACGCGAGACAATCCACAGTTCTTAAAATCACATTTGATGACTGAAACAAAAACTATACCACCACGTACTACTCAAGCCAGTGATTTATACAAGTGGAAAAGGTAAAGCGACATAAATGCAAGGCAGGTTTCCACACTTTGAAGTGGTAAATACTGGTACCAGTAGACTACTATATTACAATACACACATTGTAACATCCAGAGCAAACACTTTAAGACTATACAAAGAGATACACACAACAACATTATACAGAAATAGATCAAGATGGAGGGAAAGAAAAAGGAAACAAAAAAGCAAATAATAAAAACATCAGACATAAGCAATTATGTAACAATAAGCACCTTAAATGTAAATGGTCTAAATAAACCAAAAGACAGATTGATGGAGAGCCTATAATAAACACATGGTCCAACTAAATACTGTTCATAAGAAACTTCAAACTCACTTAAGGACCTAAGTAGGTTGAAAGTAAAAGAATGGAGAAAGATATCCTGTGAAATCATTAATTTTTTAAGGCAGCAGGAGTGAATATATTAATATCTCATGAAGTAGACTTCAAGCAAAATAATTTCCCAGAGCTGGAGAGGGTCTTCACTGAATTTTAAGATCTAAAATTTCCTATGCTGCCTTGACATCTTTGAGCCTCACAGGGCCCCAAAGGCCTAGCCGTGGGTTTTCCTGTTTCTACCAGACACCCCCTACCCCGCCACCCAACAGGAAAGGCTCCCCACCTGGCTAGTTCTTTTATTAGCCAGAACAGTTGCACCTCAGCCTAACAAGTTTCACTTCACCTGTCTGCCAGCCTATGAATTTATTCAAACAAGCCAATTGCACTCCCCCTCGGGAACCATCGGTCATTGTGTGCTCTTGTTACTACCAAGCCTGCCTGCTTCCTCAGCCCCCCAGCCCTCACTCCGCTACAGAGTGCGGTGCCCATCTGACCCTGTGTAGCATGCAGTGTCCTCCTCTGAGCTGTGGGTATATGTGACTAAAACACCGCTGTCAATCTCATCCATCCACGCCAGGTGTCGTGTTCAGCCATCTCCTACACTTTAGGGCAGGGACCCCTCCTTCACCAATGGGGTGAAAAGGAAGTGACCATAACAACCGCTTAATGACAAAAGGATTAACCCACCAAGAAGACATCTACTTCAACATCCTCCTCTTAGCAACTGTTAAAACTAGGCAGAGGCCGGGCACAGTGGCTCATGCCTGTAATCCCAGAACTCTGGGAGGCAAAGACAAAGGATAGCTTGAGGCCAGGAGTTCGAGCCTGGGCAACATAGCAAGGCCTCATCTCTCCGAAAAATTTTAAATTTAGCCAGGTGTGCCGGCACACACCTATAGCACCAGCTACTCAGGAGGTTAAGCCAGGGGAAGTACTTGACCCTAGGAAGTCAAGGCTGCAGTGAGTCATGTTCGTGCCACCGCACTCCAGTGTAAGTGACAGAGTGAAACTAGGCAGAAAAGGAGCAAGGATTTACAAAAGATCTGAACAGTCAACCAGCAAAATTTGACATCCGTATAACACCCCACTCCCCAACAGCAAAACACACACATTTTTAAAGCCAATAGAAATCTACCAAGATGAAGTACACTTGGGGCAATTAAAGAAATCACAGCAAATCTTGCTGTGCGCCCCTCTGCGCCGGCGCCGGCGCCGTGCCCCTCTCTGCGCCTTCTTTTCTCACCATGGGGAAGCGTTTGGGGGCCTCTTGAGGGACCCCTAGATGCTTCCACTCAGAGCCCCCAAAGCAGGGGAGCCTCCACTCCTCTGTCTGCAGCCTCCCCTGTCGCTTCTCGCTACCCAGAGTTCAGTGGCCTGGGGGCTGACGGAGGTGGTCGCCTCTGCCAAGGCCCCTCCCGGCACCTCCCTGGCTCATCCAGCCCACCTTCCTCCCACGCTGGCTCACGCAAAGTGCTCTGGTCACCAGGAGCCCTTCCTGACCAGCCCCGGCCCCTACTTGGCCTTCGCCCACCTGGCCTCCCCTGGAGCCCTGACCTGGGTGCCGGGCCTGCTGGGTCCAGAGCCCACCCCGCCCTGAACAACCCCGAGTCTCAGCCACCCTCAGCTCTTACCCTTTCACAGCTGGAGAGTGGAGCCTGGGCCTGCGCCTCTCCGTGCCTGCGCCGCCGCTGTGCGCCTCTCTGCGCCTGCGCCGCCGCTGTGCGCCTCTCCGCCGCCGTCCGCCTCTCCGCCGCCGCGCCGCCGCCGACCGCCTCTCCGCCGCGCCGCCGCCGCCGTCCGCCTCTCCGCCGCTGACCGCCTCTCCGCCGCGCCGCCGCTGTCCGCCTCTCCGCCGCGCCGCCGCTGACCGACTCTCCGCCGCCGTCCGCCTCTCCGCCGCGCCGCCGCCGTCCGCCTCTCCGCCGCGCCGCCGCCGCCCGCCTCTCCGCCGCGCCGCCGCCGCCGACCGCCTCTCTGCCGCTGACCGCCTCTCCGCCGCGCCGCCGCTGACCGACTCTCCGCCGCGCCGCCGCTATCCGCTTCTCCGCCGCCGTCCGCCTCTCCGCCGCGCCGCCGCCGTCCGCCTCTCCGCCGCGCCGCCGCCGTCCGCCTCTCCGCCGCGCCGCCGCCGTCCGCCTCTCCGCCGCGCCGCCGCCGTCCGCCTCTCCGCCGCGCCGCCGCCGTCCGCCTCTCCGCCGCGCCGCCGCCGACCGCCTCTCCGCCGCGCCGCCGCCGTCCGCCTCTCCGCCGCGCCGCCGCCGTCCGCCTCTCCGCCGCGCCGCCGCCGTCCGCCTCTCCGCCGCGCCGCCGCCGTCCGCCTCGCCGCCGCTGACCGCCTCTCCGCCGCGCCGCCGCTGACCGACTCTCCGCCGCGCCGCCGCTATCCGCTTCTCCGCCGCTGGCCGCTTCTCCGCCGTTGTCCGGCTCTCCGCCGCTGTCCGCCTCTCCGCCGCGCCGCCGCTGTCCGCCTCTCCGCCGCGCCGCCGCTGTCCGCCTCTCCGCCGCGCCGCCGCTGTCCGCTTCTCCGCCGCTGTCCGCCTCTCCGCCGCGCCGCCGCTGTCCGCCTCTCCGCCGCTGTCCGCCTCTCCGCCACGCCGGCACTGGCGCTGTGTGCCTTTGCAAGGGCGGAGCTGCGTTCTCCTCGGCACAGACCCGGAGAGCATTGCGAGGGCGGAGCTGCGTTCTGCTCTGCACAGACCTTGGGGCACTGCCTCGCTTTGGGACAACTCGGGGCCGCATCGACGGTGAGTAAAATCCTTCCTGTTTGCAGCCATGTTTGTGGTTGGTGGCAGCGATGGACACTGCAGCCAGCCAGAGTGTAGAAAGGCATCGGGGTAAGTGCGCTATCCAGGCTGTACTGCTGGTGGCCTGGGACGGGTTGGGAGCTCTATCTCAGGCGTCACTGCCCGTCTTGGGTGGCTGGTTGGGTGTGCTATCTGGGGCTGTGCTGCCTGCACCGGGGGGGCGGTTTGGGGGCTCAAACCGGGGCTGCACTGCCTTTGGCAGGGAGCCGGTTGGGGGCACTATCCCAGACTGTATTGCTGGCAACAGTGAGGTGGGCTAAGTGTGCTATCTGGGGCTGCACTGTGCGGCTGTGGGGGGGGGGGGGGGTGGCGGTTTTGGGTTGAGAGCGCTATGGGGTGCTGTAATGCCCATGGTGTGGGGAGTGGGGAGGCGGGGCAGTTAGGGTATGTTGGGTGTGCTATTTGGGGGGGCGACACTGCTGGTGGTAGGGGGCAGGGTGGGTTGGGGGCCATATCAGGGGCTGCACTGATTGCTTTAGCTAGGATTTCTGGTACTATGTTAAACAACAGTGGTGACAGGGCGAGTTCGGTGCTATCGGGCTGCACTGCTGGCGGCAGTCAACAGAGTTGGCATCCAAGGAAGGAGTGGTTCTCCTCTCCCTGACTCCACACTCCAGAGGGCGAACCACTCTTGGTCATACTGGAGTGCGGCAGGGCACGCAGCGTTTGCATGGGAATCCTGAGCATGGCAGAGCCCCCACACCCACCATGGTTCCTGGCCTGTGCACTCTGGGTCTGTGCCTCAGAGGCTGCCAGGCACCCCTGGGGACACCACGGGGGACAGGGCCCTGTGTGTGGAGGCGTCCGGAACAGGAGTTGGCACCTGGGTGCGGAGGGCTGGCTGGGTCTGAATTTTTCTGCTTCTCCTGTTCCCCGAGGAGTGCAGCCCCGGTGGGCCCAATGGTTCCTGTGGAGTGGGGAGCTGGGTGCTGTGGTGTCTCCAGCACCCACCCCAGACCCCAGTTCCCGGCCAGCTTGGGCCAAAAGGAGAGGCTGGACTTTGGAGGGTGGGTGTGAGTGCCTTTGCTGAAACTGGCCCCTGCCACCCAGTGGCCGGCATGACAAGTTGAGGCTCTAACGCTTCCACTCCTCACAACTTCCTCTAGGCTTTTCTGGCTTTGCCCGCCCAGCTGCTCCGTGCCAGGAGAAGGAGGAGACACCTAGAGCCTGCAACACCACGGCTCGCCTCGCTGCAGGTGGGTGGCAGTGACGGAGACTGCAGCACGCCAGAACGGTAGGAGAGCGGCCGCGCTAGGAGGGCAGGCGGCTGCAGGCAGGGTTGGGAGTCAGGCTTACAGAGATGGACAGGCTGCAGCAGTGGCCAGGTGGTAGGAGCCTTGTAGGGAGAGCTGGTGCATTGGCAATGGGCCTGGCTTTGCCCTGTGCCTGCCGTGGATCTGGCCCTGTACTGCCCTGCCTTGCCCTGTACCTGCCCTACTGTTACCTGGACTCTCGGCCCTGTCCTGCTCTGGTCCCATCCTGACCCTGTCTTGGCCCCGTGCTACCCTGTCCCTGCCCTGGTCTTGCCCTGGCACTGGCCCTGCCCTGAACCTGCACTGGCCTGACCTTGGCTCTGGCCCTGGCTCTGGCCCTGCCCCTTGTCCTGACCCTGGTCCTGTCATGGCACTGGCCCTGCCAATGGTCATGGTCCTGCTCCTGTTCTGGCCCTGACCTGGCCTTGGAAATGTCCTGGCCCTGCTTTGGCCCATCCCTGCCCTGGCCCCACCATGGGCCTGCCTGTTCTGCCCTCTCCTGGCACTGACCTTGCCCTGTCATGGCCCAGTGGTGCCGTTGCCCTGCCTTACCCTGCGCTGGTTGTGCCTTGGCCCTGCTTGGTGCTGGCTGCTCCCTGGACCTGCCCTGGACCTGCCCTGACCCTGCCTTGGCTTTTGCCCTGCCCTCACTATGGCCTGGCCCTGGCCCTAGCCCTGGTCCTGCCATATCCCTGGCCCTGCCCTTATCCAGGCCCTGCCCCTGCTGCTGCCCTGGCCCTGGCCTGGAACCTGGTCCTGTCAAGGACCTTCCCTGACTCTGCCATGGCCCTGGCCCTGCTCTGCCTTGTTCCTGGCCCTGACCCAGACCCAGACCCTTTCCTGGCTCTGCACTGGCCTTTCCCTGGCCCTGAGCTGGCAGTGGTCTGCCCCTGGTCTTGCCATCACCCTGCCCTGCTGTGCTCAGGATGTGTCATCACCCTGCCCTGGCCCTACTCTGCCTTTGACCCTGCCCTGGCCTTACCTTGGCCCTCACCCTAGTCTTCGCTAGGCCCAGCACAGACCTGGCCCTGACCCTGGCCCTGGTCTTTGTCCTGCCATAGCCTTGGCCCTGAAGTGGACTTGGAGGTGTCCTGGCCCCGGTGTAACATGGCTCTGCATTGGTCTGTCTCTGCCCTGCCCCTACCATCACCTTGCCCTGCTCTGCCCTGTCCCAGTACTGACCCGGCCACACTATTTCCCTGCCCTACCCTGCCTTGGCTGTGCCCTGGCTCGGTTCTGGCCCTGGCCCCGGCCCTGCCCTGGACATGCTCTGACACTGCCTCAGCCTTAGCACTAGCCTGGCTCTTTCTTGGCATCAGCCCTGCTCTCTCTGTGGACCGGCTCTTGTCGTGTCCTGCACTGGTCATACCATGCCTTGCCCTGCCCTGACTCAGCCCTGACTCAGCCTTGGCCTTGGCATTGCCCCTGGTCATGCCATATTTCTTGCCCTGTCCCTACCCTAGCCTTGGCCCTGACCCTTACCTTGCTCTGGCCCTGCCCTTGCCCTAATGCAGCCCCTGGCCCTGTCATGGCCCTGCCCTGGACCTGTCCTGGCCCTGGCCCTTCCCTGCTTGAGACCTTGCCCTGGTTCTCCCATGGCCCTGACCCTGAAATGCCTGGCCCTAGCCTGGCCTTGCACTGCTCTGGCTGTTGCCCTGACTCTGGTCCTGTCACTGACCTAGCCCCAGCCCTGTTGCTGGTCTTACCATAGCCCAGACCCTGCCTTTGCCCTGCCCTGACACTGTCCTGGACCCTGGCTGTCCCAAGAACCTGCACTGTCCTTGCCCTTGTTTTGCTCCTGCCCCAAACCTGGTCCTGCCCAGGCAGTTTCTATGGCCCTGCCCAGGTCTTGGCACTGGCCTGGCCCTGCCCTGCCCTGGCCCTATGCTTTCCTGGCCCTGCCTTGTCTGCCCTGGCCCTGCCTTGCCTGCCCTGGCCCTGCCTTGCCTGCCCTGGCCCTGCCTTGGCCCTAGCCTGGCTTTGACCCTGCCCTGGCCCTACCTTGGCCTTCACCCTAGCCTTGCCTGGGCACTGTGTTGGACCTGGCCATAGCATAGACCTGGTTGTGGCCCTGGCCCTACCGTGGCTCTGGCCCAGACCCTAGCCCTGCCAGGTACCTGTCCTGGCCCAGCTCTGGGCCTGGCTTTGTCCCTAATTCTTAGATGACCCTGGCCCTGCCCTTGCCCTTGCCCTGGCACTGGCCTTGGACATGTCTGTGGTCCTAACCCTGGCCCTGCCCTGGAGCTGCCACTGTCTTGGCCCTGCCCTGGCTCTGGCCCTGCCCCGGCCCTGGCCCTGCCCCGGCCCCAGCCATAGACCTGCCCTGGTTGGTTGTGCCCTACCTTAACCCTGTGCTACCCTGGGCCTGCTCCACCCTGCCCTGGCCCTGCCCTCCCTTTGGCCCTGCCCTGACCCCACCTTGGCCCTCATACTGGCCCTAGCACAGACCTGGTCCTATCTGTGGCCTTGGCCTGGCATTGACCCCTGCTCCTGACCCTGGTCCTGCCATGTCCCTGGCCCTGCCAATGACCCTGGCAGCCCTTATCTTGGCCCTGGCCCTGAACTGGCCCTGCCCTGACCCTGGCCCTGAAGTGGATTTGCAGGTGTCTTGTCCATGGTTTAATCTGGTCTTACCATGGCCCTGTCCCTCCCCTGGCTCTGTCCTGGTCTTGTGCTGACCCTGACCCAGACCTTGGCCCTGCCCCAGCCTTGTCCTAGACCTGGCCATGGCCCTGCGTCTGCCCTGGACCGGCGCTGGCACTGGCATGGACCCTGGCCCTGGCCCTTTGCTACTTAAGGCCATACCCTGGCCCAGCCCTGGTCCTGACCCTGTCCTGGCCCTAATTTGGTCTGGCTGTACCCTGGCATGCTATTCTGGCCCTAGCCCTGACCCTGTCCCTGTCCCTGTCCTGGTCCTAGCCCCGCTGCTGGTCCTGCCATGGCCCTTGTCCTGACATTGCCCTTTCTTGGTTCTGGCCCTGGCCCTGTCCCAGCCCTGCTCTGGCCCTGGTCTGAACCCTGGCCCTGCAATAGACCTGCCTTGGTCCTGCCCAGAGCCTGGCTCTGGCCCTACCTCTGCCCTGGCCATACCCTTGCCCTGGCCTGGACCCCGGTCCTGGTCCTTGTCCTGCCCCAGCTGTGGCCCTGGCCCTGCCCTGCCTGTGCCCTGTTCTATCCTGGGCTGGCCCTGCCATGGCCTGGTCTTGCCATTGCCCTGCCCTAGCCTGCCCTGCTTGTGCCCTAGATCTGCCTCGCTTGTGCCCTAGATCTGCCCCGGCCTTTGCCCCTGTCTTGGTTCTAGCCTTGACTCAGCCCTGGACCTTCCCTGACCTTGCCTCAGCCCTGGCACTACCCTGGCATTGCCTTGGCATTTGCCCTACTCTCTCTATGGCCTGGTTGTGGTCCTGCCCTGCTCTGCTCTTGTTCTGTCCTGGCACAGCCCTGGCCCTGGCCCTGGACCTGCCGTATCACTGGCTCTGGTCCTGCCCTTATGCAGACCTGACCCTGCCACTGCCTTGGCTTTGGCCTGGACCTTGGCCATACAGTGACCCTGCCATGACCCTTTCCTGGTCCTGGCCTGGAACCTGGCCCTGCCAAGGACTCGCCCTGGCTCTGTCATGGCCCTGGCCCTTTCCTGGATTTGGATGTGTCCTGTCCCTTATTTGCCCCGGCCCTTCCCTGGCTCTGCCATACCCCTTCTCTGGGGTAGGGCCAGGGTCAGGACCAGACCAGGGCAGGTTCAGGACCAGGGTAGGGCCATGGTAAGGCCTGAAGATGGGAAGGGCCAGGGCAGCGGCTGGACCAGGGAAGGGTCAGGGCCAGGGATGTAGTAGGACTAGGGGCAGAGCCGGCACTAGGGCTGAGCCAGGGCAGAGCAGGAGAGATTACTTTAGGCTATTATGTAAAATTTTTATTTTAGATTTTTAAGATAACTATGGTAGTAGTAATGTCTATACTATGTTGTTTGTAGTAATAATAATATTTGCAGTAATCACTAAATTTTAACTAATACTATCTTTGCTTCCAGTAGTGTTCTATGAGTATACTTTTATCAACGTGTAAATATGTGAGGCATTGATTCTCATAATAATTCTATATGCTAGGTACTGAAAGCATCCCCATTTTCCAAATGTAGGAAACAGGCATAAAGAAGGTAAATACTTGGCCAGATTACTCCTGTAATCCCAGCACTTTGGGAGGCCAAGGCAGGCAGATGGCTTGAGCTCAGGAGTTTGGAATCAGCCTGGGCAACATTGTGAAACCCCATCTCTACTAAAAATGCACAAAAAGAACTAATTTAAGTTTCTTGTAGGATTCTGGTTATAAAACACTGGTCAAACACACAGGGCATGGATAGGGCAGGGCCAGGGACAAGGTCAGGCCAGGAAGGGGCCAGGGCCAAGGCAAGGCCAGAGCTGGACTTGGAGGTGTCCTGGTCTGATTTGCCCTGCCTCAACATTGGCCCAGCCCTGCTCTGGCACGTCCTGTCATGCCCTGTCCCTGGCCTGAGCATTGGCCCTGGCCCTGTCCTGCTTCTGGCCCTGCCCCAGAGTTGACCAGGCACTGCCATGGCCCAGTCCTGCATTGCCCTGCCCTCCTCTGCCCTGGTGCTACCATGGCCCTGCTTGGGCCCTAGCTCTGCCTCGACTCTGGACCTGCCCTGACTCTGCTCAGCCCTGGATCTACCCTGACTCTGCCTTGGTGTTGCCCTCCCATCTGTCTGGCCTGGCTCTGGCCATGCGTTGCACAGGCCATGCTCTGCCCTGCGTGCCCCAGCCTGGGCCCAGCCCTCATCCTACCATATTCCTGACCCCAGCCATACCCTTGTTCTGGCCATGACCCTGCCGTGGCCCTCTCCTGGCCCTTCCTTGGTCCTGCCCTGCCGTTCCATGCCCTGGCCTTGCCCTCACCCTGCATTGGCCCTGCACTGGTCCTGCCCCGCCCTGGCACTGCCTTGGCCCCGGCCCTGCCTTCTCCCTGGCCTTGCCTTTGCCCTGCCCTGGCCTGACCCCAGGCCTACTGAGTCCATGAAATGGCCCTGGACCTGCCTTGCCATCCTCTGTCCTGGCCCTGTATTGTCCCCACCATGCTCTGGTCCAGCGCTTGCCCTAGCCCTGTTGCTAGTCCTGCCACTGCTATGGCCCTGCTCTGTTTTTGGCCATGCCCTGTGCTACCCTAGCCCTGCCCTGCCTTGGCCTTGGCCCTACCCTGGCCTTTTCTACCCTGGCCTTGCCCTTCCCTGATCTTGCCCTGCCTTGGCCTTGCCCTGCCCTGGCCTTGGCTTTGCCTTATCCTGGTCCTGGTTCTACCCTGACCCTGGCCTTGCTCTGGATCCTCTCTGGTTCTGCTTTCTCCTTGGCCCTGTCCTTGCTCTGGCCCTGTCCCTGGCCCAGCCTTGACCCTGACCCTGGCCCTGACAATCCCCAGGTCTGACACTGGCCATGCTTGGCCCTGGCCCCTCCTTTTGGCCCTGCCCCGGCCCTGCCTTAGCCCTGTGCTATCTTAGTCTTGCCCTGGCCCTGAACTCGCCCTGGCCCTACCCTCACCCTACACTGGCCCCGCCCTACCCTGGCCTTGCCCTGCCCTGGCCCTGCCTTTGGCCTCTGGCTCTGGTTCTGCCCTGGCCTTGCCCTTGCCCTGGACCCTCCCTGGCTATGTTTTGTCCATGGTCCTTCTCTGGCCTTGCCCTTGCCCTGTCCCCTTTCTGGTCCTGCCATGTTTCTGGCCCTGCCCTGTCCATGTCCTGGACCTGACTCTGGCCTTGGACCTCCCTGTCCCTGCCCTGCCATACCCTGGCCCATTCCTTGCTCTACATTGACCCTGCCCTGCCTTGGCCCTGTGCTACCCTAGCCCTGCCCTGGCCTTCTGCTGACCCTGATCCTGCCATGGCCCTGGCCCTGCCATGTCCCTGCCCTGGCCCTGGTTCTTCCCTGCTTCTGGCCCTGGCCTTGGTCCTCTCATGTCCCTGGCTGTGACCCTGCCCCTGGTTTTTCTCTGGCCATGACCCTGCCCCAGTTCTGTCCTATCCCTGGCCCTGTCTCAGTTCTGTCCTAGCCCTGGCCTTTCACAGTACTTTATGCTTAGTAAGGGCTCCATGGTGTCTGTGAGTTGAATGTTGTGTTCATAGTATCTGCCAAAACAGAAAGAAAAAAACAAAATATTTTGATAAGAAGTTAAAGCTTTGTATATAATATGCCTTGAATTGTAAGTGCCTGTTATTAGTTGTATTACTTATGGGTCATGATTTTGTACACATAACTCCAAACCATTGATACTGTTAAAAGGATATATGAATATATGAAAGAATGTATAAACGTAAGAATGTATCAGTATCTAATGACCTTTCCAAATTAATTTTTAATTTTAGCTCTATTAGATTTTTCTCAGTGTAACAAATGTTTATTCCTATGTAATTAAGGGCGTATTTCTTGTACAGAATATTCATATTACCTAATTGAAAATTATATGATACAAAAATATAATACTATTTTTAGGCCAGGCATGGTGGCTCATACCTGTAATCCCAACATTTTGAGAGGCCAAGTTTGGAGAATCATTTGAGTCCAGGAGTTGACCAGCCTGGGCAACATAGTGAGACCTTGTCTTTATTAAATAAATAAATAAATAAATAGGTTGGGCACTGTGGCTCATATCTGTCATCCCAGCATTTTGGGTTGCCAATGCAGGAGGATTGCTTGAGCCCAGGAGTTTGAGACCAGCCTGGGCAGAATAGCAAGACTCCATCTCTGCAAATAATAAAGTATTAACCAGGTGTGGTGGTGCGCACCTGGGGTCCCAGCTACCTGGGAGGCTAAGGTGGGAGGTTTGCTCGAGGCTGCAGTGAACTGTGAATGCACCACTGCATTCCAGCCTAGGCCACAGAACAGGACCTTGTCTATAAATAAAGAAATAAGTAAAAATACAAATAAAAATAAGTAAAAATAAATATAAGTAAATATAAATATAAATACATATAAATATAAAAATGCATACATGAAAAGAAACAATTTTTAAATTTAACATCACTGAGGGCATCCTATCCATTTCATTTCATGATTCCATTACATCATTTCACTTAGATGAAATGATAAGATGACTTGAGATGAGATGAAATGATGAGATGAAATGACTAAATGATGAGATGAAATTTTGAGATGAAATGGTGAGTAGAAATGATGAGATGAAATGATGAGATGAAATGACAAAATTGAAAAGAAATTGAAAGGAGATGAGATGAGATAAAATGAGATGAAATGATGAGATGATGGATGAAATGAGATGAAACGAGATGAAATGATGAGATGAAATGAAATGAAATAATGAAATGATATGAAATAATGAAATTGAAATGAGATGAGATGAGATGAAATAATGAGATAAAATGAGATGAAATAATGAGATAAAATGAGATGAAATGAGATGAACGATGAGATGAAATGATGAGATGAAATGAGATGAAATGAGATGAAAAATGAGATGAAATAATGAAATGAGATGAAATGAAATAAGGAAAGGAAATTATGAAATTGAAATGAAATTGAAATGAGATGAGTTGAAATGATGAGATGTAATGATGAAATGAAATGATGAGTTGAGATGAAATAATGAGACGAAATGAGATAATGAAATGAGATGAAATCATGAGATGAAATGAAATGAAATGATGGATGAAATGATGAGATGAAATGAGATGAAATGTAATGAGATGAAATGAAATGACATAATGAAATGAAATAATGAAATGAGATGAAACATGAAATGATGAAATAATGAAATGAAAATGAAATGGAAATGATGAGATGAGAAGAAATGAGATGAAATGATGAAATGATGAGATGAGATAAAATGAGATGAAATGATGAGATGAAATGAGATGAAATGATGAGATGAAATGAGATGAAATATGAGATGAGATGACATAATGAATGAAATGATGAAATGGAATAATGAAACGGAAATGATGAGATGAGATGCAATGCGAGTTGAAATGAGATGAAATGATGAGATGTGATGAAATGATGACATGAAATGTTGACATAAAATGAGATGAAATGAGATGTAATGATGGAATGAGATGAGATGAAATGAGATGAAATGAGATGAGATAAAATGATATGAAATAATGAGATGAATGATGAGACGAAATGATGAGATGAATGATGAAATGATGAGATGAGATGAGATGATGAAATGAAATGGTGAGATGAACTGATGAGATGAAATGAAATGAAATAATGAAATGAAATTGAAGTAAAATTGAAATGAGATGAGATGAAATGATAAGATGAGATGATGAAATAAAATGATGAAATGAGATGTGATGAGATGAAATGATGAGATGAAATGATGAGATGACATGACATGAAATAATGAAATGAAATAATGAAATGAAATTGAAATGAGATGAGAAGATACGAGATGAGATGAAATGATGAGATGAAATGATGAAATGATGAGATAAGATGAAAAGAGTTGATGAGATGAGATGAAATGAGATGAAAAGAGATGAAATGATGAGAGGAAATGAGATGAAATGAGGTGAAATGAAATTAGACAAAATGTAATGAGATGAAATGAAATGACATAATGAAATGAAAAAATGAAATAAAATAATGAAATGAGGTGAAATTAAATGAGATGATGAAATTAAATGATGAAATGAAATAATGAAATGGAAATGAAATGGAAATGATGAGATGAAATGACGAGATGAATGATGAGATGAAATGATGAGATGCAATGATGAGATGAAATGATGAGATGAGATGTAATGATGAGAGGAAATGATGAGATATAATGAAATGAGATGAAATGAGATGAAATAATGAAATGAGATGAAATGAAATAAGGAAAGGAAATTATGAAATTTAATGATGAAATTGAGATGAAATTGAAATGAGATGAGTTGAAATGATGAGATGTAATGATGAAATGAAATGATGAGATGATATGAGATGAAATAATGAGATGAAATGAGATAATGAAATGAGATGAAATCATGAGATGAAATGAAATGAAATGATGGATGAAATGTAATGAGATGAAATGAAATGACATAATGAAATGAAATAAATGAGATGAAACATAATGAAATGAAATAATGAAATGAAAATGAAATGGAAATGATGAGAAGAAATGAGATGAAATGATGAAATGATGAGATGAGATAAAATGAGATGAAATGATGAGATGAAATGAGATGAAATGAGATGAAATATGAGATGAGATGACATAATGAATGAAATGATGAAATGGAATAATGAAACGGAAATGAGATGAGATGCAATGAGTTGAGATGAAATGATGAGATGTGATGAAATGATGACATGAAATGTTGACATAAAATGAGATGAAATGAGATGTAATGATGGAATGAGATGAGATGAAATGAGATGAAATGATGAGATGAGATAAAATGATGATATGAAATAATGAGATGAATGATGAGACGAAATGATGAGATGAATGATGAAATGATGAGATGAGATGATGAAATGAAATGGTGAGATGAACTGATGAGATGAAATGAAATGAAATAATGAAATGAAATTGAAGTAAAATTGAAATGAGATGAGATGAAATGATAAGATGAGATGATGAAATAAAATGATGAAGTGAGATGTGATGAGATGAAATGATGAGATGAAATGATGAGATGACATGACATGAAATAATGAAATAATGAAATGAAATTGAAATGAGATGAGAAGATACGAGATGAGATGAAATGATGAGATGAAATGATGAAATGATGAGATAAGATGAAAAGAGTTGATGAGATGATGAGATGAAATGAGATGAAAAGAGATGAAATGATGAGAGGAAATGATGAGATGAAATGAGGTGAAATGAAATTAGACGAAATGTAATGAGATGAAATGAAATGACATAATGAAATGAAAAAATGAAATAAAATAATGAAATGAGGTGAAATTAAATGAGATGATGAAATTAAATGGTGAAATGAAATAATGAAATAGAAATGAAATGGAAATGAGATGAAATGACGAGATGAATGATGAGATGAAATGATGAGATGCAATGATGAGATGAAATGATGAGATGAGATGTAATGATGAGAGGAAATGATGAGATATAATGAAATGAGATGAAATGAGATGAAAAATGAGATGAAATAATGAAATGAGATGAAATGAAATAAGGAAAGGAAATTATGAAATTTAATGATGAAATTGAAATGAAA
This sequence comes from Gorilla gorilla gorilla, assembly GCF_029281585.2. NCBI lineage: Eukaryota > Metazoa > Chordata > Mammalia > Primates > Hominidae > Gorilla > Gorilla gorilla. Next base: position 32,550,485 of record NC_073236.2, on the reverse strand, counting down.
TTGAAATGAGATGAGTTGAAATGATGAGATGTAATGATGAAATGAAATGATGAGATGAAATGAGATGAAATAATGAGATGAAATGAGATAATGAAATGAGATGAAATCATGAGATGAAATGAAATGAAATGATGGATGAAATGTAATGAGATGAAATGAAATGACATAATGAAATGAAATAATGAAATGAGATGAAACATAATGAAATGATGAAATAATGAAATGAAAATGAAATGGAAATGATGAGATGAGAAGAAATGAGATGAAATGATGAAATGATGAGATGAGATAAAATGAGATGAAATGATGAGATGAAATGATGAGATGAGATGAAATGAGATGAAATATGAGATGAGATGACATAATGAATGAAATGATGAAATGGAATAATGAAACGGAAATGATGAGATGAGATGCAATGAGTTGAAATGAGATGAAATGATGAGATGTGATGAAATGATGACATGAAATGTTGACATAAAATGAGATGAAATGAGATGTAATGATGGAATGAGATGAAATGAGATGAAATGATGAGATAAAATGATGATATGAAATAATGAGATGAATGATGAGACGAAATGATGAGATGAATGATGAAATGATGAGATGAGATGAGATGAGATGATGAAATGAAATGGTGAGATGAACTGATGAGATGAAATGAAATGAAATAATGAAATTGAAGTAAAATTGAAATGAGATGAGATGAAATGATAAGATGAGATGATGAAATAAAATGATGAAATGAGATGTGATGAGATGAAATGATGAGATGAAATGATGAGATGACATGACATGAAATAATGAAATAATGAAATGAAATTGAAATGAGATGAGAAGATACGAGATGAGATGAAATGATGAGATGAAATGATGAAATGATGAGATAAGATGAAAAGAGTTGATGAGATGATGAGATGAAATGAGATGAAAAGAGATGAAATGATGAGAGGAAATGATGAGATGAAATGAGGTGAAATGAAATTAGACGAAATGTAATGAGATGAAATGACATAATGAAATGAAAAAATGAAATAAAATGAAATGAGGTGAAATTAAATGAGATGATGAAATTAAATGATGAAATGAAATAATGAAATAGAAATGAAATGGAAATGATGAGATGAAATGACGAGATGAATGATGAGATGAAATGATGAGATGCAATGATGAGATGAAATGATGAGATGAGATGTAATGATGAGAGGAAATGATGAGATATAATGAAATGAGATGAATGAGATGAAATAATGAAAGGAAATTGAATTGAGATATGAGGTGAAATGAGATAAAATGAGAGGAAATAAATGATGAGATGAAATGATGAAATGCTGAGGTGAGATGAGATGAAATGAGATGAAACGATGAGATGAAATGAAAGAATGAGATGAAATGATGAAATGATGAGGTGAGATGAGATGAAATGTGATGAAAGGAGATGAAATGATGAGATGAGATGAGAAATGATTTGATGAAATGAGATAAAATGATGAGCTGAAATGAAGTGAAATGAAATGAAATAATGAAATGAAATTGAAATGAGATGAGATGAAATGAGATAAAATGAGATGAAATGAGAAGAAATGAGATGAAATGATGAAATGATGAGATGATGAGATGAAAAATGAGATGAAAAATGAGATGAAATGATGGGATGAAATGAAATAATGAAATGAATTGATATTGAAATGAAATTGAAAGATGAGATGAGATGAGATGATGAGATGAAATGAAATGTTGAAATGAAGAGATGTGACATGAAATGATGAGCTGAAATGATGAGATGAAATGAAATGAGATTAAATGATGAGATGAAAAATGATGAGATGAAAAATGAGATGAGATGAGACGAATTGAGATGAGATGAGATGAGATGAAATAATGAAATTAGGTGAAATAATGAAATGAGATGAAATAAATGAAATTGAAATGAGATGAGAAGAAATGAGATGAAATGTTGAAAAGGAGGAAATGATGAGATGAGATGAAATGATGAGATGAGATGAGATGAAAAATGATATGAAAAATGATATCAAAAACATGACATGAAATGAAATATGATATGAAATGACATAATGAAATAAGTGAAATTAGATGAAATAGTGAAATGATGAAATGAAATAATGAAAATGAAATGGAAATGAGATGAGATGAGATTTGATGAAATGATGAGATGATATGAAATGATGAGATGAGATGGGATAAGATGAAATGATGAGAAAAATGATGAGGTGAAATGAAATGATGAGGTGAAGTGATGCACTGTCACGTGTGTGTCTTTTTCCCAACCAACAAAAATTATAATTCATTAATTTTAATTTTATTATTTAAGAATATTCTTAAGAGTTGAAGGAAAAATAATATCTGTACATTATGGGTTACAATTAAGTATAAATAATACATAAATATATTAAAACTTACAAACAATATGTTTCGGAATCGAATATACCATGCTTCTGTGATGACAGTTATTTCATGCTGGTTGTCACAATTTTACATGAAAAACTAACGAAAAAATGTTTCTGTTTCTGAAAATAAGTTTCCAAAACAGTTTTACATTCAAAATATGAAAAAGATGTCTTTGTGTTCCTTAATCTGATGAGATTTTCACACTTTGCACATGATAATTGTTAGATTTTTATTGTGTTGATAAATTGTATATCAAATAAAAAATGTTATTACCTCTTAAATTAGGATTTTTAGGTGATACAGGCAGAAAGGAAGGCAAGTTTTTATAACTTTGTCTAAATGAACTTTCTAAATGTCTGAGTATTAAAAGATAGCATGTCTATAAATCACAATGTATATATTACTGTATGACCTAGGACCAATCAAAACCGTTACCTCTGATAACATTATATTGTGCCCAGTATAAAATAGATATAATAATACCTCAAACTTAAATCCAGGCATTGTCATTGAATATCTTAAGAATATGCAGCAAAGGTGCTTTTAAAAATACAAGCTAGTGATTGTACTAAATTTGTAAATCACATAGGATAGTGGGTCATTTTAAGAATATTATTTCAATCTATAAACGTGGATGTCTTTTTTATGTTTTCTTTAATTTCTTTAATTAATATTTGTCATTTTTGTTGTCGAAATCTTTTACTTCCTTGGTTAAATTTATTTCTAAGTACATTTTTGTAGCTATTGTAAAAGGAATTGCTTTCTTAATTTCTTGTTTCAGCTAGTTTACTATCAATATATAGAAATGCTACTGATTTTTCTATGTTGATTTATATCCTGCAACTTTATTAATTTCATGTATCACCCTAAGAAGCTTTTGGTAGCATCTTATTTTTTTCCGTGTATAAGATCACATTGTCTTTAAACAGGGACAATTTGACTGTCTCCTTTCCAATTCAGATGTCCTTTATTTCTTTCTCTCACCTAATTGTCCTGGCTAAGACTTTCACTATGTGAAATATGATTGGTGAGAATAGGCATCCTTTTCTTGTTCCAGTAAAATCTTTTTCTTGTTCACAGTAAAATCTTTCACCTTTTCCACACTCAGTATGATCTTAGCTGTAGATTTGTCCTTTATGTCCTTTGTGTTAAGGCATATATTTTCTATACTAAATTGTTGAGAGGTTTTTTGTCACATAAGAATATTTAATTTTGCCAAACGCTTTTATTGTGTTTACTAATTTAATCATATGGTTTTCAGTATATATCCAAAGGAAAGAAAATCAGTATATCAAAGAGTTACCTGCACCCCCATGTTTATTATAGCACTATTCACAATAGCCAAGATATGGAATCAACGAAAGTGTCCATCAACAGATGAATGGATAAAGAAATGTGACATACATATATAATGGAATATTATTTAGTCATAATAAAGAACAAAATTCTGTTATTTGTGGCAACAAGAATGCAAGTGGGGGACATTATGTTAGGTGAAATAAGCCTGGCATAGAAATATAAACACCACATAACTACGTGTTCTCACTTATGTATGGAAGCTAAAATTTTTAATCTCGTGGAAGTAGATAGTAGAGTTTTGGTTACCATATCCTGGAAAGAGTAGGAGAAAGAAGAGTATAAGAAAAATGTGGTTAATACATACAAAATTACAGCTGGAGAGAAGGAAGAAGTTGTAGTTCTCTACAGCACTGTTGGGTGACTGTAGTTAATGGAAATTTATTGTGTGTTTTCAAATAACTAAAATAAAAGATTTTGAATATTCTCACTGCAAAGAAATAATACATGATTTAGGTAATGGATATGATAATGACTCTGACTTGATCTTTACGCATTGCATAAATATATCAAAATGTCACTCTGTACCCCATAACATGTACATTTATTATATGTCAGTTAAAGTAAATTTAAAAGAGAAAAAATGAGGTAAAGGTAAATGTACAGAATTTAATTACTTTTTCTTCTATAAAACCCGAGTCAGTACCAAGAAGAGTCAATTTATTAGTTTTCTAAAACAAAAAAAATCAAAATCACCAAAAAAGAGCAATATCCAAGAAAACATTGAAAATGAAACACAACATTTAGTAAGAGAAGATGGCCGAATAGGAACAGCTCCGGTCTACAGCTCCCAGCGTGAGCGACGCAGAAGACGGGTGATTTCTGCATTTCCATCTGAGGTACCGGGTTCATCTCACTAGGGAGTGCCAGACAGTGGGCGCAGGCCAGTGGGTGTGCGCACCGTGCGCGAGCCGAAGCAGGGCGAGGCATTGCCTCACCTGGGAAGCGCAAGGGGTCAGAGAGTTCCCTTTCCGAGTCAAAGAAAGGGGCGACGGACGCACCTGGAAAATCGGGTCACTCCCACCCGAATATTGCGCTTTTCAGACCGGCCTAAAAAACGGCGCACCACGAGACTATATCCCACACCTGGCTCGGAGGGTCCTACGCCCACGGAATCTCGCTGATTGCTAGCACAGCAGTCTGAGATCAAACTGCAAGGCGGCAGCGAGGCTGGGGGAGGGGCGCCCGCCATTGCCCAGGCTTGCTTAGGTAAACAAAGCAGCCAGGAAGCTCGAACTGGGTGGAGCCCACCACAGCTCAAGGAGGCTTGCCTGCCTCTGTAGGCTCCAACTCTGGGGGCAGGGCACACACAAAAAGACAGCAGTAACCTCTGCAGACTTAAATGTCCCTGTCTGACAGCTTTGAAGAGAGCAGTGGTTCTCCCAGCACGCAGCTGGAGATCTGAGAACGGGCAGACTGCCTCCTCAAGTGGGTCCCTGACCCGTGACCCCTGAGCAGCCTAACTGGGAGGCACCCCCCAGCAGGGGCACACTGACACCTCACACGGCAGGGTATTCCAACAGACCTGCAGCTGAGGGTCCTGTCTGTTAGAAGGAAAACTAACAAACAGAAAGGACATCCACACCGAAAACCCATCTGTACATCACCATCATCAAAGACCAAAAGTAGATAAAACCACAAAGATGGGGAAAAAACAGAACAGAAAAACTGGAAACTCTAAAACACAGAGCACCTCTCCTCCTCCAAAGGAACGCAGTTCCTCACCAGCAACGGAACAAAGCTGGATGGAGAATGATTTTGACGAGCTGAGAGAAGAAGGCTTCAGACGATCAAATTACTCTGAGCTACGGGAGGACATTCAAACCAAAGGCAAAGAAGTTGAAAACTTTGAAAAAAATTTAGAAGAATGTATAACTAGAATAACCAATACAGAGAAGTGCTTAAAGGAGCTGATGGAGCTGAAAACCAAGGCTCGAGAACTACGTAAAGAATGCAGAAGCCTCAGGAGCCGATGCGATCAACTGGAAGAAAGGGTATCAGCAATGGAAGATGAAATGAATGAAATGAAGCGAGAAGGGAAGTCTAGAGAAAAAAGAATAAAAAGAAATGAGCAAAGCCTCCAAGAAATATGGGACTATGTGAAAAGACCAAATCTACATCTGATTGGTGTACCTGAAAGTGATGCAGAGAATGGAACCAAGTTGGAAAACACTCTGCAGGATATTATCCAGGAGAACTTCCCCAATCTAGCAAGGCAGGCCAACATTCAGATTCAGGAAATACAGAGAACGCCACAAAGATACTCCTCGAGAAGAGCAACTCCAAGACACATAATTGTCAGATTCACCAAAGTTGAAATGAAGGAAAAAATGTTAAGGGCAGCCAGAGAGAAAGGTCGGGTTACCCTCAAAGGGAAGCCCATCAGACTAACAGCGGATTTCTCGGCAGAAACCCTACAAGCCAGAAGAGAGTGGGGGCCAATATTCAACATTCTTAAAAAAAAGAATTTTCAACCCAGAATTTCATATCCAGCCAAACTAAGCTTCATAAGTGAAGGAGAAATAAAATACTTTACAGACAAGCAAATGCTGAGAGATTTTGTCACCACCAGGCCTGCCCTAAAAGAGCTCCTGAAGGAAGCGCTAAACATGGAAAGGAACAACCGGTACCAGCCGCTGCAAAATCATGCCAAAATGTAAAGACCATCGAGACTAGGAAGAAACTGCATCAACTAATGAGCAAAATCACCAGCTAACATCATAATGACAGGATCAAATTCACACATAACAATATTAACTTTAAATGTAAATGGACTAAATTCTCCAATTAAAAGACACAGACTGGCAAGTTGGATAAAGAGTCAAGACCCATCAGTGTGCTGTATTCAGGAAACCCATCTCATGTGCAGAGACACACATAGGCTTAAAATAAAAGGATGGAGGAAGATCTACCAAGCAAATGGAAAACAAAAAAAGGCAGGGGTTGCAATCCTAGTCTCTGATAAAACAGACTTTAAACCAACAAAGATCAAAAGAGACAAAGAAGGCCATTACATAATGGTAAAGGGATCAATTCAACAAGAGGAGCTAACTATCCTAAATATATATGCACCCAATACAGGAGCACCCAGATTCATAAAGCAAGTCCTGAGTGACCTACAAAGAGACTTAGACTCCCACACATTAATAATGGGAGACTAACACCCCACTGTCAACATTAGACAGATCAACGAGACAGAAAGTCAACAAGGATACCCAGGAATTGAACTCAGCTCTGCACCAAGCGGACCTAATAGACATCTACAGAACTCTCCACCCCAAATCAACAGAATATACATTTTTTTCAGCACCACACCACACCTATTCCAAAATTGACCACATAGTTGGAAGTAAAGCTCTCCTCAGCAAATGTAAAAGAACAGAAATTATAAAAAACTATCACTCAGACCACAGTGCAATCAAACTAGAACTCAGGATTAAAAATCTCACTCAAAGCCGCTCAACTACATGGAAACTGAACAACCTGCTCCTGAATGACTACTGGGTACATAACAAAATGAAGGCAGAAATAAAGATGTTCTTTGAAACCAACGAGAACAAAGACACAACATACCAGAATCTCTGGGATGCATTCAAAGCAGCGTGTAGAGGGAAATTTATAGCACTAAATGCCCACAAGAGAAAGCAGGAAAGATCCAAAATTGACACCCTAACATCACAATTAAAAGAACTAGAAAAGCAAGAGCAAACACATTCAAAAGCTAGCAGAAGGCAAGAAATATCTAAAATCAGAGCAGAACTGAAGGAAATAGAGACACAAAAAACCCTTCAAAAAATCAATGAATCCAGAAGCTGGTTTTTTGAAAGGATCAACAAAATTGATAGACCGCTAGCAAGACTAATAAAGAAAAAAAGAGAGAAGAATCAAATAGACACAATAAAAAATGATAAAGGGGATATCACCACCGATCCCACAGAAATACAAACTACCATCAGAGAATACTACAAACACCTCTATGCAAATAAACTAGAAAATCTAGAAGAAATGGATACATTCCTCGACACATACACTCTCCCAAGACTAAACCAGGAAGAAGTTGAATCTCTGAATAGACCAATAACAGGATCTGAAATTGTGGCAATAATCAATAGTTTACCAACCAAAAAGAGTCCAGGACCAGATGGATTCACAGCCGAATTCTACCAGAGGTACAAGGAGGAACTGGTACCATTCCTTCTGAAACTATTCCAATCAATAGAAAAAGAGGGAATCCTCCCTAACTCATTTTATGAGGCCAGCATCATTCTGATTCCAAAGCCAGGCAGAGACACAACCAAAAAAGAGAATTTTAGACCAATATCCTTGATGAACATTGATGCAAAAATCCTCAATAAAATACTGGCAAACTGAATCCAGCAGCACATCAAAAAGCTTATCCACCATGATCAAGTGGGCTTCATCCCTGGGATGCAAGTCTGGTTCAATATACGCAAATCAATAAATGTAATCCAGCATATAAACAGAACCAAAGACAAAAACCACATGATTATCTCAATAGATGCAGAAAAAGCCTTTGACAAAATTCAACAACCCTTCATGCTAAAAACTCTCAATAAATTAGGTATTGATGGGACGTATTTCAAAATAATAAGAGCTATCTATGACAAACCCACAGCCAATATCATACTGAATGGGCAAAAACTGGAAGCATTCCCTTTGAAAACTGGCACAAGACAGGGATGCCCTCTCTCACCGCTCCTATTCAACATAGTGTTGGAAGTTCTGGCCAGGGCAATCAGGCAGGAGAAGGAAATAAAGGGTATTCAGTTAGGAAAAGAGGAAGTCAAATTGTCCCTGTTTGCAGACGACATGATTGTTTATCTAGAAAACCCCATCGTCTCAGCCCAAAATCTCCTTAGGCTGATAAGCAACTTCAGCAAAGTCTCGGGATGCAAAATCAATGTACAAAAATCACAAGCATTCTTATACACCAACAACAGACAAACAGAGAGCCAAATCATGAGTGAACTCCCATTCACAATTGCTTCAAAGAGAATAAAATACCTAGGAATCCAACTTACAAGGGATGTGAAGGACCTCTTCAAGGAGAACTACAAACCACTGCTCAAGGAAATAAAAGAGGATACAAACAAATGGAAGAACATTCCATGCTCATGGGTAGGAAGAATCAATATCATGAAAATGGCCATACTGCCCAAGGTCATTTACAGATTCAATGCCATCCCCATCAAGCTACCAATGACTTTCTTCACAGAATTGGAAAAAACTACTTTCAAGTTCATATGGAACCAAAAAAGAGCCCACATCGCCAAGTCAATCCTAAGCCAAAAGAACAAAGCTGGAGGCATCACACTACCTGACTTCAAACTATACTACAAGGCTACAGTAACCAAAACAGCATGGTACTGGTACCAAAACAGAGATATAGATCAATGGAACAGAACAGAGCCCTCAGAAATAACGCCGCATACCTACAACTATCTGATCTTTGACAAACCTGAGAAAAACAAGCAATGGGGAAAGGATTCCCTATTTAATAAATGGTGCTGGGAAAACTGGCTAGCCATATGTAGAAAGCTGAAACTGGATCCCTTCCTTACACCTTATACAAAAATCAATTCAAGATGGATTAAAGATTTAAACGTTAGACCTAAAACCATAAAAACCCTAGAAGAAAACCTAGGCATTACCATTCAGGACATAGGCGTGGGCAAGGACTTCATGTCCAAAACACCAAAAGCAATGGTAACAAAAGCCAAAATTGACAAATGGGATCTAATTAAACTAAAGAGCTTCTGCACAGCAAAAGAAACTACCATCAGAGTGAACAGGCAACCTACAACATGGGAGAAAATTTTTGCAACCTACTCATCTGACAAAGGGCTAATATCCAGAATCTACAATGAACTCAAACAAATTTACAAGAAAAAAACAACCCCATCAAAAAGTGGGCGAAGGACATGAACAGACACTTCTCAAAAGAAGACATTTATGCAGCCAAAAAACACATGAAAAAATGCTCATCATCACTGGCCATCAGAGAAATGCAAATCAAAACCACTATGAGATATCATCTCACACCAGTTAGAATGGCAATCATTAGAAAGTCAGGAAACAGCAGGTGCTGGAGAGGATGTGGAGAAATAGGAACACTTTTACACTGTTGGTGGGACTGTAAACTAGTTCAACCATTGTGGAAGTCAGTGTGGCGATTCCTCAGGGATCTAGAACTAGAAATACCATTTGACCCAGCCATCCCATTACTGGGTATATACCCAAAGGACTATAAATCATGCTGCTATAAAGACACATGCACATGTATGTTTATTGCGGCATTATTCACAATAGCAAAGACTTGGAACCAACCCAAATGTCCAACAATGATAGACTGGATTAAGAAAATGTGGCACATATACACCATGGAATACTATGCAGCCATAAAAAATGATGAGTTCATGTCCTTTGTAGGGACATGGATGAAATTGGAAACCATCATTCTCAGTAAACTATCACAAGAACAAAAAACCAAACACCGCATATTCTCACTCATAGGTGGGAATTGAACAATGAGATCACATGGACACAGGAAGGGGAATATCACACTCTGGGGACTGTTGTGGGGTGGGGGGAGGGGGGAGGGATAGCATTGGGAGATATACCTAATGCTAGATGACGAGTTAGTGGGTGCAGCGCACCAGCATGGCACATGTAAACATATGTAACTAACCTGCACAATGTGCACATGTACCCTAAAACTTAAAGTATAATAAAAAAAAAACATTTAGTAAGAATAGAAAACTTGGGCACTGTATCACCCTCTTCCTAAATACCGATTTACTGATGGCCATTTAAATAGAATTTTACTCTATCTAATTCATTTATACTCCCAGAGTTTGAAATTACATTTTACCTACAATAAATAACACTTGTAAATTATATGGTACTCTGCCTAACACACGTTAATAGCTCAATACATGTTAGCAATAAACTTTTAGTATAGTAGTCAAAGTATTAATTTCTCACATTGCAATTTCCTTCAAAGACATAAATACAACCTTTCTAATGACTCCTTGTTCGTCAAGATACCTCTTCAAATTATTCTATTTGTTTCATTCAGTATATTATCTGTGTATACCGATATTACACTCTTTTCTTTTTTTGAGATGGAATCTCATTCTGTTACTGATGCTGGAGTGAGGTGGCATGATCTCGGTTCACTGCAACCTCCACCTCCCAGGTTCAAGCGATTCTCCTGTCTCAGCCCCCCAAGTAGCTAGGACTACAGGTGCACACCACCATGCCTGGCTAATTTTTGTATTTTTAGTACAGTCAGAGTTTCACCCTGTTGTCCAGGCTGGACTCGAACTCCTGACCTCAGGTGATCCACCCACCATGGCCTCCCAAAGTGCTGGGATTACAGGCATAAGCCACCGCACCCAGCATGATATTGCACTCTTGGATTTTGAACACTGAATATCTTTTTGAAAGATTACACCTCTTTACCTCTTCGTGCTTCAGAAATTATTTTCCTTCAAGTGTTCTAAGTGTCTAATGAAGAATGAAGTCATGTTTTATCACTTTGGTCCTTAAAGATTTCAGACATGCTGAAACTGATTGAAGTATCATTTGCTACCAGATAGATTAGTTATCTCTAGTTGTAGGAGTGGGTACATCTTTAATGGTATATTTTGGGTTATTGTCTTATTTTTGATGTAGTATTCTGTCAATAATTTATTAAACCTGGCATCCTTGGGTGAGCATGGATTTTTCAACTTTGGTGTTATATTGTGTTTGCTTTTAAAAACTGCTTTTGAGGCCAGGTATGGTGGCTCTTGCCCATACCCAGCACTTTGGGAGGCCAAGGTGGGCGGATTACCTCAGGTCAGGAGTTCAAGACCAGCCTGGTCAACATGGCAAAACCATGTCTCTACTAAAAACACAAAATTAGCCAGGCATGGTGGTGCATGCTTGTAGTCCTAACCACTCGAGAGGCTGAGGCAAGAGAATCACCTGAACCTGGGAGGCAAAGTTGCTAGGTTGCTGTGGGCCAAATTCGCACCATTGCACTCCAGCCTGGGTGAAAAGAGCAAAACTCTGTCTCAAAAAAAAAAAAAAAAAAGACCAAAAACTGCTTTTGAATGGAGTTGTACATGCAATTTTGATGAAAAAAATTATCAAATGCATAAGTTCATAATAGAAAAACCAATAATACTCCAGGCACAAGTTAGTGCTAAAAAAATTATGTTGAATATGCTCTAATACAACATGCTTTTTCCCTTCATGAACAGTTTGTGTTTTACTGAGAAGAGTCATTGTTTATGGTAGACATTAGACTACAGATGAATATGCAGTTTAAACACTCTTAGTTGCTTTCTTAATTTTATATCTGCTGCTTTATGCTTCTGTTTATTTTCATTCTTTCCAATGTCCACATTCTAGTAAATTTGAGTATTTTAATCCAAGTTTATATACTATTTAATATTGCTTGCATAGTTTAGTATTGTTAAGACTCAAAAAGGCTTACAGAAAGAAGAAAAAGATCAACATGTTATTAATCATTTAAAGATCATTTTGAAATCTTTGACCTTTATATTTTAATGAATAAAATATTAGTAGTTATTAGTATAAAATAATTTATGTCTTTTGGACTTAGCATCCAGTATTTCTTTTTTAATAAAGAAAATAATTATTCTCTTGCAATATACTATGTTTACCTCGGTTTTGAAAAGTGATGTTTCCTAATATGAGAAAGCCATTTACATTTTTAAATCTACAAAGGCAAATGGAATGGTACTAAATTATTTACATAATAATGTTTAGATGGTGGCCCTTATAACATTCTTTCTATACTTCCTACAGAGTTGGGGATAGGCAATCCTAGAATACTTCTGGGAGCTAATCCTTTAGCTTGATGAATGAAACAAGACTTTTAAATAAAATTAAACTTTCAGATTATCCAGGTAATGGGCCTGTCTTTTAATTCAATGGATATGGAGCATAATGAATTATCCCCTGTTCATCGGGTAATAAGTTCTCATTCTTAGTTTATAATACTCAAAATGTCCTTTAATTTTTAATTTTTGATAGTCATATCATTATCCCTAGGTATTTTAGCTTCTATCTTAAATTCTAAAATAATTTGGAAACAGGAGAAAGTATTCTTTATTACTATATGTATTAAACATCATGGTTTTCAAATTTAACTGCAAATGTATCTTTTCATTGCTTCTTGGTGACGCCCTTCACCCTATCCATATTGTCACTACCAAGTGGTGATTACTTTTCAGGTTCACATACTTATTCTTTAGAAAAATCTTCCCTGTGCCTTATAAAGAATGTGATTGTTGGCATTCAAAAGCCAGCGAAATATACATTATTAGCCTGTTGCCTAACTCATTTCTTTAAGAAACTACACTAATTACCCACATACTTATGTTTTTATTTCCTCATTATTTCTGGAGAAAAATACTGCTAACATGATATTTGTAAGAGAGAAAAAAGTCTTTTCTTGAAAAGTGCTGTCATTGTAGTACTAACTTATAGGATCAACTTCTTTATCAACTCCTTATACACTTTTTATTCTGAGAGAAATAAAAAAGCTAAAAGTGAAATGACTTTTTTAACTCTCCATATTATAAGCACCCATCTTGGCAATTTAGGGTTTTTATAGTTAGGGTAAGTTGTGTCATACCGAGGTTACAAAATAAAAAGTATTTTGTCTCTTTGGGCCTTTCCTTATTCAGTAATACTGTCAGTTTGGCTTTTTTTTGTAGGTCAACTTATTGAACTCAGTATTCTGAAATAATGTGTTTACTATCTTTTGATAAGCATTTAAAATATTAGATTTATTGTTACTCTTCTGCCTTCATTGGGCTGGAAGAATAATTGTTTCACTCCACAAAAGCCAAGTTGCAGAGAAAAACACATAGACATTCAACTGCAAAGCAGAGAAACTTGACTATTTTCTGCAATTTTAAAGTGTATATTGAATAAAACCATCTTTTTATTTTCTTTTTGGCTCACTGGCAAATATTAAGATCAAGTGCGTTATTATAATGTTATCTAGTTAAAAATCTCGGCCGGGCGCGGTGGCTCACGCCTGTAATCCCAGCACTTTGGGAGGCCGAGGCGGGTGGATCACGAGGTCAGGAGATCGAGACCATCCTGGCTAACACAGTGAAACCCCGTCTCTACTAAAAATACTAAAAAAAAATTAGCCGGGCGTGGTGGCGGGCGCCTGTAGTCCCAGCTACTCGGGAGGCTGAGGCAGGAGAATGGCGTGAACCCAGGAGGCGGAGCTTGCAGTGAGCCGAGATCGCGCCACTGCACTCCAGCCTGGGCGACAGAGCGAGACTCCGTCTCAAAAAAAAAAAAAAAAAAAAAAAAATCTCAAAAAGTTTTCATAATTACCATTTAAAAATATATAAATAAGTGACCTAATGTTAATTTTTATTGTCTGAGACCATGTCTGTTATTTCACTCTTTAAAATCAGTTAGTAATGCAGAACCTAGCACTTAGTAGATACTCAAAAATCATTTGCTGAATAAAAAAAGGTTAAACATGTAATATACACAAAATGTACTGGAAAAAATGCACCAAACAAGTTTGTTATACCAGTTTAATGTAAATATTGCCTTTAAAAGATAATATAGTTTTCAGGTGTCTACAGTGATTTTGTAATATTTGTGCACATATAAAATAATATTTCCAAAAATGTAATCCAGTGGGAAATATACTTTCTAACTTCTAGATTTATAATTTAGGGTTTAAATTATAAAATCATTAAATAAGACACAAGTGAAATATAGTCAAATATCCCCTTGGAAAAAAATTAAGTGGCCTCTAAAGTGAGGTATTCATATATGTAATTTTACAATCCTCTAGTGATAGAATTAATTAAATATGCCACCAAATTGATTAATTCCTACAGTGTTAAAAGAGAAGCACTAACAATGCCAGTGACCATGTAACATGGATTTAAGCTACAAGTCATAGAAATGTGATGAGAAGCCTCAGCACTGTAAAACCGAGGGTGGAGGAAAGATTTTCCTCTCTCAAATGAGCCTTGCGAGGTATACTTCTTGAAGGATAGGAAGTTGAAGTGTTCAGGACTTTTATGTCTATTCTACTTTGGCTTAGTTTACATGATTCTTAGTTTATTAGCCTAGAAATGGCCAAGAAAATTTAAGCCTCAATAATTAGTTATAAATATGAAATATCCCCAATTTTTAAGATAAAAACAACTTATAAATGTATTTGTCTGTAAAAATTGTGTATATTTTTACATGACATCTATTTCTTTCTTTTTTTATTTTTTTATATATATTTTTTATACTTTAAATTCTAGGGTACACATGAACAATGTGCAGGTTTGTTGCATATGTATACATGTGCCGTGTTGGTGTGCTGCGCCCATTAACTCATCATTTATATTAGGCATATCTCCTAATGCTATCTCTCCCCCCTCCCCCCACCCCACAACAGGCCCTAGTGTGTGACGTTCCCCTTCCTGTGTCCAAGTGTTCTCATTGTTCAATTCCCACCTATGAGTGAGAACATGCGGTGTTTGGTTTTTTGTCCTTGCGATAGTTTGCTGAGAATGATGGTTTCCAGCTTCATCCATGTCCCTAGAAAGGACATGAACTCATCATTTTTTATGGACGCATAGTATTCCATGGTGTATATGTGCTACGTTTTCTTAATCCAGTCTATCATTTTTGAACATTTGGGTTGGTTCCAAGTCTTTGCTACTGTGAATAGTGCCGCAATAAACATACGTGTGCATGTGTCTTTATAGCAGCATGATTTATAATCCTTTGGGTATATACCCAGTAGTGGGATGGCTGGGTGGGTCAAATGGTATTTCTAGTTCTAGATCCCTGAGGAATGGCCACACTGAGTTCCACAATGGTTGAACTAGTTTACAGTCCCACCAACAGTGTGAAAGGGTTCCTATTTCTCCACATCCTCTCCATCACCTGTTGTTTCCTGACTTTTTAATGATCACCATTCTAACTGGTGTGAGATGGTATCTCATTGTGGTTTTGGTTTGCATTTCTCTGATGGGTCTATTTCTTTAAAACAAAGGGAGGGGAGTCTCTCATTTACATTAGTTTTTTTCATAGCCTTTTGGACTTTGCAATTTCTATGTTTTGGAACCTATTTCTTACAGTTTTTCTATGCTAAACTCTGTCCTGGTCAGTTCCAGAGTGTATGAAGAACCAAATCATGTAATTGTATGTGACCTGGCTGTAGTGGAACAAATTTGACTCTTAAGTATGCAGGCTCTAATTTTCCTGTCTGGTTTTGGTAAGTATTCCTTACATAGGTTTTTTCTTTGAAAATCTGGGATTGAGAGGTTGATGAATGAAAATTAATCCTTTCACTTTGTTGTATATAGGTTTGCAATATTTAGGTCAGAGTGGAGTTTTAAGGTCATGGAGGGGTCTGATGAGTTACAAATAATGGGCTCTGATTGGGCAACTACTCATCTGAGTTCCTTCCATTTGACCTAATTAAGCTTGTGAAAGTTACACTAAGCCATGAGCTCATCTTTAAAAAGTTTCATTAAAAGATTTTCAGCTGTTCCAAATGGGACTTATTAGTGGAATGTGTTTTAAAGGATCATATGAGATGAATGAAAGGTATGTGATCCTTTCTTTCCTTAATAATAAAATGATGGTTTGGAAAAATAGGCTACAGTCTAACCACAGTGCTATTATTAGGCTTTCTTGTTAAACATAGGTCTAATCCTAAGTATGTCAATACAACAAATACTTACTGTTTCATTTCTAGTAATAAAAAAAAGTATTTCTGGCATAAGGATGATTTTAATCTGGTTATTTTGAAACATTTTTGTAAAATAAATTTACATCTATAAAGAACATTTTTATTTGTAAGGAGGGGTATGTCTCTGTGCACTGGAAGAGAGGGAGGACTAAATCACTGGGAAGTCTTATGATAAAGACGCCATTGGCTTAAATCAGCAAAGCAAGCCATCCCTTGGTTTAAGGTGTTTTTCCTGGCCATCCTGTCTTGACTAGAACTTCACCTACACCTTCCTTTTTGGTTTAGGCAAATTATAGTATCTAAACCTGAAGTCTCAGCTCTGTGTCTTTGAGATATAAATGTTCTACCACGTGTTCTCTGGAACCTGATAACTATCTATCTCTTTAAAATGCAAGTCTAGGGAGATGACTCATCAGAAAAAGAAGAAAAAAGAGGTATTTGGAAATTGTGCAAATTAAAGCAGCCCCTGATGCCAAAGTCTACACATTCCTGAGTGAGTCAGTTCTGGCCAGTTCTAGGTGGGTCAAGAGAGCTCTGCTGGGCAGGCCTGAAGAGCAGCTGGATGGCAGACACCTGAGGAGCCAGGTGCCTGAAACTTCCTCCACCTGCTTGAGGAGCACCAAAGCCCAGGTACTGGCTGGACAACCCCTTCTGGCTGCCTAAGCCAGTGGCAGAGGAAGGAAAAAAGGTCAGAGGCAGAGTGTTGAACCCTGCCTCCCAGGTGGGTGGAAGATGCCTGTTGCCAAACTAGGGCCCAGCTTGCCGGGTGAGGTGGGTGAACTGGTGATCCCCCGAGAGAGCGGACGTCAGAGCTACATGGTCCCAGACTTCACTTCGGCCAGCGAAGGAGAGAGAGGGTTAATGTTAACTGCAGGAGGCCCACTCTAGCCTTAAATTCTGTAATTCAAACCCTTCCCTTGGAGACAAAACAAACATAACAAGGAATTCTGAGGTCAGGGGACAAGAATCACAAGTTCCCTAGTGGGAGACTGAGGAGGCAGTGTCCTTTCTGCCCTTGGTCTACTGGCTAAGAACCTTCCTCAGCCTGACCTTTCCACATTGCACTTTCAGCTGTTTGCAATTTTCCTCCTTTAGTGCTGAGGGAATCCCAGTGTTCGATCCTGAAATCTATACGTTCCTAATGGGTGGTTAAAAAAAACCTCAGCAAGAGAAGCAGAAAATGTTTCCTCTTCCTGAAAAATTGTAGAAAGGCAGGCAACATTCTGGGTGGGACATAGTCCTTGCAAAAGTGTTTATGTTTTTTTTTTTTTTATTTTGAGATGAAGTTTTGCTCTTGTTGCCCCGGCTGGAGTGCAGTGGTGTGATCTCTGCTCACTGCAAGCTCTGCCTCCTGGGTTCAAGAAATTCTCCTACCTCAGCCTCCCGAGTAGCTGGAATTACAGGCACCTGCCACCATACCTGGCTAATTTTTTGTATTTTTAGTAGAGATGGAGTTTTGCCACGTTGGCCATGTTGGTCTCGAGCTCCTGACCTCAAGTGAGCCACCCGCTTCTGCCTCCCAAAGTACTGGGATTACAGGCGTGAGTCACTGTGCCCGGCCAAGATTCTGTTTTGATAGAACACTTGTGTCTCTCTCACCTTGTATTTAGAAAGGTTAGAAAGTAAAGGATAGTGTATATAGAAAGCTTTTTGAAGACTCTTAAGAAGTTCTTAAATATGGGGCACTATGACTATGCATATGAAAATATTTCCTATCAGTTGGCAGTTACCACCTCTTATAGTGGCATGGAACCTCTTGAGTTAAACCAAGGCTCAGTGAGATTTGGTGATTTAGGTAGTGTCATTTTATGAACAAGGGGAACCCTACTCAGGTCTTTTATTTTATTATACTTCTCTTTGACATTCACTCCAGTTAAAGAACTCTTTCAAAAGACCTCATGCCTGGTCTCACGGAGATTCAAAGGTGTTTGAGTCCTTCCTTATTATGCCCTTGGAATATGCTTTGAAGACCCCAGTGATGAATCCCAAGAACTCTGTCTCCATTATCCCTGGTATAGGGCACCTCATCACTCTGGTGTTATTCCTGAAGGGCCTTCATAATAATGTGCTTAAAGAGTCCCCTGTTATGTCCTTCAGGATGGAGCTTGACTTGCCCAAATTGCTATGTACATGTTAAAGAGAGGCTGGAACTGAAGTTGGTCATTTCTCACTGGATCAGTCAACAAGATTTGAGTACTTTCTGTGTGCTCTGCATCATTCTGAGTACTCTGGGGGACAGAATAAGGCATGGCTCCTGCCTTCAAGGAGTATGGAATTTAATAGAAGATGACAACATACATGATTGTAAATCTATCTACATGAGAGTGCCTAATTGTGAGATTCCTAATAAACGGCAAGATATGTTCTGAAAATCTGAAACATAAATGAGGTTGAAGAAATTGTGAAAAGTTTAGCAGAGGAGGAATAATTCATCAGGTTCTTTAAACACAAGTAAAGGGGAAAGGAAGGACCATTTTTAAGTTTAGATATTCCAAGTGTTAGTGGTGAGGTTGATTATGGTATGTCTTCTCGTTGATGAGGGAGGAGACTGGTGAATAGTGGAAAATAAAGTTAAATAGCTAGGGTGGGGCCAAATTCTGGGTTTTAATAAAAGCCAGGCATAGAAATTTAGATTGGGGTGGTAGAAAAAGGAAGGCTTTAAAAGTTTTTGAGCCAATGAATGACATCATACAAGTTCTATATAAAGAGCAGTGATTTCAGGATGAGAGAGAAGGGCATCAGGAAGACCCACTTGAATCCCGGTAAGTAATGTTACTAACAGTGCCATTAGTAACATTAATGTTACTAGGGCCTGGACTGATATGCTGATGGAAGTGAGAATGAAGAATAAGGTGGGATAAAAGAGATTTTGACAAGAGTTTTTTAATGAACCTGAAACGGGAAAGGGCGAGATTAACTAATCCTGTTTGCCATGGACAGCAATGGGGTTGCTAGAAGATTAGCTGTGCGGAAAAATTATGCATTTACCTTTGGGCATAATAAAATGCAATTGACTCTCCATATTCATGGGTTCTGCGTCCACTGATTCAAACAACTGTGGAACAAAATTGTCAGAAAAAACAATACAATGATAAAAAATGATACAAATAAAAAACAACATGGTATACCAACTATTTACATAGCATTTACATCGTATTAATTGTTATTAAGTAATCTAGAGATGATTTAAAGTATATAGGAGGATGTGTGTAGGTTATATGCAAATACTACACTATTTTATACCAGTAACTTGAGCATCCATGGATTTTGGTATACAAGGGGGATCCTGGAACCAATTCCCCATGCATATCAAAGGATGACTGTATGAGTTATCTGTAAAATGGTTTGGTTGAAATGTTTAGAAAACAGCTAGAAATACAAGACTGGCTGTTGGATGAAAAAAACATAGGACTAGGAAATTCAGGTATGCTAGTCTTTTTGAGTATTGCTTAAAACCATGGGAAAAGAGCTCTCTGTGAGTTCCAAGACAGATGCAAGGACTGGCATTCATGCACAGCTTCTAACAGATAAATCTGAAGAGTTCTTAGTGTGCATGTTGACTGAAATTACTTTAGAAGTAATTTTTCTCCTGGTGATAAAAGGCATGTAAGGCTATTTTAGGAAATTGAAAAATGCAAAAGGGTATAAAGAAAAAGAAAAGATAATCATTAATAGTACGTTAGTAAACAAGATTTGACTAAAGATATGACTTTCCTCCCGCTTGTTTTCTTATGCATATAAAGGGATAGGAAATATGTATGTATGTATGTGTGTGTATAGGATCATGCACTATATATAGCCTGCTTCTTTTTCCATTATGATAATTTTCCCATGTCATGAATTACGGCTTGCAAGTGCTTATTCTTAAAGGGCTGCATTATTTTTCATTATTTGGATTTATTATTTAATTGGAGCTCTATTATTGAACATTTAGATTGCTTCCAAAATTTTTTGCTCTTGTTAATATATTGTAATAAACTTCTGTGAAACACATACTCTTCACCTGCTACTTACATATGACTTCTGTAAGCAGAGACCTCTGTATCCCCAGGACCTAGAAGGTTACCTGGACATAGTAGTTGCTTAATTAAAAAAAATTATTGATTGAATGAAAGAAGACTATTAAATGTTCAGTTCTTCTTTTTTTTATTCTGATTCCCTGTGTATCCAGGGGCCTCTTATTTGGCTGCATGTATGAGTTTGGCTGTAATGAAAGTATTGGCCGTATATGACCGTAAACAGGCATTCCTATTTCTGTCACAGTTATATTTGTCATTCTGTATTAATACATCTATATCCTGATTTCTATTGAAGCATGGTTAATTTTGTTTGCTTCTAAGCAATGTAGCTACCCTACTGATGCTGATAAAAATAAATTTCTGAACCTATAAGACTGAGAATTGGGCCTAGGTTGTGGTAAATTGGCAAGATAATGGATGCTACCCTGTCAAGAGCCCTCTGAAGAGAAAAGTCTGCCACCCTTCACCAGGTAGAAACTCCTGGCAGTGGCACATTTTCCAGTTTGACGCCCTGTGATACCCTGAAAAGACAGATGTTTGACTCTTTTCAAATAATATTTTAACATATTTTAAGACGCAAAGGCATTGTGTTGGACTTTTTTCTTAAGAATGTATTTCATTACCACTCAGAAGTTAGCTTCCAAAAGAAATAAGTGTGTGCAAAGGCTTATGATAGTGGTGTAGAGAAGTTTTTAAAATAAATGTGCATCTTTTATGGTAATAAAAGCACATTATGAAGAATTTTTTAGGTCCAGTTCACAGATTCCTTGTGCCTGGGGAAAACTTTATTAGAAAATTAGATAATTTCTAATTTGATTAGGGGAAGTCTAATGGGAAAACTTTTTAACTGAGCGGTCCAGTTCGAAACATGAATATCTGTCCTGGAAGCTTCTATTGAACTTTACTTAAGTCACATCTAAGACCCTCTGCCTGTCAGTCCACCATTACCCTAACTGTGGTAGAAATTCTTTATATGACACCTAGATCTTTTTTTGTTGCACTTTTAAGCTGTGTAGGAAACACACTGCCCACATGTTCATACAACACAGAGTGATTATCCACTTAGTTCCTAAAAAGTTGTATTTGGTTATGGGGTTTGATCCCACTTGTCCAGGGTTTAGGTCAGCTACTGAAGATTAGGATATCTGGGTACCTCTTACTGGAGAATCCATTCCTGTTTTCATTTCATTCCTGGGGGCAATATTCAATCTGGTGTGGCCCTCTGTATTATAAAATATTTCCCAGATTGTGTTTATCTGAAATACAAATCCAAGGAGAAGCATGGTGTTAATTGCCGTGTAAAAAAGATTCCAGAGTCAAGAGCTTGAGAAGTTCTATTCCTTCCTTCATAGGTTGAGTTGTTTAACCCAGCATTTTTCAAACATATTTTACTCCTAGAACCAGCTTTTCCTCAGACATATTTAAGAAAAAAGCATTTTGTAGAACACATTTGGACAAATGATACTTTATATCATTGCTTTGTTTTTTAAATTTTAGTTTGACTCAATTTTACAGTTTTAGGATTTTGTTTCTGTTTCAGGTTTTAAGCTTTTCTTTTATAAATAGTTACTTTCCTAGTCTGAAATCTATACATTGTTTCAGTAATGAATTCATTATGTAAATTTGCCCATCATTCATCTAAAGGGAATAAACGTTAAATTGTTTTTTTTAATTTTGACTTGTGTCACATATGAGAATATAAAGTATATCTGTACAATAAAAGAAAATGGAACATCAAAGTATCTACCTCAGGTTAAGAAGCAGAACTTGGCTGGGCATGGTGGCTAACACCTGTAATCCCAGCACTTTGGGAGGCAGAAGTGGGAAGATCACTTGAAGCCAGGATTTGGAGACCAGCTTGTTCAATAAAGGAAGACCTCATCTCTAACAACAACCACAACAGCAAAAAATTAGCCAGGCACGGTGACACATGCTTATAGTCCCAGCTACTGGTGCAGCCTCGAACTCCTGGTCTCAAGCCATCTTCCCACCTCAGCCTCATGTTGTAGTGAACTTTGTTATGCAGTGTCTCCTATTCTACATGTGCAGGAGTATTTTTACAGTATGTACCTGGAGTGGAATTGCTTGGTCATTGGGCATGTGTGTGTTCAGCTCTATTGAGTGGCATCATACTGTTCTCCAAAGCAGTTGTACCAATCTACACCCTCACCAGCAGTGAATAGTCTTCCCATTGTTCTTCCTCAATGAAACTAGATATTCACAGGCTTTTAGGTTTTTCCTAGAGTATGAAGTGGTATCTCTTTGGGGTTTTTATGTTTATTTCCCTGATTAGAATTGGAGTTGAGCATCTTTTATTATGTTTATGGGCCATTTATGTTTTCTCTTCTGTGAAATTCCTATTGGAGTTTTTTGCTCATTTTAAATGTTGTTGTGTTTTTCTTATATAGGAATTCTTCACGCAATCAAGATGCACGTATGTTGTTCAGAGTAGTACCTGAGACATAGAAACAACTTTGTAAGAATAGCTATCATTACATTACCATTGTATTTAATCCTTTGTTTTTATGTGTTACAATTATCTTCTGCTAATTTGTGGCTTATTTTTCATTCTGTGATGCTAATTTTTAACCTAGTATTCTATTATTTTAAAAATACACAATCTTGAGTAGTCTACATGTTCATAACCATGACATATTCATGTTGCATATGTTCTGTGTCATAACCCAGAACTTTCCTTTTTTTTTTTTTTTTTGAGATGGAGTTTTGCTTTTGTCACCCAGGCTGCAGTGCAATGGCGTGATCTTGGCTCACTGCAACCTCTGCCTCCTGGGTTCAAGAGATTCTCCTGCGTCAGCCTCCCGAGTAGCTGGGATTACAGGCACCTGCCACCATGCCCAGCTAATTTTTGTATTTTTAGTAGTGACGTTGTTTCGCCATGTTGGCCAGGCTGGTCTCGAAATCCTGACCTCAGGTTATCCGCCCACCTTGGCCTCCCAAAGTGTTGAGATTACAGGCATGAGCAGCTGCACCCGGCCAACTTTCAATCTTAAGTACCATTTTTTGCTGCTGTTTCTTTTTTTGAACCCCAGGAAAAAAATTAACTCATTTAATACCCTATTCAAACTGCTACAATTTTATTTTCAGTGTTGTCTCCTGGTTGTAGATGCATTTGTCTCTCCAAATGCACTGTGATTATTTCAAAGACAAAACATTTTTGGCATTGTGATATATATATATATATATGTATGTATATATATGTATATAATATATATGTATGTATATATGTATATAATATATATGTATGTATATATGTATATAATATATATTGTATAAATATTAATTTATGTTTTATATATCATATAAAAATTATATATAAAAATTATATATATATATAAATGCCACTTATCCCTAATATAGGGACTCGATTAGTTTCTGCTAGTGTGGAGACAAGTCATATCATGGCTAGGGGCCATGATGGTAGGAGCAGTCAGAGGATTTCTTGCATTGTGATGAGTGCATATAAGTTAAATGAGCCACATATCAGTAGATTTGATAGCAGGATAATAGTTATATCACTGATACCTAGGCAGTACATGACACTCAGTAAAGAATAGATTAATCCTCATGCTCTTCATCTTCCTCCTAATCTCTTTACCTGTGCTGCCCTCCAGCTTTCAAAGTGCTCTGACTCATCACTTACACAGTGTTCCTTAGCTGCCCCTTCAGTGGGCCAGTGTTTCTGTGCCCCAGTGTTCCTGAGAGTTAGAACACAGAAAACAGAGCAGGCTCTTGCCCACATCACAGAACATCTTTGTCTCCCTGTGGATCCCGCACATTTGCTCATTAGAGCTCAGGAATTGCCAGAGACTGGCTTTTCTGGCAATGGACACTAGATTCTTCAGAAGAATATTGGTTGAAATCTTCCTGCTGTGACAGTTCCCTGCATGCAGGGCAGGAGTGTGTGCTTCTTCCCAGCAAAGGCAGAGGCAGGGCCTACAGAAACTGCCCACAGCCTATAGTGATGGGGTCTATGAGGTAATTCAGGCAGATGAGGCAGGTGAGTTCTTTCTGGAAGGCTTGTGGGAAGTCTAAGTCCATTTTTCTGAGGGAAGAAAACCAGAAGAATTTATTCTTATGCCATAGAGAGACAAAGATCTACACAAAGTTTGAATCAGGTTTTGAGTAGGATCTGCTCACAGGTTTAAATCTATAGCAGGATACGATTTTATTTTGCACGTAACAAAAATGAAAAACTGAGGCATAGAATTCAAGCTTTGCAGAAAAATGTGTTGGCTCCCTAACCAACACACACACACACACACACACACACACACACACACACACACACACACCTACTTTCCCAAATTCTTTCCTCCTGTATGAAAAAATCTTAAGTCTGGGCACAGTGGCTCATGCTTGTAATCCAGCACTTTGGGAGGCTGAGGCAGCAGGATTGCTTGATCCAAGGAGTCCAAGAGCAGCCTGGGCAACATGATGAGACCCTGTCTCTACAAAAAGAAAAGGAGGAAAAAATTAGCTGAGCATGCCAATAGTCCCAGCTACTAGGGAGGCTGAGGTGAGAGGATTGCTTGAGCCCAGGAGGTCAAGGCGGCAGTGAGCCATAATCCAGCCACTACACTCTAGCCTGAATGACAGAGCAAGACTCTGTCTCAAAAATGAACAAAGAAAGAAAAGAAAGAGAGGGAGGGAAGGAGGAAGGAAGGAAGGAAGGAAGAAAAGGAAGGAAGGAAGTTTACAGAGTTTTTTGAGGTGTTAGTGTTCCCTAAATTGTATGGTCATCAGAGGTTTACCCTCCTATAGCTTCAAGGGTTGAGTCCTGACTGGTAGGAAAATCAATCACACTCTTACTTGCCAGTGATTCATTTAGGGAAGACAGCTAACTAAGCTCTTCCACTTTGATTATTTCATTTAATTGTAACAACCACCTTATTATGACTTCTTCAAAATTACCCTGCCAGTAAGTGTTGGAGGACTCCCCAGAAGCAGAAACCACCATGCTTCCTGTATAGCCTATGGAACCATGAGCCAACTAAAGGTGTTTCTGAGGTATTTCTTTATATCTTTGGCCAAAATTAAAGAGTTAGGCTTTACTCTCCAAGATACTGCAACAGACAAAAACAAGCCACCACTGTTTTCTAATGTTGTTTTCTTGTTAATTCAATCAACAAGTATTTTCTGGTAAGTTTAGTGTTCCAGAGACTGTTAACCTGGTGAAGCACCGGTTAATAAAACATCCTTAAGAGAAATAAAAGTCTAAAAATAAACCAGATGATAAAATGCAGTAGTGTACACAATGCCACTTATCCGCATGTCTTCTGTGTGTCACCCATGATCCAGAAAATGTCTTTAGTATAAGCCATTGATAAAGATGCCTGAAAAATTTACGTATAGAAGACATAGTCACAAAATTATTTTTTTCCTTTGATATCCCTTGTTACTTCAAACAGAATTTACCACTCCAATTCGATTTCTGAATACATGGGAGTTAATAGAATACTCCTAATCCATTTATAGGATCTACACTAGGTAAAAAAATTAAAGACATCTGAAAACTATTTTGTGAGTCCTTATAATCCATATCAACAATCATGGAATATATTAAGTAATAGACCAAAAATTAATCATCATATTAACCAAAAACACATAGCAAGACAAGATAACTAAATATTTTCATTTGGAAATTGGGAAATTTAGTCAATTTTAAAACTCAGCAAATGAGATCATTTCACAGAAGCAACCTAGGTTTGCTGGTAAATTAAAATTATGACATTTTGTTTTGGTTTGGGAGGGTAGTTCGTCTTCTGTAAATTGTGTACTCACATAAGAAATATATCTATGTTCTCACGGACACTTGCTGTAGAGGTAATAATATGAAGTTAGCTCAGGGATCAGGGCCTCACAGTTCAGTGCTGGTAGCTTTTTTTTTTTTTTTTTTTTTTTTTTTTTTTTTTTTTTGCTCTGCACCTTGAGTAAAAGTTTCCTGAGGCCTCCCCGGAAGCAGAAACCACCATACTTCCTGTATAGCCTATGGAACCGTGAGCCAACTAAAGGTATTTCTCATGTATTTCTTTATAGCAATGCGAGAACGTACTAATACAGCTAAGCAGAGGCCATCAGGACCAGCAACAGTCTGAGCTGGATGAGAGACAAAGCTAAACTTTGAGCAGCAGCAGGATCTGCCAGGGATTACAGAAAGGAAGGACGGACTCCTAAAGTCCAGGATGTCTCCTTTAAGTCTGTGAGAAGCTCAGCCACCGTCTCCTTACCTGACTCCTCTGGGAAAGAGTTTCCCTAGGTTAAGCCATACAGGGATAGGGTAGGAGATGCCATTTGGATCTAGGAGCAGAGGGCAGAGACTCAGCAGGAAGAGTGTCTCTTTGAGAAGGAGACACAGTGGAGCAGGTGTGTAGGTTCACAGGGCCAGCTATGGGTAGAGTCGGGTGTACATTTTTAGAAGCCACAATTCCCAAAAATCTCCTGACTATAACATCAGTGCACAGAGCCAGTCAAATGGAGGAGGAGTGGGTCCAGGCAATTCAGGAAGAAGGAAAGTAACAAATGAAATGAGTGGTTGCAGGAGGACACTTTTTCTGTCGAGGTCACTAAACAAAACATTGTCTCCTCCCCTTAACTTCAGAAACAATGGAGGGTAAAAGTGTTGCCTGGGCCCTGGGGGCAAAGGCAGTAGATAACTTCTCTGTCGTGTTCTCCAGAAGGGCCCATTCCAGCCTCACAGGCCGAAAAGTCTGTTCGGTTCCCAAGTACTAGAGATGCTGCTATAAGGGACTCCCGAATTTCCTTCCTGAACCAGAGGCTGCCCAGCCTTTTCTTCCTGTTTTATTTTTTCCCAGGAAGAAACTTGCCTGTACAATTACAAGGTTCTACGGTTCTAAATTCCAATCTAGTCTTCCACATCATTTTGAAGGTATAATATTACTTGTCAAAGTGGGATGATAGAAGATATGTGTGGACATAAATTGTTGACAAGGAAAAAAACTAAAATAAGAAAATAAGAGAGAAAAAATATATGTATGTACAGTGGTTAGCTAGAAATATGCCTTTTAAATATTTGGCATGTGGTATGTGGGCCTCAATGTGTACTATTGCACTAGCTTCCCAAATATTAAAGAATGTCTTTTAAAAGAAAAACCTCTTGCTCAAAGGTTAACAGTTAAAATAACCAGAGTGGCACAGGTACCAGTCATTAAGTGAAACCTTTCATCTTCCCAGAATAGTACCTGTTCCCAAGCCAGCTTCTTTGAAAATCACTTTTCTCTCCTTTACTATTTAGTTTACAGATTGTATAGTAACAATACAGAAACCACAATAGTAGCAAAAAAATAAAGAATATTTTTAAATGAAAACTCACATCCTAACTCTACCAAAACATGAAAATTAAACCTGAATGCCTTCCATTCCTGATATATTTTTTCACCTAAATATTCAGCTCTGGGATTGCATTGTTTTTGGATTGAGTGGAAATTATTGCCTGGTCTTGAAATCTTCCATAATGTGTGTGTGTGTGCGTGTGTGCGTGTGTGCGTGTGTGTGTATGTGTGTATGTGTGGTGAATATATTTCTTTTTGTTCAGAGCAAAGATTTTTTCAATACGTATATTTATTTTAGGCAGATTATGCTAGTAATTTTCTACAAATGTGCTTTTTAAAAAATAACCTTTAATTTAAAAAAAATTATTCTTACTCAGTGGCCCACAATTGTTAAAAACACTACTAATGGAGCTGGGAATGGTGACACACACCTGTCATCCCAGCTACTTGGGAGACTGAGGCAGGGGTATTGCTTAAACTTGGGAATGTGAAACCAGCCTGGGCAACGTAGTGAGATCCCAATCTCAAAAATCAATCAATCATTAAAAAATAAAATAAAATAAAACACTACTAATAGTTTTTTAAAAAATAGTTCTTAACCAATTTTCCTAGCACCTTCCTTTCCTCAGTGAAGTATAGAAATATGTGGTCAGGCACTGTGGCTCACACCTATAATCCCAATAATTTGGGAAGCCAAGGCATGAGGGTCAGTTGATTCCAGGAGTTCAAGACTAGCCAGGGTGACATAATGAGACTTGTTCTCTAACAAAATTTTTTTTTCTTTAATTACCAGGGCATGATGGTGCATGCCTGTAGCCCAGCTACTTGGAAGGCTGAGGTAGGAGAATCACTTGAGCCCAGGAGGTGAAGGCTGCAGTGAGCCATGGTTGCACCACTGCACTCCATACCTGGGTGACAGAGTGAGACACAGTAACAAAAACAAACAACAACAAAAAGTATTTGTTTTAGAAAAAACATTTGGTGAGGTTTGGGCTTAAAAATATATTATTCTAAAATATTCATAAATATTCTCTAGTAATGATAAGATTAAAGTGACAAAGACAAACTTTCTTCCTGTGCAGTTCCATCTCTCACCTTCCCGTAATTTGTCTGTCCCATCCAGCTTCCAAAGGAAATTATTTACAAAATAATGTCTGCATCCTGGGTCTATATATCTATTGCCTATGAGGAGAGCGTTTAAGATCTGAGCCATCTTCAAGTCTTATACTTTGTGTATAGCTCTCATGTTTTTGCAGGTTAAGTAAGTTCGTATACCCTTTCTTTTATTAATCTGTGTATGGTCAGTTCATTTCGGGTAATCTTCAGAGGGTGAAAGGTGAAGCTTTTCACTTCACTCCTACTGTGACAACTAACTACCTTCTTACTTATTCAATGTTTTAGTCTATAACAACACTTTTATATACATTTACTTTTAAACAAAATTTTGCATCATTGCACTTAAAATTTTATTTACCTTTTAAAAAGGAAATTAAAAATTATAAAATTTTACATAATAAAAATAAAATAAATGATTTATATAAAAATTAATCTGACCTGTGAAAAACACTGTCCAGAGGCCAGGTGCGGTGGCTAACGCTTGTAATCCCAGCACTTTGGGAGGCCGAGGTGGGTGGATCACGAGGTCAGGCAATCTAGACCACGATGAAACCCCTCTCTACCAAAAATACAAAAAATTAGCTGGGTGTAGTGGCGGGCGCCTGTAGTCCCAGCCACTCGGAGAGGCTGAGGCAGGAGAATGGCGTGAACCCGGGAGGCGGAGCTTGCAGTGAGACGAGATCATGCCACCGCAATCCAGCCTGGGTGACAGAGCCAGACTCTGTCAAAAAAAAAAAGAAAAAGAAAAAGAAAAACACTATCGAGAGAATAAAAAGACAAATCACAGACTGGGAGTAAAAATTTACAAAAGCTATATCTGGTGAAGACACATTTGTTATCCAAAATATACAAAGAACTCTCAGGACTCAATAATAGGAAAACAAATAGTCTAACACAAATGTAGAGATCTGAACAGACATTTCACCATAGAATACAGATGGATGATACGTAAGCACATTGAAAGATGTTCAACATCATTCATCATTAGGGAAATGTAAATTAAAACCACAATGAGATACTGCTACATGCCTATTAGAATAGCTAAAATTTAAAAGACTGACCATACTAAACATTGGTGAGAACACAAAGGAACAGGAATGCTCATACTCTGCTGCTGGAAATACAGCCACTTTGTCAGTTTCTTTATAAGTTAAACTGGCTGGGAGCGGTGGCTCACGCCTGTAATCCCAGCACTTTGGGAGGCCAAGGCAGGCGGATCACAAGGTCGGGAGATCGAGACCATCCTGGCTAACAAGGTGAAACCCCGTCTCTACTAAAAATACAAAAAATTAGCCGGGCTTGGTGCCGGGCGCCTGTAGTCCCAGCTACTCAGGAGGCTGAGGCAGGAGAATGGCGTGAACCCTGGGGGAGCAGAGCATGCAGTGAGCCGAGATCACGCCACTGCACTCCAACCTGGGCGACAGCGAGACTCCATCTCAAAAAAAAAAAAAAAAAAAATCCTCCTACCTCAGCCTCTTCAGTAGCCCATTTTTCAATCAGATTTTTTGTTTGTTTATTATTGAGTTGCTTGAGCTCCTTATATATTCTACTTGTTAATCCTTTATCAGATACATAGTTTGAAAATATTTTGTCCCATTCTGTGGTTGCCTCTTCACTTTATTGATTGTATCCTTTGCTTGAGGCTTTTTAGTTTGATATAATCCCATTGTCTATTTTTGCCTTTGTTGTCTGTGCTTCCGAGGTCTTACGCAAAAAAATCTTTGCCCAGACTAATGTCCTGGAGCATTTCTCCTATGCTTTCTTTTTTTCTTTCTTTCTTTTTTTTTTTTCACGCCATTCTCCTGCCTCAGCCTCCCGAGTAGCTGGGACTACAGGCGCCCACCATCATGCCCCGCTAATTTTTTTTTTTTTTTTTTTGTATTTTTAGTAGAGACGGAGTTTCACCGTGTTAGCCAGGGTGGTCTCGATCTCCTGACCTTGTGATCCGCCCGCCTTGGCCTCCCAAAGTGCTGAGATTACAGACGTGAGCCACCGCGCCCAGCCTTTCCTATGCTTTTTTTTTTCTACTAGCTTCATAGTTTCAGGTCTCAGATTCAAGTCTTTAATCAATTTTTATTTGATATGATTTTTGTGTATGGTGAGATGGGTTTAATTTTATCCCTCTGCATGTAGTTATTCAGTTTTCCCAGGATCATTTATTGAAAAGACTGTTGTTTTCCCCGTGTATGTTCTTGATGCCTTTGTCAGAGATGTGTTGTTTGTAAATGTGTAGATTTGTCTGCGATCTCTATTCTGTTCCACTGTCCTATGTGTCTCTTTTTATGCCAGTAGAAATATATTGGCAATAATTAGTACAGAAAAGCTGAAACAATGAAATGACAAAAGTGAATTATACTGATATAATTCATTATGCTCACTAAATGCAATAGCATACAGCTAGGAAAACAATGTAGTGCACACGGTATTAAAATACAACACAATTCAATATACACCGTGCTCACAGTGGCCATCGTTAGAGTGTTGAAGAAGGGGATGTAGTCAGCAAAAGTTGTACAGGTGACTTCAAAAGTAATCATAAGCACTTATGATTACTTTTGGCTTAATTTCTTAAACCAAGACTGGAGACACAGGTGTTCATTATGTGCTTATTATATATATAAAATAAATATTTTATAAATATATTGTTTCTGTTCAGTATTTAATAAAGTAAATCAATAGAAAAGGTTAAAAAGCAATGCACACATATTTCAAATATTTTTTGCTCTAAATTATATAAACATTGCATAGTTATTGCCCTGGGCCTGGCAAGGTGACTCACACCTCTCATCCTAGCACTTTAGGAGACTGAGGCAGGAGGATAGCTTCAGCCCCAGAGGTCAAGGCTGCAGTGAGCCTTAATTGCACTACTGCACTCCAGCCTAGGTGACAGAGCAAGATGCTGTCTGAAGATAAAAATAAAAATAATAAATAAATATATGTTTATATATTAACTGATTTTATTAACTATATATATATAGTTGTTGTCTTGGTCTATAGGCAATCTTACAGTGCTTAAGACTTTGATACTGAGAACAGATCTCCTAGGTATATGCTGTGTTTCTGGGGTGACATGATGCTCTCGTCTGGCCTCCGTGAGCCTAATTCTATCTTACATTTACCCCACTCTTCAACAGCAACTTGGGGAGGTGTCCCTAAACATTCCCAGGTGAACCCAAACCTGTGGCCCTCAACACATTTCTAGGTAAAGCAAGCTCCTGACATATCTGTGGATATCCTCTCATTGGAAGAAGGGGGAAGAGACCATCTCAAAATAATTCATTTAATATAGCTTTTCAGCATTGATTTTATTTTGATAAAGAGACACACAGTAAATAAAATTTCTAAAAAACTATAAACTTTCAAGCATTCTCACGCTAAATCTAGCCCTGCTCACATGCCAGGGAAATATAAAGGTAATCTGTTTCTCAACCTGACCGGGATGCTACAGTAATTAAAAATAAAGTCAATCCCTTGATCCCTACCAAAGGGTCATTTCATATGGATCAAAGTTCTGGAAAAATTATTTGTCTGGAAATAGACTAATTCTCCAAAATATAATTGAAATAACAGCCTCTGGAAAGGGCCAAATACGACTCTTAATGATACAACAGCTAAATATAGGTCTGATGCTCATTCCGCGTGGACAACAATAGCAGCCATTCCCACAAATGGCTGATTTGTGGGAAGTAAACACTACTTTTGCAGAATCTTACATGATTTCAGTAGAAGGGCAAGGACATTTCAGTTGGGAACAGATTGCTCCATGGTAATGTGATCACTATGTACCCAACAATGGCTCTTTCTTCCTAGCGTCAATGCAGATGTTATTTTCACCTTAACTGTTATCATTGCTGTTTCTAACCACATGAAAGTGTATCCTTTATATATCTGAAGTAAATTCATACTAGTGGTATAACATCTCCAGCCATTTAAGTGTAAAAACAGAAAACGTATGATGTGTTTACCTACTGTTTTATACTCCTAACGCATGAAGAGAAGATCCTTTTATTCGTTGCCTATACTTTTATTTCTAAACTTTCTGTAACACTTTATCTTATATCCAGTATAGAATTGAGATTTGCTTTTTGATTTAATCTGACAATATTTTTTCCTCTAATAAAAGTCAAGTCCACTTACTTTTAATGATAAATTGTGTTTGGTTATATTTCGATTACAGTATATTATGCTATGATTTATATGCACATATCTGTCTTTTGCTGTCTTGTTTGTTTTTATTGCTTTTGTTTTGATGTTGTGATATTTGGAAGAGTGAAACTTTTATTCTGATGGCTACCTTATGTAATTTCATAAAATCATCTCTTTCTTTAGACAGTAGCTAATGTCTCTAAACTAAGAACAATGGTATTAGCTGTATTCTCTTTCTTGTCCTCCCTATGCGATTTTTCATCCCACAATTTGATTTAATCATATTAACTTTGTTTCCCCTGGTGCCATTAAGTATGCTTACATTTCTATAAACAATATCCTTTGACTCCCAGGCATTACAGATGAGCAGTCAGTAAAATCATTCTGAGGAATACTTTCTCTTTCCTTTTCTTCCATTTTTCTTAGTTGTATCATTTCTATATTGCCAGAGCACCTACAGTTGCATTTCTTTCTGTCAGCTTTATCCAGCATTTGTTTTTGTCTTTTATTTGAAGTTAAATATATTCCTTGCTCACTACAACACTGGGGGAAGGAAGGTTTCTGTTGTCATTGTTGTGCTTGTACAGTTGTTTATTTAAAAACATTGGCGAAAACAAAAACTGTATGTAGATGGAATGGAGATAAGACAGAAAATGAGAGAGACTGATGATGAGTGTGCCTATTCTAGACTGGGAGGCGTGCTACACTGAGCAGTGTCTCCAAGGCTGCAGGAAAGGATGGTTGATTGTGAGCAGGTGGACTTTCCACTGGAGGAGAGAAGTCCTGCGCTCAACAACCTGTGCAGAACCAGAAACGGGTAATGGTTCAAATCAACTTACAGACCTGGAGGTAGAAATTTAAGAAAACTCGTTTAGCACCTAGGTTCCTAGAAAATATTAGCTACTATTTGCTGAGCATCTGTCAGTGTGTCTGTAGCATGGAAGATCTGAGTACAGGGGAAACTGGATTAGTAACAGTGGGTCAGAAAATTATATAATATTCAACCAAAATTCCTGCTTTACATACACAGCACCTGGTATTTCCAGAACTAGAAGGTAAAGAAATTATTTGTGCTTGAACTTGCAGAAAACTGCCTTTTCCCTTCTTCTCTTGAATCTTAACCTGGAGCTTCCCTTTTCTTGAGCCTCAGTGTGCTTCCCAACTCAACTTATAATTGACTTCCTGCAGTTTCTCCTTAGGACAGGGCTTTGTTTTGGGGGTGGTCAATTTGTAGGGTTCATAGGAAACAGACCACTCACAGCACCTGCTTTATGCCATCCTCACTCTCAGCTATGAGTTGAGGCCCAGGAAGCCTTCCGCCAGCCTCAGCTGCTGTTCTCAGATTAATCTGCTGAGTTCTTTTTGCCTAGTAAGAATCTCTGAATTTAGGAACATAGATGTTAGCACTTGTATTTCTAGGTTTTCCAGTTCCCAGGGCCATTAAACATTTTTTTCCTTTCCTTTCCTTCTTCCAAAAAAATTGGTGATTCCCCTGGGTCCCTGTGGTTTAACCTCACAAAAGGTCCATGATGACACCCTGTTACATTGTTTTGTCGTAGTTAATACCTTGTTATCCCAGTTGCTCAGTCCGTTTTTGTGAGAGATTCAGGGATATTAATAAAACTGTGCTGCTACTGCTACTGACATCTTGCATAAAAGCCCTATTAATTAAAATGTTTATTTTGCATGTGATTTGAACTTGTAATTTTTATTCAAAGTTTTTCAACAGAGATCCAGAAAAGACCCTCTTTATATTTTTAGTTTTGTGCATTGCAACACTTTTTAGTGAAAAAAAAAAATGAGAACAACACAAGTGATTTTAAAAGAATAAACCTACAATCCATTAATTATAAAATGAAATACTATGCAGGTGTTAAGAATGAGGGAATCAATAAGAACTTGTGTGGGGTAACTATAAACTTTTAAAAAATAAATTTAATGCTCATGTGACCATATTATCATTAAAAAAATACAAGCATACTTGCACACACCTTCAAGCAAAATGGGTACACGCATTTAAAAATATTTAAATTAAGTAAATGGCCCAATAATTTAACTTTGTACAATTCTATGTTCTCTGATTATTTTATATGCTAGAAACAGGCATTACTGTTTTGTTTATTTCATTTGAAATAATTGTAGTCACATGAGGTTTAAGTTATAATACAGAGAGGTCACATATGCCTATTTTCTAATTGGATACCTTATTTATTACTATTGAGTTTTGGGAATTTTTTACATATGCTAGATGTAAGTTCTTTGTCAGATATATGGTATGCAAATTATTTCTCCCACTCTGTAATTCATTTTTTCAACCTCTTTACAGGGTCTTTCTAACTAAAAAAAATAACAAAAAAAAAAAACAAGTGTTTATTTATTTTAATGAAGTCCAGTTTTATCACTTTTTCCTTTTGTAGATTTTGTTTTTGATATCAAGTCTAAAAATTATTTGCCTAGCCCAAGGTCTCAAGAGTTTTCTTCTATTTTAAAAAGTTTAATGAATTTATTTATTAATTAATTATTTTTGAGACGAGGTTTCACCCAAGCTGTAGTGCAGTGGTGCCATCATTGCTCACTGCAGCCACTAACTGCTGGATTGAAGTGATCCTTCCACCTCAGCCACTTGAGTAGTAGCTGGGATTACAGGCACGAGCTACCATACACAACTTTAAGTTTTATAATATTACATTTTACATTTAAGCCTGTGATTTATGTGAGCTAAATTTTGTATAAAGTATAAATTTAGGTCAGTCTTAGTTTTTGTACCTGTGAATGTCCAATTGCTCTAGCACCATTTGTTGAAAAAGATATCCTTCCTTTAAACTGATTTTGCATCCTTGTTAAAAAAAAAATCAGTTGAATATAGTGTGGTCTGTCAACTTTTAATAAGATAAAAACATTGTCACTCACCAGATATCGAAGTTTAGAAATTTTTTTAAAGCTAAACTTCTGAAAATTGAATAAAAACACCTCCACATGTCAAATTAGTCAATTTGTATAGGACTAATTCATTTAAATATATTAAAATACAAAATAATTCAAACCACTAAAGTGATAATACGAGACTATAAATTTAAAGGCTAATTATTAAGTCAAATTGCTGCATTCTACGTGTTAGAGTGAGTTCAAAAGATCCATTGTATTACTGAATAGGCAAAAGTTTTAATTTCAGAGGATGAAAGTGATATATTACTGCCACATTGTGGCTATTCTGTTATTATAGGCTATTATAAAAAGCAATGAGGATATGTAATCTGTTCTAACAAGAAGCATTTCCTTTTTTTGTCGTTTTTATTATTGTTATTATTACATTTTAAGTTCTGAGATACATGTACAGAACGTGGAGGTTTGTTACATAGGTATACACATGCCATGGTGGTTTACTGCACCCATCAACCCATCATCTACATTAGGTATTTCTCCTAATGCTATCACTCCCCAAGCCTCCCACCCCCCTGACAGGCCCCGGCATGTGATGTTCCCCTCCCTGTGTCCATGTGTTCTCATTGTTCAACTCAAAAGAAAAACAGAAGCATTTTCTGCTTTCCCAATTTCTTAAATACAATACAACTTTATGTTTAATTTAACTAACTTAATTTTTGAAGACAAGGTCTAGCTCTGTTGCCCAGGCTGGAGTGGAGTGGCGTGAATATGGTTCAGTGAAACCTCCACCTCCCTGGCTCAAGTGATCCTCCTTCCTCAGCCTCTCGAGTAGCTAGGACCACAGGCACGCACCACCATGGCCTGCTAATTTCTTTTTTATTTTTTGTAGAGATGCGGTCCCACTTTGTTGTCCACGCTAGTCTCAAACTCCTGGGCTCAAAGGATCCTCTTGCCATGGCCTCCCACAGCGCTGGGATTTATAGGTGTGTGCCATGGCACCGGGCCTAAGCAACTGTAGAGAAGCCTTTTTTTCTTTCATAAAAACAGTTGTAGATATTTTCCTTATGGAATTTATTTTGTGGTGAAATATTTTAATAGACAGTTTAATTTGTTAAATAATTTGTCTTAGATAATAATAATTGATTAATATTAAAACTACAAAACAAGTAGTGTCTTCTTTTCTATGAAAAATGAAAGTTGATTCTGACATTTATGTAAACATTTTAAATATTCAAAGTATATAAATGTGAAGTCCTATGAAGAGTAATTAGACAAGAGAAAGAAATAAAGGGTATTCAAATCAGAAAGGAGGACATCAAATTGTTCCTATTTGCAGATGACATGATCTTATATATAGGAAAACCTGAAGACTCTACCAGAAAACTTTTAGAACAAACAAATTCAGTGAAGTTGCAAAACACAAAACTAATATACAAAGATTGGTTGCATTTATATATATGAACAACAAACTCGCTGAAAAAGAAATTAAGAAGGCAAACCCATTTACAATAGTTACCAAAAAAAAAAAAAAAACCCAGACATAAATGTAACCAAGGAGGTAAAATGAAAACTACAAAACACTAATGAAAGAAATTGAAGAGGACACAAACAAATGAAAAGACATTCACGGCCGGGCGCGGTGGCTCACGCCTGTAATCCCAGCACTTTGGGAGGCCGAGGCGGGAGGATCACGAGGTCAGGAGATCGAGACCATCCTGGCTAACATGGTGAAACCCCGTCTCTACTAAAAATACAAAAAATTATCCGGGCGTGGTGGCGGGCGCCTGTAGTCCCAGCTACTCGGGAGGCTGAGGCAGGAGAATGGCGTGAACCCAGGAGGCGGAGCTTGCAGTGAGCTGAGATTGCGCCACTGCACTCCAGCCTGGGCGACAGAGCCAGACTCCGTCTCAAAAAAAAAAAAAAAAAAAAAAAAAAGAAAAGACATTCACACTCATGGATCAGAAATATGAATGTTGTTAAAGTGACAGTACTACTCAAAAGCAACCTACAGATTCAATGCAATCTCTATCAAAATACCTATGAACATTCTTCACAAAATTAAAAAAAATCCAAAGAGATTTTATGGAATCAAAAAATATCCTGAATAGCCAAAGCCATCCTAAGCAAAAAGAACAAAGCTGGATGTATCATGCTACCAGACCTCAGAATATACTATAAAACTGTAGTAACCAAAACATCATGGTATTGGCATAAAAACAGACACATAGACCTATGGAATAGAATAAAGAACCCAGAAAATCCACATATCTCAGCCAACGGATTTTTTACAAAGGCACCAAGAACACTCATTGGGGAAAGGATAGTCTCTTCAATAAATGGTGCTGGAAAAACTGGATATCCATATGCAGAAGAATGAAACTAGACCCCTGCCTCTCACCCTATACAAAGATCAACTCAAAGTATCTCAAATACCGAAATATAAGACCCAAAATGGTAAAGCTACTAGAAGAAAACATAGGGGAGATCCTTCAGGACATTGCTCTGGGAAAATATTTTATGAATAAGGCATCAAAAGCACAGGCAACAAAAGAAAAAATAAACAAGTGGGATCACATCAAGCTAAAAATCTTCTGCACAGCAAAGGAAATAATAAAGTGAGTGAAAAGACAACCTACAGAATGGGAGAAAATATAAACTCATCTGGCAGGAAATTAATATCAAGAATATACAAGGAATTCAAACATATCAACAGCAAAGAAGCACAACAATCTAATTAAATATAAACAAATGCTCTGAACAGACATTTCTCAAAAGAAGACATACAAATGACCAACAAGTATATGAAAAAATGTTCAACACCACTAATCAGCAAGGAAATGCTAATCAAAGCCACAGTGAGGCATCATCTTACTCCAGTTAGGATGGCTATTATAGAAGAGACAAAAATAACAAATGCTGACAAAGACGTGAAGAAAAGGGACTTCTTTTTTTGACAGAGTCTCACTCTCCGTCCAGGCTGGAGTGCAGTGGTGGTGTAATCTGGCTCCCTCTGCTTCTAGGGTTCAAATAGTTCTCCTCCCTCAGCCTCCTGAGTAGCTGGAGAAAAAGGAACTCTTATGCACTGTTGGTAGGAATGTAAATTAGTGCAGCCGGTATGGAGAACAGTATTGAAACACCTCAAGCAATCCCACTACTGGGAATTTATCCAAAGGAAAGAAAAGCATTATATTGCAGAGACATCTGCATCCCCATGTTTATTGCAACAGTGTTCACAATAGCCAAGATATGGAATCAACCTAGGTTTCCAACAACAGATGAATGGATTTTTAAAATGTGGTATATATACACCAAGGAATACTATTTAGCCATAAAAAGAATAAATAAAATCCTGTCATTCTCAGCAACATGGATGGAACTGGAGGATATTATGTTAAGCAAAATAAGCCAGGAATAGAAATTTCAACACCACATGTTCTCACTCACGCAGAAGCTAAAAAAAGGTTGATCTCATAGAAGTAAAAAGTAGAACAGAGGATACTGCAGGCTGAAAAGTGTAGGGAGAAAGGAGGAATAGTAAGAGATTTGTTAATGGATACAAAATTACAGCTAGGTAGGAGTAATAAGTTCTAGTGTTCTATAGTACTGTAGAT
The DNA here is from genome assembly GCF_029281585.2 of Gorilla gorilla gorilla. Taxonomy (NCBI): domain Eukaryota; kingdom Metazoa; phylum Chordata; class Mammalia; order Primates; family Hominidae; genus Gorilla; species Gorilla gorilla. The sequence goes on along the minus strand of NC_073236.2, from coordinate 32,510,860 downwards.
GACTATAGTTTACAATACTATATTATGTAGTTTAAAATACCCAGGAGTAGTTTGAATGTTCCCAACACAAAGAAATAATAAATGTTTGAGTTGATAGATATGCTAATTACCCTGATCTGATCACCATCTACATGTACTGAAACATCCCCGTATAGCCATGAATATGTATAATCTTTGTCAATTTAAAAAGTAAAAAAAAAAATTAATCTTGGAGAATGCATTTGAAGAACTTGTACTCAAGAAGTCAACTTAAGAACCTGAGTCTCCTTGGAATTTGTGTTTTCTAGACCAGTACTTCTCCAAATTAAAGCAAATTTAGGCTGGGCATGGTGGCCCATGTCTATAATCTCAGCACTTTGGAAGGCCGAGGCGGGCAGATCACTTGAGGTCAGGAGTTCGACACCAGCTGGCCCAACATTGTGAAACTCTGTCTCTACTAAAAATACAAAAATTAGCCGGGCATGATGGCATGTGCCTGTAATCCCAGCTACTTTGGAGGCCGAGGCAAGATAATCGCTTGAACTGGAGAGGTGGAAGTTGCAGTGAGCCGAGATTGCACCACTGCGCTCCAGCCTGGGCAACAGAGCAAGACTCTGTCTCAAAAAAAAAAAAAAAAGCGAATTTAGTTCACTTTGGTATTGTGTCAAAATGTTGATTCTTTTAAAGTAAATCTAAAGAATTTAGATGTAGTTGAAGCTTGTCATCTGTTCTTAATTTTTTTAATAAAAATATAATATTTAGATTCAGAGTAAATCTAAAGTGAGATCTGAAGCTGCTCCCAGGTGATACTGATGCTGCTTATTTTTGCCCAGATTTAGAGTCACAAGGTTCTAAATTATTGTTTTGAAGTCCTACATGAGTAATCACTTGGGGAGCTCAATTAACACCCAGCAACAGACTAATTATTAATAAACCAGAATCTTCAGTATTAGGCTTCAATCATTGGCAATTTTTTTTTTTGACACACAGTCTCCCACTGTCACCCAGGCTGAAGTCCAGAGGCCAGAATGAGACTAGGACATGGTTCCTTTGCCTAAGTAAAGTGAGGCAGACAATGGAATACTTCAGACTTCAAATTAGTATGGTAAGTGCTATGAAGAGTATGATTAGAGTTCATTATTTACCCAGAAAAGGGTCACTCAGCCCAGCCTGGGAGTTAGAGGAGGTTTCCTGAAGTCTTGACATGTGAGTCACGAAAGGACATAAGGAGTTAACCACGTGACAAAATAAGCTAAGAGAATTCTCAACAAAAGACAAAATATTGGCAAAGGCTTTTAGGCACATACTAGTTTAGTATTCTTGGGAGAATGTAATGATTTTCTGTATTTCAAAAGTGTAAAATACAAAGTGAGCCATGATATGAGATAAACCAGTAAATATGTTCTGGGAACAGATCATAGAAGGGCGTGTATGCTGTCCTAAGGAGCTTAAACTTCAACTTCAGTTCATGGGAGCCAATGACAAGATCTGAGCAGGGGAAGGATGTGGCTAGAGGGGCATTTTAGACAGACAAGATCCTCTGTGGATTACACCTAGGCTAAGCAACGGGTTAAAGTTGTTGTCTTAAGACAATAGTCCAGGTAAAAGATAATAAAGTTTTAAATTAGGATGTTAGTAGGAAAGAGGAAGAGGGATGGATTTCAGAAATAGTAAGGAAATGTATTAGCAGGACTTGATTAGTGATTGACTTGGGGAAGGAGGGGAAGATAGAGTTCAGGATGACTCCGAGACTGTCTGGTGTCGGTGGCTAATGACTGAAGCTATTAATAGAGGTAGGAAATGCAGACCAAAAGCAGGCCCGGGGTGAGAGATGATAAATTTGAATTTTAACATGTTGAGTTTGGACATCCGGGATGAAATAACCACAAAACATTTAAATATACGAATCTGAAAAGATAAGCATCATAAGCATATGAGCTATTGGTAAAATTCTGATACTTAATGAAGTCTTGCAGGGAGGCAGTACAGAGACAAGCAATGGGCTGGGGATAAAACATAGGGAAATATTATTTAAATAAAGATGAAAGAAAAGGAGCCCAGAAAGGAAGCTGAAAAGGCATAGTCAAAAAAAGAGGCTTGCCAAAGTGCCACCTTTGAAGCTCTGCTGTTACACTTTATAAGGAAACTTTTGGTTACCTGGGATTGCATGCATTTATAAAAGTTTCTATTATTAGGAAGACAATAATAATGATAAGGCTCTTTCTCATTGTTGTCAGTGTAATTTATCTATTTAATTATAGAACCTAGTTCCAGGATGCTTAATCTGAAGTATATACTTGGGGCAAAATGAATTATATCTTAATAATAATCTGGAATTTTTCTCTCTAACTTGACATATTTTAATTCTTGCTAGATTTTCAAAATGTCTTACCTCGAACCACCACCAGATGGCTATGAGAATGTTACAAATATTGTGCCACCATATAATGCTTTCTCAGCCCAAGGCATGCCAGAGGTAAAATAAAATACATTTGTAACCCAAGTCTTTAAATGGTTCTTTTGCTATATAAAACCTGTATAGAGGACTAAAACCAAGGAAATTAGGTGAATCATTCATGCGGATTCATTGTTTGATATTCAGTACTACGAAAACCTTATCCCTCAAATTTAAAAAATTATAATAAAATAGAAAAGAACACCAGACAGAGAAAAAAGAAACAAAACAAATACATTAAAAACTGATCCTGCTGAAGCAGATGCCACTCTTTGAAATAACAAAGAAACTGCTGAACACACCTTTAATTCAGTGAGGAAGTAGGTGTTTTTTTCTTTGTTTGTTTTTGTTTCATTTTTTTTTTTTTTTTTGAGATGGAGTTTCACTCTTGTCACCCAGGCTGGAGTGTAGTGGCACAATCTGGGCTCACTGCAACCTCCACCTCCCAGGTCCAAGCAATTCTCTTGCCTCAGCCTCCTGAGTAGCTGGGATCACAGGTGCACACCATCACACCCTGTTAATTTTGTATTTTTTTTAGTGGAGGCGGGGTTTCTCTATGTTGGTCAGGCTAGTCTCGAACTCCCAACCTCAGGTGGTCTGCTCACCTCGGCCTCCCAAAGTGCTGGGATTACAGGCGTGAGCCACCACGTTAAAAAGGGAAACTTCCTATTTGCCCTCTAAAGGTTTGCAGAAAATGAATGGACAAAACATCAATTAATAGAAGAAAGAGGCAAAAAAAATTCTGTAAAATGTAGGTGAAAAATCACAGGGTCTCACTCAGTTATGCAGCATGAAGTGCAGTGGTGTGATCATGGCTCCTTGCAACCTTGAATTCTCAAGCACAAGTGATTCTCCCCCCTAAGCCTATGGAGTAGCTGGGATCACAGGGGCATGCCACCTTGCCCACATACATGGGTATTTGCTGGAGAGGAGATGGAGACTCTCTGTCCTGGATGTGAGACAGGTGGCTGGCATCTGGGTAAGGATGACATTCCCTCATTGCTAAAGAGTAAAAGAGGAAAGTGTCATGGATAGTGCAAGCAGGGACATGCCCTGACCTAGTGAGGTCCAGAGGCTTATATTGTCCTTCATAGGGGAGTGGGAAGAAGCGAGTGTAGGCAACCCAGGGGAAATAAATGACCTAAAATAAAAGAAATAGATCATCAGAAGTGTAGACGTATTAGTCAGGGTTCTCCAGAGTGACAGAATTAAAGGACTATATACATATATATATGAAGGGGAGTGAGATGGTTAATAATGAGTGTCAACTTGATAGGATTGAGGGATATGAAGTATTGATCCAGGGTGTGTCTGTGAGAGTGTTGCCGAAAGAGATTAACATTTGAGTCAGTGGGCTGGGGAAGGCAGACCCACCCTTAATCTGGTGGGCACAATCTAATCTGCTGCCAGCAAATATAAAGCAGGCAGAAAAATTTGAAAAGGAGAGACTGGCCTAGCCTCCCAGCCTACAACTTTCTCCCATGCTGGTTTCTTCCTGCCCTCAAACATTGGACTCCATGGCTCTCCTTTCTCATCAGTTTGCAGACAGCCCATTGTGTAACTTATGATCCTGTAAGTTAATAAACTCCCCTTTATAAATAAATATATATATGTGTGTGTGTGTGCATATATATATGTATGTGTGTGTATATATATATGTATATATCCTGTTACTTCTGTCCCTCTAGATGTCACTGGCTAATACAGGAAGTTTATTAAGTATTAACTCACACAATCACCAAGTCTCACAATAGGCCATCTGCTGGATGAGGATCGAAAAGAGCCAGCCAGAGTTCCAAAACTGAAGAACTTGGAGTCCATGTTCGAGGGCAAGAAGCATCCAGCATGGGAGAAAGATGTAGGCTGGGACGCGAGGCCCGTCTCTTTTCACATTTTTCTGCCTGCTTATAGTAAGGCTGGGTTGGCAGCTGATTGGATTGTGCCCACACAGATTAAGGGTGGGTCTGCCTTTCCCAGCCCACTGACTCACATGTTAATCTTTTTTTGGCAACACCCTCACAGACACACCCAGGATGAATACTTTACATCCTTCAATCCAATCAAGCTGACACTCATTATTAACCATCACAAGCCCACCCCTTGTGAGCTTGAACCCACACACGTCTCCTGAGATCATACATAATCTTAAAATACAGACAATAGTAAGGTCATAATTACCCCTAACATAATAAACTATCCTTCCTACAACTGGAAATGCACCCATCCCCAACCCAAATACTCTTACATAAAGTAAACAATACTTAAATGCTGATATGAGGTCAGCAAATCTATGTCACCTGATAAAGAAAAGGGAAATGAAATGAAGATATTTTCTTAGTACAAGTGCATACATGCACAAACATGTTTTTAACAAAAGAAGAAGGAAATACTCATGATAGTTCCAGTCCTCATTTCTGCAGCTGGTCAGGTGGTCGTAGCTGGTATTGATAACTACTTTCTTCCACTATTCATTCTGTATTCCCTTTGCCTTCAGCAAGCACCTCAGCAGGTCGTGACCCGGAGAGGATCTGGACCATTTGTAGTCCTACCTGGATTGGGTATAGTTTCCCATTTACCTTAATCAGAGTGCATGATAATACCAAGAGACGCCCTAATGGATCTCCTATATTCCATGCATACTCTTCCTCACTTCCGTTGTGGAGTAGCGGACTGACTTCATCTTGATAGTCTGGGTCAGTCACTGCTGCCAACACTGTAACTCCATTCTTAGCTTGTTGACTTAAAGGTAGGAGGACCCCAAAGCGTCCAAGTGGCCATCTTAACTTCCAGTTTAATGGAATTGTTATTGTGTCTCCTGGTAGCAGCGTTCTTCCCTCTGGAGCTAAGATGACTAGTAAAGCAGAACCTAATGTCGTGGGAACAGAAAGCAAACATTTTGCCAGTGCATCATAGTGAGTGGTTCCACTTTCACATCCACCCCTTGAATCCTGGATCTGTGAATCCTGGCTATGGGAGAAACAATACCATACATTGGGCGCTGATTCAGAGCACACATGGTCTTCTGGAGTATGGTGCCCCGGCCCGGCAAAGTATTGTAACCTAGTTGACGTTGTAATTGCGACCTCAAAAGGCCGTCCCACCATTCTATCAATCCAGCTGCTTCAGGAAGATGGGGAATATGGTAAGACCAGTGAATTCCGTGAGCACGAGCCCACTGCCTCACTTCTTTACCTGTAAAGTGAGTGCTTGGTCAGAGGTAATGCTGTGTGGAATACCGTGATAGTGGATAAGGCATTCCTTGAGTCCATAAATGGTAGTCTTGGCAGAAGCATTGCATGCAGGTAGGCAAGCCCATATCCTGAGTAAGTGCCTGTTCCAGTGAGGACAAACCTCTCTCCTTTCCATGGTGGAAGAGTTCCAATATAATCAACCTGCTACTGGGTAGCTGGTCGATCACCCCAGGAAATGATGCCATACAAAGGGTTCACTGTTAGTCTCTGCTGCTGCTGGCAAATTGGGCACTCAGCAGTGGCCACAGACAGTTCAGCCTTGGTGAGTGGAAGTCCACAGTGCTGAATCCATGCATAGCCTCCATCCCTGCCACCATGGCCACTATGTTCATGGGCTCATTGGACAATGACAGGAGTGTCTGAGGAAAGAGGCTGAGTGGTATCCACAGAACGGGTCATCTTATCCACTTGATTATCAAAATCCTCCTCTGCTGAAGTCACTTGTTGGTCAACACTCACACAGGGTACAAATATCTTCAGTTTTTGACCACTCAGAGAGGTCCATCTACATACTCTTTCTCCAAGTTTCTTTGTCACCAATTTTCCAATCATGCTTCTTCCAAGTCCCTGACCATCCAGCCAAACCACTGGCTACAGCCCATGAATCAGTATATAACCGCACATCTGGAAATTTCTCCTTCCATGCAAAGTGCACAATCAGGTGCACTGCTCAATGTTCTGCCCACTGGGAAGATTGTCCTTCACCACTGTCCTTCAGGGATGTCCTAGAAAGGGGCTGTAGTGCTTCAGCTGTCCACTTTTGGGTGGTACCAGCCTATTGTGGAGAATCATCTGCGAACCAGGCCCTAGTCCTCCCTTCCTGTGTCAACTGCTCAAAGGCAAGTCCCCATGAGGTCATCAGTGCAGGCCGTGGGAGAGAAGGCAGGGTGGCAGGAGTAGAGACCGTGGGCATTTGAACCACTTCCTCATGTAACTTACTTGTGCCCCCCAGGACCTGCTTGAGCCCAATCACTTATACACCATTTCCATTTGATGATGCAATGCTGCTGTGCATGACCCACTTTATGGCTACATGAGTCAGAAAGCACCCAGTTCACGATAGGCAGTTCAGGTCGCATGGTGACTTGTTGACTCATAGTCAAATGTTCAGTTTCCACAAAAGCCCAGTATAGGACAAGAGCTGTCTCTCAAAAGGAGAGTAGTTAACTGGAGAAGATGACCGGGACTTGCTGCAAAATACTAGAGGCCTCCACCATGATTCACCTATGGAGGCCTGCCAAAGCCTCAAAAGCAGCATTCCTATCTGCCATGGACACCTCAGGGGGACCCAGTCTCCCCTTCATTCAAGGGGTTCTGGGTCTGTAAACTGGCTCAAGGCTGAAAATTGATTGAGGGGCCATGAATCCCTGTTTTTATGATTCCAATTAGTCTTTTATCTGTTTGACCTTAGGTTTCCTCCTTACATAAATTAAGTAGGAATGCATTAGTCTTCCTGTCAGTTTCACTTCTAGGAACACTATGATTAGTTAGCCAATGCCAGAGCTCTACATGAGTCAGACTGTTCAGATTGCTGCTTTGTCTTTTCTGCCCATTATGGTAGCTACGCCCACCGTGCCTTTGAGGGTTGAGTGCTACCACTTGGCCCCTGCCACTTCAGGATCCAATTATTCCAAATTGTATTTAACTTTTGTAACTGAGTGACTGCAGTTCTCACCATTAGATCTGACATACAGAGAAGAGCCTTTACAGGGCTCTTCAAAGATGCAGGTGCTGTCCTCACAAATCTATTTTGCAAGGTGTTTGTCAAGGGTATTAGGTACAGAATCACTATCCTTGCCTCTCACGAGCGATGATTCATTAGTGTCAAATGAATTTGTTTTGCATAGCTCTTTAAACCTTTCATGCCAAGAACTGTCAATATTCTCTACACCATTAAAAGTAGAGTCCTTAGCATTTTGGGATCTAATCATATTTAGCAGCCAAATCCAGAAACCCCAGAACCAACAAAAGAACTCCAACCTTAATATTCTGTTCCTGCAGAACCATTCCTGGTACCAAAATCTGTATTAGTGAGGGTTCTCTAGAGGGACAGAACTAATAAGTTCTATGGATAGATAGATAGATAGATAGATAGATAGATAGATAGATAGATAGATAGATAGATATTCAGTTTTATCACCTATGAAATAATATAATAATGGTTATTACCTTACAGGGTAGTTACAGATATTAAACAAGGAGATACATGCTTAATAAATGTAAGCTATTGTCAATGGGTAGCCTTTCCTACAAGTGGATGTAAACCAGAACACCTGAAAAGTTTCTTTGTGCTAAGTAGGTAAGGTCAACCTGGTCAAGTGAAATGGCTTTTTTTCAGTTCTGGGTTGTAGGATTGTCTGAAAACATGTCTTTGAATAATTTTAAGGTCATTTTTCTCATATCCTTCTTTTACTCTTGCATTACAGTGTACTTGGCATCTTCCCACTTGAATGTATTGCTATTGGACATTGTTAAATTTTTAGAATGAAATCAATTATCAGGATTTTGATATTTAAGGGAAAATTATATGCTTCTCTGATATGGAATTATTTATCTCATAGCTTATTGAATTTCAGTTTTGTGCCCTGTACTGAATGAAATATTAAAATGCAGAATCATTTGGACCTCTGAAACACAAAATCAAATTAGAATTTGTAATGACTTGTTAAAAAGATGACTACGTAAGGCCAGGCGTAGTGGATCACGAGGTCAGGAGTTCCAGACCAGCTTGGTCAAGATGGTGAAACCCCGTCTCTACTAAAAAATACAAAAATTAGCCAGGCGCGGTGGCAGGAGCCTGTAATCCCAGCTACTCGGGAGGTTGAGGCACAAGAATCACTTGAACCCGGGAAGTGGAGGTTGCAGTGAGCTGAGATTGTGCCACTGCACTCTAGCCTGGGTGACAGAGCAAGATTATGTCTAAAAAAAAAAAAATGACTACTTTTTTTGGCTATTCTAGGTCTAAGTAGAATTATTATTGTTGGTCTTTTTTGTTTTGTTTTTACGGTACTTTGAGTTGCCGTTTTAAGTAGAATTGTTATAGCTAAGTAGTACAGAGTTTACTCTTTTGTTCTGGGAGTCAAATCATGTATGTCTTCTCTAAAAACTAACTTGGCTTTCTAAATTTTAGGATTTCAGATAATTTGAGGAAAAAGCTAAAAGTTTTTTTTTTAACTAGAAATGTATGTGCCATTATAAGTATTTGGAATTTGAAGAAATAAATTATAACTAGACATTTTATTTTCTGACTTTTTTACTGTACATGTTAATTAAGTTCTTTGTAGAAATACAGTACAACATTGCTCTTGGTCTGCAGTATGTAAAGCTAATGGTTTAAAGAGGAAATCCTAAAGAGAATAAAAGAGGTTGCAGTATAATGAGTCGTTGTGTAGAAGTTCTGGAGCCTACTCAATAGACTTGAGAAGCTTATTTAAGGTACCATATTTCATCGAATCTAAGATGTCATAGATTATTTTTAAAAAGTGCTATTACATTATATACCTCTAAGAAGGAAAAAACATTCAGGACATGGAGTTTAGTAGGAGACCTAACCCACAAGGTTGGTACACCTAGGGATAAATGAGAAATTAACGTGACCATCCAGAAAAGGGACCATAAAGAAGCATGCAAGTCTCAACCTTGACACTAAATAGAGAAAGAAAAAAACATTTCTCTGAGAATTTGAACCACAAACACTAAGCTTTGGGTGTGCAGCCTTACCACCAGTGTGGTCCACAAAGGCCTGCCACAAAGTATTAATTCAGATGGTGTTGGGCTGATAGTGTTCCCAGATGACAGCAGAAGCAGATGCACATCTTCTCTGGGAAAATTCTGCTCTAGTCTAGACCTATGGTAAGATACCTCCGTTATAAAAGATGTATTCCAGTTTCAGAAATGTAGTATGTGGAAAAACCTGCCTTTTAGAATTGATAAAATAGAATTCCATGAGGACCAACTTTTCAGTGTTGTTAAACGTGTATTTTATATTTGATGAGGATCTTGAGACTGAAATATTTTAAAAAGCCTTCCGAATTAAATTACTTTTTATATAGTTTTAGATAAAGTATCTTATAGATCAGATTTTTGAAAATTTATGACCTGTATGTAGTATATATTGTGATTTTATTATGGGAAGTATTTGATTAATCAGAGTATCCTATTCAGAGATGAAAGTTGCCTTGTTATGAAAAAGAAAGCTAACAGACGTGCTCTCAAGGCATTTTTTGTTAATCTGAGAAACCATGTTCTTCTGCCTTTTCTTGCTTTGCCAGCAGTGTTTATGAATTTCTCTTAGCATCTCTTAGTATATATGAAGGACATTTGATGTTCTTACTTCTCTGCTAAGTTACCAAATGACAAGAGAGATGTTTTCTATTATATTCATAGAATTGCTTCTCTAGTGTTTGAGTTGTTTCACCACTTACTTGTGAGTTTTAAATATGTTATCCATTTATCTTAAAGTTAGGTATCTAAAGAATGTAAGACCCATGTTAATAAAAAATTTTGTTTTCTTCTGTAACTGCTCCATATGGTTTTTGAGTGGTTCCTGCTTTTGACTGAGAACAAGGAGAAATGTGGAATTGTGCACAGGAATGAAATGATGGTCAGGCTTTCACTGGGTTATACACTGTCATCACTAATAGTTCCTGACATCTCTCTCTTTCCTTAAGAGCTTTTTTCTATTCAAGAAAACAGAAATGGCATGGCCTTTTTAGTTTGCTCTTTGATTTGAATCAGACAAATTACTTCTGGCCAGCTGATTTATTTCTTTTGCTACTAGCTTTAAAAAACAAATAAATCTGACTAGAAAAGGATCTCATCCTCTTAAAATTATTGGCTACATTAATACTACATTTTGATCCTCCCAAATGTATTGCTTCTTGAAAAATATGTCATCTTTATTCTGTAAACTCTTAGAACCAGTAATTTCTTCTCTGGCTAAGACTGCTACTAACAAGTAGAGTGATTGCCCACTATCTAAGCCTGAAACTTAGCTTTACTAACTTCAGAGGATGTGCAAGTGATTTTTTTTTTTAAAGCTGTGGCATTTCACTTTACTATAAAGTACATAAATGTGTCTTTATTCACCAGTCTTTGAATGTAGGGTTAAGTCCTTTCTTTGTAAAGGAGTCTACAAATTTGAATTCAATTTTGTCTTTACTGCATAAGCTGTACCAGTTATACATCCTTTTTTTCAATGGTTTTTTTTTTAAAGTGTATTCAGCTTCAAAACTTTACCAAAAAGTACCAGCACTCAAATCCTACTGTTGTGCTGTTATTTGTATAGTTTCGTTTAGTGAAGTCTTACTGTTTTATAGGAGTTTCTACTGTAAGGATAATATTTTCAATCAATATTCTGTTATTTTCCAATGCTAGGCTTTGTATTTCCTGGTTGGTTTTATAGTCAATGTTAGACCTATTCTTTTATCGAGTGTGTGTGCGCGCGTGTGCACGTGCGTGTGTATAATGTTTTCAAAATTGAAACTTATTTTGGGTATGTTTTTCTTTTATTGCTTCTGTAGAACCTACTGGGTTGGTGACATTTACAAGACAGAGTCTTGAGGATTTTCCAGAACGGGAAAGGTAACAATAATAATAAAAATAGTCCTAGACCCCTAGAATTAGAAGGACTCTTGCACTATGAGAGGATTCTATTTTAGAGCACCTGGAAAGATGGTTTTCCAACCTCTATCCTAGTTCCAGGGAATTTCTTCTCAGAAGTGATCCATCGATAACTCTCATTTTTGAAAAGGTTATGCCTTTTAAATCAAAGTCTGTAACCCTTTGATTTCTACCATTTTGTCTTGGTTTTGTCTTCTGAAAGAAAGCGGTGTTTAAAATTGAGGAGTGTTGTATGTGAAGACACTAATAAAAGGAATGCCAATATATAAACGCTTCTCGTTACCCTATTTTTGGTTAGTGTTTGAACTTTATGGCTTTTCTTTCCAGAGGACAAGATTGAGAAAAGTCTTTTTATTATTTACATTTTAGTAAATAGTAACCGTCTAGAGTTTGAGTGGCAAGAATTTTGAAGTTTGGCTGCCCTTGTGTACTACTGGTAGATTTTCTGGAAGTTGCTATTTACTGTTTGTTTCTTATTTATCAGAAAATAATTGAGGAGATAGCAGCCAATCTGAGCTAATTCAGATTTGTAAGGTCCTTAGTGTCCTGAAATAGTTAACATATTTCTTAATCTAAAGCAAGTTCCCCAATGCACTTAAAGAAGTGTGGATTAACTTTTTAAATATGTTTGAGGACATGGTGAAGCATACTAAACACATATTTAACCAATGCTTCCCATTTTCACTTTCTAATAATTTTATGATAGTTTGTAATTGTTTTGTTTGGAATTAGTGATGAATGGAATCACTTTTAAAAAAAGTTGAGAAGTCATGTCTGCTTAGGTGGCTTTCCTGCGGTGTTTTCATCCATCAAAGATGTTTATTTGTGAAGTGAAAGATAAAGAAATTTACTTCAGAAGACTGAGTGTATGGTTTAGGTGATTATTAATAGAGGGAAGTAGATAAAAGGTAAAGAAACCTGAAGAGAGAAAAAAAAATGAGCCAGAAAAAGATGAGAGCATGTACAGCATTTTGGCATCATGCCATGTCAGATCTGAAAGGAACCCCAGCCGCCTACTAAAACTCTTGATAGCTCTGTAATACGTGCAACAGTCAGAGACTGGATAGCTTCAGTGATGGCAAATCCGCTGTTGCACATCAGTTTGTTCCATTGGTGGCTGCTTGTGTTATCATCTCGTGCTTTCATTCACTAAAAATGTTTTCTACATTCATTCTCCACTATTCCTGGTTCTTCCTTCTAGAGCTACATAAATAAATCTGAATTTCTAGTTTTCTTTAAGATTTGACCTTCCTTCATGCATCTTAATGGCTTCTTGACCTACTTTCCTCTCCAAAAGTGCATACAAGTTCATACTAAACTGATTCATTTCTTCTATTTCACATGTAATATGGAGTCTAAACCCTTTATCTCTGCTCTTAACAGAGTAGATTGGTTGCAGTTTCTTGGGTGCAGGAATGAAAAAATGAGTACATTTGCCTCAGCCTCCCATATAGCTGGGACTGTATAGGTGCATGCCACTACACCTGGTTAATTTTTGTATTTTTTGGTAGAGACGGTGTATCACCCTGTTGGCCAGGTTTGTCTCGAACTCCAGACCTCAAGAGATCTGCCTGCCTTGGCCTCCCAAATTACTGGGATTACAGGCATAAGTCACTGTGTCTGGCTTGGGGGAGTTACTGTTGAAGTATTGTCTTTGTATCCCAAAGCAGGCCCTTCTGAAACTGATGATATTGATGAAAAACTCCTTCTACTGAAGTCTTTGCAATGTATAATCTTTTCACTTCCATTTTCCTACATACTGTTTCTATTGGTTCCTTGTATTCCACAGACTGTGTTTTAGTATTTATAAGTATAGTGTTCCTTTTCTATGTGGAAAAGGGAAAATGTATTGGCCTTTTTTTAACATATAAATGAACTTCACAAGCAACAATTTTTCAAATCAGTTTTCCCTGTTGTGAATCTCGAAGTGGGTACATGATGCACTTTCCCATTTAAGGTAAAGTACACATTTATCCCTTATCTCAGAATAGTCAGAAGTCAGGTTCTTATTGTATGGTTAGTAATGCAAAGACTGATAAGGTCATGTCAATACTTAGTATTTAGAAGAATTCTGAAATAGCACTTGTTACTCTGTAAGTTTTATGCATTTATTACTTTTTTTGAATTTTTTATAATGTTCCCAAACTTGACTGCCTTACTTCTATCTCTTCTGGCCTCAAGTACACAAGATGTATTTTCTTTAGATTTAGCATATAATATAAATTCAATTGTTTATTTCAGATTTTGAAAGAACAAAGAGGAACTACAGAATCATTGCTTACATTGACACCAGCCCTATTGTCCCAAAGGATGGGTTTTTTTTGGATGAATGTCAAAATTGACCCTGCTGTTAAAGCTTGAAACTTGGATCTGTTGTATCTGAGTTCTCTTCTCAAAAAAAGACCTTCAGGAAGTATCAGATAACTGAAACATAGCAGATCACAGCACCACATGCCTCCTGCCCCTCCCTAATTTCTGTTCTCTTATACATTGTTAAATTTCTTTCCTGCCCCTATTAGTCAAGCCCATGGATTTGAGACTGAGCTCCCAGCTCCTGGGCCACAGCACCAGGTTAAAGCTTTCTTCCTTGGCAGTACTTGTCACCTCAGTGACTGGCTTTCTGTCCCATGAGCAGGAGGACCTGGACGAAACCCCTGGTGTTTGGGTAATAACATGAACGACCATCTTAACTGTTATTCTTTATTGAAATTTTACTTTTTAACTACTGGCCTCTTGTACATTCTCTCCCATTCTTTTGACCTCATATCTCTTTTTTCATTGACTTTACAGTCAAGGAACTTGATGCTCCCTAAATGCAAATATTACGGTTAAAAGAAGAGAGAGGAAATGTGTGCAGAGAAAGTGTATTTTACAAATGAATTAAAGATGGATTCTGAGATACAGGTTTATAGATTTACCTAGAGTTTTGAGTTCAGGTGAGTTTTCACAATATGCAGTAAGTGGAAAAGAATCCCAAAATAATTGTGACATGAAAAAGCTAGATGTTGAAAACCAAAAAGATTTCACTTTGTTATGGCACTTTTAATTCAAGAATACTAGCCACCAAATGAGTTTTTCTGACTGTAATCATTGCTCTTTAAAAATTAAGAGATGTATTTATAACTTTTGTTTGACTTTTAGTACAGCTTCTGAATTTAGTTATCAATAGATAGGACAAAATAGATGAGCATCTGCTTCCCTTCCCCCTAAACAATGTATTCTTACCGAAATGTAATATATTTTTATTTATACTTGAAGACAGTGTTTTTCAATCTTTTCCATGTTAGTAGCTCAGATCTTTAAGGACAGAGGATGTGTACTGGGGGGCAGTTTGTGGTCTTAATCCTAAGTGGCACTCTGATATTTTAGATTATTTCTTTCATATTTGTGAGTAAAACTTCTGCTCCAGTAGGGTGAGCCTGTTTACCTTGTGACTGCCTAACGGATCTGTTGCTTTATATGCCAGTTTTTAGAAGCAGGCAGATTACGTTACCTGGATTAAAATGTTTTTGACACTAAAGGTAGTATCTTAAATTTTTACATATGAGTTACTTTAAGTACAACTTTGCTTAAATTATGGGGATCGAGTTTCCATAACTTTCACCATAGTGAAAATGGAAAGCAGGGAACATTCCACAGCAAATCCTGAGCTTATTTACGGAGTTAATTGAGCAAAGCAAGCATTCACACTTGTGTGTGTGTTTCAGTGACAGATGAGCATGGTACTTGAAGCATATATTGTGCTGCTTCAGATTCCGATATCCAGTAATCTTATCATGTAGCTAGAGTAACTAATATTAAGTCCCCAAGCCTACTTGGGTCTACTGTATTTGTATTTTAAAAGATTGTTTTTAAGCTACCAAATAGACATGTTATATATTTCTTCTGAATTAGAAAATGTTATTTGGATTAATAGAGTTAATAGAATCATATTTTATGTTTATTATGTCTTTTTTTTTTTCATGAGATGGAGTTTCACTCTCGTCACCCAGGCTGGAGTGCAGCGGCGCGATCTCAGCTCACTGCAAACTCCGTCTCCTGGGTTCAAGTGATTCTCCTTCCTCAGCCTCCCGAGTAGGTGGGATTACAGGCAACCGCCACCACGCCTGGCTGATTTCTTGTATTTTAGTAGATATGAGGTTTCATCATGTTGGCCCAGGCTGGTCTCGAACTCCTGAACTCAGGTGATCCGCCCTCCTCAGCCTCCCAAACTGCTGGGTTTACAGGCGTGAGCCACTGCACCTGGCCTATTATGTCTTAAAAGTGCTTGCATCGTCACCTAGATTATTTTTTATCTTTCAATGTGAGTTTTTATTGGTTTATATGTTGTTTGTTTTCTTTTTAGGAAGCCATCATTCTTTAGAAGGCAATGACCAAACAGTACCAGCAGAAATTGAAGTACCAGCAGAAGCCTAAGAAGGTTAGGAGAAAAAGACATTTTGTATTTTACTGGTTTTTTCTTTTTTTTTTTTAGACGGAGTCCTGCTCTGTCACCAGGCTAGAGTGCAGTGGCACGATCTCGGCTCACTGCAACCTCTGACTCCCTGGTTCAAGTGATTCTCCTGCCTCAGCCTCCTAAGTAGCTGGGATTATAGGCACACACCACCACATCCAGCTATTTTTTGTATTTTTGGTAGAGACCAGGGTTTCACCATGTTGGCCAGGATGGTCTCAATCTTTTGACCTCCTGATCCACCCACCTCGGCCTCCCAACATGCTGGGATTACAGATGTGGGCGCTTGGCCACCTCCTCTTGGGAGAAATGCACTGATTCTGGTTGCCACGTGGATTTATTTTGGGAGTGATATTCATCTAACTTCATGGAAATAATACTAGATAGAAAGTTAGCAGATGAATTCTCTATCTGATGAGAGTTTTGGGCAAATCGAATACCAAGTTACCAAGTTTTGTTTTTTTCTCTGATGCAAAAAAACAATTTGCCAGCCGGTGAAAAACTCTCACAGCTCTGGATGTGAGTTTAGGATACTGGATTTCTACCATTCAATTTCTTACTACTTTTCTTGCACAGGGATCATGGCACAAGCTGCAGTTTCCACCCTGCCCATTGAAGATGAGGAGTCCATGGAAGATGAGGAGTCCATTGAAGATGAGTCTGTTGAAGATGAGTCCGCAGAGAGCAGGATGGTGGTGACATTGCTCATTTCAGCTCTTGAGTCCATGGTGAGACCTTCTGTCCTAACATTCTGTAATTGGGTAGTACTGGGTGGTAGATAAGGTTGATTTGTTTTTGTAGAATTTATAATTTTATGATTTATAGTTCTAATGAGTAGATCTTTTTCTTGAATAGTAGTTATGGTCAAACACTTCTGACCAAATGTGCCATGTTGTCCAGCCTGGTCTCAAAATTTGGGGCTCAAGAGACCTGCCCACCTTGGCCTCCCAAAATACTGGGATTACAGCTGTAAGCCCCTGAATCTGGCCAGATATTTTTCTTTTTATGGCTGGATAATACTCTGTGTATGTATATATTACATTTTCTTTATCCATTCACCTACTGATGGGCATTAGGGTTGGTTCTACCTTTTGGCCACTGTGAATAATGCTGCTGTTAAACGGGTGTACAAATACCTGTTTGAGTCCCTGCTCTCAGTTATTTTGGGTATATACACTTAAAGGGTGTTGGTGGATCATATAATTCTGTGCTTAATATTTTTAAGGAGCTGCTAAACCATTTTCCACAGTGGGCTGTACCATTTTACATTCCAAAAGGCAATGCATACAGCTTCCAATTTCTCTATAGCATTGCTGACAGGTTAATATTTTCTGTTTATGTACTGTATTTTTATAGTGTTTGAAATTAATCTGAGGGTTTTTGCTGATACCAAAATATTAGGAAAGGTTTTCCAAAAATAATACTGCTTATTATAAAGAATTTTATGTGTTACTTGATGCCCTGTGATCTATTTTCTCAGTAAGAAGAGGAACTTCTCGGCTGGGCGCAGCAGCTCATGCCTGTAATTGCAGCACTTTGGGAGGCCAACGCAGGTGGATCACAAGGTCAGGAGTTCAAGACCAGCCTGGCCAACATAGTGAAACCCAGTCTCTACTAAACAAACAAACAAACAAAAATTAGCTGGGTGTGGTGGCGGGCACCTCTAATCCCAGCTACTCGGAAGGCTGAGGCAGAGAATTGGTTGAACCTGGGAGGTGGAGGTTGCAGTGACCAAGATTGCGCCACTGCACCCAGCCTGTGTGATAGAGTGAGACTCCATCTCAAAAAAAAAAAAAAAAAAAAAGGAAAGAAGAGGAACTTCTCTCCATCCAGCCTCATTCCACTGCACCAACTCTTCTGTGTCGGGTTGTGCAGGGGAGAAAGGGAGCTTGGCACCTCTTTGCTGTGTTGAGTTGTGGTAGCCCATCACTGGGTTGTAAAGTGCCTTGCCTCCTTCCCCCCCCCCTTTCTTTTTGAGACAGAGTCTCACTCTGTCACCCAGGCTCAGGTGCAGTGCTGAGATCTCTGCTCACTGCAACCTCAGCCTCCTGGGTTCAAGCGATTCTCCTGCCTCAGCCTCCCAAGAAGCTGGGACTATAGGCACGTGCCACCACACCTGGCTAATTTTTTTTTATTTTTAGTAGAGACGTTATCACCATGTTGGCCAGGCTGGTGTTGAACTCCTGACCTCAAGTGATCCGCCCACCTTGGCCTCCGAAAGTGCTGGGGTTACAGGCATGAGACACTGCGCCCATCCACCTCCTCTTTTACTTGGGAGAAATGCACAGATTCTGGGTGCCATGTGCATTTGTTTTGGGAGTGATACTGATCTAACTTATGGAAATAATACTAGATAGAAAGTTAGTGGATGGATTCTCTATCTGATGAGAGTTTTGGGCAAAACAAATTCCTAGTTTCTGAGTCTTATTTTTCCCCTGATTCAAGAAAACTGTGGATTATCCAGCCGGTGAAAAATTCTCACAGCTCTGGATGTGAGTTTAGGACACTGGATTTCTACCACTCACTTTCTTACTACTTTTCTTGTGCAAGGATCATGGCACAAGTTGCAGTTTCCACTCTGCCCATTGAAGATGAGGAGTCTGTTGAAGATGAGTCCTTGGAGAGCAGGATGGTGGTGACATTCCTAATGTCAGCTCTCGAGTCCACGGTCAGACCTTCTGTTCTCACATTCTGTAGTTTGGTAGGACTGGGCAGTAGATAAGGTTGATTTATTTTTGTAGAACTTACAATTTTATGATTTTCAGTTCTAATGAGTAGACCTTTTTCATGAATAGTAGTTATGGTTAAACACCTCTAACCAAATGTGCATGTGGAGTTTCTACACTGATTTTCAGACAATCTGGATCCCAACTGGGTATCCCACAATTCCATCCTGACACTCCCTGGAGTTAGTGCAGACCCCGCAGGATGGGGGCTCAGTCCCAGGAGTCTACCCTCACTCCACATGCCAATTGCAAGTCTTGGGTTGTTACATGTAGTTTTGACCGACCAGTTAGAAAACAGGGTTTCATGACCCCATTGCTGGGTGGAATCATTTGCTCGGACAGCTTGCAGAACTCAGAAAAACAGATTGTTTTCTTTTTTTTTCCTGAGATACAGGGTCTCAGTCTGTTGCCAGGCTGGAATGCAGTGGTGTGATCAAAGCTCACTGTAGCATGGGACTCCTGGGCACAAGTGATTCTCCCACCTCAGCCTCCCAAATAGCTGAGACTACAGGCCCGCACCAGCGTATCTGGCTAAGTTTTTTTATTTTTTGTAGAGAAGGGGTCTTGTTATGTTGCCCAGGCTGGTCTCAAATTTCTGGGCTCACATGATCCTCCCACCTCAACTTCACAAAATGCTGGGATTGTGAGTGTGAGCCACTGCATCTCACCAATTTACTTTCTTTTACTGGTTCATTTTAAAGGCTATATCTCAGAAACAGCCGGTGAAAGAGATGTACATGCTGGGCACAGTGGCTCATGCCTGTAATTTCAGCTCTTTGGGAGACTGAGGAGGGAGCATCGCTTAAGTGCTCAGGAGATTAAGACCAGCCTGGGTAACACGGTGAAAACGCATCTCTACAAAAAGGTTTTTCTAAAAATTAGCCAGGTGCAGTGATCTATAGTTCTAGCTACTCAGTGCCTATACTTCTAGTTACTCAGGAGGCTGAGGTGAGAGGATGAGAGATGGGGCTTGAGCTAGGGAGGCATAGGTCGCAGTGAGCCACGATTGTGCCACGGCACTCTAGGCTGGGGAACAGAGCCAGACCCTGTCTCAAAAAAAAAAAAAAAAAAAACACAGGGCAAGGTGTGTCGGGAGGGGTACAGAACTTCCATGCTCTCTATTGCACATGTTACCTTCCTGCTATCTCCCTTGTGTTCAGCAACCCAGGCATTCTCCAAATCTAGTTGTTGAGGTCATTTATGAAGGCTTCTTTAAGCAGGCATGATAGATGAAATCATTGACCATTGGTGATTAAGTCAGTCTTTGGCCACTATTTCTTCCTGGAGCCCAGTGGGTGAGGCTGACAGTTCCAAGCCTCTAATCACATGGTTTGTTCTTCTGGCAACCAGCCCTTTTTCTGAAGCTGTCTAGGAGCTTTCAGTCACCCAGTCATCTCAGTAACATCACCAAATGCATTCTTACTATGGTGATCCCAAAGGTCTTAGAGGCTCTTGTGTTAGAAACCTGGGACTAAGACCAAATGTTCAAACAAAAGATGCTCCTATCACCTTTATCACCAAGGCCTTTTAAGAACTTGAGAAGCTCTGTGCCACGACAAGGGGCAGAAACCAAATGTGTATTTCTTTTCTTTTTCTTTTGAACACAGAGTCTCTGTTTCACCCAATCTGGAGTGCAATGATGCAGTCGTACCTAACTGCAGCCTCAACCACCTGGGCTCAAGCAATTCTCCCACATCAGCCTTCCAAGCATCTGGGACTACAGGTGCACACCATCCATGCCCAGCTGATTTTTGTATTTTTTTGTAGAGACGGGATCTTGTTATGTTGCCGAGGCTGGTCTTGAACTCTGGGGCTAAAGCAATCCTTTCACCACAGCCTCTCAAGTAGCTGAAACTACAGATGCATACCACCATGCCCAGCTAATTTTCTCTTATTTCTTTTTGTTGTTTAATTGAGGGGGGGGGGGGTGTCTCACTGTGTTTCCCAGGCTGGTCCTGAACTTCTGGCCTCAAGCATTTCTCCTGCTTTGACCTCCTAAACTGTTGGGATTATGGTTGTGAGCCCCGGCCTCTGTGTCCAGCAATCACAAGAGGTCTTTATAAGTGAAAGAGGGAGGTAAGAGAGTCAGAATTGAAGGAGATTTGATGATGGAAGCACAGGTCACAGAGGGAGATTTGAATATGCTTTGCTTCTGGCTTTGAAGATGCAGTTAGGGGCCATGAGCCAAAGAATAGGGGTGGCTTTCAGAACTGGGAAAGGCAAGGGAACACCTTCTCTCTGGAACCTCCAGAAGGGATGCAGTCCTGCTGATGCCTTGACTTTAGCCTTAATAGACCTATTTTGGACTTCTGGCCCCCAGACCTGTTAGGTAGTAGATTTGTGGTGTATTAAGCCACTCAATATAGGGTAGTTTGTAACAGCAGCAAGAAGAAATGAACATGAAGCCAGGGGTAGTGGCCCACACCTATAATTCCAGCTATTTAGGAGGCTGAGGCAGGATGGTTGCTCTGGCCCAGGAGTTCAAGATAAACCTGGGCAACAAAGTGATACCCTTTCTACATGGGAAAAAAAAATTAGCGGGTGTAGTGGCATGCACTTGTAGCCTTAGCTACTAGAGGCGCTGAGGCAGGATGATTTCTTGACCTAGGAGTTCCAGGTCTCAGTGTGTTGTGATCGTGCCATGGTGCCCCAGCCTGAGTGACACAGCGAGATTATGTCTTTAAAAAAAAGTAAACAGAAATGAGTGAGCATGGAAGGAATGGGGACACATAGCAATATTAAATAGAGTGGTCAGGGTTGGCCTCCTAAGTGAAAATTGAGCAAAGACTTGAAGGAGGGGAAGGAGCTGGCCAAGGTACTGAGGGAAGAGCATTGTAGGCAGAAACAACAGAATAAAGATGCTAAGAGGGAACTCCGTGGTGTGTCTGAAGCTCAGGAAAGAGGCCTGTTGAGCAGAGAGAGGGAGAGAAGGTAGGGGAGGAGGCCAGGGAGTTGAGGGACTCAGATCAGTACAGATTGTGCAAGCCCTGGGAGGCTATTGCTGGGGCTTTGGCTTTTATGTTGTCTGAGATGGGAGATGTGGAAGGGTTCTGAGCAGAGAGGTGACACGAACTGTCTATTGATTTAAAAGCATCCCATGGTGGCTGAGTTGAGAAAGATTGTGGGAAGATTTGGGTAGAAGCACGGAGGCCAAGCTGTGGCAACATCCAGGTAGGAGATGATAGTGGTTCTGACCAGGGTCCTGGCAATGGTGAGAGATGGTTGATTCTTGTTGAGATACTAAATAATTAAAAAAAAAAACACTACTGCTTTTCCTGATTATATGAAGTATGGGATGCTAGATTAAAGACATCTTAAGTCGGGCCAGGTGCAGTGGCTTATGCCTGTGGCGTCAGCACTTTGGGAGCACTTTGGGAGGCACAGATGGCACAGATGGGAGAATTGTTCGAGTCCAGGAGTCTGAGACCACCCTGGGCAACATAGCAAGACCTCCTGTCTATGCAAATAAAAATTAATAAAATATAATTATCATGGGATAGTGGTATTTTCCTGTAGAACCAGTTACTCTGGTTGTCGAGGTGGACAGATCTCTTGAGGGTGGGAGTTTGAGGCCAGCTTGGGCAACATAGCAAGGCTCCTCTTTCTACAAAAAAAAAAAAAAAAATTATCTGGGTGTTGTGGTCCCAATGAGGGACAGCATTCCTGAGACTTTTTAAGTACTTTGTGTGTGTGTGATGGTCTAATAATCATAGCCTTAAAACTTTCTGGCTGGGCATGATGGCTCACACCTGTAATCCTAGCACTTTGAGAGGCCGAGGCAGGTGGATCATCTGAGGTGAGGAGTTCGAGACCAGCCTGGCCAATATGTGAAACCCTGTCTCTATGAAAAATACAAAAATTAGCCAGGCATGGTTGCAGCACCTGTAATCCCAGCTACTCGGGAGGCCAAGACAGGAGAATTGCTTGAATCTGGGAGGCAGAGGTTGCAGTGAGCTGAGATGGGCCACTGCACTCCAGCTTGGGCAGCAGAGTGAGACTTGGTCTCAAAGAAAAGTTATTGTGATATGCTGTACACATTCACAAATTCAGTGTCTCCCAGAAGTATGAGATTCTTTTTTTTTTTTTTTTTTTTTGAGACAGAATTTCACTCTTGTTAACCAGGCTGGAGTGCAATGGTGTGATCTTGGCTAACTGCAACCTCCACTTCATGGGTTCAAGCAATTCTCCTGCATCAGCCCAAGTAGCTCCTGCCTCCCAAGTAGCTGGGATTACAGGCATGTGCCACCATGCTCAGCTAATTTTTTATTTTTAGTAGAGTTGGGGTTTCTCCACATTGGTCAGGCTGGTCTTGAACTCCCGACCTCAGGTGATCCACCCGCCTCGGCCTCTTGAAGTGCTGGGATTACAGGTGTGAGCCACCATGCCCAGCCAGAAAGTTTTAAGGCTATGATTATTAGACCATCACACACATACAAAGTACTTAAAAAGTCTCAGGAATGCTGTCCCTCATTGGCCTGGTATGACAAAGATAAGAAGTTGGTCGTGAAAATTTCTGAATGTGGTTTAGGACAAGCAACCCCAGTAAGATTCAGACACAACCTAGAAAATTGAAAGAAAATTTTACTACTCAAATCATCCTTCTATAAAAAATAATAGAAGATGTCAAATATGAAAATAAAACTGTCCTCTGGGCCCTCAATTTTCTGTGTTATGGGAGAAGGCAGACAGATACTCAGCAGTTATATCCCATAAGAATGGATAACACTAAAACAACTGACAGCATCAAGTATTGGTTAGAAAGTGGAACTGATTCTCTCAAACATTTTCATTGTAGTTTAAGATGACACAACCACTTAGGAAAATGTCTCCCCATTTCATACAATGCCAAATATATACTTATTTTATAACCCAGAAAATCCACTCTTATGTACTTAAACTCAAGAAAAGTGAAAATATTATTACAGAAAAAAATGAGTATATCTGATTTGTTCGTAGCAGCTTTATTCATGATAGCCTCAAATCAGAAACTGCTTTTGTGTCTATCAATAGTGGAATGGATTAAAAACAAAACAAGCAAAGGCCTCAAACCTGTGGTATAGTCATAAAATTGAGTATTACAAAACAAAATTAATGAATAATCAATAGGAGCAAAATGATGTGTCACAAGCATGTTTAGTGAGTGAACATAAAAATTATATAATTTATAGTTTCACTTACATAAATGGTGAAAACAGACAAAACTAACCTTTGGTGGAAAGAATCAAAACTGTGGAGGCCTCTGTGTTCAAATACTGACTGGAAATGGGCATGAGAAAACGTGTTTCTGCCAGATCTTCTATATGCCTGATGTGCATTCACTCGATGTATTTTGCGTATACTATTTTTGCAAATAAAAGTGAGATAAAGGCAAAATAACTCAAGAGAAAATAGGTAGAAATAGGTAGAGTTGGGATAGAAGCCTTGGAAGCTCCCCTAGTACCTTGCCCACCTGGCACAGGCCGAGGAAGTCCTGGGACAATGCTGTGAGCGACCTGAGGGCCGTCCAGGGGAGCCCCGCCAGCCCATGCTGGCGCCCGAGCTGCCCGCCGCCATCTGAATATGTTGCAAAGCAGCACAGGTAGCGGAGGCTCAGCCCGGGGTGGGAGGGGGGGCTCAGGCCGGGGTGGGAGGAGGCCCCCAGGCCCGGCTTCCCCGCAGACCATGGGACGGGGCCTTGCAGGGCGCCGGGCACCCTCGGAGCGGCGGAGCCAAACGGACTGTCAGCTGTTTTCCATCCCTCATAATTCCCTGGCTGGAGCAGTTGGAGAATTTGAGTGATTTAACTCACAAAGTTAAGCATATACAGCGTTGTTATTTTTAACGTACACGTTTAAAACATGGTTTATATACATTATAGGAGGTGCCTAATGAGAGAACTCGTTCCCCTATCAAAAATACCGTGAGTTATTTCAGTGGGCGAAAAGTTCTCAGATAAGAGAGCTTACTTGAAAAATATTTACTATATTATATATATATATTTTTTCAGATGAAAAGTATGTTTTCATTTTATAGGGAATTGATTATATTCTTTTTTTTTTTTTTGAGTCGGAGTCTCGCTTCTTTGCCAAGGCTGGTGTTCAATGGCACAATCTTGGCTCACTGCAACCTCTGCCTGCCGGGTTCAAGCAATTTTCCTACCTCAGCCCCCCAAGTAGCTGGGATTGCAGGCAGGTGCCAGCATGCCTGGCTAATTTTTGTATATTTAGTTTCACCACGTTGGCCAGGCTGGTCTCGAACTCCTGACCTCAAGTCATCTGCCCGCCTCCGCCTCCCAAAGCGCTGGGATTACAGGTGTGAGCCACCGCGCCTGGCCTATGTTGTTTATTATATATCATAAGATATATATATTACTGATATGTATACATATATAACAGATATAATATGTTATATATATCAGTTATATATACACATTAGATGAAAAGTACATCTTCATTTTACAGGGAATTCTTTCAAATCAAATCATCAAACACACTAAAAGTGGGCAAAATACCTTTTTCCAGATCTACAAGTTACTTACATACATAGGAAAAAATCCTTCGCATTTCTGGTATAAGAATTTAAAAGAGGAATGAAACAGTTTTCTATCCACAATATTTGTGAGGATGTTCTATACTGCTGCTTACAGTTTAAGTTGCTGATTACTTTTCAAAGTACTCATTTGAAAATGGTAAGTACTACATTTAAAGAATGTGTATGCCCTTTACCCACCAATTATTCCATTATACTAAAATACCCTTAGGAAATAAAGATACATGCACTTTATTTTTCACAGTACTTACTTTAAAAAGAACCCATAGAGTGGATCCTATAAATAAATTTCAGTTGCATCCATAGGATGGAATAATATGTGACCACTGAAGGTGGCAATAGATACAGAAGTACGTTGATGTGCAAAGATGTATTTTGTTATAGCTAGCAAGGAAAAAAAATTAGTTAAATTATACATACACAAACATACTATGGTCTTGTTTTAGCAAAAATATGTACAAAATATAAAATTTGTAATTTATGAGCATTTGTATTTTAAGTAAAGTTTTTTTCCTTTTTCTTATCTGTGATTGCTGCAGTGAGTACAAAACTTCTAGTAAAAGTTTATTATTAATGGAATAATCCTTGGGAAGAGAGGAATATGAATCTTGCGCTGATGAAAATAATTTCTCACTTTCTATTTTTTATCATTATTGTGTGTGTTGTTATCTTCTTTGAGCTTTTAGCCTCTTCAGAAGTAAAAAGGGAATGTTTTTATCTGTTTCCAGATTTTATTATCTATATATTTTATTATGTACATATGTTTTTCTTATATACTCATTCCATTTATGCAAAGATAGATTAATCATTTCAATTTATTCTTTAAAAATAAAATAACACATATAAATAATTACTATTGCAAAAATATTGCTTTATAGGAGTTTATTTAAAAATATTGAACTCCCCAACTGTATTTATCCATTCTTTCATTCCATTTATGGATCAAGCATAACCTGAGTACCTGCTATGTAGCAGACATATTCTACCATCTCTCAGGACCCGTCCATCCTTAAACACTTCATGTTTACCTGCCCCGCCTGCACAAGCTGAGAGATTTAAAATAGGAATATTGGGACTTAATCTCCTTGAAACTTTATCTCCCACCTTTCAAACAAAAGCATTTCTGAAGTTAGAAAATAGTAGAAGATAACCTTTAACTGCTCTTTTGAAAGTTTATCAGCCTTAAATACTAATATTAATCATTGGAAAGTCTTATTTGCATATATTCTCTAAGTATAAATATAGAATACAATGAGCCATATGTATTCATTTGAATCATGAGTTTCCTTTGGCTTCAAGTTGTTTGAAAATCAAAGAATTAATTTGTTTAAAAAATGCATTATTATTATTTCAGTGCTCTTTCCCCATAGTACCTTTAAGAACTAAAATGTATTTAAGTTTCAGTTACATGCCTAGAAATGCCCTAGACCTGCTGAGTATGCCATATTCTACTTAATGTAAGGTCTCATGGATTGCGTGATGCCCCACTATTTTATGTATCAATAAGATAATTTTTAAAATGCTACCAATTATAGTTATAACAAAACATGAATTATAAGTGGCATTCCAATGTCAGAGGTGTTAAAATGTGACCTACTCGTGAAGTCATCCTGCAAAGTAGGTATAATTGTATCATTCTACCTAATTAAAATGGTTTTGTTAAGTAGTAGTAATAGTAATAAATATAATATCTGGCTGGGTGCAGTGGCTCACACCTGTAATCCCAGAACTTTGGGAGGCTGAGATGAGAGGATTGCTTGATGCCAGGAGTTTGAGACCAGCCTGGGCAACAAAGTGAGATTCTTACTCTACAAAAATTTTTAAATAAATAGCTGGGCATGCTGGTGCTCATCTGTAGTCCCAGCTACTCAGGAGGCTGGGGATGGAGGATCATTTGACCTAGGAGTTCCAGGTATAGTTACACCATTGCACTCCAGCCTGGGCAAAAGAGTGAGACTTTGTCTCAAAAAACAAAAATCTTACAATTATTGAGTTGTCGTAGGAACTGTTCTACATACTTTACATAGCTTCTCATTTAAGCATCACGATGGTGTCCTATGAGATAGCTACTATTGTCATCTTTATTAATGAGGAAGTTGAGGCACAGAAAGGCTAAGCAATAGTTGGTAAGTGTCAAGGCTTAAAGTAAGACTCAAGCCCTAGTTGAACTGAATCCAAAGACTGAGCTCTTTCTACTCAAATAGGCTGCTGTTTTCATTAAGGCAGTGAGCAATAACAGATAGTAAGTATTGTACTTTCTTCAAAAAAATTATTTGTTTTCAAGGCAGAGGAAAAACATGCTATTCAATTTTTACAATTACATGAATGATTGTATGTTTTGAGATACTGTACTACAGTTTCTTAAAAAATCCTCTTACTCTCATAGAACTGCTCTACACTTGGCCTGTGCCAGTGGCCGTGTGCAAGTGGTCACTCTCCTGGTTAGCAGAAAATGCCAGATTGATATCTGTGACAAAGAAAACAGAACGCCTTTGATACAGGTATATTAGAGCCAACTCTTTCAGCATGACATGGATTTGATTTACATATATAGAATTAAAATAAATTGATCTCATTTACATGTAACTAGTTGGTGAAACCTGTGGAATGTGTATTTTGAATTCTTGGAATTTACAATCTGTTTCTTGGTCTAACACGGACAGGCTGTCCATTGCCAGGAAGAGGCTTGTGCCGTTATTCTGCTGGAACATGGCGCCCATCCAAACCTTAAGGATATCTACGGCAACACTGCTCTCCATTATGCTGTGTATAGTGAGAGCACCTCACTGGCAGAAAAACTGCTTTCCCATGGTGCACATATTGAAGCACTGGACAAGGTATAGGTCAATCAACTTTCTTTCCAAAATATTTGTTTTAACATTGACATAGGTAAGGGTCAATTTTTTATATTTGGAAGCTCAACCATTCCCTGAATGCAAATACAAATTAAGTTATTTTGAAATAACTTAATTGTCTAAGATTTTATTTTAAATATTGATACTTTTAAAGAAGCATTAAAGGGCACAGCTTTATAAAATGCACTTTGGAAAATATTTGTGAATTTGTTAAAGGTAAAACCTTTTGAACTTTTTTTCTACACAGGGTTATTCTTTTTTTTTTTTTCTTAATTAGTGTAAAACAACACAGGAAAGAAAATATTCCCTGGAAATAGGCTTTATCTTAAAACTCAAACAAAACTAAAGCAAATTACAATAAAGGGACATGTTGCTGCTGCTGCTGCTAATTTTCTGGAAAACTGATGTATCATCTCTCAGTGGCAAGGCTTAAGAGGGAAAAATGGGAGGGGAGAAAGAGAGCAATCAGAAATATGCAGGTCACTTGGATATTAGATAATGAGGGAAAATGCCAGGAAGAGGTTTTTTTTTGTTTTTAAGTTTGTTTTATGTGTTGAGACAAGGTGCTGTTTAGCTTTGGGTCTAATAATTTTTGGTTTGAAAAAGAATGAGTTGCAACTTGCCTAGAGATGAATTTTAGGAGGACTCTGAGGAAACCAGATTGGCAGTGAATATGTGGTGACGAAGTGAGAAACACTTCAGCAGAAGGTGGAACAAATTATTAACTGACTTATTGCTCATCCTGGCAGAAACAGCCACTTAGATAAGAACCTAAACCCTCCTCTCAAATCTAGAATGTCTTAGTGGGAAGGTGGGAGATAAGGAGCTTGTAAATAGCAAAATCAAGTGGGATTTTTAGTTTACTTGTCCCTGTTCTACCCATAGCCAGGAAACTTAACTGGAGTTTTAATAAATGACACTATCTTTTACTCTTTTCTCTTTTTCGCCACATCTCCAACTGATAAAGGAATTAGCCATGTGGGTGAGAGGTGAGACTGAAGTGATTGTCTGCTGCACTAATTTTCAGAATTGTGCATTACAGTGACCTGAGGACATTTTGTTAAAAATCTACAATTGTAGGCTTTCCCCTGAAGATTTTGATGTAATAGACCTAATAAGGCCTGAACGTGTTTAAAAATGTTTTCTTGAAGCTGGGCACAGTGGTGTATTCCTGTAGTCCCAGCTTGAGCCTAAGAGTTTGAATCCAGCTTGAGCAACATAGTGAGACTCTTGTCTCTAACAACAATAATAGCCAAAAAAAAAAAACCCACAAAAAAACAAAAAAACAAAAAACCTTCAAGGTTGGGATACACTCTTGATTAAAAACCCCAGAATAGATAAGTGCAATATATAAATTTCTGTATCTCAAAAATGTAAGAAATCTCTAGAAGAGTTGGCATTTGATAGTTGCCACTTCCTTCAAAGTTCTCCTTTTCAATAATATTAGCCTGACTTATCTGTCTTTCTCTACATCTGTGACTGGGAAGTGAAAGGAAATATCATTGGCAATATCTCTCAGCTTACAGAATAACATGTTTTGCTTCCCACCATGAATCATTCACTACCTTTCAGAGAGTCTTCAGAAATTTGCTTATGAGTAATCTTTCAATAGGTAGAGGCTGACCCTTTCATGATTTCATGTCCCTTTGTCACCACGCAGGTGATTATGTGTCAACAAATGTTCATTACAAGTTGGGCTTTCTCAATTAGAATAGTAGCAAATCCTAAACTATTTTTTTTAGTTGAAGTTTTATTATGAACTATCTCAGTATGTTTGTTAAGTTTATAGAACTTTAGCATACCCAAAATGTCAGTTTTAAACACTGAAATCCATGAAGTTAATAAGAATATAGATAGGAATTCTTTTAATAATTTAGTTTTAGCAGTCTTGTGAACCAATTATCTATTTGGTTAACAATCTGGGAAAATTATATACAAACATTTTAAATGAATACATGTTGGAAAAATTCTTGAAGCAGGTATTGTGAGTCTTTTTAGCAAATTTATTATATATGAGAGCCTGATTTTTTGGTAGAACATATGATACCAGAGAAAGAAAATATTTTACATGCAAATACTTGGATTATACACAACCATTTAGTAACACATTAATAGCAAATATAAAAAACAAGGGCTATATTCTAATGTGGTACACAGATTTGTTTGTTTGCCTCTATAAGTTGAATCAACATGTAAAATTTAGAAGACTCGTGAAGAAATGTGGACTTCAGGCATATCCTAAAAAATCAAATCTGGTGTCCCCTGAGTTTCTATCATTCTTTGGTCTGCTGTGCAGAAGTTGCCCCTTTATAGAAGGCATGTATTCTCCAGTTTGCTACTGTGCCCACCTTAGTACTTCCCTTACTCAGGCGACCTTCCTTTGTCTTTGTAAGTATCTGAGTTTACAACTCCTATGTTATAGTATATTTTGATAAAAATTTCAAGGTTTTTAAGTCAGCATGTATTTGTTTATAATATATAGTCTGTAGAGTATATAAATCCCTCAGTTATGGAGTTGAATTTTAGAGTTTAGAAGTTTTTAACTCTTTTCTTTATATATACCACAAATAATTCTCTGCCCATAAGAATGCCTAGAAGCCTTTTTAGGTTATTCCTGGTTATAGTTGAATAATTTATGAATATTGCAGACAGTACATCTTTCTCCTCAGTGCTCTTCCTTAAAGATGCAAGTGACTTATTGGCTTGTATTATGCCAGAAATAATCCATATGGATCAGTATGAGAACTTTTATTGATAAGCCATTATGTTTTTATTTCCGATTTATATTTTGTCTAAAATAAAACATAATTTTAAGTAGCCATTTAAGTGGAAGCCAGTAAAAATGGATTTAAAAAGTAGAGCTGCACTAGGGTCCCAGGATTACCATTATAATTGATAATAGTATTTCTTATTGAGTTTTGGTTTTTAAAATATTTGTTCTTAGGTTTTTTAAATCTATCTCTCTTACACAGAATATACTGAGCTTTCTAACAGTAAAGATAAAAATCTCTTCTCTTGTATTAGGGGAAAAACCCATGGACTATTTAATAATAAGGAAACAAATGCATCTGAAGCCAATCTCTCTTAATTCAAAGCTCATTTCCATGGTGACCCATTTGGAGCAGGAGTGCCTGACATTGGCATCTGGGATCCTGACACCATTGATAGAAGTGAATCAAGCAAGTTTGTACCACCCAGAGGAAACTGCCACCTGTATTGGGAAGCTCTGGCAACTGTATCTCTGAAACTCTTAATTCCTCAAATGTTAATGTTTGCCACAAATAGTATTGTGAAAGGGGGATTAGGTAAAATTAAAGAGATTTCTTGATTATTGGACATAAAATACAGTTTTGTAATACTTCTCAAATGCAGATGGTCATGGAGTCTTTCTCTTGGGGTATAGTACTTCTGATAAAGCAAATATTCTTTGGAATATAGTTTAAGAAACACTGCTTTAGAGATAGTAATTTAGATCATTAATTAATGTAAAAAACTTAAAATATTTGCTACTGTGTCTTAGGGTTTTAGGCCCTTGCCTCAAGAAGCTCTTGGTTTCAGTGGGAAACAGTGAAATGACTACAATGTACCATGCTAAGTGCTGTGATCAAAGCAAGGATTCTTGGGACTAGTAAATGTTTAAAGTGAGTTTTGGCAATGACCACAGTTAATCCGGGAAGACAGAGGAGGGTTGTTTGCAAGGCAAAGCGCAGCACATCCGAAAGCACAGAGGAGTGAGAATGAAGGGACTGCTTTTCATTTACTTCCTTTCTATATTGTATGTTGAAGTTCAAAGCATCCTAGAGAAGATTTTCAGTTCAGTTGAGAAATATGTAATTTTGTGAATTATTAATTTTTTTCTGCTGTTTTATAGGACAATAATACCCCACTTTTATTCACTATAATTTGCAAGAAAGAGAAAATGGTGGAATTTTTATTGAAAAAGAAAGCAAGTACACATGCCGTTGATAGGCTGAGATGGTACAGTAGTTCTTTTTTTAAAAATAAAACCTGAGTATTCTAGAGTGGTCACTCAAGTCAGAAATATTAATAAGAAGATTAACATAATTATTGGCATATAATGAAAAATATCACCATGAATAATCAGGTAGACCAGCAAATATTTGGACTGAGTAACATAAAGAATAGTATATAGTAGGATTCATCTTCTCTTATAATATACAGTGTTTGGTATTTATAATCAGATATTTTTGGTACTGTAATCTTTTATTAGCTAAAGGGTTTTGTATTAGTTTTATTAATTTTTTTTTTTGAGATGGAGTCTTGCTCTGTTGCCAGGCTGGAGTGCAGTGGTGTGATCTCAGCTCACTGCATTCTCCACCTCCCAGATTCAAGTGATTCTCCTGCCTCGGCCTCCCAAGTAGCTGGGACTACAGGTGCACGCCACCATGCCCAGCTAATTTTTGTATTTTTAGTAGAGATGGGATTTCACCATGTTGGCCAGGATGGTCTCGATCTCTTGACCTCGTGATCTGCTCTCCTTGGCTTCCCAAAGTGCTGGGATTACAGGCATGAGACACTGCACCTGACAAGTTTTATTCATTTTTAAAGTGTGGACTTTTAGTTTATGACTACTAGCATTGTCATTATTATTATTGTTGTTGTTGTTGTTTTCAGCCTGCAGATAACTCTTATCTGACCCCTAGCTGATTTGACTAGGAAAGCAACGGGGAAATCGTCATCTAAATCTTTGCCTACTTTAGATAAGTGACCTCAGCACAGTTTCTTGGCCATCAAAGGACTATAAGTTAGCAACTTGTATTATGTCTTACCCCAGTGGTACAAGAGGCTTCCCTGTTGTCCCTTTCTTTTAGCCTTGGTGACAATTTACAAAGTTGAACACTTGAGCACCCTAGATGCTTATAGACCCAAGCTAGTACATGCAAATGGTTATTACATCTACACTGACAGGTAGATATTAAATTGGTAAAGTGTATCAAACTAGCTTTTTAAAAAAGTCTTTATTAAAGTTCTTGAGTGGAGTTATTTCTTTGTTATTTTAGGTCAGCTCTCATGCTTGCTGTATACTATGACTCACCAGGTATTGTCAATATCCTTCTTAAGCAAAATATTGATGTCTTCGCTCAAGACATGTGTGGACGAGATGCAGAAGATTACGCTATTTCTCATCATTTGACAAAGTAAGTGTTTATGTTAAAAGGCCAGTTAATGCTAAATTGAAGTTCAAAATAATTGCAACTACTGCATCTTATACATTAGGTGAGAGTTCATAGTTTGGTTCAGATAGTTTGAAATAGCGAAGAGTTAGTCTACCTTTTAGCCAGAAATCAAGCAGAAGTCTAGATTAGTTAGAAGTAGAGTGCGAGATTTTTTCTGGATTTGTGAGACCTTTATCCCTAGGGATCTCAATGTTATTCATTTTATTCTAAGTATAATCCCCATGCATGGGATAAAAAGAGCCATGTCTTTGATTTCTTTTCCTTTCCTTTCCTTTTTTTTTTTTTTTTTTTTTTTGTAGAGACAAGGTCTTACTCTCTTGCCCTGGCTGGTCTTGAACTTTTGAGGTCAAGTAATCCCTCTGCCTCGGCCTCTGAAAGTGCTAGCCACCATAGCTGGCCTGACTTTTCTAATTAGTTATTGAGTCTTGTAATGTCCAGTTTAACAGAAAATCTTGTATTGTCCCCTGGGGCTCTCTCCTGTGTCTTCCTTCTTTGAATTTTCCAAGAAGCTAAGGGGTTTCCTAAGTCCAAGGAAGGCAATCTTTCTTTACAAGTCAGAAGAAGGGGAAAAAAGGCCATTCTAATCATTCTGTTGTTTCCGTGGACTCACTTGCTGTATTATTGCCATTATAACCGGTCCTGCAATCTGATAATGATTGACCTTTGCCACCAGGATGCCTTCACTGATTCAGACCCCTCAGTTTTCATGGTGATTCATATATAGAGGTCAAAGCTACGGTGTTTATTAGTTTATGTACTTGTGCTCGGTCATTGTTCCCAGCACCCTGCTCTGGCAGCTAGGCCTCCTAGCTTTATCCACACAAATATTGAGCAAGTTGATGCTCACCCTACACTAAAAACCTTATTTGGAGCCCACATCTTAGCTAGACTTTGCCTAGGCCTTCATGGTAAGTTATCCTTTGAGGGCCATGTTTGTCTTTCCTTTAACCAATATTAGTTGTGATTGTTCTCAATAGTCAGGGATGTTCAAATAATGTTGCAGGAAGAGATCAGAGTTTCCTGTCTCTTTTGCTATCAGATCTGTACCTTGAGGCTTTTTTATATCCTGTGCAGCAGCTTTGGTTAGATAGCGGAATGTTCCATGTTATCTTTCCACTGAGTAGTGGGAACCAGCTTGCAGTTGGCCCCTCAAGTAATGTGTCTCTATAATCATGAAAATATCCTGGGCTACTTGCAGCTCTTCCTCAAGTTTTAAATATATTTTAAAATTCTACCTCACAGGAAGCCATTCAATAAAATTCTCTGAATCTGAAGTAAGTGAGTTGGATTTAATAGAGCTAAGCCTCATCCATGACTCATGAGTATCCATGTATCAAACAGGGCTTTGTACTTATTTCAACAGCACATAATTTAAAATTGGATCAATACAGAGCAGATAAGCATGGCTACTCCCTAGAGATGGCACACAAATTCAGAAAACATTCCATATTTTGCATAGTCCCAGGAAGGCCATTTGACTATTTGTTGAGTAGCTCCAAGCAAGCAGTGTGAGCAAAACCAAAACAGGTGACACACTATATTGAAATTGTGATTATCGCTATGAAACTATTGATGTATGGTGATCTCTGAAATGGGAACAGAGCTGAGTAATAAGGGGATGTTACATGTTGTTAGTACATGTCTTGGAAATGAGAAAATGTCAACTTGCATTTCCTTCATGGAACTGAAAAACAATCAAAGCAGGGTTTTGTCTTGTCTGTTAGTTGGAGAGGACCATGGAGATCCAGCAGCCAAGCACAGATCTGCTGGCTCAGAGTTTGAGGAGGTAGAGAAGGAGTGGTAGTTGTCCAAGCCAGGTTTTGACACATATTAGTTTTCTGCCCTTGCTGTGATTGATGAGCTCATTGATGAGCTCACTAAATTTATATATATAGAAATGTAGTAATAAGTTATGCATTAGGTAAAATGCCCTGAATTACAAGCCACAATGAATACAAGTGATAACCAAAATTAGCACTTAATAACATTTTCTGAAAACTGCAACATTTGAATATTAGAACTTATAGAAAAACACACACCGAGCATTATTTGGGATTCCAAAATGGTTTCAGCAATAAAGTTCAAGAATAAATTATTCCATTGCTTTACTATTTCTCTGAACATTTAAACATGTAATCTCATTACATCTTCCAAACAACCTAGTGAAGTAAGGTAGCAGAATCCTTATTTTTTAGAAGAAACCATGGAGCCTAAGAGAAGCAACTTGTCTGAAGACAAAATACCTACAGAGCGAGGTATTTTGGTTACAGAGCGAGGACTTACTCTGAGTGCAGGACACTTTGCATGATATCCAGCTAACTAGAGTTCATTTACTGAGCTGTGCTTCCTCCATTTATGAGTACTTCACTTTCTTTTCTTCTTTAATTATAAGCTTAATAAGCTTGTAAGGTTTACAAATTTGAAGTGTATGGGACATTAAAATTCTGATATTAGGTCTGATATTGCCTGAAAGTGTTTTGGAATTTAATATGTTTGGTAAATATTTTTTATTTCAGTATAAAAATAGCAATTTTATTTATTACTTTTGTATACGTAGAATTCAACAACAAATTTTGGAACATAAAAAGAAGATACTTAAAAAGGAGAAATCAGGTAAGACTTCTGATTGTGAATTTCTTACTTCTCTTGGTGGTCCTACTCTTGATAAGAAAATACAAAGTAAGATGTAAGATTAAGGTAGTTTCAGTCAAAAAAGACCAGCTTAAAAATATGTGTAAATTGAATGTGTATATATGTATATACATATGTAAATTAATCTTTAAAATTTAACTTCTTTAGTTTGAAATTCAGATTTATTTAAGAAGGTAGTTGTAGCTAATTTATAATCTCAAACATTATTGTCTGAAAACATTCATTTATTTAATTATGATCCCTAAAATCCTATATAATATTTTTGCATAAATAAGAAAAAAGATTTTTAAGTTAGTATGTTGTATGTTTCCTCTATAGTCATATTATAACAAATTGGACTTGTTATACAAATGGATCTTCGATTTCATTTTTATAATAAATTGTTTATATTTAGTAAACAAATAACTACAGTTGACCCATGAATAATGTGGGGTTGAGGGACTCTGATCCCTGTGCAGTTGAAAATCTGAGTATAACTTTTGATTCCTTCACCTTAGCTACTAATAGCCCACAATTGACTGGAAGCCTTCCTGATAACATAAACAGTTGATGAACACCTATTTTGTTTGTGCTGCATTATTATATACTGTGTTCGTACAATAAAATAAGCTAGAGAAATGAAGCTGTTAGAAAGGAAATCATCAGGGAAAACATATTGACTTTTCATAAAGCATAAGTAGTCCTGACAAAGGTCTTCATGATCTTCAGGTTGATTAGGCTGAGGAGGAAGAGGAGAGGTGGATCTTGCTGTCTCTCTGTTGCAGAGGCAGAAGAAAATCTGCATATAAGTGAATCCCTGCAGTTGAAACCCTTGCTGTTTAAGGGTTAACTGTATTACATATTGATTTGTGTCACTAAGAAAGTAAGTATCTTTAGAACCAGGAACTCAGCAATCCCTTTCTGGTACCATAAATAAATGGCAATAAGAACTGTAGAACTGAACCAGTGTGCACCCATACAAATAGGAGATTATTTTTTGAAGACAG
The DNA here is from genome assembly GCF_029281585.2 of Gorilla gorilla gorilla. Taxonomy (NCBI): domain Eukaryota; kingdom Metazoa; phylum Chordata; class Mammalia; order Primates; family Hominidae; genus Gorilla; species Gorilla gorilla. Next base: position 32,474,155 of record NC_073236.2, on the reverse strand, counting down.
CTACTGAGCACAGAAGACGGAAAAGCAATTCCTTTGTGAGAAGCACAAGTTATATTACATATTCGTACACAAGCAAAATGATTTTATCTGTCATAGTTTACATACATACACATACACACATGCACATGTGCACACACGTGTGCACACAGACACAAAGTTAAAAGTCCTGCTGATTCTTAATGACCAAATCCAACTGTTCACAGAGAGCGGTGGATAACGCATCCTACTGTTTGGATGCAATTCTTTTGACTTTTTGACTTGTTTTGTGATGAACTGCCTTTAATGGGTTTAAATCGTGTTTTTAGTTTTATGAGAAATGAAGAAAAAGATTAGAAGCAAGTAAACAGGAACTCTATGGTCAGTAGTAGACTATAATAGTATATTCAATAGTCATATGTTTTTCTCCAGTTATACAATTTACTTGAATGATGCACAATTAATTATTATTATCATAGGAGATGGGGTCTCTCTATGTTGCCTAGGCTAGAATACAGTGTCTATTCATTGGTGCAATCATAGCTCACGGTAGCCTTGAACTCCTGGGCTCAAGCAGTCCTCCTACCTCATCCTCCTGAGTAGCTGGGACTACAGATTTGTGTGGTTACATCTGGCCTGATACACAATTATTTATTTGTTTATTTATTTTTAATACAGGGTTTCCCTCTGTTGTCAGTACTGGTGTGCAGTGGTGCCATCTTGGCTCACTGCAGCTTCTGCTTGCTGGCCTTAAATGATCCTTTCACCTTAGCCTCCCAAGTAGCTGGGACTATAGGCATGCACTACCACACTTGGCTAATTTTCTTTTTAAGGGTTTTTTTTTGTTTGTTTGTTTAATAGATGAGGTCTCACTATATTGCCGAGGCCAGTCTGGAACTTCTGGGCTCAAGTGATCCTCCTGCCTCAACCTCCCAAAATGCTCGCATTTACAAGTGTGAGCCACTGCACCTGGCCTTCAAAATTATTATAAAAAGGAATGAAGCCCAGTTGAGTTGCAGAAAATTGACCACTTTTTCATTTTTTTTTTCTAGAGACATTCATATTGTAGAACATATTGTCAATCACCCAGAGTCTCTATTTTTTATTCGGATAAAAGAGGATTGCTGCTTATTTCACATTATTTTCTGACATTATTTTTTCATTTATTCCTTCTATGGCTTTATTCAATTGGATAGATATAGAAATACAAGAATCTCCAAGTCAAATATCAAGGCAAAAAAAGAAAAGAAAAACAGATTAGGTAAAGTTATTCTGTGAAATAACCATCTGATTACAGTTACACGTATCATATCAACTTAATACAAATCTTACACAATGAATTTGTGTCAAGGTTCCCAAGACCACCCCAGGTTTGGTGGTTCATTAGAAGGACTCACAGGACTCAGCAAATAGTCATACTCAGATCTTTAATTGATAACAAGGAAGGGGACAAGCAAAATTAGTAGAGGAAAAAGGTGCATGTGGTCAATTCTGGAGGAAACAAGGCACAAGCCTCCAGGAGTTCTGTCCTGTGGAGTTCCCGGGATCTGCTTAATTCTCCCAGGCTCACATTTTGACAACATATGTGCAGTGATGTCTACCAGTACCAGAGTCTCATTAGAGACTAAGTGCCCAAGTTTTTCTATGGAGGTTACTCTCCCTCACATGTACCCAAATTCCAGACTCTTGCAAGGAAAGCAGCTGTTTAGAGTAAATACACTGTTTCTATAAGCACTTTAGACACAGTGAGCCACTCTTCTCAGGGAATGGTGGAAACCCTCCCATTTCCAATTTCCTAAACACCAGCCAAGTGCCAGCCTTGCATGCAGGCCTTTCTAAGGATGGCAGCCTCTTGCCTGCTATATGAAATCTTTTCTGCACAACACTTGTAACCCCAACTTCATTTTTGGTGGTGTTTTAAAATTTCATTTTAATAACATAATATTATAAGATAAGGTAGCTTGGTACTAATTTCTGTTGTATGATCCATCTTAAGTTGCAGTGCTTGTTACTTTTTTGACTTTTGGTGATGAACAGCTATTTGTATATAAGTTACCATAGCAATGTTAGGTAATTATAATCTGTCCTATTTATCTCCTTAACCTTTCAGTAAAATTGTTAAATTAAATAAGCAAAATAATTTCTGAGTTAAAATTAGAATAAAAATTGTCTTTTATTTTGATTACATGAATAGTCTAGTTTTCATATTGTGCAAATCCCTGTTTAGAATTATGAAATAAGATAAAATATTCAGTTATTTTTATCAATATTTTCTTACCTAAGCATGCAATTAAATTTATTTATTTTATATATTTTATATAGTTCAATTTGAGAAGTAATGACCACATGTTGTTACTTTGGTCCTCAATGATCTCTAATTTTTAGGGTCACCGTGTCTTGCTTAAATATATCATAGTAACAGGTTCAGTGAATATCTTTATTTTTTATTTTATTTACTTATTTTTTTGAGACGGAGTTTTGCTCTTGTTGCCCAGGCTGCAGTGCAATGACACAACCTTGGCTCATTGCAACCTCCACCTCCCAGTTTCAAATGATTCTCCTGCCTCAGCCTCCCAGGTACCTGGAACTACAGGCATGCACAGTCATGCCTGGCTAATTTTTTGTATTTAGTAGAGATGGGGTTTCACCATGTTAGTCAGGCTGGTCTTGAACTCCTGACCTCAGGTTATCCACCTACCTCAGCCTCTCAAAGTGCTGGGATTACAGGCATGAGCCACTGCCCCCAGCCATTTATTTATTTATTTATTTATTTATTTAATTGTTGTTCTGGAGATCCTGGGATGCATAGACAGTGAATATCTTTTTGTTTTTTGAGATGGAGTCTCACTCTGTCTCCCAGGCTGCAGTGCAGTGGTGCGATCTCAGTTAACTGCAACCTCCGCCTTCTAGGCTCAAGCGATTCTCCTGCCTCAGCCTCCTGAGTAGCTGAAATTACAGGTGCCAGCCACCATGCCCAGCTAATTTTTGTATTTTTATTAGAGACGAGGTTTTGCCATGTTGACCAGGCCGGTCTTGAACTCCTGACCTCAGGTGATCCACCCACCTTTGCCTCCCAAAGTGCTGAGATTACAGGCATGAGCCACTGAGCCCAGCTGAATATCTTTTTTAAATCAATAACCTTATTTCTTAGAGCAGTTTTAGGTTCACAGCAAAATTGAGAGGAAGGTACAGAGATTTCTCATATATCCCATGCCTCCCACACATGCATAGCCTCCCCCATTATTACTATTTTCCACCAGAGAGTGGTACATTTGTTACAACTGATGAACTTACATTGACACATTATAATCATTCAAAGTTCATAGTTTACATCAGGCTTCACTCTTGATGCTGTACATTCTGTGAATTTGGACAAGTGTATAATGACATGACATGTATCTATTACTGTAATATTATCGACAGAACAGTTTCACAGCCCTAAAAATTCTCTATGCTATGCCTGTTCATCTCTCCCTTTCTCCCTAGCAACTCGTGGCAACCATTGATGTTTACTCTGTCTTCATAGTTTCACTTTTTTCAGAAGAGTCACATAGTTGGAATAATACAGTGGATATCTTTTTGAATAGTTAAAAAATTAAAGCTCCAGGGCAGTTGAATGTAGTCATTTAAGATGTTCTTTGTCCTTTTGTTTTTCTTTTGCTTCTTTATCATTGTAAAGAATGATATATTCTGATTACATATGCTTTACATACTTAGAAAACATGATTTGTATAGATATGTGGCACATAATAGAAAGGGTTGAGGAAAAGGACACCATGCTGTACCACACAGCACAAACTGGAGCATCTTGCTCTGTGAGGTGGGTCCAGATAGACTCTCTAGCAATGGAAGGGGACAAGTGTGAGGGGTTGTACTTTATAAAACTGGAATCACAGAGTCTTTCATACTTACCTTCGGTTGGAAATAAGACCAGACAGTGAATGCTATAGGTAAATACATAGGTTCCTCACTGATCCTCTTCCTTTGAGGGATGAGGTTGACAACAGCCTGTATTATGACTCACCTACAACTAGATTCTGTAATGAGGGATAGCAAGAGAGTTTTGCTTTCTGTGAGGTGAAAAAGATTTTTTTTCCCCTACTAGGGGAAGGGCAAGCACTGGAACATTCTGGTAGTAAAAGGACATTGATGGTTTTCTTTCTATATATTTTTCACATCATATAGTACTGCCCAGCAGCCTGCCACACCTCCCTGGTGTCTCTTCAGCTTCTCTCTGAATATGAGGTGTGGTTCCTAGCGGATAAGCTCTTAAAGGAGTGATCTTTCCAGCGGTTTTTCTGTGGGAGGTAAAATGGCAGGTGAATTTGGGCCTTGCTATATGTAGGGCAGAGCAAATAGCTACAACTAAGTAAACCACCCAGCACCTTCCCCAAAGAGTAGTAGCCAGAGTAATACATTGATCTCTTTTGAGCTCTTTTCCACTAGCGGCTGGAAAGTCTTTGCAAGGATTCCTGTTTCTGGTCTGATTCCTGTGTTTTGCTGACTTCTGGTGATAGGGTGTTTTATTCTAAACTGAGCAGTTTGAACTGAAGAGCTAGAGAGGCTGTGTTGTGTTATAACAAAATAAGTGCAGTAGCTCCCCCTTAACTGTGGGAGATACATTCCAGGACCCCCAGTGGATGCATGAAACCATGAATAGTACTGAATCACAAACTGTTTTTCCCTATACATACATATCTATGCTAAAGTTTAATTTATAAATTAAATTGAATCTGATGTTACCAGCAGATAGGGTGTGAGAATTGAATTGTGTCATCAGCAGGAATGATTGCTTGCTCGTTGGTGGGGAAAAACCCTCCACACGTTTGGTCACAGAAGCCTTCTTTGTTGATGATTGTTGCTGTGGTGTGACAGCAGAGAAAAATGTGTCAAGCATGTCTTTCTGCACATATAGTGGATAAGGGGTACTACTGTATACTCTGTTTTAATGGCGCCTCATATTTTGGTCCAGAAATCATGCTCTTTGACACTGTTGACTCATCACACCTGTTCTGCTAACAATACCATTTTTACCCAACCTCATAGGGTTTGGCTAGGATGACTTGCATGCTGCAGTTCACTTGTAGATACCAAATTTTAATAAATTTATTCTTCTTTGCATCTAATAAATACAAAGGGAAGAGTTCTTACTGCATTAATTACCTACCAATATGTATAACGAATGTTAATTCTAATAAGGTCCCAGGCATGCTCCCAAAGGAATGCTTTGTAACAAAGCATCAGTCTTATGCTTTAAAAAACCAAACCAAACCAAAACCAAAATAACAACAACAAAAAACACGATCTAAAGCATACATACAAGTGTGCACAATTTTTTTATGAAGGTAGAGTCTTACTATGTTTCCCAAGCTGGTCTCAAACTTCTGGGCTCTTCAAGTGATCCTCCTGCCTCAGCCTCCCAAGTAGTTTGGATTAGAGGGATGCATCACTGTGCATACTTATGCTTTTAATATTCTGTACATTTGTTATTGATTTAAAATGCATTTTACCTTTTTCTTTAATAGATGTTGGAAGTTCTGATGAATCTGCAGTCAGGTAGGATTTTATAGATTTAAAAAATTATGTTAACTAAGAAAATATAGATGGAAGAAACGAATATCTGTTGAGTGTTGTATTCTGGGCTAGACATCCTAATATGTTCTATGCATTTATCATCTCATAAAGCCATCACAACATCTTGTGTTCCTATAACCTACTGTTTATTAAATAAACAACTATGGATTAGAGCTGATTAATTGCCTCATGATCCCATAGTTAACAAAGTAGCTGGCCTACAGTTTGACCATCAGCCTGCCTGCCTTCCAAATCCTGTCTCTTGCTCCTCAGCATAGATTGACAGATATCTGTGCAGCCCTTGGATCAAGGTATAGGTCTGAATCAGATTAGTCAGATTGATTAATTTGATTAATGTCTAAATTAATGAGAGTTTAAAGACCTTGAACTCTCATTTAAGTTTATCATTAGAATGTGGTTAGTCCAAGAGTTTGTCCTAATAAATTTGACAATTTCAGTGGTAACCAGTATCTTATTTTTACCATCAAAGGCTCTAGGGCAGATCTTACTTAGCTTTGGCCATAGGGGTGTAAGTTTTACAAAAGCAAGTTTAGGCAAGTCGTAGAGACAAATTATTTGACTTCCCAGTTTGGTTTTCCATTTAGGCAAGTATTTCTGCTTACTTCCATAATACATTTTTTAGTCTTGTTGCTTTTTCCGTGACTTTTCTATAATCTTGCCTTCATTTTTTAAAACTTTCTTCTCTGCTTTTCTTGGTATTTCTTTTGTTCTATTATTTTTTCAAACTCTGATGGCTATGTATTCTAAGTTTTTCTATAGACAGAATCAAGAGGACATAGAATTACAGAATTTTAAGGAATCTTGGAATGAATTAAAATACCTTCTAGCATTTTTACCTGTGTTGAACATTCTGGTCAAATGATTCTCTAGATAGAGAATGTGAGGCTCAAAGAGATTAGGATGCTTTTCTTTAGACATAGGAATTGGCAGAAATGAGATTTGAACTCATGTTAAAGCCCAGTACTCTTGCTTCTTTTTATATCCTATTGGCGTGTGTTTTAATAATACAAACGGGAGTGAGTCTGTGGGTAGAATGAGAATGGAATTAGCTGGTGAACCCAATGGAAGTAGATAAGAATGGAATGAGCAGGGGAAGTCCAAGTTTGAAGATAAACAACACTGGATTGGATAGGAGTACAGACTCTTCTATAAGAGATCAAAATATTGGGGTTTATGACAAGTTTGATAAAGATAAATTATAAAAATGAAGGGCACAAGATGTTGGAAATTATCTACAAAGGCCCGTTGAAATAGAAGGTTCAAGGGAGCTCTAAAAAGTTTGCTGCTTTTTTTTAAATCAAGGACTGACAAACTTGAAGATTTTTACTAAAGATGCTAAAACATTTTGAGACACTGGGAGGAGCGTCTGCAGCAGATAGAAATGTGGTGTCATCTACTTCCATCCTGACTTACAAAGTGGTGGCTTAGAGCCCCTGGAGTACTAAGGGGCTGGAGATTGCTGAACTACATAGATCTGTGGCCCAGTACAGGTGTCTCCTCACCTCTGCCTCTTTTCCCAATTCACTGATGTCCTTCCCATGTCCATGTGGGCTGGTTCAGGGGCATGATTGGCTGGCAAATCAGTCATGGAGTTCAGTTGGGTAGTTGGTAGTGTGTCTAGCTGGGGGCAGGTGATGGAGACTCCAGTTAGCTTGTTTTTCAGGAGCAGGGATATAGAGAGCTCCTACTCCTGGTCATTTGAGGCCATCCTTTCAGGAATCTGTGCTTTCATAGACTGAAGATTTAAAGATTGGAGACTTCTGTGGAGCCCTGCAGAAGTGGAATCTGGAAGTGGGAGCCCATAGGAAGACAGATACTTAGAGAGTACTTAGGGAAATAGAGGTACAACTACCAGGACTCTGTTTTTTTTCTGGCAGTCTCTCTCTTTGGGTGTCTGAGTGCCTATGAAAAGTTTTAAGGGCTTGCTAGTTTATGTGGACCTGAATAAGGTAGGACCTATAGGGTGAAAATAATGGGATTTTATAATTGTTAATATTTCAATCTTTCTGGGAAAAGTATTCTCAATAAGAACATACACCTTTGTTATTTGACTTCTGTACATTTAGCTTTCATACATTTCAAATATTGTAGGGGCTTTCCTGTACTGATTTAGGGCAAAGGAAAGCAATAGGACCTTCCTAAGTGGGTTCCATACTGAGGAATCAAGACTGCCATTTTGAAGTGATGCAGATTAGTCTTTTATCCAGAGACAGATCATGGAAAAGAGACAGTGGATCTTTCCACCTTGTTTTAGGTTATCAGTTTTCTTCCAGTTTAGGTAACAAAATTTATGTCATCCATTAATTGAATTTTAAGTTCAGCTTCAGGACAGATAATTTGTGAGGGCAAATCATTGTCAGGCTCTGCCAATTTATTGACTGTCACTATTTGTTATAAAGCTCAAGGTTAGTTTTCATTGAATATTTTATAGATTTAGACAGGTGGAGGCAGAAATAGGTAACTAAAATCTATTTTTAGAACAGAGGACATATTTTAATTATATCAAGAATCACTATTTAATATATAGATTGCTTACCCTTCCCCAGATTATGGTTTCCTTTTTTGAGGGGGAAGCTGGATATAAACTGGCAGTTAAAAAAATTGTAAAGAAATCAACTTGCTCATTTTCGTTGTGTATTTTTGCTCTCAAGCATTTTCCATGAACTGCGTGTGGATTCATTGCCTGCATTGGATGACAAAGACTTGAGTGTTGCTACTAAGGTAAAGTGGTCTCTTGTAAAATTAATTTTCTCACTCTGAATGTACTTTTGCATAGTATTTACTTTTCAAATTTAGCAGTGGTTTACCTATCATTGTTTTATGGTGGTAATGGAAAGTTGGTCAGAGAAAAACATACGTATGGGTAGTTGATTCAAAAAATGTGTTTAACTTTGGTAACTAACAAAGATTGATAAGTACTGTGACAGGGTGGGAGCTGAAAAAAAATGAACTGGAAAATTAGTAGTGACAGGAAAATCACATTAGGAAATGCTTTCTCCAATAGAGGAAATGTGAAATTTGCTTAAGGTTTATTTGGATAAATACTAATACTTTGACTTTTAAATCATACGAGTGTGACTTTCTTAATATTTATGCCTGTATAAATCTTCAGTGGATCAAATTATTTGCAGCAATCATGGGATCCTCCTGGTGATTTTTAGTGGCAAAAATATTCAGCACATAGCATATAGCTTTTGTTCTTGGAAACTTATTATTTTGGTATCATATTGTTTTTACGAGAGATTGTTTTTCTACTTATATTATTGGCTCTGTAGTGAGACAAAAAAATTAAAAATTGTAGAAAAATAACTGAGTGTGGTGGTATACACCTGTAGTCCCTGCTACTTGGGAATTTGAGGCAGGAAGATTGCTTGAACCCAGGAGTTTGAGAACAGCTTGGGCAACATCGTATCTGATTTAAAAATATAAATTGTGGAAATATAGAAATTTAAATTTATGTTTGCAAAATGTGTATTGCAAAGGAATTTTTGTGTGGTTTATGAGTTGTCCATGAAGAGTTTATATAAGGCTCTTCATCTAATTGAATAGCATGTATTTTGCTGCAAATAACCAGTTCTAGAAGCAGAGACTCTTAATACCAACGGATGGTAAGACTTTATCATCATAATTTTGTCATTGTAGTTTATTTAAAATATTTACTTCACCAGGCATGGAGACTCACCTGTAATCCCAGCAGTTTTGGAGGCCGAGGTTGGTAGATCACCTGAGGTCAGGAGTTCAAGATCAGCCTGGCCAATGTGGTGAAACCCTGTCTCTAAAAAAAACCAAAACCAAAACAAAACAAAACAAAAGCAGAAAAATTAACCAGGCATGATGGTGCATGCCTGTAATCCCAGCTGCTCAGGAGGCCAAGGTGGGAGAATCACTTGAACCCGGGAGGCAGAGGTTGCAGTGAGCCAAGATTGCACCATTGCACTCCAGCCTGGGTGACAGAGCAAGACTACATCTTAAAAAATAAAATAACCACTCAAAGTCCTCATATCATATTCTGAAGTTTTGAATTTCAGAAGGTTTTCTATTTAGTTGTTTAAATAATCATTGGAAGCTCCTGCATACCATAAGCTACTGGAGGTCAGTAAACATATTTGTGTGTATCCTGGAGTACCTAGAATACAGTCTTCCATGTAAGAAGCATTTTACTTATTGTTTTTTGAGATGGGGTTTCACTCTGTCCCCCAGGCTGGAGGGCACTGGTGAGACCTTGGCTCACTCCCATCTCCATTTCCTGGGCTCAGGTGATCCTCACACCTCAGCCATCCCAGTAGTTGAAACAGTAGAGCTATGTCACCATAGCCCTGTGTCACCATGCTCAGCTGAGTTTTGTAGAGACAGGGTTTTGCCTTGTTGCCCAGGCTGGTCTTTAACTGTTGGGCTCAAGTGTTCTGCCTGCCTCAGCCTCTCAAAGTGCTGGGTTACAGGCATAAGACATTCAGCCTTAATAGTTGTTTAATCTGAATAAATAGACAAATGAATTTTTATATAATGGAATGTTATAAGTAATATAATAAACCTAATGTATCTAATAATTATTGTATTTAAAATATTGCTTACATTGTATTTTTTAATATTTAAGGGTGTATAAGTTTTGATATGTTATGTGGAGAAATTATGCCATAATTAAAAAGGAAATAAAATAGAAATAGGTCATCAGTAGCAAAGAGGGTTACAATATATTTTCTAGTATCATTCAACTGGAATCTTAACATTGAGATTTTAGATTAACGTTTCTTAAGCTTTTTATTAGCTCCAACTCATGTTCTATTAAATATACCTTTTCAAGCCATACATTACTCTTTCTTATTATTATACTGTAAGTTCTAGGGTACGTGTGCACAATGTGTGGGTTTGTTACATGTGTATACACGTGCCATGTTGGTGTGCTGCACCCATTAACTCATCATTTACATTAGGTATATCTCCTAATGCTATCCCACCCCCCTTCCTCCACCCCACAACAGGCCCCAGTGTGTGATGTTCCCCATCCTATGTCCAAGTGTTCTCATTATTCAATTTCCACCTATGAGTGAGAATATGTGGTGTTTGGTTTTCTGTCCTTGTGACAGTTTGCTCAGAATGATGGTTTCCAGCTTCATCCATGTCCCTGCAAAGGACATGAACTCATCCTTTTTTATGGCTGCATAGTATTCCATGGTGTATATGTGCCACATTGTCTTAATCCATTCTATCATTGATGGACATTTGGGTTGGTTCCAAGTCTTTGCTATTGTAAATAGTGCCGCAATAAACATACGTGTGCATGTGTCTTTAAGCAGCATGATTTATAATCCTTTGGGTATATACCCAGTAATGGGATGGCTGGGTCAAATGGTATTTCTAGTTCTAGATCCTTGAGGAATCACCATACTGTCTTCCTCAAAGGATGAACTAGTTTACAGTCCCACCAACAGTGTAAAAGTACTCCTATTTCTCCACATCCTCTCCAGCACCTGTGGGTTCCTGACTTTTTAATGATCGTCATTGTAACTGGTGTGAGATGGTATCTCATTGTGGTTTTGATTTGTATTTCTCTGATGGCCAGTGATGATGATCATTTTTTCATGTGTCTGCCATACATTACTCTTTAGAATTCTGGTGACCAATTTTTTTGTGGGTGGAAAGTTGATTGAAAGTTCTAGTTTTCTCTCTCTGTTATAATAATGTTCTTTCAGGTAGTGGTCGATGACCATATTTAGCTAATTGAATGTCTTATAGTAATAAACTCTATCACAGAAGTACTTACAAAAAACTAATTGCAGCATAAATATTAATTAGTATTATCAGGGATATGAAAAAGCAAAAGGCTCTGTTATAGATCTATTTCCCCATGTACTTTATTGTACTTCATGTTGTTTCTTTTCTTTCTTGGCTTAAGCTCATATTTCATTGACCAATTAGGCTTGTTTTTTGTTTGTATCTCTCTTCGCTCTCACATTTTAAATTGAAATTTTTGGGGAGTCAGGGTCTTGCTCTGTTGCCCATGCTGCAGTATAGTGGCATGATCTTGGCTCACTGCAGTATCCACCTCTCAGGCTCAAGTGATCCTCCCACATCAGCTTCCCAAGCAGCTGGGACTACAGGCACACACCATCATGCCTGACTCCTTTTGGTATTTTTTGAGTAGAGATGTGTTCTCATTATGTTGCCCAGGCTGGTCTCAAACTCCTGAACTCAAGCAATCCACCCACCTTGGCCTTGCAAAGGGCTGAGATTACAGGTGTGAGCCACCATGCCTAGGCAACATTGAGATTGATTTAAAGAAATCGATTAGGGCCGGGTGTGGTGGTGCACACTGCTTATCTCAACACTTTGGGAGGCAGAAGTGGAAGATTTACTTGAGCCCAGGAGTTTGAGACCAGCCTGGGCAGTATAATGAGGCCTTGTCTCTACAAAGATAACAATAAAAACATTAGCATGGCATGATGGTACGCACCTGTAGTTCCAGCTATTAAGGAAGTTGAGGTGGGAAGATTGCTTGAGGTCAGGAGTTTGAGACCACAGTGAGCCATAATCAGGCCCCTGCATTCTAGCCCTGGGTTGACAGAGTGAAACCCAGTTTCATAAAAAGAGATTGATAAGAAACTCTTGATGCAACTCATTATAATTTTAAAATGGAAACTAATTCTTGATATTACCTTAGCAGTGTGTCCCCGAGAAAGTATCAGAGCCTTTACCTGGACCTTCGCATGAAAAAGGAAACAGAATAGTCAATGGATAAGGAGAAGGTGAGAACCGTATTTTATTTAAAAAGTCATTTGATGGAGGCCGGGTGCGGTGGCTCACGCCTGTAATCCCAACACTTTGGGAGGCCGAGGCGGGTGGATCACGAGGTCAGGAGATCCAGACCATCCTGGATAACATGGTGAAACCCCAATCTCTAGTAAAAATACAAAAAACTAGCCAGGTGTTGTTGTGGGCGCCTGTAGTCGCAGCTACTCAGGAGGCTGAGGCAGGAGAATGGCTTCAACCCGGGAGGCGGAGCTTGCAGTGAGCAGAGATACCACCACTGCATTCCACCCTGGGCGACAGAGCGAGACTCCGTCTCAGAAAAAACAAAACAAAAAAGTCATTTGATGGAATGTTTCTTTGAAAATATGAGCACCAATAGAGTGTAATAGCTAAAGAAAGTGTCCTATTAACTGTATAATAAGTAAAGGAGAAGTGAAATGGTGAGAAGTTGTGTCTCTAACCAAGGGTCAGCAGTTGATTCTATTGGGAGTACCACTAAAGGAGCTGAGTTGTGAGTTCCATTTTAAGATACTCTAAGACCTGAGGCAAGTTAGGAGAGAGGGAAGAGGAAATGAATAAAGAGAAAGAAAGAATGAGGAGAGCGGAGTGTACGTGGAATAAATAAAAAAGCATATGCAGAGGTAAGTAATGGAGGATAGTAAAGGCAAATTGATCTGTAGAAGAAGGAAGAACATGGTGTTAGAAACGGGAAAGAAGATAAAGTGAGCTTCCAGTACCAAAATGTGTCAGAGAATTAGAGTAATATTTTCCTTCTCTTGCTGTCATCCTCACTACTGGGGAGGCATTAAGGATTGAGGCACCTCACCACACAGACCTGTGTTTTATCTACCATAGATGAACATCACCAAAAATGGTCAGCCATGTGTGGCTATAATTTGTTTTTATAGAAAATGTTGTAACCTCATAGGATAGTATCATATAGGCCAAATTAACATAATTGAATAGTGTTGGGTGATGTATGGAGAAGAAATTAATTCGAGAAGTTATTGCCTGATTAAAAGTTCATTAGAAACATTATGGCTTATAATGTAGTATTAAATTGAGGGACATAATAGGGAAGAAATTGAGGCTAGGCCAAAAGGGCAATTAGGGTAAACCAATATGGAAGCACATCAGTGTAGAACAGGGCATTCAAATTGTCATGAATGAGTTGAGGAGCTTCTGGAAGGTGCACATTCTGATTCAGCGGGTATGGGAGTCTGCATTTCTCATGAGTACTCAGGTGATTTTGGTGCTGGTCCTTGGACACAGCTCTGAATAGCAAGGGAATAGCCTTCCTTTAGAGAACTCTGGAAAAAGAACCATTGGAGAGCAATTTAAAAAATAACAGAATCCAGGGAAAGCATTAATTTCCTTTTATTTCTGAGCATGATTCTAGCCACAGGGGAAGGAGAATGAGATGAAAACAGAGAGATTACAGGTGTATACTACTGCTGAATACAGATGAAAAAAGTGGTCACAATTATCCATAAAAAGCAGTTAGGAAGGGAAGCATCAGGATGACAGTTCTAAAAATCACTTTTTCAAAGGAAGAGGGATTGTGAAAGGACACGGAGGGAGGAAAGAAAGACATTTGCTGGGGTCCTGGGAGTTGAAGCCAAGTAAACTTGAGACAACTCACTTCCAGTTGCTTCAGCATATGCCCAGTCTCACAAAAGAGGTTATTGCTGTGGAGAGTACTGGAGGCAGGAGGGAGTGCTAGAGTTGGGGTAAACCACAGCAGCTCATTTCACTTGATAACTGTCAGGCCTCAGAGAGAGAAGTTTCACTGACATGAGTGAATAAGATGTGATTAAGTTGCATATAGATGCTTTGGCTAATTTTTTTTGAGACAGCCAGTTCTTTGATATGATAGCTGTTTTATAAAAGTCCTTTACAGTGTAAGATAATACACCAAACTTAGTTAATTTTAGAAGCAATCATATTATAAAATTCATTCTGTGAATACCAAAATTCTCTTTTTCAATAAATACTGCACTGATTTTGAACTATAAATATGTATTCGTATCCAGCAAGTCTGTGGTAATTCAGTGTTTTCTTTTTTGATAAATATTTTGATATCGGAAGCTTATTTGACATGGTTTATTTTATGTGTTTTATGGACCACCTTGCATGAGTGGATCAAGGAGCTCTAATTCAAGGCCAAATGAGGGGACAGGAGAAATGTAGGTGCTGCAGTAGCCCATGTGATCATGGGAAAAATGAGTAGTTTGATTAGCTGTCATTTCATAAGTGTGTATACTAGCTGATCAATGTAGAACACTTTCTTTGATGAGAGGTGAATCACACATTCACCTGAACTGTCATCCGAACTGTGTATTTCCTCAGTGACAAGACAAGGGGAATTTGTGGCATGCTGGCAGCAATGCCTCTGATGTGTTGAGTTAAAATACTCTGTACATTCACCATCAGCTTTGACGTTGATTCCCTCAGGTTTGATTTGCTCCTCTGTTTAATGGTCCCTTTTCTCCTCATCAGTCCACGTGTTCACAGTGATGTCCATGCTTTTCAATTTTAGGTATAGGCATTTGAAACATAATCTCACTACTGAAATGTAAACTGTGCATTTTAGGAATCCTATATTCCTATTTTCCTCATTATGTTTCTGTCATGTTGCCGTCCTAGGCAATGAAAAGAAGCCAAGAAGAACCCTCAAAACCTTAAGTAATTATTTTTATAGCCAGGCATGAGAATTCAGCTCGATAGTACCACTGCATGAATGTTTGGTTGGCCCTGTCATACTTACATATAATTGATGACATATCCCCTTTGCTTTGTAGGGCCTCCTGCAAAACATCCTTCCTTGAAGGTAATTAATTATGTATATTTTTGAATCACTAACTCCATGTTGTATAAAATATATATGATTTATGAATCATTTTCTTTTAAAACCCATTCAACCTAGCACTGAAGTGGAAGATCCTGCTGTGAAAGGAGCAGTACAAAGAAAGAATGTACAGACATTCAGAGCAGGTACATTTAATGGAATACTGGAAATAAGTACATTCAATGATTGGAAGTACTCACATTATTCTTATTCCTAATTCTATTTGTTCAAAATTGAATGGAAGGCATTGACATAAATGTTATTGTTGGTATCCATATTTGAATAAAAATAAATTTAGAAGCATAAAAAAGATTTTAAAAAAAATGTAAGCTTTAACTCAGGTGTTTCTCTTTTAATGTTTTGAATAGCATGAAGTTTTCAGTATAAAATTTTTATACCTGTCAGGGATTCAAAGCAGTGAATTTTGAGACTCTAAGATATTTCCATTGATTTATGTGCTAGTTGGAGTTCTGATCTTTACCTAGAGGAAAGCTTTACTTATTAACGTGTCAGATTCTGTTTTAACTTTAGAGGCTTGCTGCTAGTGTTATTACACTGATGATCTGAAGCCAATCCGATGTTCTAACGAGCAAGACTGTGTGTGTAGGTGTATATATAGCTGTGTGTATGTGTGTGTTTGTGGCATCTTTGACTATTAAAAATGAGGAAAGTAATGATTCATTTATAACTGGTAGACACAGTCTTTTAAAATGGTGATTTTGAGACTTTTTGGTGTTAAGGTTTTTAAAACATGATTGCATAGAGGCTACCGACATCATAAGTTGGTTGTTTTTCATTTCAATGCCCTTTTGAAATCTTTAACTATATTGTGATGCTCAGAAATAATATGCAGAATTTTTTATTTGTGCCCCAAAATGGTATGTGAGTGGTTATACACTTTACATACCTTTCTGCCAGTTTGTTTGGTGTATTTTGTATTATATTTTCCAGATGTATCCACATTGATATGATTATCTCTGGTTTAATTCATTTTACACTTTTCATTGTATTCCCTTATACCACTTTACCACATTTAGTTAGACTCTCCTGTTGCTGATAAATGAAGAAAGAAAGAAAGAAAAAAAATAATGTCAGATTAAGTGGGCTTTTCTTTAATCAGTTTGTATCTATTAATATTTACTATATGAGAGTTTAAAGTTGAAAAGTTCAGAATACAAGCATGCACCACCATATTTTATAAATGCCCTTAGAACTGTGACTCATGAGCCTTTAGCCTATGAAGTTAGGACAATTCATTTCTCTGAAGAAGTTTGTTGTGCTGTTCTCAGAAAAGAAAACTGAAAAAAACAAATGATATTGTCTTATTTGACCTCTTGGACATCTTTGAATGAAACTGCAACTCCAGGGATACTCAGATCAAAATTCAGAACTAATGTTTTGAACAATATAGTTTGTGAATGTCCAGTGGATCATGAGCCCTTGATGGGAAAATGACCTTTCAAGTTTCACTTT
Organism: Gorilla gorilla gorilla; assembly: GCF_029281585.2. Taxonomy (NCBI): domain Eukaryota; kingdom Metazoa; phylum Chordata; class Mammalia; order Primates; family Hominidae; genus Gorilla; species Gorilla gorilla. Next base: position 32,457,516 of record NC_073236.2, on the reverse strand, counting down.
TGCATTTTTTGCTCTTTTTCTTGACTTGTCTTAAAAGCTTAAATTCAACCGTTTTATTTTTACAGAAACCAGGAATATAACTTTTAAAATTTATGTCTGTCCTGTCTCACGCTGTTGTGTACTCTTCAGATCTTGTGTGAACATAGACTTATGTGGAAACAATTAGGTTTTTTGTTTGTTTGTTTGTGTTTTTGAGACAGAGTCTTGCTCTGTCACCAAGGCTGCAGTGCACTGGCTCAGTCTTGACTCATTACCACCTCTGCCTCTCGGGTTCAAGCAATTCTCCTGCCTCAGCCCCTCGAGTAGCTGATACTACCTGCATGTGCTACCATACCCTGCTAAATTCTCTATTTTTAGTAGAGATGGGGTTTCACCATGTTGGCCAGGCTGCTCTCAAACTCCTGATCTCAGGTGATCTGCCTGCCTCAGATTGCCAGTATGCTGGGATTACAGGCAGGAGCCACTGTGCCAGGTACAAATAAGATTTTTAAGGCTATTATATTTTATACAATTCTTTGGTCTATGTGAATTCTGAAGGTATTCATGCATTGAGGGAAGATCATCTCAGTTTAATGAAAGCAGTTTTTAATGTATATTCATTAAAATTTTTTTGAAGTTTTTGTCTCTAGTACACAGAAACACACAATATTGTCATGGGTATTTGACCTTAATGTGTTTATGCACAAACTTAGTTATTCAAATATTTTCTTATCCCTGAAGAATCCTAATTATTAATAAAAAAATTTCTCATGGAAAACAACATATATAATAGAGATTGTTGAGTGATAAAGTAAATTGCAGTAAATAACAGAAGCTTAGAACAAGTTAAGTAAACTTGTCTGAGTTAATAGCAATTACAGGACTTTTAAAATACATTAGACCATGAGGGAGTAGTGTGTTTGTGGGGTAGAGGACATCATGGTCCTGCTTCAGTGAAGAAAGAACTTTTACACCTTATTACAATTTGTATTACTATTTACATTCTAATAAAACTTTATTTTCAGATATTTTAGATTATGTTTCTACTAGTTGAACCATCAATAGTAAGACTTTTCAAAGATTTGGGAAGTTGTGAGTTGATGATAAATATCTGTATCACCATCCGTGATCAAAAATCAGACAGCAACTACAAGACTTTGGACACGCGAACTTCATAGTTAAAGAAAGGATTAATCTTGGAGCTGTGTTTTTATCAGGGAATTATACTCTTCATTACCTCTGTGAATCGCAGTTATTAGAGTAGAAAGAGAGCAAAGAAGGGAAACAAACATAGAAAATTTTATTCTAGATTACCTCAGTTGGCTTCATGCTACCATAGTTCTGGCTTTTAAAAAGTCATTTTGTGGTCAAATGTACTTTGTGTTTACTCCCTTTATGCAGCCTACAACCAAACAGAATGCTTCTTAGCAAGGCATTTGTATTCTTCCCTTAAGGAAAGCAACATATAAATAACAAAGAGAATGAGGAGAAAGAGTAATTTCATTGAAGTTGGTATTTAACATAAATTTGTGTGCGGGTACCATGATTATATTTAGAATTTTGGGCCTGGAATAGAAAACCAGCTAGACGTCTACAGATTTCCTACTCAAACACAATGTGCCTTTGTTTTATTTTTACATCTCTAATTTTGCAATTATTAGGTACAACTGTATGCAGTGTCACTAAAAATACCTTCCAAAACCAAATATTAAATAATGCCTATGGCTTTCTGTATTATAATGTTGATTTCCCCAATATTAATGGGAACCATTGAGCGTTTGCCTTGTGGTGTCTCCTCAGCTGTATTCACACATTCCATCACCTTGTCTTAATGGATAATCATGCACTATGAGTATGGGTTTTCAGAAGAGCTGTATCATTTAAAGATAACACAGGAGCATCAAATTTAATTCTGCTAGAATACCTGGTCTATTGATTAACTGCATCTAATATGGGGTCTACTTCACATACAAGTTAAATTCAGTGCCCTTAATCAGTCATATGGTCAGGTCAACAGTAATAAATTATGCAATATTTTTTCACCCCTATAGTTTTAATTTCTCTTTCCCCTTATGTCTAGAATTAACATTTTATTTTAGAAAACATGATGATAATCTTCTAGAGTAGTGATGACAAAGTATAAATCCAAAGTTTCTTACCTATGCAAATGACTTGTTTGCTTCTATTTTCTCATGAGCTTGGTAGATCCAGGAAACAGAACTTTTAAAACAAAATCCCCATATGTGGCTGGGCGTGGTGGCTCGTGCCTGTAATCCCAGCACTTTGGGAGGCTGAGGTGGGCAGATAACCTGAGGTTGGGAGTTTGAGACCAGCCTGACCAACATGGAGAAACACATCTCTACTAAAAACACAAAATTAGCTGGCCATGGTGGCACATACCTGTAATTCCAGCTACTCAGGAGGCTGAGGCAGGAGAATCACTTGAACCTGGGAGGCAGCAGTTGTGGTGAGCTGAGATTGCACCACTGCACTTCAGCCTGGGCAGCAAGAGTGAAACTCAAACAACAACAACAACAACAACAACAACAACAACAACAACAGCAACAGCAACAACCACCACAAAACCCAAATGCATTTCCTTGGCACAGTAAAACTGAAACAGAAAAAGTGTAAAGTAAATACAAGTAACTGAAACAGTTTATGTATATTATTTTACTTCTCATTTGATAAAATTTGTAAAGTAATGAGCACAGTGTATTTCTCCAGGGACCCAGATATATACATTTATTCATTCAATAAAAATTCATTCTTATAATGGCCACTGATACTTATATCCTAAATATTTCTGAAAACATCTCCTCAGGCCTGCATCATCTTTGCAACACTGCCTTATATTTTATCTTTGTTCATTGATTTATATGCCTCAGAATTTTATGCTCCTCACAATAATTAATTATCTCTAATGCAAATAGATCTGTGAACCACTCCTGAATACCTATGTCCAAGCATCTTAAAGTTTTATATAAGGATTTCAGAAACTGATTTCTGAGTTGGGCATGGCGGCTCATGTCTATAATCCCAGCACTTTGGGACACTGAGGCAGGTGGATCATTTGAGGTCAGGAGTTCAAGACCAGCCTGGCCAACAAGGCGAAACCCCATCTCTAATAGAATACAAAAATTAGCAGGTGGTAATGGCACATGCCTGTAATCTCAGCTACTTGGGAGGCTGAGGCAGGAGAATTGCTTGAACCTGGGAGGCCGGGTTGCAGTGAGCCAAGATCATGCCACTGCACTCCAGTCTGGGAGACAGAGTAAGACCTTGTCCCAAAAATAGAAAAGAAAAGGAAACTGATTTCTGCCCAAATCTCCATCTGTAGCCCTTTCCCCATCTGCGTTTTTCTCTGGAATTACTGAGCTGCTGGTAATGGCCCCCTCACCATTCCTCTTTTGCAGAGAAATACATACTCTCTGGGAGGCTTCTCTCCCTCTCTTGTTGCTGCCTGGCATGTGCTCACCCTTTCCTGCCCTCTGCCTCACTTAATCTGGCTAACCTTACTCTCTAAGTCTCAGCTCATGCATGATCTTTAGGAAAGCCATCCCTGACAGCTTTTATTTTCCTTCCTTATACCCCATTGCCTAACACTTAGCAGGAACTCAATAAGTAATTATTTAGCAAAATTAAGACTGTTTATACAAAGATGATTCAAAAGATTGTCCTCTACAGTCTAGCAGCAAAGGGGATCGACATGTAAAGACATGATGTGCAGTTCAGGTGGTAAAGTGACACTGGAAAAATTGACAAAGTACTAAGGGACTCCAATGAAGCAGACACCTGTGTCTGTGGAGAAAGATAGCTAGAATCAAGGAAGACTTCACACAGCATTCTGAGCCTTTTTTTTTTCTTTTTCTGTTGTTGGAGACAAGTTCTTACTCTATCACCCAGGGTGGAGTGCGATGGTGTGATCGAGACTCACTGCCACCTCAAACTCCTGGGCTCGAGGGATCTTCTCACCTAAGCTTCTTGAGTAGCTGGGACTACAGGCACATATCACCATACCTGTCCAACTTTTTGTAGAGTCAAGGTTATCTGTGGTTCCCGGGCTGGTCTTAAACTCCTGGCCTTGAGCAATTCTCCCATTTTGGCCTTCCAAAGTGCTGGGATTACAGATGTGAGCTATTATGCCCAGCCTACTTTCTGAGTCTTAAAAGATGAAAATAAATTTTTCAGAATAGTAGGGGAAAACATTTGCGATGTAAAAAATGGGGTGCACACTAATTAAGGTATAAACAACAATAATTTGGCAAATTATTAGTAACTGCCAACTCAATTATTGTCTTGTTAAAAAGATACTGTTATGAAGTATAGTAAAGTGTTACATTGTATATTTTGACTGTATTTCAAAATTTTGTTTTGTTTCTAACAGTTTTGTTGATTTATGTTGGGTGGAACAATTTGTGAGTGACCCTGAGATTTCATATGGCTTGAACCTGGTGATATCTAGTGTCTCCCCAAGTGGTTTGTTGAAGTTTTGGATGATTAGAAGTATTTCTTAAAGAACTAAATATTTCAGTAAACATTAAGCTTCATTGAAACTCTCAAAATATAAAAGACAAAGAAATGTTATTCTCTATTTATTTTTATATAGATTATAGTCTTTATCTAACTGTTCTTAGTTCATTTGAACTAAACCAATGAATTTGTCAACAGAACAAGCCTTACCAGTGGCTTCAAAGGAAGAGCAAGAAAGGCATGAAAGAAGTGAAAAGAAGCAACCACAGGTATATGAAAATTTAAGTTTCTTGTTTAGTATTGGGTTTTGTTTTTTTGCTTTAGTAACAAAGCATAGTCCAAATGACATGACCTTTTAGACTATACCTTTAGAATCCGATAGATCATAATTTTATATTTAATTTTTAAAACATTTTAACCAGTTATGAAACTTAAGATATTCTTACTATCTCTAGTAACTATTAGTTATTCTGGTAATTCTTACTATGTCTAGTAACTCATAGCTGTCTTTACCCTTGGAATTGAGGCAAGACATTTTCAGAATTATCTTGCTCTTGTATTTTTATAACCTTACTCATAATACAGAAGGTAACATGAAATATTGGGTCATATTATTAAGGAATAGAAATTATGAACAGTTTAACAACAATGGCCACTGAGTTAAAGTAGTGTTAAAGGAGTCATCATTGCCAGTGGTTCAAATGTTGCAGTTTTATATTGCTGGTCACCAGTGCCGAGGTTAAAGATTTTTTCTGTTTTGTGGTCACCATTTGACTTCTGTGTCTGTGTTCAGGGAGTGAATGGGGTCATAAAAGTCAACCCAGTTGCCTATTAAGAGAATCCTACCTTGTGGAATGGGACCTTTGGTGTCAGGGTACAAACGATAACTTTATTTTGACGTAAATACATAGTAAATGTTACTAAAATTTTAAAAATCCATCCACTATCACTAGTGGAACTTAAAATATATTAGAAATGGATATAAGCAGATAATCCATCTAGATACATAACACTATCATAGTATATTATTTGAATTAGAATTTAAAATTTTGCTTCCCTTTCTTATTGGTGTTCAGTTTGGCTCTTAATAATTCAGTGTTTGCCTAGTCTCTAGTTAATCTTCAGAAATATACACGTACTGTAGGGGCTCACTTTTTCTGGTATGCTGAGGTAAAATCTTTGTAAGAGAGGAAGATTTTATAATACTACCTATCAGCTTTGAATTCATTTCTGGTAGATTTTACACATAATGCATTAAGTTTAATCCAAACAAATGCTAAGAGTTCAGCTTGCCGGTTCATATTTCTGTCCTATGTTAAGCCAAGGGAAATTATTTTTCACTTTTTAGTTACAATCCCATAATTTAAGAGTGGCAACACATAGATTAAGTTTCACAGTTAAATTTTAATTATTTTCTAGTATTTTTGTTTATACTTGATTAAAGCTAATTTTAAAACATGCACTCTGACAGAAAAGACATCTGAGAAACAAAACAAGCAAATTTGTTTTCCATTTTGCATCTGCCCAAAAAAAAAAAAAAAAAGTCTCAAGAACCAGAACTGGGTAAGAATTGTGATAAAGGGAATAATCTGTCTGTATATTCATGACTTTCTTTAAAATTTATTACAAACAAGTTCAAGCTGAATATTGGTGAAAGTTTTGAAAACTCCAGAATTACTGCTTGCCCTGAGGAAGAGCTCCTACATAGTAACTCTAAAGAGGGAGGAACAAAAAAGGAGTGCCCCCTGATCTGATGAATCAGGTCCCTGATTGTGAGGAGGAAGATGCATCTGGAGGGTCTAACTCTGTGGCATTCCAGGCAGCGCCTGAACAGAGGAAGCCCATGTCAAATGTCTTTTTATTCCATTCTCACTCCAGGTCCCTGAAATACACTTACCAGTCATCTTCTAAGCTTCATTTAAATGAAAATAAATCAGACTATAAAAATGATAGCAAACCAGACACATAGCTTGTTTCTAACATAGATGATGAAAATTTTTGTAATGATACAGAAACCAAAAAATTAAGGAACCCAGTAATTATGATTGAAATGAAAGATGATTAAGAGTTTGACATGCAAATGGCAAAAAATGTAAACCCAGATACCACTAATTGGAAATTGGACATTAGGCATTGGCCTCAGTCTAGAGATCCAGAAAGTCTTTTTGATTTGTTGTTTACCCGCCCCAAAGAAATGAAGCACATGATTCAGATAGAAAGCCACAGTATTTCTGCTGCTACAGATACTTATAAAAACAGAAAACCAATACAGTGTTTATTCCAGCAGCCACTATATGGCAATCCCAGTGCTAACAACTACAGAAGCATGAATCTTGAATTATAAAATGTGAGTTATTCTTTGCCACATAGTGAGAGAACATCAAAAATATAGCTAGAAGACTTATGGGAAGATATTCCAAGGTCACCAACATGGCACATGAATACATATGTAACAAACCTGCATGTTGTGCACAGGTACCAGAACTTAAAGTATAATAATAATAATAATAAAAGAATGAGGTAGGCATGTTACAAGTTGAGTTCCTGGCTTTGGAGAAAAGCAAGTCCAACTTCAAAAAGACAGAGGTTCACTTGCTGCTTCTTTTTCCTCTTTATCAATTATTTGATTTAGTCAAATTTTCTATTCAAGAAAATCTCATGTGCACAGTTACAGTGGGGTTATCTAAATGTGTAATTATGTGTCAAAGTAGATTAGTTCTGCTATCTAAATAATGGTTCTGGAGAATGTTCTCATAATGTTTGTTCATTAATCAACCTATGTCTCACTATCAGTCTTCCAAGTGGCATATGAGCTGGGAAACTAAGTCAGCCATATACCATGTGACCTTCTGAACCAGATCAACATAAAGAAATTGCTAAAGAAACAAGCTCTAGATTCTAGATTCTTTTCTCTGTATTCATTTAGAGATGATTTACATTTATTTAATGATAGAATGGGAATACAATGGGAGGGAAGCAATGACTGAGACAAGCCACAAAAACACGTCTAGCCTTGAGAGTTGCAACAAATATTCCCAGCCAAATGAGTCTGTTTAATGTGTTTTCATGCATGCAAGTTTATCTGCTTAGCTCAAACTGTTTGAGCTTACAGTCCCATCATGGTTATTTCCAATATTTTTGAAAACAAACATATACTTACACATATTTTAAAAAATCACCACTCTGCAATATTTCTGTTGAATCAGATCTTACATTATGTTGTTTAATAAAGTATGGTAAGTTTTGGCATGTATGATTTTTATCATATAAGAAGCATAATTTCTTAGCCAAAAATTTAGCCTTTGACTCTTTAGTAGAAAGTTGAGTTCTGTACATTGTGTTCTAAAGATAGACAAAAATCTAGAGATTTTCTTCTTTCAAAGTAAAAGCAGATGAGGCCTTTTTCCACCCTCTGAGGCATTAAATTGCTTTGCTCAAGTTAGACTTTTAATATATCTGACTAATTTGATAAATTTATCTGGTAATTTATGTAATTCAGCAATATGGAATTGTATCATGTTATATGGTGCCATGAAATGCTAGTGAATGCTACCTCAAGAGCTCTGGATGAAACATTTAATATGTCTTGGTTGGTTTGACTCCCATTATCAGTAGATAATGGGGTTAAAGTAGGTAACTGTACCATACGTTTTCCACCTATAAACTTTTGTGGTAATTGAATGTGAAATCTGGGAAGCATCTTATTTTCCAGAATTCTGCACCAGAAACTCAGCAGTTTCACTCTGCTTCTTTTGTTGAGGCAAATGTTGGTTCCCATAATTCAAATAGAACCTTTACTTTTTTGATATCACAGGATTCAAAAAACAAAAGAGAGATAAAAGGCAGTGGGGAAAAGAGTAGCTCAGTACAGAAAAGGGAAAACTTCTTTACTGTTCCTGAAGGCCTACAAGGTCACATCCTCTTAAACTGGCTATTTCATGTAAAATCCGGGTAGTAAAGACAGAAGACATATGTTATGCCTGTGTCTTTTTATTTCTCTGTTTCTGCCAGCCAGATAGCATAAAAATTTATACCAGATAGCAAAGAGTGGATGGGAATAAAAGCACAAAATGGAGAAGAGCCCTTTTTGAAATTTTAGAAAATTCTTCTATTCCCTCAAACAGAAATGAGCAGATTTGACAAAAATTTCGATGATAAAATAAGAGTATCTTATAATTATAATAATTATGTATAATGATAAAATTAAAGTAAGGACAAAATACTTTTATCATTAAAGTGATAGTTAACCTGAATCAAGTAAAAAAAATCAGGGAAAAAGTTCTTTTTATTGAATAAAATAATAACAATTATTATTCATCTTACTTTTATTAAAGGTCAAAGAAGGAAATAATACAGACAAAAGTGAAAAAATACAACTTTCAGAAAATATATGTGATAGTACATCTTCTGCTGCTGCTGGCAGATTAACCCAACAAAGAAAGATTGGGAAAACGTATCCTCAGCAATTTCCCAAGAAGCTGAAGGAAGAGCATGATAGGTAAGCCTATAGCAGTGTTTTTTTTTTTGGTTTGGTTTTGCGTTTTTTTTGTTTGTTTTTGTTTTTTTGAGATGGAGTTTCTCTCTTGTTGCCCAAGCTGGAGTGCAATGGTGTGATCTCAGCTCACTGCAACCTCTGCCTCCTGGGTTCAAGCAATTCTCCTGACTCAGTCTCCCTAGTAGCTGGGATTACAGGCATGTGCCACCATGCCCGGCTAATTTTTTGTATTTTTAGTAAAAATAGGATTTCACCATGTTAGCCAAGCTGGTCTCGAACTCCTGACTTCAGGTGTTCTGCCCACCTCGGCCTCCCAAAGTGCTGGGTTTACAGGAGTGAGCCACCGTGCCTGGCCGCCTATAGCAGTATTTCACAGGAGATAATTGTCATTGTGCTATAAACTAATTCAAAATTGGAGTAATATTCCTTATGATTGACAAGTTTTATATTTTTACCAGGGGTATTTAGCCCTGCCTGGTAATCAGAAAAATGCAAATTAACATAAAATAAGATATATTTTGTAAAGTCATGCTGATATTTAAAAAGTAATTATTAGTGTTGGCAAATGTGAGGAAAGAGGCATTCTCATACACTGTTGGTATAGGAAATTAGTAAATTATTTCTGAAGGGTAACTTAGTGCTGTGTATCAAAATTTCAAATAGCCTGACATCCCTTTAACTCAACAACTCCACTTCTGGGACTAGATTTCACAGGAAAACATAACTGGTGTAAACATACACACACTTATTAAGGGCATTAATTATATATTACACATAATGAACAATAGGTTAATGAATATATAAAATATATGTAATAAGAAGGTGAATTGAAAGTATTAAGAAAGAATTATAAAAAGTGTGGGGAAACAGATGTTAGACTCTTTAGCCTAGTTTTGGATGACAGTCATCTGCAGATATAGTTTGTGTGAGAGACATCTGAAGGTGGCATCTCACTCTGTAAATCATTTGGAGAAACACCTGCAATATTTCATAAAGATGAAAATTTATTTCTAGTGAACTTGTACGCTTGTCAATAAATAGTAACTTTAAAAATTTAGTTGATTGTAAATGATCTTTTCTAATTAGGGAGTAATTATGACTGTGTGATTTAAAAAGGTAATTTTGAACCTGTAACTTTACTGAATTATCTCCGGTATCCTTTTTTATAATATATATTAGAGTGACTAGTAACAAAAACTTTAGCAGAATATTCTTTCCTTACTACTTTTCAAGTATATGCATTCTTTTGAAGATGTTGAAGTGAGAAATTAAATATCTGAGAACTGCAAAGGAGAAATAATCCAGAACATAGAAATTTTATTAGGATAATAAACAACATCTGCAGAGGTATATCACAGGATGAAGTCTTTATTTTTTAACAAAATGAATTTTAAGATAAATGTCTTTATCTGCAGATGCACCTTAAAACAAGAAAATGAAGAAAAAACAAATGTTAATATGCTGTACAAAAAAATAGAGAAGAATTAGAAAGGAAAGAGAAACAATATAAGAAAGAAGTTGAAGCAAAACAACTTGAACCAACTGTTCAGTCACTAGAGATGAAATCAAAGACTGCAAGAAGTACTCCAAATCGGGTAAATCAATCTTTGGTAAAAATTCTATATTTTAAACTTTATCTTATCACTGTTACTTATAATATCCACTTGATTTAATATATATTGTTTAGGTCTAAAACCAGAAATGTTATCTCATTTTTAAAAATGAATGATGACACTTACAGGTACAATTCTTAATATTTATTATAAATCTTGGCATCCACATAGGATATTATTTTATTACAAAGAGCTTTTGAAAACAATAATATGCCATAATATACACTTAGTGATAACCTATTGATAAAAATTTTGTTCCAGGTAAAATTTTTCCTTGTACTTTCCCCTATTTCATATTGATCACTACACCTAATATTATAAAGAGGAAACAGAAATTATTGCAATCACAAATAATCTCATGATATTCTAAGAAGAGCTCTATAAATTTTATCTTACTTACTATTGGTGTTTTGAAATAAAAGTTTTCTTTAGTATTGATGTATTTACACCACAGAAGTAACTGTGATCTGTTGTAGAACTAGAAGTAGAGTCAGAAGTCCTGGAGAAAATCCTGTGGCTTGCTTATATTTTTAACATTTCTTTTTCAAAATTGTGGTAACTAGATGAGTTCATCAATGAATGTATATAGGAGTGACTAGTATAATGTCTAGTTTATGATTTAGTGAATGTAATTCTTATAACTGACTATAAAAGTGTTAAAAGAGTCAAACTGAAATAGGATGTTATCAGTGAAACAGAACTGTAATAACTCTGGGAAATTTTATCTGTCCAAATACGTGTGAACAAAAGTTCTTACTATAGGGTGGTGTATGGGTTAGATATCAAAGTGTAAATGCAATTTTTTGATATATCTTAATTTAGTCAAATTTGTTAATGCTTTAATTTATGCTTTTGAGTTTGTTGTAATTCAGGGAAAGGCTTTTCCAATTCTGATATTCTTAAAAATTCTCTGGTGTGCGTGTGTGTGTTTACTTTTATAAATTCATTGACTCTAAATACATTTCTGAACTTTCTGGAATTTATGCTCTATAAGGTTCAAAGTTTTGCTTCAACTTTTTCTCCAGGTGGATATCCACTTATGGTAAACTTTTTAGTGTATGGATGTGCAGGTTATTCTTTAACTTCAGAGGTAATCATGATATGTTATTTTATTGAGTACTAGCTAAAACTTTCTTTTGTTTTATTTAGGATTTTCATAATCATGAAGAAATGAAAGGTCTGATGGATGAAAATTGCATTTTGAAGGCAGATATTGCTATACTCAGACAGGAAATATGTACAATGAAAAATGACAACTTGGAAAAAGAAAATAAATATCTTAAGGACATTAAAATTGTTGAAGAAACAAATGCTGCCCTTGAAAACTATATAAAACTCAATGAGGAAATGATAACAGAAACAGCATTCCAGTATCAACAAGAGCTTAATGATCTCAAGGCTGAGAATACAAGTCTCAATGCCGAACTGTTGAAGGAAAAAGAAAGCAAGAAAAGACTGGAAGCTGACATTGAATCTTATCAGTCTAGACTGGCTGCTGCTATAAGTAAACACAGTGAAAGTGTGAAAACAGAAAGAAACCTAAAACTTGCTTTAGAGAGAACACAAGATGTTTCTGTACAAGTAGAAATGAGTTCTGCTATTTCCAAAGTAAAAGATGAGAATGAGTTTCTTACTGAACAACTTTCTGAAACACAAATTAAATTCAGAGCCTTAAAAGATAAGTTCTGTAAGACAAGAGATAGTCTCAGAAAAAAGTCATTGGCTTTAGAAACTGTACAAAACGACCTAAGCCAAACACAGCAGCAAACACAGGAAATGAAAGAGATGTATCAAAATGCAGAAGGTAAAGTGAATAATTCCACTGGAAAGTGGAACTGTGTAGAAGAGAGGATATGTCACCTCCAACGTGAAAATGCGTGGCTTGTAAAGCAACTAGATGACGTTCATCAGAAAGAGGATCATAAAGAGATAGTAACTAATATCCTAAGAGGCTTTATTGAGAGTGGAAAGAAAGACCTCGTGCTAGAAGAGAAAAGTAAGAAGCTAATGAATGAATGTGATCATTTAAAAGAAAGTCTCTTTCAGTATGAGAGAGAGAAAGCAGAAGGAGTAGTAAGTATCAAGGAAGATAAATATTTTCAAACTTCTAGAAAGAAAATTTAAACATTTGGTTCTGGATACATGTTGAACTTAGTTGAATATAAAAATCTAGATAAAAAGTGTGTTTACCATACTGTATAATTCCATTTACATGAAGCATCCAGAAAAGATAAATGTATAGGGACAAAAAGTAGATTAATGTTTGCAAGGGGCTGGGTCTGGAAGCTGGTAGTGACTGCTAATGGGCATGAGGAATCTTACAGAGATGGAAATGCTCTAAAGTTGGATCGTAGAGATGGCTGCACAACTCAGTAAATGTACTAAAAATCTTTTAACTTTAAGTTAAAACAGATACATTCTATAGTATGTAAATTATATTTCAACAAAGCTGTTTTAATAAAAAAAGGAAAAATGTGTTTACTATATCAGCTTAGAAACATGCCTCATTTCTAGGAAATAAAAGATAGAGGTGAGAGATGATTTACTTTGAGAAAAGACATTGTGTCACCTATGAATTTTTATTAGGCACAGAGTCATATTTTAAGGTAGGTAGTTCTGTACTGCTGAAATAGTAATTTTAATGTCTTTATGTTGCCACATGTTAAGATCATAATGTAGTTATAAATGGAAATGTTTACACCTGAAGTATTTTCAAATTAAAATTTAATTAAGTGATTTTCTTCGACACTTAATTCTAGATTCCCCAGATGAATTGAAGTGTATTGCTGTGTCTTGTAATACCTTGCTTTAACTAGCTTTTTATGTATTTTAGTTGGTATAGCTTTGTTATTATTCATATTAATTTAACAAATCTGAAAATATGTCAAATTATGAATTTTTATGACCACGTAATGTTTTAAAGGCATCTACTTGTTATAAAATCATAATTTAGGATAAATGTGGTAAAACTTAGCAAAACTATATTTGGTTTAGTCTTCCCACTGGTATTTATAGTTTACTTTGAATATTTATATTAATAATTAGCTCATAATTTTTATTTCAAGGCTCAATGACTATCATTGGAATATAATTTTGTTCAGTACAAAGATACTTGTAGCTGTCTGTGATTTACGAGTTAGGCATTACATCTCCATTTTCAGACTGAGGGGTGGCAGGCTTCACATACAGTGGGAATGGAGTAATTACAGGAGGGAGTTGTAGGAGCTTTGAAGTCAGAGAGGGAGGTAGAGGCCTTTTTACCTAGGGCCTCAAAGGCCATTGGAATTTTACTTTTATTCTGAGATAGGAATCTGTTGGAAGGATTTGAACAGGTGATTGAATATGTTAGGAACTTTGAGGCTGAGTTGAGCTTCTGAGATGATTGAATGTTGGAATGAATCTGGTGTGTAAGTAAGAGAATACCAATTTGGCAGGAAGACAACATATTCTGCATCCCTCACTGAATTCAGTAATAGATAAAAATGTGTACATGTGATTGAAAGAAGCTGAATTGATATGTGTGGTGATAATTTTCAAAGTAGATATGTTAGAATTAAACATTATTAACATAATTTAATAATAAGGCAATTTATAAAATCAGTAACAAAAATATTTTATCAGGTGGTTGTGAGACAACTTCAACAAGAAGTGGCTGACAGCGTAAAAAAATTAACGACGTTAGAGTCTCCACTGGAAGGTATATCACGTTGTCACATTAATTTGGATGAGACACAGGCCTCAAAGAAGAAATTATTTCAAGTGGAAAGTCAAGTATGTATGGAATTTAACATGTCAACAGTTATTCTGTAGCTAGTTGAATTATATAACATGTTTTAGGATACTAATTTTGGCAGAAGCTTGATTTTTTATTTTCATTATAATGAATGATTTCCATTTTACTATCTTTATAATGTACTTATTTTTTATATTGTGACTTTCATTCTACCATTTTGAAAAACCATTGCATACCTTTTCTCTTACAATATGTACCCTTGGAAAAGTTGAGAATTATACATCATTCCTCATAGAAAATGGACTTTTTTCCTGTTAAACAGTATTTTTAAGTAATTTTTGTATTGCTCTGATGAGGCAGGCCAGATTAAATCAGAGGAGAATGTTTCATGGAATGTTCCAGAAAATTGTCTTATTTCTTCACTTTTGCGAAATGGACACAGAATCTGTGTCTATTTGTTTCACAGATTCTAGCTTAACTTGTACAGAAAGGCCATTATACTATTCTTTGAAATGTGCATGTTTTAGGTTAATTTACAAACTATTTGAAAAGTTAGGCATTTTCTTTATCTATCTTTTATTTAAAATATACTGTAAAACTGTAGAAATATTTAGATTTGATATAGCATGTACATCAAAAGTTAAGAGTTGAGAAAATTATCTTGATCCTGCCTTTGGATTTTAAAAAGATTCACTGAGATGTCATTCACATATCAGACAGTTCAACCATTTAAAATGTACAACTCAGTGTCTATTAGTATGTTCACAGCATTTTCATCACCCTGAAAAGTGACCCCACATCTCCTAGGCATGACTGCAGCCTTCCTCCATGTCCCTCCACCTACCCCTGTTGTAGGCAACCACCGTCTACTTTTGTCTCCATATGTTTGCCTGTTCTGCATATTTCATATACATAGAGTTATACAATATGTAGTCCTTTGTGACTGGCTTTTTCACTTAGCATAATGTTTTCAGAATTCATGCATGTTTTAGCACACATTCGTAGTTTATTTCTTCTTATAGTTAAATGATATTCTATTCCATGGCTATACTGGTTTTCCATTCATTCATCAGTTGATGGACCTTTAGGTTAGTTTCCACTTTTTAGCTATTACGAAAAATGCTGCTGTGAACATTCACTTACAGGTTACTATGTGGACACGGGTTTTTATTTCCCTGCCATTGGACTTTATCCTCAGAGTTAATTGGGCAGATTTCAGCACTTGTCTTGCTCATGCTATCCTTTCTGCCTTCTCAGTTTCTGTTCATCTAGCCTCATTCACTCAGACCTGGCAGACAATTTTTTGTTTTCATGAAGCTTTCTCTGACTGTTCTGTCATTGACCTTATGTGTTAGCAATCGTTGTCTAGTCTGTGCTGAAAAACTTAGTCCTTAATTTTACATGGCTTCTTTTTTATGGAAGATAATTTTCTCTCATTATAAATTTGCTTAATGGGGGAATAATATATAATATGTATGCCACCTATCCTTGCATACATTGAAAATATTTTAGCTTAGAAGTTTGTAGCATACAATTCAATCCTTTATACCATACCAATTATTTCTTCTTTGAGACCTTGACACAGTAAGGTTATATTCTAAATATATTTTTAGCAATTAAATATCAAATCTAACCTAATTGATATTAAATATCAATTAGTCTAATACAGGAGATGCGTTCAATCACGTGTTTATGTTTTTCTCTCTATGAAAAAGAATCTAAATTGGCCTTTTTTCACTATGCAACCATTACTGTGTTTCTGGACTGCTCCCAGTCTGTCAGCTGAACAGTTCTGGGTGCAGCTTGTCTGATGAAGGATAGCACAGCCCCTCAATCTGAGTGCTCAGCAGAGTGCTTGTGAAGGCAGCACCACAGCAACAGTTGCTCAGAGGGAATGGATTCAGGAGCCTTGACTTAGCAATAGAGTCCAGGGTTTTCAGCTCAGTGTCTTTAGCCTGTTTCTGCTGGTCATGTCAGTTATGTACTATTCCATCCAGGAGGTGCTATTTACATTGTAGTACATACATAGTCATTGCCTAATGAGTCATACAGAGAGAAAAGTAAGTTATAAATTATGTCCCCCATTTGCTGCAACTCTCAGTGTTAAGAATGATTCAGTGCAGCTATAGAAGACTACTTCCATTGGCATGCCACCTGCGTAAAATACACAATTTTGTTAAGATATACAATAAAATTATTATGCTAATAGCAAATATTTTATGTAGCTCACTATGTTCCATGTAGTCTTCTAAGTGCTTCATGTTAGTCCCCAGTTAAACACCTGGTTTTGGAAGGCTGAGGCAGGAGGATTGCTTGAGCCCAGGAGTTTGAGACCAGCCAGAGCAATATAATGAGACCCTGTCTCTAAAAAAAAAAAAAAAAATTTTTTTTAAACACTTAGCTGAGACATGGTGGTGCATGCCTGTAGTCCCAGCTACATTGGGAGGCTGTGGTAGGAGGGTCGTTTGAGCTTGGAATATTGAGGCTGCAGTGAGCAGTGATCAAGCCACTGCACTCCAGCCTAGGTAGCAGAGGGAGACTCTGTCTCATAAATAAAACATGCTGTATAGATTCCCATAGAAGTGAGTTAGATATCAGACATAGAATTATTAGCCACTTTGATGTCTACCTTGGGAGTAAAACATATAATAAGCGGCAGCTTTAAACCGTCTCAATCCATAGCCTCTAACTTCTCGAGAAGGTTCTTATTTCATGAATTTCTAAGCAAGGGACTACCTGGATTAAGACATTTGGTAGACACCATTTTGAGATGAAGAATCTTGAATGGGCAGAAGGGAGATCTCTACTTACTGAAGCTTCCCAATGACATAGTTAAGTGTCCCCCAAAAGGAACTTTAGAACAAGATGTTCATCGTGCCATATCTCTATGGAAAAGGAAATTCTTTAAAAGAAAACAAAGGCAAACAATTGATAATCTGATTCTCATGGGAAAGTTTTCATTATCAAAGAAAAACAGGGCTGGGTTCCATGGCTCACATCTGTAATCCCAACACTTTGGGAGGCTGAGAGGGATGGATTACCTGAGGTCAGGAGTTAACTACTGAAAATACAAAAATTAGCCAGGCGTGGTGGTGTGCACCTGTAGTCCCAGCTACTTGTGAGGCAGAGGCAGGAGAATCACTTGAACCCAGGAGGTAGAAGTTGCAGTAAGCTGAGATGGCACCACTGCACTCCAGCCTGGATGACACAGTGTGACTCCATCTCAAAAAAAGAAAAAAAGGGACAAAGTATATTGGTCCAAAAAAGAAGAAAGAATGAAAAAAAGACAAAGTATACTGGTTAGTATCGTAACAGTGAGATAGTCCCCCTTTGAGATTAGAAAATAACAGTATGCTCAAGTAACATCAATAAGAACCAACATAAAATAGACAAGATTCACTATCTACAAAAGTAATCTGCACCAAGTAGCAATGTATGATCATGTGGTGGAGAATATTGTCTATAATATGTGTACTAGAAGGAAGAGACCTCAAGAAAAAGGTCAGAGCTGGAAATGTAGATTAGGGAATCTAGGTCAAAGTTTTGAGATTTTAGGAGTCCTGAGAGAATTTAAAAAGTGAAATAGCCGCCGGGCGTGGTGGCCACACCCGTAATCCCAGCACTTTGGGAGGCCAAGGCAGGCAGATCATGAGGTCAGGAGTTCAAGACCAGTCTGACCAACATAGTGAAACCCCGTCTCTACTAAGAATACAAAAAATTAGCTGGGTGTGGTAGCACATGCCTGTAATCCTATCTACTTGGGAGGCTGAGGCAGGAGAATCGCTTGAATCCAGGAGGTGGAGGTTGCGGTGAGCCGAGATCATGCCACTGCACTCCAACCTGGGTGACAGTGGGAGACTCCATCTCAAAACAAAAAACAAAAACAAAACAAAAAACCAGAAAAGGATAGGGCTGAAGAACAGAGGTTGCTAAATTTAGAAATGAAGTGGGGTCAGAGGAATAGAAAGGGATAGGGCTGAAGAACAGAGGTCGCTGCATTTAGAAAGGAGCCGGGGTCAGAGGAATAGAAAGGGATAGGGCTGAAGAACAGAGGTCACTGCATTTAGAAAGGAAGCGGGGTCAGAGGAGCAGAGGGAGCATTTGGTCACTGCTCTGCTGAGTAAAGCAGGATAAAGTCCTTCAAGACCGTTGGACTTTTTTATTGGAATTATTAAAAATCAGATTTCAGTATAAAAAACACAGTAATTGATGAAAAAAGATTTCTGAATGAGACCATGTGTCATAGAGTCCAATGGAAGGGGAGAAACAGGATAATAGAAAAGCCACAAAAAGTAGACAAAAGTTGTTTTTGTTTATTATAGACAAAAAAATAAACTTTATTTAAAGAGAAATGGTTAAGAGAAAGGGAAAAACTGAAACCTCTGGGTGAATACTTAGAATGACAGTATTTAGCTCAGCCTGAAGACAGATGAGGATGAAAAATGAAATGGGAACTAGATAAGAGTTTTCTAAAATTTGTCTTAGTAAGATATAATTTAAGAAAACTTGGAATATCTTAAACTATTAAAAACAATATTTCTAGAGCATCTTTAAACACTAAAGTGTAAATATAACTACTCTTTTTTTTTAGCTAACCCTTAGTATTTTGTGTGTAAAAACCCTCATTTGTAACAAACATTGGTGGCAGTTTAAATTTCAGAAAAGATAATGATGAAAATTTGAATCATTTTTAGCAGTTTTAAGAAAAGTGACTATTATTGAACTCTGACCTTATTGGCATCAGGTTTATAAAATGCACTTTATACACCTGCCTAAATACATATTACTCATCCACTTATGAGAAATAATATTTCTGAGATAAAAGAGGGTCTCCAGATTTTACAAAAATAATTTTAAACAGTTTTTTTAAGCCTAAAAAAGAAAATGAAGAATTAAGAAAACTTTTTGAGTTAACATCATCACTGAAGTATAATGTGAATCGAATAAGAAAGAAAAATGATGAATTAGAAGAAGAGGCAACTGGGTATGGTTTTCATATTGTAGAACATGTTAGCCATTTATTAATTGATTTAACTCTAATTTTACTTAACTAAAACCTAGATACAAATTCATTTTATGTTTGCATTTTCATAATTAAATGAATTCTATTTTAAAATGTATTTCAGAAACTCACAGCACAACTTTTTAGATGTGTGTCATGGGGGCGGGAGTCAGCTGAGCTGCTGGGGCAAGGTGAAATTTTTTTTGAATGCCAAAATATTCTTTTTTTTTTTTTTTTTTTGAGAAAAAGTCTGGCTTTGTTTCCCAGACTGGAGTACAATGGCGTGGTCTTGGCTCACTGCAACCTATGCCTCCAAGCAATTTTCCTGCCTCAGCCTCCTGAGTAGCTGGCATTACAGGCATGTGCCACCACACCCGGCTAATTTTTGTATTTTTAGTAGAGACGGGGTTTTGCCAAGTTGGTCAGGCTGGTCTTGAATTCCTGACCTCTTGATCTGCCTGCCTCGGCCTCCCAAAGTGACATGAGCCACCATGCCTGGTCACTTATTCTTTAGTGATTTTGAAAACAATGACCATGCCTTGGACATATAATGTCCAGTGCACTCTTCATTATGTAGTTTGAATTTTTATTTCTGAAGATATTTTTTGCTGTCTGTGGTCATTTTTTCTTCCTTTTGTAGTACCCTCTGCTGCATTCAAATTGTTTAAAGAAGACCTGTTTGTGTCATTCTTTAACATCAAATTTATCTTGATATGTAGCTTATATTTTGTTTCTGCTTCTTTTTCTTTTAGATATAAAACGTGGAAATTTACTCATTGTACATGAGTACGTCTGTTGTATACATGAAGTATACATGTTATTAAACTTGTTTTACATAAATAAATTTCATATATATAAAAATATATGTATAACTTAAAGAAAAAGTAAAATGAACATTCATGTTTTGATCACAGATTTTTTTTAAAACAATGGAATCTGTCTTTGAAGCCCTGAACACAGCTACTTTTCTATTTATTTACTGAGCACTTAATTTGGTTTTCTGATTAGAATCAACATTTTTCTGTCATTGCCTTTCTCTACATGGTTTTGTATCTCTTTCATTTTGTTGACATTATGTCAGCAAAGTTGTCTAGATCTCTTCTTCAAAGTCTTTAAATTGTCACACATCTCTCCGCCCCTTTCCTTTTTTCTAAAACTGCCTGTATCCTTTTTCTCCTCAACTCAGATATTAAAGATGTTTTCTTCTCTTTTTCTACATTGAATGATCTCCTTGATGCTTTTTGTGTGTACTTTTTTTTCTTCTGATAGACTGTGGTCAGTGGGTATCAAAATGTACTTTTGTGTCTTTTTAAACGTATGTGTTTTACTTTTTTATCTTGGTTACTCATCTCTGGGTTATGGCTTATATTTAGTAATAGGTTATTTTACTTAGCATACCAACATGGATATGAGTAGTTTATTTACAAAAAGTGTATGGTTAGGCCAGGTGTGGTGGCTCACACCTGTAATCCCAGCACTTTGGGAGGCCAATGTGGGTGGATCATTTGAGGTCAAGAGTTCAAGACCAGTCTGACCAGTGAAACCCCGTCTCTACTAAAAATACAAAATGAGCCGGGCGTGGTGGTACACACCTGTAATCCCAGCCACTTGGGAGGCTGAGACAGGTGAATCACTTGAGTCCAGGAGGCAGAGGTTGCAGTGAGCTGAGATCACACCACTGCACTTTGGCCTGGGCAACAAGAGTGAAATTCCATCTCAAAACAAAACAAAAAACAAAACAAAAACACTGTATAGCTATAATATCACTTTACCTGCCATATATGCCATAAAATGGTTCTTCATATTATTTATCTAAGATTATAATTTCATATAGAATGCTTTCAAACTATGCTCAGTTGAAACTGAAAGGAACATAGTTTATAGATTTGTTTCTTTGATATGCCATAACAGATGTTTAAACAATTATTAAATATTTACTCTTAAAAATACTTGACTTACTAATTCTGTACATTTCTGCAGATACAAGAAACTCCTGGAAATGACAATAAATATGTTAAATGTATTTGGAAATGAAGACTTTGATTGCCATGGAGACTTAAAAACAGATCAACTGAAAATGGATATTCTGATTAAGAAGCTAAAACAGAAGGTAATTTTAAAAAATTATTTTATCTTAAGGTCTAGATTACATGTGTGAGACGTGCAGGTTTGTTATATAGGTAAACGTGTGTCATGTTGGTTTGCTGCACCTATCAATCCATCACCTAGATATTAAGCCCTGCAGGCATTAGCTATTGATCTTGATGCTCTCCCTCCTGACCCTAACAGGCCCCAGTGTTTGTTGTTCCCCTCCCCTGAGTCTATGTGTTCTCATCATTCAGCTCCCACTTATAAGTGAGAAGATGCAGTGTTTGGTTTTTCCTTCCTGCATTAGTTTGCTGAAGATATCAGCTTTGAGCTCATCCATATCCCTGCAAAAAGCATGATCTCATTCATTTTTATGGCTCCATAGTATTCCATGGTGTATAGGTACCACATTTTCTTTATCCCATCTATCACTGATGGACATCTGGGTTGATTCCATGGCTTTACTGTTGTGAATAGTGCTGCAATGAACATACAAATGCATGTATCTTTATAATAGAATAATTTATATTCCAACATATGGTAATTTTAAATCGGTTTTGGTATTAAAAATCGTGTAATTTTGGAAAATATTGATAATGGAAAAACCCAAATTCTGCCAAAATATGTTGAGAAAATAGAGGGTAAATATATCTTTTCAGACTTTAAATGCCTCAGGCTCTTAGTTAATCTTCCCCAGATCTGGGAAGACCTAGAAGGGGAGAGATTGGGCTACGTTAATGAGGGCCATTTCAATCTCTTGGCCCTGCAGCAGCCATTTCAAAATATGACAAAAAAAAATATTTGGGGGTAAAATATTTTGATTTCCTTCAGCTTCTTCTCTCTGTGATGCTGCACCAGAATCAGGTTAGAAAGGAAGCCACATTATAAGAGTTAACAAAACCCATCTGATGAGATTTGATAGTTTGAAGGGTGTGATTCCCAGACCCTTTAGATAGAAATTGGGGCCAAGGAAAACAAGGTCTTATTCCTCAATATAAATCTGTCAGTGCTTTAAGCAGTGAAAGATTTTTCATTTAATTTTACAGACTTGAAACTAATGAAAAGGATAGCTTTTAAAATATAAATCTCTTTTTCTATGAAAAGGACATGCTGTTGATTCTCTTAGGCCTTGAACCCTGGCCAGTGATCTGAAACCAAGCAGTACCTGTCTCCAGATCACTAGTACCAAAATCACTAGTACCAAATTAATTTGGGGTGGGGGGTAACAGGTTTATTGAGAAATAATGAACATACCATGCAGTTCACTCATTTAAAATATACAATTTATTAACTTTAGTATTTTCAGAGAGTTATGCAGTCATCATTACAATCAATTGTAGAACATTTTCATCACCCTAAAAACAAACCCCACATCATTTAGCTATCTTCACTAGTTTTCCCTTCCTCCCTCAGCCCTAGGTAACCACCCACCTTCTTTGTATAGATTTGCCTATAAGCCTCTGAAATGAAAAGCAAGTGGTCTACCGTGACTGGCTTATTTCACTTAGCCTAATTTTCCATGCTGCATCTGTGCTGCAGCAGGTATTGATGCAGGGTTTTTGCTCCTTAGTTCAGCTCAATCTGGGTTCTTCTCTCATGACCAGGAAAAATTAAGCACACAGACACATTGAAGGGTGAGGAGGACAGAATTTATTAAGTGAAAGGAAAGCTCTCAGCAAAGAGGGGCGTCCTGCAAACAGGTTTCCACCTCACAATTGAATACCAGGAGCACAGGAGCTGAAGCGGCCAGGCTCCTGCTCTGCATAAGGCGTGAATTCCTGGTGACTCCACCCCATCCCCCCAGTGCTTGTGGGCCTCGGGTCTGCTGCCAGCATGTCCAGGCAAGACAAGTCCAGGTTCCCTTATCTGCACATGACGTCTGGTGTAAACACTTGTGATGCTTGTTGGGGATTCTCCGGGGACCCTTCCTTATCTGCCTAGGCATTTTGCTGTCTCCTCCTAATACAGTATCAGTACTTAGTTTCTTATTGCTGAGTGATATTCCATTGTATGGATACATCAAACAGTTTATTTATCCATTCACCAGGTGATGGAACTTTGGGTTCTTTCCCACCCAAAGGTGATGGACATTTTGGTTCTTTCCACTTTTTCACTCTTATTAATAATGCTGCTGTAAACATTTATGTATGAGTTTTTGTGCTTGCATATGTTTTTGATTTTCTGGAGTATATACTCATGACTGGAATTTCTGGGTCGTATGGTAACTTCATGCTTAACCTTTTGAGGAGCTGCCAGTTTGTTTTCCAAAGTGGCTGCACCACTTTACATCCCCAGCAGCATTGGATAAGGGCTTTAATTTCTTTACATTTTTCCTAACACTTATTTTCTCTTTTTTATTGAATAAAGGTTTCATCCTGTGGTGTGAAGTGATGCCACATGTGGTTTTGATTTACTTTTTCCTAATGACTAATTACATTAAGCATCTATTAATGTGCTTATTATCCATCTTTATATCTTCTTTGCAAATATATCTATTCAAAATCTTTGCCCATTTTTTAAATTGGGTTATCTTGTTATTTATGAATTGCAAAGGTTCTTTATGTATCCTACATATGTAAGTCCCTTATCAGATACATGCTTTTCAAATACTTTCTTCTACTCAGTATCTTACCTTTTCACTTCTTGATACTGTCTTCTCAAGCACAGCAGTTTTCAATTTTGAAGTCCATTGAATCCATTTTTCCTTTGGAGTCATAGCTAAGAAAACACTGCCAAATGCAGTCACAAAGATTTATGCCAGGGTTTTCTTCTTACTTTATTTATTTTTTGCATGTGGATATCCAGTTGTCGCAGCACCATTTGTTGAAAAGACTATTCTTTTCCCATTCTGTTCTTTTGTTAACCTTGTATAAAATCAATTGACTGTAAATGTGCAGGTTTATTTGTAGATTATCAATTCTTAGTTTGTTTATATCTATTATTATGCCAAGGCCAAATTGAATTTAATGAGAAGTTTTTTTCAAGCATGTTGCATATTACCGGTTGTCTTATATCATAATAAAAATTAAATTTAGTGGAATATCTTTAACTTCACCTTTTGTGCCTCAAAGGAATCTCTGGCCAGCTTATACCTTACTTACTCTAAGACATGATGGCAAGTCAGGCTTACAAGACACTCTTTCTTTTTTTCTCTATTCAAACCTTTAATCTCTTTTCCATTGCCTCCCTCTATAGTTATATTTTCAGCAAGTTTTCATCACAGGATCTGCTGATGTAGTCTAATATTTAGTGCCTTATGTTTTGCTAACTCATTATAATTCATAGAATCTTCCATAGATGTTTACCATCCAGGAAGGAGAAGTCTGAGCTGCCAGCTTTCCTCAGTGGAAATCATGTGAAGTCATCATGTTGTAGTTCGCAGATCCTCTTTCCACCTGGTAGCTGGTTCTCTTGGGTAGCACTGCATCTAATCCTTTACTTGGTGCAGATCTTGCATTCTCAGAAACCACAGTTCCCTGTATTGACCTCCTTTTACTGAAACAGAGATGCACAGCTCTGCTTTCTAGCTCAGTAGAGGATTCTTGGGATATAAAGTTTAACTCATTCCAAGAAAAAGTCTTAGGAGTGCAGCACTTCAAAATCAGGTAATGTTCAGGCAATTTATCAGAGACAAATAGTAGATTAGTATTTTGACTTTTGAAATTTCAGAGCCAAGTTGTGTGCTGTAGAGAAGCATTGTAGTATAATACAGAGATGGGATGGTCTTAACTTCTCCATACAAACAAGCTTGAAGTAAGATAAAGGAGAAATTGCATTTGATGTCTTAACACTCAAAGCATACTGTGCTTATTTTACTTCTGTGAAGACTAAAAATCATTCCATAATGTTCTCCTTATTTCCTCATTGAGAAAAGGAAAATGAAAATTGAATACTAGATTGATTAATAAATACTCAAAGATTATTCTTTTAGAATTTTCATTAACTGAAATCAGGCAAGTGTCTGATTTTGGTTATCTAACCAAGTATTTCTAGTTGTTTTTCAAATCATACATCTTCTTTCTTTGCAGTCTTATTTCCTCCTTTGCAGGGAAATTGTAAGGAGACACCCTTGCCTTGTTATGAGAGTTCATAATTGAAGGGGATTTTAGGAAATGTTCGTCCTCAGCAGATTATGTCTCTCTCCTGGTTATCTACTGCTTCTCAATAATGTTTGCCATCAAGAAATTAATCTCAACATTTATTAGATCCTACTTTAAAGGAGACTCTTTTCTCTGCATAAGTTATGTTTCCTGTTGTCTCTTTTTAAAACTTATTTTTCTAACAATTATCCAGGGTTTTGTGGCTTAAAAGAAAAACATTTATTTTGTTCATGAACCTGTGGTTTGAAAAAAGCTTAGCCAGGACAGGTCATCTCTGCTCCCCTCAGCTTCCCTAGGAATAGCTGATCAGTTGGGGAAATGGAATCCTCTGAAGCTTTGCTTCCCCATGTGTTTGATGGTTGATGCTGGCCATTGGCTGGAACCTTGGTTGGAGCAGGCAGCATGAATATTGACACTGACACTCCCAGGCTGTCTCTCTGGCCTGATCTCACTCACAGTCTGGGGGCTGAGTTCAAAGGGAAAGCAGTCTGAGATAGGGAAGCCACATGATATCCCTTTTACTGCATTCTATTCATTAGAAGGAAGTCAGTAAGGATTGCCCATATTCTGTTTTTTTAATGGGATAAATATAGCTTCTCTTTTGTTTTAATTGACATGTATATACATAATTTTGGCCAATGGAGTGATATTTTGATACATGTATATAGTGTGTAATGATCAAGCTAACTAGCACATTTACTACTTCAACCATTTTTCATTTTTTGAATTGTGAACATTCAAAATCTTCTGCCTTTTTAAAAATATACAATAAATCATAGTTAACCATATTCACCCTACAATGCCACAGAACACCAGAACTCATTCCTCTTATCTAACTGTAATTCTGTATCCATTAACCATCCTCCCCCCCCGACCTCTGTGAGCTTTTTTGTTGTTGTTAAGAGACAGGGCCTTGCTAGTCTAGTCTGGGCTCTGGGCAACTGTAGTCACCCAGACTAGAGACAGTGGCTTGATCATACCTCACTGCAGCCTCAAACTCTTGGGCTCATGTGATCCTCCCACCTCAGCCTCCTGAGCAGCTAGGATTATGGGCATGCACCGTTGCACCTGTCTGATTTTTGACTTTGTAGAGCTATCTACCTATGTTGTCCAGGGTGCTCTGGAACTTTGGCCTCAAGTGATTCTCCTGCCTTGGTCTTTCAAAGTGCTAGGAAATTACAGGCAATAGCCATGTTGCCCAGCCCTCAGTTTTTCTTTAGCTCCCACATATGAGTGAGAATGTGCAGTGTTTATCTTTCTGTGTCTGCACTTAACATACCATCCCTCAGACTGGTCCACATGGCCACGAATAACAGGACTGAATTCCTTTATACGGTGAATAGTATTCTACTGTGTTGGTGTGCCACAGTTTTTTGTCCATTCATTTGGTTATGGACATGCAGGTTGATTCCATACATCAGGAATTGTGAATAGTGCTACAATAAACATACGAGTACAGGTATCTTTTTGATCTATTGTTTTCTTTTCTATTGCCTGAATACCCAATAGTGGGTTTGCCGGATCCCTTGGCAGTCCCATTATTAGCTTTTTGAGAAAACCTCATGTTGTTTTCTATAGTGGCTGCACTAATTTACCTTCCCACTAACAGCATGTTAGAGTTTACTGTTCTC
Organism: Gorilla gorilla gorilla; assembly: GCF_029281585.2. Taxonomy (NCBI): domain Eukaryota; kingdom Metazoa; phylum Chordata; class Mammalia; order Primates; family Hominidae; genus Gorilla; species Gorilla gorilla. The sequence continues at coordinate 32,430,402 of NC_073236.2, read as the reverse complement.
TGGAACCTCACCAGCATATGCTTTTTTTTGTCTTTTCAATGATAGCAATTTATTCAAATTGAAGCAAGATTGTATCACATTGAAGATTTGACTTTTATTTCCCTGAGGATTAGTGATACTGAGCATTTTTAAATTTATTTATTGGCTATTTGTATTTCTTTTTTCTAAAGAAAAGTATAGTTAGATATTTTGCCCAATTTTGAACTCAGATTTTTTTTTACTGTCAAGTTTTTTGAGTTTCTTGTATATTTTGGATACTAGTCCCTTATTAGATGAATAGTTGACAATATTTTCTCCCATTCCACTGGTTTTCTCTTCACTCAGTTTGCTGGGCAGAAGCTCTTTATCTTAATGTAATACCATTTGTCTATCATTTGGTTTTTGCCTATGCTTCTGATGTCTTACCCATAAAAATCTTTGTGCAGACTAATGTCCTCAAGCATTTTTGCTACATTTACTTACAGTGGTTTCATAATTTTAGGCCTTAAATGTCAGTCTTCAATCAATTCTGAGTTTATTTCATTATGTGCTGTTACATAGGAAGCTAGTATCATTCTTCTCCATATGGATATTTAGTTTTCCCAGTGCCATTCATTTGAAGAGACTGTCCTTTCCCCAGTGTACGTTCTTGGCACCTTTGTCCAAAATCAGTTGGCTGTAAATATGTGGATTCATTTCTGGGTGTGTATTCTATGGCTTTTACCCCAAGAATCATTACTTCTTAAAATGCAATTCAAATTAGCATGAAACATTTGAAGTTTAAGGAAAGGCTTATGGCATCAGAATCCTTATTTACAGGATTCGTTATTTTGTGTTTTTTTGAGATATGGTTTTTGTCTGTCATCCAGGCAGAAGTGCGGTGATGTGGTCATAATTCACTGCAGCCCTGAACTCTGGGTACAAGCCATCCTTTTGCCTCAGTCTCCCAAGTAGCTGGGTCTACAGGCATGAGCCACCATGCCCAGCTAATTTAAAAAAAATTTTTGTAGACATGGGGGTCTCACTATGTTGCTCTGGCTGATCTCAAATCCCTGGCCTCAAGTGATCATTCTGGCACAGGCTTTTAAATTGCTACAATTACAGGAATGAGCCACCATGCCTAGTATAGAGTGTTATATTATTTTCAAAGTCTTATTCTGAGAGCCATTTATTGACTTTGGCCTAAATAACTCAATATGATATCTCTGAAACTTTTTTTTGACATATTATGGGGAATGATAATGAGGAAAGGTGGTTAGACACTTTTTACTAAGAGATAACTTAGTGCCATCTAAGGAGGAACAAAAATGAATTATCAGAAAAATAAAAGTAAGATGAAGTGCAAAAGTTCTGTGGCAAAGATGATGATAGCAAATAATATATTTTTGTGACTCATGGTAGCTTTAACTTTGTTCTTAAAATTCTGAGTAATTTAAGGGTTCACATTTGAAGAATCCACTGCATTACAGATAACATTTTATTGCAAGTAAATGCATTTCAAAATTTGCTATTGGTTTTGTATTAGATTATTCTCAGCCTACTTCATTATCAAGCTATATTATTTTATTCATGCAGTTTGTTGATCTTACGGCAGAGAAGGAAGCTTTATCTTCAAAATGTGTCAATTTGGCTAAAGACAATCAAGTTCTTCAACAGGAGTTTTTATCTATGAAAAAAGTACAACAGGAATGTGAAAAACTTGAGGAGGATAAAAAGATGTTGAAAGAAGAAATATTAAATCTTAAGACACATATGGAAAACAATAGGGTAGAACTTAGTAAACTACAAGAATATAAATTGGAGCTAGATGAAAAGGCAATGCAGGCAGTAGAAAAATTAGAAGAAATCCATTTACAGGTTAGTTTTTTAAATCAGGTAAGTTTATCTGTAATGTGCTTTCATTTATTTCACCGCAAATTATATTTTGGATATGTATATATTATGTTTCCTCTGCCTCTCTTGTAGCAATTTGCTTTGTAGAGTTCTAGAAAAAAAAAGGCATCTGTTTTTTCTTTTAAATATTTACATTTCCATTATTATTATAACAAAATCAATCTTTCAGAGTAATGATTCTCACTGTGGAGTCATTTGATGATTAAGATCAGTTGGCATAAGAAACCATTGTGATTTCAAAATTATGTGATACTTTTGAATTGGTCTTAAGCTACATTGTTCATTAATCACTTTTTAAAATTATGAATGGATTCTATTACTTTTTATATGACCAGATTACATTTATACTAACATAATTATGATTTCAAATTTTTATAAATCAGACAATTCTGAATTCAGTTATTAGTTTTGATCTTGTGGATAAATATTTTAAGCTTCAGCCTCTTTTACTAATGTATCCACAATTGCTCTTTGAATCACTGACTCAAAATGAAAGGCAACAGACATATAATAATTAGGTTATAATTGTTTTAAAAGTGTATTCTTTTCCTTTGTTTTAGGAACAAGCACAATATGAAAAACAATTAGAGCAGTTAAACAAGGATAATATGGCTTCACTAAATAAGAAGGAACTCACACTTAAAGATGTGGAATGTAAATTCTCAGAAATGAAAACTGCTTATGAAGAGGTTACAACTGAATTAGAAGAATATAAGGAAGCCTTTGAAGCAGCATTGAAAGCTAACAATTCCATGTCAAAAAAATTAACAAAGTAAGTCAAAACATACACTCACAGAAAATGAATTAAGCTCATTAATTTGTTTTGAAAGCATAATTTTTAGTGAGATGGCTTCAGGAGATTAGTAGGAAGTGAATGCTAATCTAATAATGTAATTTCAGAAAATAATGTTAGTAAATAATCTTACCTTTAAAATGTTAGTCAAGGATAGTTTCTGTCCCATTTCTTTCTCTCTCTTTTTTTTTTTTTTTTTGCTTTTGTATGGCTTTTTTCCCCTGAAAAGTCTCATGTAGTTAACCTGATCTGTTAGTTTTTGTCACTAAGTATTTTCGAAGCTTTATAATTAATAATGTGATCTTGTTATAAAATTGCTTGTCAGAATTTTCCTAAATAGAAATATTAATGGGTTTAATTTATTTTTTGGTAGATCACAACCTAAACCCAGACTTTCAAGTAGTACTGCTACTCTAGGCACAATCATTTATGATTGTGATCTTTAGTATTATCACTAGAGGGTGCCTCAAGAAAGACTATTTGTGTAACATTTTCAAGATGTTACAGAAAGGCATCCTTGTGAAATAGGGAATAATTATCAAAGAATTTAAAGAAGTGTAATTCACAAAGTGGTTAAAACATAACTAGAAATACCATTTGACCCAGCAGTCCCATTACTGGGTATATACCCAAAGGATTATAAACCATGCTGCTATAAAGACACATGCACACGTATGTTTATTGCAGCACTATTCACAATAGCGAAGACTTGGAACCAACACAAATATCCAACAATGATAGACTGGATTAAGGAAAGGTGGCACATATACACCATGGAATACTATGCAGCCATAACAAATAATGAGTTCATGTCCTTTGTAGGGACATGGATGGAGCTGGAAACCATCATTCTCAGCAAACTATCGCAACGACAAAAAACCGAACACTGTATGTTCTCACTCATAGGTGTGAATTGAACAATGAGAACACATGGATACAGGGAGGGGGGAACATCACACACCGGGGCCTGTTGTGGGGTGGGGGGATGGGGGAGGGATAACATTTGGAGATATACCTAATGTTAAATGATGAGTTACTGGGTGCAGCACACCAACATGGCACAGGTATACATATGTAACTAACCTGCACGTTGTGCACATGTACCCTAAAACTTAAAGTATAAAAAAGAAAAAAAAAAAAACCTTGTTCAGCCTGAAGGGGTGTGTGGAAGGCAGAAGGAAAAAGCCCCACCTCCAGTGCCTTGGTCACAGTGCTGGGGGCTAATTGCCTTCAGACATGCTTTAGTTCTTTTTGATCACCAACCAGCCAATCTAGTTCTCCCCCAGGAGTTGTTGTTCTGAATTATTCCTCAGTGCCAAATGCTTAATTGTTCCTAGATAATGGGTGAAATGCACAAGGGTGAAACCTAAAATTTGTTTGCTAAACACAAGTATTCCTAGACTTTTTTGTTGTTGTTCATTTTAGTTTTCTTAACCTACATTAAGGAGTACAACATGATGTTTTGATACAATTATTTCTAGTGAAGTGGTTCTTATAATCAAGCAAATCAACATATTCTTTTCTCACATTGTTACCCTTTAAATATGAGTATTTCTAATGGAATCTTCAGAATCTCACAAGTAGAGCCCTTTTAGAAGGCAGCAAGTGTTACCTGTTGAGCCATATATCACTGATAGCCATTTCTCTTCCCTGTCTACTTTGTTTGTACTGCTTGTTCAGCATAAATCACCTTAGAAACACAGGTGCTTCTTTAGAATGATTTTAAAATTATACTTGCTTACAACAGGTATGCTCTCACCTTCAGTGTGAAAACACTGTTTAGTGGATAATTTGGTTTGCTCTCAGGGCAAGTTTTTAAAAACTGCAAGTCATTAAGAATCATTAGAGGAAAAATGAAATACTAAGCGTGTGTCTTTGCTATCTTTACAGATCAAATAAGAAAATAGCAGTGATCAGCATGAAGCTCCTTATGGAGAAAGAGCAGATGAAATATTTTCTCAGCACTCTTCCTACAAGGCGAGACCCAGAGTCACCTTGTGTTGAAAATCTTACTAGTATAGGACTCAACAGAAAATATATTCCCCAAACACCCATAAGAATTCCTATTTCAAGCCCACAGACTTCAAATAGCTGCAAGAACTCCTTGACTGTGGTTAGTTACATGACCATTTCCCTTTTGGGTTTCATTTCTCTAATATAATTCTTGTTTTTAATTTGGTGAAATACTGAGTTCTGTTGACTTATGCATGTTCAGTAAAGATCATAATTAGCTGTGTTAACACAGAAAGGAAATGGGAACTTTACATTTTTTAATTCCCTGGAGCTCTCATTTTCAAGAGATACCCGTTTACTAACTTTATTGAATAAATGTGACTAAACTGACACATTTAAAATGTCTTTAAAAGCTGCATTTAAGTTAGGTTTTAGAAATTGCATATTATTGCCTGATAACTGATGATATAGTTTGAGATGCTTTGGCTTACTCTCTAATTGATTATAGTTTAGCTGTGGTTCATACTGCCCCCCCCTTTTTTTTAATTGAGACAGTGTTTCACTCTATTGCCCAGGCTGGAGTGTTGTGGCACCATCTTGGCTCACTGCAACCTCCACCTCCCAGGTTCAAGCGATTTTCCCGCCTCAGCCTCCCAAGTAGCTGAGACTACAGGCACCTGCCATTACACCCAGCTAATGTTTGTATTTTTAGTAGAGACAGGGTTTCACCATATTGTCCAGGCTGTTCTCAAACTCCTGACCTTGTGATCTGCATGCCTCAGCCTCCCAAAGTGCTGGGATAACAGGCATGAGCTACCACATCCAGCCCATGCCACTTTTAAAGTTTCTTTGCACCAGCCAGGTGTGGTGGCTCATGTCTGTAATCCTAGCACTTTGGGAGGCGGAGGCAGGTGTGTCACAATGTCAGGAGTTCAAGACCAGCCTGGCCAAGATGGTGAAAGTACAAAAAGTAGAAAAAAAAAATTAGCCAGGTGTGGTGGAGAGCACCTGTAATCTCAGCTACTAGGGAGGCTGAGGCAGAGAATTGCTTGAACCCAGGAGGCAGAGGTTGCAGTGAGCTGAGATCGTGCCACTGAACTCCAGCCTGAGTGACAAGGTGAGACTTCATCTTGAATATAAAAAATTTAAAAAAAAGTTTATTTGCACCATCTTAACTCTTCCCACCCATAATCACAACTGAATGATTGGCATCCAAACAGTTTACCACATATAGATGTTTATTATTTAGTAGAATCCAAAATAATTGCATTTTATGAATTAAACAAAACACTAAAATGTTCATTTCCATTTTTATGTTCAAAGCTTTGTGCTTGGCCAGGTGCTGTGGTTCACACTTACAATCCCAACATTTTGGGAGGCCGAGGCAGGTGGATCACCTGAGGTCAGGAGTTTGAGACCAGCCTGGCCAACATGATGAAACCCATCTCTACTAAAAGTACAAAAATTAGCAAGGCATGTTGGCAGGCATGTGTAATCTCAGATACTCAGGAGGCTGAGGCGGGAGAGTCACTTGAACCCGGGAGACAGAGGTTGCAGTGAACCAAGATCATACCACTGCACTATAGCCTATGTGATGGAGACTCTGTCTCAAAAAAAAAAAAAAAAATGTTTGTGCTTTTCTTACATAAGAGTACATCCTCTGACTATAAAAATCCTGGAAGAAAACCTAGGAAATACTCTTCTGGACTTCATACTTCTCAATTAATTTATGGCTAAGTCCTCAAAAGCAATTGCAAGAATAACAAAAATTGACAAGTATGATCTAATTAAGCTAAAGAGCTTCTGCACAGCATGAGAAACTATCACAGGATTAAACAGACAGCGTGGAGAATGGAAGAAAGTATTCACAAACTATGGATACAGCAAACGCCTATTATCCAGAATCCATAAGAGATCTAAACAAATCAACAAGCAAAAAATAAATAACACCATTAAAAATGGGCAAAGGACGTGAACAGACACTTATCAAAATAACACATGTAAGTGGCCAACAAACATATTAACAAATGCTTACCATTGTTAATCATCAGAGAAGTGCCAAACAAAACATCAGTGAGATACCATTTCACACCAGTCAGAATAACTTTTGTTGAAAAGTAAAAAGAAAAAAAAAAGATGTTGGGGAAGCAGTGGAGAAAAGGGAACACACTCCGTTTGTGGCAATGTAAATTAGTTCAGCTACTATGGAGAGCAGTTTGGAAATTAAGAACTAAGGATGACCGTTGGATGCAGCAATCCCATTACTATACTAGGGGTATACCTAAAGGACAATAAATCATTGTAATAAAAAGATGCTTGCACATGTGTGTTCATTGCAGCACTATTCAAAGCAGCAAAGACATGGAGTCAATCCAGGTGCATCCAAGGCAGATTGAAAATCCAAGGTAGATTGGAATGTTCCATACATACCATGGAATACTATGCAGCCAAGAAAAGAACAAAATCATGTCCTTTGCAGCAACATGGATACAGCTGGAATCCACTATCCTAAGCAAACTAACACAGAAACAGAAACCAAATATCTCATGTTTTCACTTATGTGGGAGCTACACATTGGGTGCACATTGTCATAAACCTGGGAACAATAGACACTGGGAAATAAGAACAGGGAGGGACAGAGTGGGCCAGGGTTGGAAAACTACTTATTGGGTCCTATGCTTACTACCTGTGTGATGGGTTCCACTGTACTCCAAACCTCGGCATCCCTCAATATACTCTTGGAAGAAGCCTACACAGGTACCACCTTAATTTAGAATACAAACTAGAAAAAATCAAACAAACAAAAAAAAAAAAAGAAGAAAAATTTACTATTAAAAGAGTTTACTATAAGTAGAGAATAGAAATTTCTTTTTAAGATAAAATTTATTGATGTAAAAAAATTGGATTAAACTTGTATAAAGGGCAGAGTTTTGCTAAGAATTTCAAAGCAATGCATTCATTGCAAAAGATGACTTTAATTATTTAATTTTTTTTTTTTTTTTTTGAGACAAGGTCTCACTGTATCACCAGGCTGGAGTGCAGTGGTGCAATCTTGGCTCACTGCAACCTCCACCTCCTGGCTTCAAGCAATTCTCCTGCCTTAGCCTCCTGAGTAGCTGGGACTACAAGTGTGCACCACCATGCCCAGCTAATTTTTGTATTTTTAATAGAGACAGGGTTTCCCCATGTTGGCCAGGATGGTCTCGATCTCCTGACCTCATGATCTGCCTGCCTTGGCCCCCCCAAGTGCTGGGATTACAGGCATGAGTCACCACACCTGGCCATTGTTTAACCTTTGTACTAATAAAACACTACCTTTCTAAAATCATGTATATGCAGTAGACCAATATTAACTGTATTTTTGTCTGATTACTCTAAACAGCATTACACAGGTGCATCCTCTGTTATCTAAACTTAAAATAAGTAGAAATTTTACTTTATTTATGTGATTATTTTTCTATTTAAGCAAACTTCAAGTTATGTCTAGTCACTAAAAATACTAAAGGCCACATTTTGTAAGTGATACATTATTTGCATGATAATGTTTCTTGTTTAACTTAAACATTATTATAATTTTTACTTATTTTAGATGGAGCTGGACTGTGTAGAACAAATAACTAGAGAAACAAAGAGAAGTATGTTGCCAAAATTTATTAATTACATTTAGGTTTATTTTAGAAATTAAGTGTAAATAACAAATGGCATTCCTTTTCATTGTTTGGTTAGTAGATACTATGTCAAGTATTTTTTTTCTTACACACATCTAATGCAAGATGTGAAAACAAAAACTTTCACAGAGAAGACTGTACTTATGCACCATAAATTCATCATGTTCCATAGCTTAAAAAATTCCCAAGAAGTCTATGCATCTGTTTTTTACTGGCTCTACACTTTCTTAAGTTTTGCCATCGTCATGGAACTGTCAGCCAGCACACTGAAACGATTCTCAGAAAACAAAGGCATCACCAAGTTCTCAGGGTTTTGGTACAGATTGAAGGCCAACAGACCTCAGACTCATTTTGAAATCCTTAGCTGGGCAATAACCCTCCATAAGCAGTCACTTGACAGGTGACATTTTAAATCTCCTATCATTTACTGTGTCATTGGCTTACATCTGTTCTCAGGAAAAGTTCCAAATTTTTCACCATGAAATAAAAACACCCACGTCAATGTGATTCTTGTCAAGTTACTCAGCCTTGTTTTTTGCCACTTACCGCACTCTACCCTTTGCTCTAGCACCAAAGTGGAGGAGAGTAGAACTCCGCAGGGCTCTTCCTCACCTCAGGCTCTTTGCCTTCGCCTCTTCCCTCTATCTGGCAAGCTTTTCCTTGTCCTTCAGGTATCAACCTATGTTATCTCCTCTACCAGAAAGCCCATGATATTGACATAAAAGTGGGATAGATGTCCCTTTCATGTGTTCCAGTAGTGCCCTGCTGTATACCTGTCATGGTATCTATGACACTCTGTGGACCTTGCCTACCTGTCTGTTTTTTTAGGTTATAGCATATGACTATTGGGAGGTGGACCATGCCATCTTCATCTTGGAATTCCAGTGCTGGTTCTAGTACCTTAGCACGTGGCTGTTGATTACATGAATGAAGAATGAAAAACCTCTGATATTTAAACACAATAGAATTAATGCCATGTGTAAATTATTTAATAGTAATTTTGTATTGTAAATGTACATAGATATTTCTCATTCTTACTAACTCTGATAAAGTTCTCAACTCTTTAGTATTTAAACTCACATTTAGTTAACTGAAGTGTTTTAGGTAAAGAACATAATTCTTTCTTTTTCTTTCCAGTTGTTGCTGTGTTGAACACTTGCTCCCGTCTACTTACTTCTCTATAATCCACTGGTAAGCCACAGCTAATGAAGAGAATGTTTAACCATAAAGTCTTAAGGAAAAAATTTATTATTTAAAAGATTATAAAACTTTATTACTGGGCTGTTTACACAAGATTTTAATTGTTTCTCATAAAACATATAACATTACAATCTTTACTGAAGTAGGATGTTTTTGTATCACATGTGTGATGATAATTTATAGGGTAATTTAAATGATGTTTTTTAGCCTCCTTAAGTTTTAAGTGGATCTTGCAAATGAACACCAGTATTATTGAGTTTGACGTACTCAAATTGCCCAAATGTCAGCTGTTTAAACAGCCAAACAACCAAGTCATCATTGATACTTTAGTAAAGGTCATCGAAGGCTTCTTTGCATTTTACAGCTTTTACTACTTAGGGGAGTTAAGGAGTACCTGCCAGGATTGTCCACGCTAATGTGACAATTTTCTTTTTGTAGTTGAACCGTATTTTGTGGGGAGATACTTTGAGGCTCTGTAAATATCTAGTTACTTCTCAGAACCCACTAGATTTAGCATTTCATGGATGACTTGTGTTTGAACAATTATTACTATGATGGTTGCCAGATGATTATTTTCTTCTCTTCTTTGCTGTACATGGAGAAGTAGAACCAATAAATAACTGAGAAGGGAAAGCTCATGATTCTGGTGCTCCAATTCCCCAAGATTAGGCCAGTGGTAGACATTTCAAGCTGACTTCATGTCTTTTTTATTTGTCTTCGTTACTCTGTCAGCACTTTTTTAGTTTCTGGAACAAGATGTTCTAAGCTAATGTTGTATTTTCTCTGCTCCAGCCATGGAATGAGTGATTTTTCTTAGAAGCAGAGGTGGAGCCACTGAGGAAGCACAGGTGAGCCCTCCCCAGCACGTGCTCACTGGTCCCCAACAGAAGAACCGCTGCTGCATCCATGAGGTACCAAGAAACTAGCAAAGGGCCTTCTGGCTGTCTGGGCACAGTCCTCATGTGGTCCCTGGCTCAGCCTCAAGGGTTCTGCATTAGTCTTCCTGTGGCCTCTGTGCTGTGTCTGTAGATCGGGACTCTGTGGGTAGGGCCCTGGGATGCCCAACAGCACAAGATGTCTCATCTGCCAAATGTCCCTGTCTTCCTCCCACTCTGACACTCAGGAATAGGCTACATGGCATGTCCAGGCAGTGCCAGGCCACCTCACTATCTCCTTTGAGATTGGCCCAGAGGGCTTTTGGGGTGAGTGTGGAGCTGGGAACCTGGAGCCTGAGGCCAGCTGTCTCTCCCTCTGTCTTGGAGGAAAAGCCATGTCCCAAAAAAAACCCCAGGGCCTGACCTCTGGACACACATACAGGGAGGGAGGGTCTGTGGGCTCAGGGGGGCATTGTAATGAGACTTTGAGCACGCTGCTCAGGGGCCTGGTCAGTGGACCATGCTCAGAGATGACCTGGTCATCAGGACCTAGTCAGTTGGGACCTGGTTAGTGGTGGCCTCCTCAGTAAAGGCCTCATCAGTGGGGACCTGGTGACCTAGTCATTGGAAGCCCGGTTCATGGGGACCTGGTCAGTGATGGTCTTCTTAGTGAGGCCTGATGGGTTGGAACATAAACAATGAAAAACTGGTTGGTGGGGCCTATACAGTATACTAGGGGCCTGGTCAGTGTGGGGCCTTAGTGGCTTGGAGCCTCGTCAGTGAGGGCCTGGTCAGAGGGAGCTCGGTCAGCTGGGGACTGATCCATGGAAAATTGTTCAGTGGGGGTCAGGTGAGCAGCGACCTGGTCAATGGTGGTCTTGTTAGTGGGAACCTGGTCAGTGGGGACCAGGTCAGTAGGAAATTGGTCAGTGAGGTCTGGCCTATGAGGCCTATTAAGTGTGAGCCTGGTTAGGAAGACATGGTCAGTGGGGACTTGGTCAGTGGGAACTGGTAAATGGAGGAGTGGTCATTAGAGGCCTCATCAGTGGGAAACTGGTCCTGGCGGCTGGTCAGTAGGAACCTGGCCAGCTGGCCACTGTGTGACCTCAGGCAGGGGGTTTGTCTGTGGAGTCTCCTTGCCTCCATCTGCAGGGAAGGTGAGTCAGGGCACCTTGGAGGGTGGCTGGAAAGAGAAGGTGAGAAGATGTGTTGAACCCAGCACCACTTGGCAGACCTACAACTTTACACATGACTTGTGTTCCACCTAGAGGGGGTGCCAGCCCTCTCTGCTGTGCCTGGTGCCCCTCCTCTCTCTGCATCCCCAGGACCACCACGGGTGGGGAAGGCAGAGATTGGGGAGCACCTGTAGAAGCTCTAATGCTGGCCATGAGCCCTCAGTGATGACCTGGGTGCACCTGTGAGTGGAGAAGCTAGGCCTGGCCAGAGAAGCAAGAGAAACACACATACACATATGTGCACACACACACACAGGCACACACGCATGCACAAACACACTGCATCCACACATGTCAGTTCAGGGGATAGAGGACACTGACTCTGGTCCCTGTTGACCCATGCAGGCTCCCATTGTGGTGGGTTGTGTCACCCCACAATGTCACTGTTGCTGAGCCCCCATCGCCTCTGTGTTGTGGAGCAGTTAGAGACACACTGTGGTGTCTGAGTGGCTCTGCATGAAGGACCATTTACTAGGTGAGAGGCACATCTCAACACAGCTGACTGATCAGACTCAGGTGAGTGGGATCTGCTCTCTTCTCTTCCTCCTAGCTTGGGGACAGTCGCTATCAGGTGGGTGGTTTTGGCCTCTGGGCAGCTACTGAGGGTAATCCCTGAACACTCACCGGATGCCTATTCTGTGCTGACAGTCATCTCGTTCATCCTCACAGCAATTCCATTCTGCATCTTTTCTGATCACCCCCATGATTACGCAGGACAACCCCATCAGGCCCTCTCACCCAGGCCCAGTCCAGCTCCATGATAACCAAGACGCAGGTCCAGAGACAGCTGCCCTGCATGGTGCCTGCATCTGACCCCCCCTTGGTGGGTAGTGACCAGCACAACATGGAAGAAGCCAGGGCAGCTTGCAGCCAGCTGCCCTGCAGCCCCAGATGGCTCCTAGGCCTTGGGAAGTCATTCTCAAAGGGGAAGCTGGTCATTTTGAGGTCCCTGGAGGGAAGGGTGAATGTGTCATCCCAACAGCCCTGGAAGCCAGCAGCATGCCATACATCTTACCCAACCTGTGTGACAGAGGCCCTCTCCTGGGGCACAAGTCCCATACCTAAAGGGTCCTGTCCCAGTTGAACCTCATCCTGAGCCCTGGGAGGGGAGGAGCACCATGGGCCTCCCTGCAGCAGCCAGGATTACCACCCAGGGGACTCAGCCTTCTGTGGCCCTGGCCAGACTTAGAATTTGGCCCAAGACAAGACAAGCTCACTCGGAGCAGCTTGTCAGTACCCGGGTCCTGTGCATGCCAAGTAAGTCCAAGCTGGCTCAAAGAGCAACCAGCCACCTCTGCAAGGGTGTGCCAGGAGCAGGTGGACCAGCCACCAACCTCACCCACTCAAGGAAACAGGGATGGCCAGGTTCCCACACCCCGAGTGACCACCACCTGACAGCTGATGGAGTGGAGGCCTGAGGAAAAGCAGATGGCACTGGGGCCCTACCTCCAGGGCAGAATAACTGATTTACCCTGACTGGCAGCAAGTGAGGTTGGTGGCTGGTCCACCTGCTCCTGGCACACCCTTGCAGAGGTGGCTGGTTGCTCTTTGAGCCAACTTGGCCTTGCCTGGCATGCACAAGCCTCAGTTCAACAACCGTGCTGCAAATGGAGCCACATAGAGGAAATGAGCAGCAGGCTCAGGAGCAGGGTTTGCGCTGCCTTTGGGGCTCCAGTCCATGCATCAGGGCTCCTAGAGCATGGCCAGCTTCTGGGTGCAGGCACAGTGCCACATCTTCCATCACTTCCTGATGTGCCACACCAGCACTGAAGAGACAGCCTAGAGACAGGGCAAGAGGAAGGCTGAGAAGGATGAGATGGTGAGTGCCAGATTCTCCCTGGCTGTGAGCCCACCTCCAGGGTGACACTCAAACTTTAGGAGTGGGAGAGCAAGATTGACAGCTTCAAATGATTCACCAAGAAGATGAACAACAGGGCACTCGGCTCGGCTTCACAGCCAATGAGTTGACATGCAAGCAGGTGGTGGTGACAGGCTTTAAGAAAGAGCATCAGAAGGCTGCCAGTTCTTCAGCCTCAGCCAGGCCTTGGAGCTGGACCAGCCCATCCACTTCACCACAGATGCCTTCAACACTGTCACTGAGCTTTTTGCCAATCATCCCAGGCAGAACCTGGACCCAGTCATGGACCTGTTAGTGCTGTCTCAGGGACACCAGACCAACATCCTGAACATCATCCACATACACAAGCAAGTTCTTACCAAAGTCGCGGAGGGCAGGCAACATGTGGCAGAAGGGAAGATAGAGATGCAGAGGCTGATGACATCAGAATCACAGGAACAGGAATTCTTTCACCACTTCAGTGGAAATTCTCCACTTCCATCCAATTTGAATGAGAGACATGAAATCACAGATGCAGCATTTCTTGCAACAAGAGATACTATTTTTTCAAAAATCATCCAGGAATTGATAGTGTTGAATGACTAGATATTTGATTGTGGACTGTTTCCAGTTCAAGGATACTTTCTACACAGAATAATAACACTAGCAAGGAGCTAGTGCCAGCTATCCGTGGTAGCACAAGGATGGTTTTGTGCTCAGCTGAAATCCAGCTGAATACAGAATTGTGTAGGAAACAGTTAATATGTTGACAGAATAGAAACAGTAGCAAACATGAACTAAATCATGCCATGAATGCCTAAACTACCATTGTAACTTTTGGAAGAATGATAATACCACTTTACTGCTTTTTGAAGTATGAATATTTTAGTGTATATGCTGTAGACCACAAACCCTATAAAGAGTCCCAAATAAGTTGGCTGGATAAAGCCTGCTGTGCATGTCTTTATACTCAAAGACTGATGATGCAATTCGAATATGTGTCCCCACCAAATCTCATATTTAATTATATTTCCTAATGTGGAAGGTGGATCCTGGTATAAGGCAATTGATTTATGAAGGAAATTTCTCATGAATGGTTCAGCACCATCCCCTTGTACCATCCTCACAATCATGAGTGACTTCTCGTGAGATCTGGCCACTGAAAACTCTATGTCACCTCCCTACTCTGCATGTTTTCCTCTTGCCATGTGAGACAACTCACTCTTTCTTTGCCTTGTACAAAGATTGAAAGATTTCTGAGGCCTCCCAGAATCAGAAGCCCTGTGCTTCCTGTCCACCCTGCAGAACCATGAGCCAATTAAACCTCTTTTTCAAAATGAATCAAACAGAAAATGGCAAATGACGATTGCAGCATTGCTATAAAGATACCTGAGAATGTGGAAGCAGCTTTGGAACTAGGTAATGGGCAGAGGTTGGAAGAGTTTGGAGGGCTCAAAAGAAGACAGATGACAAAATTTTTGGACTATCTTAGAGACTGGTTAAATGGTTGTGATAAAAATCCTGGCACAAACATGGATAGTGAAGGCCAGGCTGAGGAGGTCTCAGATAGAAATAAGAAGCTTTCTGGAAAAGGTCTTCCTTTTGAATATGGAAAGCTTACACAATGCCTGTACCATCATTATACATTAGAAGCTGTGAACTTGCTTTTTATTTCAGAGGCTCATAGAAAAAAGAGACTGTAGCCTTGACTCAGATGAGATTTTGGACTTTGTAAGTTTGAGTTAATGCTGAAATGAGTTAAGACTCATTCTGGCAAGGCATGATTGTATTTTGCAATGTGAGAAGGACATGATATTCATGGGATCAGGGACAGAATAATATGGTTTGTCTCTGTGTCTGTATCAAAACCCATGTGGAATTATACTCCCTAATGTTGGAGGTGGGGCATAGGTGGAAAAAGATTTAGTTATAAAAGGGTGCGGGTAGGTTCTCCACGAATGATAAAGGACCATCACCTTGATGCTGTCCTCCTGATAGCGAGTGAGTTCTCATGAGATCTGGTTGTTTAAAAGGCTGTGGAACCTCTTTCCTCACTCTGTCTTCCTCCTACTCCTGCCTTAGGAGATATCTCATTGTCTTGGCTTTTGGTATAATTAGGAGGCTTCTTGATTCCTCCCAGAAATGGAAGACACTATGCTTCCTTCACAGCTTGCAAAACCATGATTCAATTAAACCTCTTTCATTTACAATAATAGAGAAAATTAGAACTGCAGAGAGAGATGTGAAATGTCTTCAAGGCCTTTTTCCCTTTGTCTTGGCTATTAGCACAGGGCTTCTTTATATGCCAATTTCTGAAGTCTTCTTGAATTTTTCCCCTTAAATGGGGTTTTGTGTTATTGCTACATAGCCAACCTGCTATAGAGATACCTGAAAAAGTAAAAGCAGGCTCAGTAGTGGGTAGCAAACAAAGACTGGGAGGGTTTGGAGGGATTAGAACATGACAGAAAGATGAGGGAGAGGGAGGAAGTGATTTAATCATGGATGGGCAGGGGTGGGTGTGGATGGGAAAAGGGGTGGGTAGGGTGGGAATGAGTAGGCTGGCTGTAGGGTGGTGGGAGGGTCATGGGTAGTAGGAAGGGGGAGTAGCGTGCTGCAGAGGCAGAGCCTCATGTAAAACCATTACTAGGGCAGTGCACCTGTGGTTTTGCAGGTTTGAGCCCCCATGGCTGCTCTCATGGACTGGACTAGTGTTCAGTGCCTGTAGCTTTTCCACACTGAGGGTGCAAGCTGTTGGTGGGTCTCTGAATCTGGGGTCTGGAGGGTGGTAGCCCTGTGTGGGGGCTCCAAGTCCATATTTTCCTTCTGCACTGCCCTAGTAGAGGTTTCCCAAGAACTCTGCATCTGCAGCAGGCTGCTGCCTGGAAACAGTGGGAGGTGGGGGTGGCAGGCAGATCCTTCACCAATGGTTAAGCACCATCTTCTTGATGCTGACCTAGTAACAGTGAGTTCTTATGAGATCTGGTTATATAACAAGGTGTGGCACCTCTTTCCTCTCTCAGTCTTGCTTCTACTCCAGCCATATGAAACATCTCCTTGCCCCTTGGCCTTCTGGTATGGTTGTGAGGCTCCCTGAGATGTCCCAGAAGCAGAAGCTGCTCTGCCTCCTTTACAGCCTGCTGAACCATGAGCCAATTAAACCTCTTTCTTTATGATCATACAGAAAATTAGTGCTATGAAGTGGAGCTATGAAGTGCCTTCAAGGCCCTTTCCCCTTTGTCTTGGCAACCAGCACTCAGCTTCTTTTCATGCAACCATCTGGAGCCTTCATGAATTTTCCCCCTGAAAGTGGACTTTTCTTCTTTTACCACACTGCCAGGTTGTGATAAAGATAGCTGACAATGTAGAACCAGGTTCAGAAGTGGGTAAAAGACAGAGGTCAGGAGAGTTGGGAAAGCTTGGAAGACAGCAAGATGAGGAAAATTTGACCGCTGCGGAGAACTGTTAAATTCTTGCGATCAGAAGGCTGACAGAAGGATAAACACTGAAGTCCAGACTTAAAGGGTCTCAGAAGAAAATTAGGAATTTCCTGTGAACAGGAGCCATGGTTACATTTGATTGGCCTTAGCAAAGAACGTGGCTGCACGGGGACCCTGCCCTGGACATCTATGAAACTATGAATTTGGGGGTGATGATTTAGGATGTACCTGGTGGAATGAACATCTAGGCAGCCTAGCGAGGTGTCCTGTCTGCATCGAATAGCCTGTGTTCTTATGCATGACCTAAGAAATGACTTCAAGTTGGAACTTGTATTGAAATGAGAAGTGGAGAGCTAAAGTTTGGAAAATCTGCAGCCTGGCCAAGTGGTCAAAAAGAAAAGCTGGTTTTCTGGGGGAAAATTGAAGAAGGCTTAGAGTATCTGCATAAAAAGAAGCCCAGTGCAAATAGCCAAGACAATGGGAAAGAGGCCTTGAAGGCATTTCACGGTCCTCTGCAGCAGCTCTTGCTGTCACAGGCCCTAGGGCCTGGCAGAGAAGAATGGTTTCCTGGGCAAGCTCCATGGCCCCATTGCTGTGTGCATCCTCAGGACACTGCTGGCTGCATCCCTGTAGTTCCAGCTCCAGCCATGGCTGAAAGATGCACAGGTACAGCTTGGGTTACTGCTTCAGAGGTGGCTCCAAGCCTTGATTGTTTCCATATAGTGTTAAGCCAGCAGGTGTACAGAGTAAGAGACTAGAGGCTTGGGAGCCTCTGTGTAGACTCCAGAAGATGCACAGAAAAGCCTGGATGTCTAGGAAAGAAGCTTCTCCAAGAGGCAGGGCCTCCTGGGAAACCTCTACTAGGGGAGCAAAGAAGGGACATATAGGGTTGAAGCCCCCACCACAGGGAGGCATCATTCTCCAAACCCCAGATTCATAGACCCACAAGCAGCTTGCACCCTCAGTGTGGAAAAGCTACGAGGCACACAACACCAGCCGTGTGCATGAGGGCAGCCGCAGGGGCTGAACACTGCAAAGCCACAGGTGCAGATTGGCCCAAGACCTTGGGAGCCCAGCCCTCATACCCCTGTACCATGGATGTGGGACAGGGATTCAAAAAGGATGATTCTGGAGCTGTAGGATTGAGTGACTGGCCTGCTGGGTTTTGGACATTTATGTATCCTATGAATCCCGTCTGTGTTTTGTGCTTCTTTCTAGCAGTTTTTTTTTTTTCTTTTGGCTGAGAAGGCTTACCCATTGCCTGTACAATCATTATACCTTGGAAGTAGTGAAGTTGCCTTATAATGCAGAGACTCATGGGCAGAAGGGGCTGTAGACTTGTCTCAGATAAGACTTCGGGCTTTGGACACGTGAGTAAATGCTGGAATGAGTTAAGATTTGGGGGACTGCAGGGAAGGCATCATTGTATTTTGCAATGTGAGAAAGACATGAGATTTGGGGGACCAGGGACAGAATAATATGATTTGGCTCTGTGCCTCCCCCAAAACTCATGTGGAATTTTAATGGGGAATGTTAAAGGTGGGGGCTGGTGGAAGGTGATTTAATCATGGTGGAGAGTGGAGGTTGGATGGGGGGGATGGGGAGAGTTGGAGGGTATTGGAGGGTGGGGAGAGTTGGGGGGTTTTTCGGGGGATGGGGAGAGTTGGGGGGATTGTGGTGGGGTTACGGGTGAAAGGCAGGGGTGGAGGTGGATCCTTCACAAATGGTTAAACGCCATCTCCTTAATGCTGTCCTTCTGATGGTGAGTTCTCTTCATAATTTTGGAGCCGTGAGACTGAATGAACACTGACCTGCTGGGTTTTGGATGTCCATTGTGCCTGTGGTCCCACTTGTGTTATTTTTCTTGGAAATTTCTTCCCTTTGGATTGAGAAAACTTACCCAATACCTGTACCATCATTGTTCCTTGAAAGAAACGAGTGTGCTTTTAATTTCAGGGACTCATAGGCAGAAGGGCCTTGTCTCAGATGAGACTTTTAACTTTTCACATTTGAGTTAATGCGGGAACGAGTTAAGGCTTTTGGAAACTTTTGAACAGGCGTGATTGTATTTTACTGTGTGAGAAGGACATGGGATTTGGGGGGGTCAAGGTCAGCATAATATGATTTGGCTGTGTGCCTCTAGAAAAACTCACTTGGAATTGTAATCCCAAATGTTGGAGGTGGGGCCTGGTGGGAGATTATTTAATCATGGATGAGAGGTGTAGGGGTGGAAGGACAAAGGGGTGGGTGGGGTGGGGAACAGTAGGCCGGCTGTAGGGTGGTGGGAGGGTGGTGGGTAGTAGGAAGAGAGAGTAGCCTGCTGCAGAGGCAGAGGCTCATGGAAAACCTCTACCAGGGCAGTGCACCTGTGGCTTTGCAGGCTTTAGCCCCCATGGCTGCCTTTATGGGCTGGGCTGGTATTGAGCGCCTATGGCTTTTCCATACTGAGGCTGTGAACTCTTGGTAGGTCTACGAATCTGGGGTCTAGAGGATGGTGGCCTCCTGCAGAGCGACTCAAAGCCCTTGTTTTCCTTCTGCACTGCCACAGAACAGGATTTCCAAGAGGCTCTGCCTCTGCAGCAGGCTTCTGTCTGGAAACAGTAGGGGGTGGAGGTGTGTTGGGGAGAGGATCCTTCACCAGTGGGTAAGCACCATCTTCTTGATGCTGACTTAGTGATAGTGAGTTCTCATGAGATCTGGTTGTATAACAGGCGGTGGCACCTTTTTCCTCTGTGAGTCCTGCTCCTACTCCTGCCGTATGAAACATTTTATTGCTGCTTTCCTTCTGGTATGATTGGGAGGCTTTCTGAGTCTTCCCAGAAGCAGAAGCCACCATGCTTTCTTTACAGCCTGAAGACCCATGAGCCAATGAATCCCCTTTTCATAATGACCACACAGAAAATAAGTACTGCAAAGTGGAGCTATGAAATATCTTCAATGACTTTTCCCCACTGTTTTGGCTGTTAGCACTAGGCTTCTTTGTAACGCAAATATCTGAAGCCTTCTTGAAGTTTCCCCTGGTGGAGAGTGGAGGTTGGGTGGGGGGGGATGGGGAGAGTTGGGGGGTATTGGGGGGGTGGGGAGAGTTGTGGGGGATTGTGTTTGGGGTTACGGGTGAAAGGCAGGAGCGCCAGGCTCCAACAAAGATAGCTGAAAATGTAAAGCAGGTTCAGAAGTGGGTAACAGCCAGAGGTTGGAGAGTTTGGAGAGCTTGAAAAAGACAGGAAGATGAGGGAAAGTTGGGACCGTTATAGAGACTTGTTAAATAGTTTTGATTAAAATGCTGACAGAAGGAAGGCCAGGGAAGGCCAGGCTTACAAGGTCTCAGACGAAAATGAGGAACTTACTGGGAACAGGAGCCATGGTTACTTTTGTTTTGCTGTAGCAAAGAACGTGGCTGCAGGGCGACCTTGCCCTTGAGATCTGTGAAACTTTGAACTTGAGGGTGATGATTTAGTGCATATCTGGTGGAATGAACTTCTAGGCACCATAGCACAAGAGGGATCCTGTCTGCATCAAACAGCCTGCGCTCTCATGTGTGACCAAGGAAATGACCTCAAGTCGGAGCTTATATTTAAATGACAAGCAGAGCTCAAAAGTTTGGAACATTTGCAGCCTGGCCAAGTTGTCAAAGAGAAAAGCTGATTTTCAGGGGGAAAATTCATGAAGTCTCCAGAAATTTGCATAAAGTGGAGGCCAGTGCTAATAGCCAAGACAATTGTGGGGAAAAGCCTTGGAGGCATTTCAGAGATGTTTGCAGCAGCCCTTGCTGTCACAGGCCCTGGGACCTAGGAGAGAAGAATGGTTTTCTGGGCCAGCCCCATGGCCCTGCTGCTGTGTGCAGCCTCAGGACACTGCTGCCTGCATCCCAGCAGCCCCAGCTGGCTGACATGCCAGCCCCTTGGCCCCCTTTGGACTGTGGTAGGCTGACAAGCATGGGAAGGAGGCTGAAGTGGGGCTGAGGACAGCTTGGCACTGGCCTGCAGGTACTCCTTGGCATGAATAACCTGGGTGCCATGAACAATGCCAGGAGGCAAACAGGCTCTTGGGTGGAAGGGAGCAGGTTCCCACTGAAGCCCCACCTGCAAGCTGGGGTGGGGCTGAAGCCTGAGGGGTGGGCTGCCAGTCTTCAGGGAGGAGCTACCCTCTCTGCTGAGAGCTGAAGAGACAATGGGATGACCTGCCTGCAGAGAGGAGCTGCCCTCTCTGCTGAGAGCTCAGCACTCAACAGGACACCCTGGCTATGGAGAGGAGCTACCCACTGCGGGTCTCCTCTGAGCTGTCTTATCTCTCAGTAAAGCTCCTCTTCATCTTGTTCACCTTCCACTTGTCTGCATATATCATTCTTCCTGGTCACAGGACAAGAACTGGAGACCTGCTGAATGGCGGAGCTAAAATAGCTATAACACAAACAGCGCTGAAACATGCCCCTTGTTTGTCACATTGCAGGCAATGAGAGGAGAGAAGAGAAGAGCTGTGGCTCTTCAGGGAGCCCAGACCTAGGAACTCAGAGCCAGGGCTGTGACACCCTGTTTAGGGCTCTGTGGGTTCCTGGCATCTCCAAGGTTCTGGGCACCAGCGCATTCCCTGGTGTCAGCCGTGGAAGCTGCTTATGGTATGCCTGGTCTAGCTGCAGCCTTGCATGGAGCTGGCACCCATGCCAGTGCCTAAAGCTGCCTGCCCATCGCCTATCCCCCCTCAGCCGGCATGCCTGGCTGTGTGCAGTGGCTGGACCCCATGCTTGCTCACACACCCCTTGCTCCTCCGTGCCTGGCTCACCCTTGGCAGACAGTCGATCCAGGCTCATAGTGGGAACTGAGCACAACCTGCCAGGCCGAGTGGGTGGAACAAGACCAGAGATCCAGAGCAAAACTCGGGCAAAGGAGCCACTGACCATAGAGGCTTTTGGCTGATGAAGTAATACCCCAAGGATCCCGTAACAATACCAGATGGAAATCTGGATCCACACAAAGAAATGGTCTACACCAGAAATAGTAACATCGTGTATCTATACCAGAAATAGTAACAACATGGATATATACTTTACTATTATTTAAACTTCTCTAAAAGATAATTGTTTAGAAAATAAAGTAATATGCAGTTTATAATATATGTAAAAGTAAAATGGATGACAATAAGTGCTTAAAGACTAAAAGGGGGGAAGTTTACTATTCTCAGATTCTTAAACTGTACATGATGTGATCTACTGTCACCTGAAGGTCGGCCGTGATCCGTTAAAGATGTACACTGTAAACCCTGAAGCCACCACTAAGATAACAAACCAAAAGATTACAGCTATTAAACTAACAAAGGAGATCAAATGGAATCATAAAAATATATTGGGTAAATCCAAAAGAAGACAGAAAAAGACGTAAAAGAGAATAAAGGACAGATGGGATGAGTAGAAAACAATAGCAAGATAAGAGACTCAACCATATTAGGAATTACATTACATTTAAATTGATTTAGAAGACAGGTTGTCAGATTGGATTTTTTTTAAAGTTGGTTGTATTTTGCTTACATGAAGTGTACTTTATTTATTTACTTATTTTTGGAGATGGAGTTTTGTTCCTGTTGCCCAGGCTGGAGTGCAATGGAGTGCAATGGCGCGATCTCACTGCAACCTCTGCCTCCCTGGTTCAAGCGATTCTCCTGCCTCAGCCTCCCAAATAGCTAGGAATACAGGCCCCCACCACCACACCCAGCTAATTTTTGTATTTTTAGTAGAGACGGAGTTTCACCATCTTGGCCAGGCTGGTCTCAAACTCCTGAAATCAGGTGATCCACCTGCCTTGGTCTCCCAAAGTGCTGGGATTACAGGTGTGAGCCACCACACCTGGCCAAGAAATGTAGTTTAAAGATGCAAATAGGTTAGATGTAAAAAGGTGGAGAAAGATATACCATGCCAAGACTAGTCAGAAGAAAGCTGAGGTGGCTATACGAATGCCAAAATAGACTTCAGACCAAAGACTATTACCAGGGATTAAAGAGATTATTTCTTACTGATAATGTGGTTAGTTAAAGAAGAAGACATAAAAAACCTATGTGTTTTTGTACCTAATAACAAAGCTTCAAAATGTATGAAGAAAAGTAATAAAACAATACGGAGAGATAGAGATAACCATCAGAGATTTTAATCCCACTCTCAACAGTTCATAGAATAAATAGGCAGTAAATCAGCAAGAATGTATTGGACTTGAACACCATCAACCAACTTGACCTGATTTATGTTTATAGAATACTCCACCTTATAAAAGCAAAATACACATTTTCTCAACTGTGCATGGAACACTTATGGAGATAGACCACATTATAGCCCATTAAAAACCTCTATAAATTAAAAAGTATTCAACTACAAAGTATGTTCTCAGACCACAATGGAATAAAATTAAAAACCGGTAACAGGAAGATCCTTTAAAAATTCCCAAATATTTGGAAATTAACTCACTTCTAAATAACTCATAGGTCAAAGAAGAAATCTAAAGGAATATTAGAAAAACTTCATTTGAAGTTATTGGAAATTGAAAAACAACATAGAATTTGTCGGTTGTCACTGAAGCAGTACCTGAAGGGAAATTTATGATATTACTGTATTAGAAAAGAAGAAGAGTCTCAGATCAGCAACCTCAGTTTCTAATTTAAGAATATCGCCCAGGCATAGTGGCTCATGCCTGTAATCCTAACACTTGGGGAAGGTCGTGGTCGGCAGATCACCTGAGGTTGCGAGTTCGAGACCAGCCTGCCCAACATGGTGAAACTCCGTCTCTACTAAAAATACAAAAATTAGCTGGCTATGGTGGCTGGCACCTGTAATCCCAGCTACTTGGGAGGCTGAGGCAGGAGAGTCACTTGAACCCAGGAGGTGGCGGTTGCAGTGAGCCGAGATTGTGCCACTGCGCTCTAGCCTGGGCAACAGAACAAGACTCTGTCTCAAAATATATATGAGGAAGAGCAAATTAAATCTAAAGTAACCAGCAGAAAAGGAATAATAAAGATCAAAATGGGAATCAATGAAATAGGAAAAGGAAAAAAAATCAACGAATCCAAAAACGTGTTCTTTGGGAAAAATCAATGAAAATGACAAATCTCCAGCTGGATTGACTGGGAAAAAAGAGAAAATTATGAATATAAAAAGGGGATGACTGACATCACTAAAGATCTGGCAGAGGTAGTGCTCATCAGGATTCTCCACTGCAGTTTCTCTTTTTCCCTCTATTCCATACCGTCCTCTTTGGAGACTAAGTCACTGTGTGCAGCCCACACTTAAGGAGTGGGGAGTTATTCTCACTCTCCTTTGGGATGGAATATATAACATAATTCATTTGAAATCCTGCATGGGAAATTTATCTCCTTTCCCTCATTCATTAACTTATTTAATCATTTATTTATATCAGTATGCACTCAAGAATATTTATTTTATTTAATACTGCTCTATTTTGTTGCCCTTTACACACATGGTATCTTCCGTATTGCCACAGGTGCCATCAGATCTCCAGCCTTTGCACATGCTGTTTCCTCTCCGCGATTCCCACATGCCGGGCATTAGGTCAAGCTCCACGGGACTCCCTGAGATGGATCAGACATATATCCCACCATGAGTACCTCACAGTCCAGCTGGGAAGATGAGACAGGGACCTAACTATCTACAGAACAGAGTCACCAGCTTATAGGTACAAAGGAAGGGCATGGACAGCACAGGACACACCTGCCTACTGCTAGAGGTATCAGGGGCAGCTTCTGAAGTTGGTGGGTCTCATGGGGCTCAGTGCAGAGGTGTGACCACAGAAAATAGAAAGGAGGCATTCCATGCAGAAGGAAGCTAGAGTGACAGGAGCACACAGTACAGAGGTAGGGAGCATGGTAGGGGACTGAAGACTCGGACCAGCTCGCCATTGGTACATTTTGTGCTAGGTGTCCACACTCAAACATCCTGCGGCTCAGCTCCAACGACTGAAAATTCTGCTAATGAGAATTTCTCTTCTGCGAGCTTTAGGCCTTGGCTGGTTGGGCCAGTGGCTGCCTCTTATGTCCCCCACCAGTTGAAGCTCAGTTCCACAGGAAGAGCTTTGTGTTTTGCTCTAAGTAGCAAGGAATCCACTGGTGGGGAGTCCAACAGGGAGTGAGTGAAGGACTTACATTCCATGGGAGGCCTCTGGCTGTGGGCACAGAAGGGGCTCTGGGCTAAAGAAGGAAGCTTGGAGCCCCTCAAGTAGCAGAAGGACATTGGGGTCATCCCTGAGAGAGGAGACCTAGTGAGAATGAAGTGATGGCTGGGTAAGGTGGGGTGGGAAGGGGAGGGACAGGAGCAGATAGGGAGAGGAGGGAGTAATAGGGGAAGGGAGATGAAGAGAAGGGCAAGGAGGGGAGGGAGTAGATAAGGGACAAGGAGGGAGGAGAGGAAGACAAGAAAGGGGGAAGGTGAAGATAGGGAAGGGGATGGCCCAGAGATATTCATTTGAAAGCAGCCCCAGCAGGACTGATTGTAGCAGTGGCTGTGCAGTGAGAGAGAAAGGAAAGAATCAAGAACAAATTCTAGATTTTTGACTTGAGAAACTGGGAGAACATGGGGACTTTTCCCATCTCAGTGCTTTTCACTGAGAGAAGAAAAGGAAGAGCCATATTTGAGTGTGAAAACAAGAGTCGCCTTTGAGATCTATTAAGTTTAATATGCTTCATTAGGAAGCTCCCTCATTTCCCCCTTAGCATCAACATTCTTTCTAAAACATTTGGAAAGCATTATGATTTTTATTGTAGAGTCCCCCCACCTCAACGATTTTCTTTACTTTTTTCCTATTCATTGGTCATGGAAGCTGCTTCGAATTTTCAGCTATTGTGAATAATGGGCTCTTTAAAGCATAGAACAGAGCTGGTTTGCAACGAACATTCTGTACACAGGTCTTTGTCAGCATCTCTGAATATTATATTCCTAAAAATTCCCAGAGGTATGATTTGTAGGTCAAAGGCTGTAAACATTTTACAGCTTCTTAATACATATTGCCAAATGATGCTGCAAAAAATGGCACCATGTACATTTTTCAAGAGAAGCATCAAAGGATCTCACTGGTCCTGACCACCTGGACTATTGTAATGGTCCTGAATTATTGCTAATTAGATGTGCAGAAAATACTATTTTATGTTCATATCTGGATAAAGTACCCATGAAGGTTTTGACTAATGTATAGAGAAGAATCCTTTTTAAGGATTTAGATGTGATTTTACTGAGTTGCAGATGTCTTCTTCCCCACAGTACCTTGGGGGACTGAATACAGGTGTGGAGGCCACCCAGCTTGTATCTGTGTTTACTGTCCTTCTCTGATTGGAAGCCTCCCCGTCTTATTCCATTATACTTTGCTGCTGTTCTCCCACTTAGCTGACCTGTCACCTCTTGCCCGAGAGTCTCAGGGTTAGTAATGGATTTCATGACTGTACACTTTAGTAATGAAGAGCTCCACTATCACTGGAAGGGGATTGATCCTTCTGTGGTGTCTGAGCCAAGACAGGACAACATG
This sequence comes from Gorilla gorilla gorilla, assembly GCF_029281585.2. Classification (NCBI taxonomy): domain Eukaryota; kingdom Metazoa; phylum Chordata; class Mammalia; order Primates; family Hominidae; genus Gorilla; species Gorilla gorilla. Next base: position 32,404,023 of record NC_073236.2, on the reverse strand, counting down.
GAAGCCCAGCATGTCAAGGTCCAGGAGCGTGTTCAGTGGCTGGGCCTGGGGACAGGAGGAAGAGAAGAGACAGATGCAGGGAGAGCCCCCCCATTCTGCCCCCACCGTGATTACTCATCCTTCTTTGTAGTTACATTACTTCATTGTATTACCTGGAAATAACCTGTCTCCCTGGTTGATGGTCTATTCTTTGGGAGACAGCTTTAGAGGCCGGCAGACCTAAATTCTAATCCTTCTGCCTGATGTTGAGCAAGTCATTTGTGGCTTTGGAGCCTCAGTTCCTAATCCGAAGTGAATCTCACAGTGGCCACCTCCCAGGGATGCTGTGCTAGATGAACTGCCTGAGTTGGGTAGCTGGGCCAGGCTCTAGGTCACTGTGAGATGCTGCAGCTGTGGCTGTACCCTGTTAGTGCTGGGTCTGGAATCCCAGCCTCCAACACAGCTGTGATTAAAGAATGCCTGGAAGGAGCAATGCACGAGGAAGGAGAAGGATGAGAAGTTCGAGGTTAGCATCAGATGACTGCGGACTTGGCTTTCCTCTGGCTACTTCCCAGCTACTTTGGGCTCTGACACCTCTGGCCGGCCACACACACACCCTGAGCTCTCACCATCTCCCGGAACTCAGTAGCCTGATGGCCCAGGATGACTGAGTGCCGGCAGATCTGGCAGGAACAGCTTGTGAATGGCATGGGTGGCCAGGGTCTCTGCCTGATAAAGGGAATGTTCTTCCCTCAGGAAAGTGGCCCAGGTGTCCTGGAGCAAAGGACTATACTGGAATAGGTTGGTGCCTGCAGCCTAGAGCTTGGACAGTTTTGGCAGCCAAATGAACCCTGGGGTTCCCAGTATTTGGGAAGAGGTTAAGGTATGTGGGAAGAGGCCAAAAACATAGTCTTCAAAAGTGAAGGAGAAATAAATTCTTTTTTTCTTTCTGAGATGGAGTCTCACTCTGTCACCCAGGCTGGGGTGCAGAGTGCAATGGCGTGATCTTGGCTCACTGCAACTTCCGCCTCCCAGGTTCAAGTGATTCTTCTGCCTCAGCCTCCCGAGTAGCTGGGATTACAGGCACACACCACCACGCCCAGCTAATTTTTGTATTTTTAGTAGAGGTGGGTTTTCACCATGTTGGCCAGGCCGGTCTTGAACTCCTGACCTCAAGTGATCCACCTGCCTTGGCCTCCCAAAGTGCTGGGATTACAGGTGTGAGCTACTGTGCCTGGCAGAGACTTTTGTAGAAAACAAAAATTGAGGCAATTTGTTGCTGGTAGACCTGCATACAAGAAATGTTGGAATAAGTTAAAAGAAGTTCTTAAGAGAAAAGTAAGACATTTGGATCTACATAAAGGAAGAATATAAAAACTGAATATATGAATGTGAGGTAAAAACTTTGCATTTTGTTATTTTCAATTGACATAGCAGCTAATAAATAATTTGTTCAAAATAATGATAGCAATAGTTATTAGATGTTTATAATTTATTGATAAGTGAAATGAATAATAGCAATGATATAAACTATAGGAGGGAAGAGTTAGAAATATTTTATTATAAAATACTTTCACTACTCATAAAGCAATATAGTATTACTTGAAAGTAGATTTGTACTAATGGTAAATGTACATTGCAAAATCTAGGGCAACCAATAGAAAGGTTTTTTAACAGTAAAAAGAAAGGAAGAATTTACATGCTTAAATGGGAGAGAAAATGGAAACATATAAAATGCTCAATTAAAACCACAAAAGGCAGGAAAAGAGTGGAAGGCAAAAATAGGAAGAAAAAAACAGGACAACAAATAGAGAATAATAACAGACATGATAAATACCAATCTAACTGCATCTGTAATCACCTTTAATGTCAGTGGTCTACATACACCAATTAAAGACTGAGTTCATCTGAGTTGATCCCCCACAAAAAAGACCCAACTATACATTGTTTACAAGAAACTCACTCTAAATGCAAAGACACATAGATTTGAAGTTGGAAATGGAAAAAGATATACAAGGTTAACCATAATTAAAATAAAGCTGAAGCAGCTATATTAGTTTTCAGACACAGTAGACTTTGGAGAGAAAAGATAATTCTGGATGAATATAGGCACTGCTTGATAACAAAAAGTGAATTATCTGAGAAAATATAACAATTCTTAATGTGTGTGCCCCTAACAAGAGTGTTAAAATACGTGAGGCAAAAAACTGATAGAACTGCAAGGATAAATAAAAGAATTCACAATCATAGTTGTAAACATCAACACCCTCTATCAGAAATGGAGAGATCCAATAGATAGAAAATCAATAAAATATGGTAGAACTAAACAGCATCATCAAACAACTGGAAGTAATTAATATCTATAGCCTACTTAGTGTAATGACAGCAGAATACATATTCTTTTCACTCTCACATGGAGCATTCACCAAGATAGGCCACATTCTGGGCCATAAAGCCCACCTTAACACATTTCAAAGTATAAAAACCATGCCATACCTGCTCTCCGAAAACACTGGAACCTATTATACAAACCAGTAATAGAATGATAGCTGGGCAGTCTCAAAATACTTGGATATTCAGAAATACACATCTAAATAACATAAGGGTCAAGAAGAAATCTCAACAGAAATTAAAATAATTCTTTGAACTATATGAAAACAAAAATACAACTAATGCCTCCAAGAGTTTCTCACTTTCCCTATGGGAATGTCTATATTTCCTACAGAGATCAGTCAAAGCTGGACAGGGAGCCTCCAGGAAGGGTCTCTGACATGGCTACAGTTTTGCGTGGGGCACAGTTGCATACGGCACTCCCTAAAATGTTTCTCTTTCCCAATTAGCTAGCTGAGACATTCCCTAACTAGTCATGGAGACCAGGGAGGGCATCCCTTCCACCTGGTGGACTGAGTGGGGATTGGTCATAGGAGGCACCCTGCAAAATTGTATCTAAACCCCTCTCTGGAGGCCAGGACAAATCTGAATGGACCATGGAACTGGGGAGAGCCTGGATGGGAGCCAGTGGTCAGGAAGGCCTTGGGGGCTGCTCAGATGGGGCCAGGTGTGAAGGCCTGAGAAGGGTACCTTGTTGCATGGGTCTGGTTGGCCCGATGAGTCTCCAGAAAGTTTCTTAAGACCCTTGGTTGGGGGGGAGGACTGCATCTGGCTAGAAAGTGAAGGCCCCAGGGATGGTTTTGGTGCCCTACTTTCCACTCCAGTCCAAAGCAGTGCCTGTCATCAGAGGCACCAGAAAATACGTTCTAAGTACTCACTGTTTGTGGGCACCAGGTAAGGATGCCCAGTAATGCCTGGGAAGGGTTGTGAATCCGGTCACAGTTCTTCCTGGCTTTGTCTATGGCATGCAAATTCTTTGAATGTTTGCAAGTCCCTCTCCGGAGGAGCAGCAAAGGCCTGAGTGGCTGAGGAGGCCTATTATATTTATTTATATTATTTTATATGAAATTATTGCTTCTGTTATTTTTGTTGTTATAAAAAGATGTAAAGTGTGACATCAAAAACATCAAACATGGGAGAAAAGGAAGTTAGAGTGAAAAGTTTGTGTATGCAATCAAAATTAACTGTTATCAGCTTAAATTAACCTGTTATAACATGTTTTATGTAAGCCACAGGTTAGTCACAAAGCAAAAGCCTGTAATGGATACACAAAAGATAAAAGGAAAAGAACCAAAACATACTACTACAGAGAGCCATGAAGCCACAAAAGAAGAAAGCAAAAGAGGAAAAAAGGACCAAAGGCTCTACAAAGCAACTAGAAAACACTTCAACAATGGCAAGAGTAAGTTCATATGTGTCAATAATAACCTAGAATGTAATGGATTTAATTCTGCAGTTAAAAGATACATAGTGGCTAAATGAGGTATTTTTTTAAAGACCCAGCTATATGCTGCCTACAAAAGACTCACCTCACCTGTAAAGACACATGAAGATATTCCATGCAAATGGAAAGCAAAAGAAAGCAGCAGTAGTTGTAGTTTTATCAGATAAAAGAGACTTCACATTAGAAATCCTTAAAAGAGACAAAGGAGGTTATTATATAATGATAAAAGGATCAATTCAGCAAGAAGGTATAACAATTACGAGTATATACCCACCCAACACCAGAGCAAATATTAGATCTAAAGGGAGAGACAGACTGCATTTCAATAATAGGAGACTTCAACACCCTACTTTCAGCACCGAACAGATCATCCAAAGAGAAAATCAGCAAAGGAACATTGGACTTAAACTACACTCTAGAGCAAATAAACCTAACTTTTACAGAAAATGTCATTCAACAGCTGGAGAACGTGTATATATTCTTCTCATGAGCACATGGAGCATTCTTCAGCATAGACCATATGTTAGGCCACAAAACAAGTCTCAACACATTTTTAAAAATTAAAATCACATCAAGTATCTTTTTTGACCACAATGGAATAAAACTAGAAATCAATAACAAGAGGAATTTTGGAAAATGCACCAATACAACATGCTCCTGAACAACCAACGGGTAAATAATGAAATTAAAAAGAAAATTTAAGAATTTCTTAAAACAAATAAAAATAGAAACACAACATACCAAAATTTATGTTATATGTCAAAAGCAGTAGCAGTACTAAGAGGGGTAGTTTATGGAAATAAATGCCTATATAAAAAGGTAGAAAGATTTCAAATATGATGATTCACCTCATGAAACTAGAAAAGCAAGAATAACTCAAACCCAAAATTACAGGAAGAAGAAATACTAAAGATCACAACAAAAATAAATAAAATTGAGACTAAAAATATGAAAGATCAACCAAATGAAAATATTGTTTTGAAAAGGTAGACAAAATCAACAAATCTTTAGGTAGACTAATGAAAATAAAAACTCAATGGAATAGAATCAGAGATAAAAAGGAGACATTATAACTGATAAAACAGAAATACAAAAGATCATTACAGACCATTATGAACAACTTACATCAACAAATTGAAAACTTATAAAATAGATACATTCTTGGACACATATAACCTACCAAGATTGAACCATGAAGAAACAGGAAACCTGAATAGAACAATAATGAATAATGTGATTGAATCAGTAATAAAAAGTCTAACAAAGAAAAGTCTAGGACCATATGGCTTTACAGATGAATCCTACCTAACTTTTAAAGATAAGCTAATGCCAATTATTCTGAAACTATTTTGAAAAATCAAAGGTGAGAGAATGCTTCCAAATCTTTTTTAAGGCCAGCATTACCCTGATACCAAAACCAGACAAGGACACAAGAAAAGAAAACTATAGGCCAATATTTTTAATGAGCATAAATGCAAAACTCGTTTTAAAAAAAACCCTAGAAAACAAAATCCAACAGCACAGAAAAAAGATTATACACCATGATCAGGTGGTATTTTCCCCCAGGGATGCAAGGATGCTTTAACCTACAAATACGAATAAATGTGATACATCACATACATCACATCAAGATAAAAAAGAACAAAACCTTGTGATTATCTCAATAGACACAGAAGTAGTGTTTGATAAAATTCAACTCCTCTTTGTGATTAAAAAAAAAAACCCTCTCAACAAATTAGGTATAGAAGGAACATACCTTAAAACATTAATGTTCATATATGATAAACCCACAGTTAACATGGTACTGAATAGGGAAAAGATGAAAGCCTTTTCTCTAACATAGAACAAGACAAAGATATTCACTTTTCCCTAAGATCCTTCCTCTAAGATCTAGAACAAAACAAGGATATTTACTTTCACCACTTTTATTGAAAAGTGGTCAATCACATCGTTTTCTTTTATTGAAAAGTGGTGAAAGAGTCCTAGACAGAGCTATTAAAAAAGAAATAAAGGGCATTGGAAAAGAGGAAGTCAAATTGTCACTGTTTGCAAATGACATGATCTTATATTTAGGATAAGCTAAAGACTTCTCTAAAAAGCTGTTACAACTGGTTAACTATTTCAGCAAAATGGCAGAATACAAAATCAACATACAAAAACCAGTAGCGTTTCCATATGCCAATAGTGAACAATCTGAAAATCAAGGAAGCAATCCCATTCACCATAGCTACAAAAATATAAAATGCCTAGGAATAAATTTAACCAAAGAGGTAAAAGATCTGTACAATAAAAACTGTAAAACACTGATAAAAGAAATTGAAGAGGACACAAAAAATAAAAAACTCATATTCATGAATTAGAAAAATTAATATTGTTAAAATGTCCATACTACCCAATGTTAACTATAGACTCAAGACAATTCCTATCAAGTGACATTCTTCACAGATATAGAAAAAGCAAGCCTAAAATTCGTGTGAAACCACAAAAAAGCCTGAATATACAAAGCAACCCTGAACAAAAAGAACAAAGCTGGAGACATTACACTATCTGACTTCAAAATATACTACAAAGCTGCAGTGATAAAAAATAAAAAGCATGTTTATGGCATAAAAACAGACATATACACCAAAGAAATAAAATAGAGAACACAGAAACAAATCCATGTATTTATAGCCAACTGATTTTCATCAAAGGCCCTAAGAACATACAATGGGGAAAGAACAGTATCTTTAATAAATGGTGCTGGGAAAACTGAGTAACCATATGCAGAAGAGTGGAACTTGACCCTGATCTCTCACCATATACAAAAATCAACTTAAAATGGATTACAGAGTTAAATGTAAGCCTCAAAACTGTGAACCTACTAGAACAAAACTTAGGTAAAATCCTTCAGGACATTGGTCCGAGCAAAGATTTATTGAGTAACACCTCAAAAGCACAGGAAACCACAGCAAAAATTGACAAATGGGATTACATCGAGTGAAAAAGCTTCTGCACAGGAAAGGAAAAAATCAACAACGTGAAGAGACAACCTACAGAATGGGAGAAAATATTTGCAAAGTATTCATCTGATAAGGGATTAATAATCAGAATACACCATGATGCTCAAACAACTCAATAGCAAAAAAAAAAAAAAAACACAAATAATCTGATTTTGAAATGGGCAAAAGATCTGAATAGACATGTTTCTCAAAAGAAGAAAATCAAATGGCCAACACATAAATGAAAAAATGCTCAGCATGATTGATGACCACAGAAATGCAAATCAAAATCACAACGAGATATCCTTGCACCCCAGTTAAAGTGGCTATTATGAAAAAGACAGAAAATGACAAATGATAAGGAGGATGTGGAGAAAGGGAAATGCTCATACACTGCTGGTAGGAACGTAAATTCGTACAGCTACTGGAAATCTCCACACTGGAAAACAGTGTGGAGATTTGTCAATAAAACTAACCGTAGACCTACCATATGATCCAGCAATCCCACTAGTTGGTAGGTATATGGCCAAAAGATAAGAACTCAGTGTATCAGAGAGATATCTGCATTCCCATGTTTATTGCAGCAGCACTATTCACAATAGCCAAAATATGGAATCAACCTAAGTATCCATCAATGAATGAATGGGTAAAGGAAATGTGGTATATATACACAATGGAATATTATTCAGCCAGAAGAATGAAATTTTGTCATTTGTAGCAACATAGATGGAATTGGAGGACATTAAGTTAAGTGAAATAAGCCAGGTACAGAAAGACAAATATCATGCTCTTACTCATATGTGTGGGCTAAAAAAATGGGAGGTAGTGAACAGAATGGTGTTTAGCAAAAACTGGGAAGGGTAGTGGGAGGAGGGCATGAAAAGGGGTTGGTTAACGGATATAAAAATACAGTTAGATAGATAGAAGGAGTAAGATCTAGTGTTTAGTAGCACAATAGGGCAACTATAGTTAACGGTAATTTATTTTGTATTTCACAACTTTCTCAACACTAGGAAACAATAAATGTTTGAAGTAATGAATATCCCAGTTACCCATATCTGATCATTACACACTGTATGCTTGTATCAAAATATCACAGGTACTCTATAAATATGTACAACTATTATGTTTTCATAAAAATTAAAAATAAAAACTAAACTATTAATTGTTCTACTTTGTGGACATAAAATATCTTTCCATTTATTTGTGTTTTCTTCCATTTTCTTTCATCAGGGTTTTATAGTTTTCAGTATACAGTTCTTTCACCTCCTTGGTTAAATTTACACCTAAGTATTTTATAAGTTTTTTGTTGCTATTGTAATTGGATTGCATTCTTTTTTTTTTTTTCTGCCTCCCAGGTTCAAGCGATTCTCCTGCTTCAGGCTCCCGAGCAGCTGTGATTACAGTCACCCGCCATCATGCCCGGCTAATTTTTTTTGTATTTTTTAGTAGAGACAGGGTTTCACCATGTTGGTCAGGCTGGTCACTCTAACTCCTGACCTCAGGTGATCTGCCCACCTCGGCCTCCCAAAGTGCTGGGATTACAGGCGTGAGCCGCTGCATCCAGCCGGGATTGTATTCTTAATTTCCATTTTGGATAACTCACTATCAGTTTATAGAAATGGTAACTCACCCTTTGTGGATAAAGCATGGGTACTCAGCAATTAGGAATAAACCCTTCAGCTAATGTCTAAGTTGCTTTCATTGTTACTTTATCTGTTTGATTTCTTGTCTAAAGTTTGATAATGGCAACTAACCCATTTTTAAGAGAAATTAAAATGGATAACATGCATGTGATATTCTGTGAAAATTGCATGACTTCTTTTAATTAATTTAAGGAAACTATAGATGTGTAGTTAGGGCTTTAAACCAAACTGGTGTAATTTATTTTCTGCTAAATTACAAAGTTATTTGATTGAATTGACAAGTAATATTGTTTTGTTTTATTTTTAATTCATTACTGTGCAAATTCACATTTGGGGAATGTAAGATTATATAGGAAACCTTGAACCACCTTTAAATAACTATATTTTTATTTATTAAGCCACAAACAGTTTAGTTATGTTGTTATGAGCAAATATATTTACTATTTTTTCTCTGCAATAGGAATAGAGATTTCTTTTGCTCTCCTATCTCAACTGAAAAGGATATATTTTCTGGATCACTGCCATTGGCTCCTTCTATACTATTTAATAAATATATGCATTTCATAGTGTTAGGCTTCTATAAATACACTACTAACTTCTCTTCACTATAAATGAACTTGAGCAACTCTCATATTTACAATTTCTGGCACCAGGAAAGTGACGTTTTCCTTTGAGATGGGGAATAGGCCTTTTGAGGTCATGGTGGAGTCATATACCAGGTAACACATTACCAGTCATATACCGCATTACCTCACATATTTTTCTGTGGTGAGAACATTTGAAACCTACTCTCTTAGCAATTTTAAAGAATGCAATACATTATTATAGCTATTGTCACCATGTTGTGCAACAGATCACTCCTGAATTTATTCTTCCCCGCTGAAATTGTGTATACTTTGACTACTATCTCCTCAAAGTAACCACCATTCTACTTTCTGCTTCTATGAGTTCAACTGTCTCGGCTTGCACATGTGAGATCATACGGTATTTGTCGGTCTGTGTCTAGCTTATTTCACTTAGCATGAAGTCCTCCCGCTTCCTGTGGTCTCTGTAACTTGTGCTCCATGTCTGGGATCTCTTTTACGTTACTTTTTCTAACTGGCCATTGCTGGGGCATTGGCCACCTTATGATTTTTTATGGGGTCACCTGTATCGGGCCACCTTGAGCCTTACTTGCATTTGCTCTAAGAGTCTGCCATTGATCCTCTTGGATTATCTGTGTGGACAATCATGTCCCCTGGAATGAAGACTGCTTTGTTCCTTTCTGTCCCTCTTCTTGGCTTGCTGTGCTGGGTCAGCTCCCAAGACAGAATTGAGTGGTTAACGAGCAGGCATGCATGCCCTGTTCCCTACAGCAAAAGAAGAAATGCTTCTAAGGTTTTACCATTCAGTCCCAGGCTTACTCTAGTAAGCACATTTATCTCAACGAGGTTCCTTTCTACTCCTAGTTTGCCAAGAGACTTATCAAGAATGGGTGTGACTTTTATCAGCTTTTAGGGTCTCTCTTGGAGCAGATCGATCACAAAGCTTTCTTCTTTTAAACTGATGCCCTAGAAAATTACAGTCATAGACTGTTGTTCAACCAGTCCTGGGGCCATTGTTCTGGCAGCCCTAGGGACACCCCAACCCCCTCATATGAGGATTTTTCCTTCTCAGGGAGAAAGGCTGAGAGATCAAATCAGGACCCATGAACTCAGGCAAGTTCCACCACGATCTGTGATCCCTTTCCTAGGAAGGTCAGCTCCCACAGCCTGGGAAGGCTATGGCCCAGACCTGTGCTTTCTGCTTTAAAGGCTATAACCAAGAGCCAGAACACCCCATGCCCACTGGGTCCCACTCTCAGAGCCTGCTTGTGGATTGCAGCCAAACCCATCTGTGTCCACCTGTGGGGCCACATGAGCCGCCAGTTCTGGAGTCCAGGACATTCAGGCTCAGGAGAAATTGCACCTTGAAAGACAGATGACCAGAGATGAGCAGCCTTTTAACTGGCCTCCATCTGTTGGTGTCTCAAAACTTCATCTGTCAGATACCAAAGGAATCAAAGAAAAGCTTCACCTAGAAAAAGGAATAATTCTTATTTCAGAAGTTTCCACCACAGGACTACTGTAATGTTCTATAGAAGTGCCATAATTTTGGGGGGATTTTCGCCTTTGGATGCATCCATGGAATTGACATGCCATTTTCTTTGTGTGTTGCCTGGACTTGGGAGCTTTAAAAAATACAGCCCAGGACCCAAGCCTTGGAAATTCTGATCCAGTTGCCAGGTGATGGACATTGAAATCTGCATTTTTTTTTTTTTTTTTGAGACAGCGTCTCTCTCTCTCTCTCTGTTGCTGAGGCTGGAGTGCAGTGGTGCAATCACAGATCACTGCAGCCTTGAACTCTTGGGCTCAAGCATCCTCCTGCCTCAGCCTCCTAAGTATCTGGGACTACAGGTGCATGCCACCATGCCCAGCTAATTTTAATTTTTTGTAGAGACACGGTCTCCCTATGTTGCCCAGGCTGGTCACAAACTCCTGGCTTTAAGCAGTCTCCCTGCCTCAGCCTCTGAAAACGCTGGGATTCCAGGGGTAAGCCACTGCATCTGGCAAGAAATCTGCATTTTTAAAGAGCTTTTTCAGAAGGTTCATTTATGGTCAGCCAGGTTTGAAAACCACTGACTGAGAAGGTACTGGAAGGTTCTGGCCTCAGCCTCATCATCATTGAGATCAAAGGGTTCCTGGAAGGTCTCAGAGATGGCATGGTCACCATGCTAATTCTAGCCCAAGTGGAGCAGGAATGTGTGTGTCTGGGTGCACACTGCTGAGTCCAGCTCTCACTGGGAACTCAAGGGGACTCTAAACCTGTGGCTTCCATCCTGAGGGCTCTGGGAACCAGCTTTGCACATTCATATGCAGTCCAAGCCCCTTATACCCTCCAGTGTTGTTTTTCAAAATGTATACCTGTGCTCATGGTGCCTACGTTAAAAACACCGCTAACCTCAGAGCAGCTTTTTACAAACTTATATCTCCATCGACAGTTACTAGTGTGTACCTACTATTAACATGCGTATTGGGTAGAGGACCAATGTGCAAATTTAAAATATATGTATATTAAACAGAGCTCTTCAAGCATGGACAGGCTGGGAAGTCCTGGGGAGAGGGCCTCCCTGAAGCCAGTGGCTGCCTCTGAGTTAATGAGCAGCTGGGTGGCTGCTGCCCTGACCGCTGGGCAGGCAGTCACCCCACTCCCACCCCACTCGGGTGACAGCTGGCACGGCGGCAGTCCAGGACTTGAGTCATCCCAGTCTGTGACAGGGAGGGCAACGTTAGAGAGGAGGGCCTGGGACAGAGTGAGCCTTTTGACCATGGAACTGCCTGGGGTGAGGGTGAGGGCACCGTGGCTGCCATCCTAGTGAAGCCCCACCCTACCCGATACTTCAGGCTGACTCTTAGATTCTTAGAAGAGTTCTCAGCCTGCCCAACATTGAGTGGAAGGGTTTGGGTGTTAATGGCCTCAAAGGCTTCTGTCAGGCCCACAAAGACATCATGAACAAGCCCTCAATACCTGGCCATCCGCATGGCTGACCCCATGGTCCTTCCCTAGGCGTGGGCAGGGGCTGTGGAGGGTGATCTGGCCAGCGTCTGATTCATAGGCGCAAATCAAAACGGCCACTGAAGCCCACGTGGCTTCCTGCGGGCAGGAAAGGAGATTTCACTCCTGCGCAGCCCAAGGACACAAGAAGCCCTGGCCACATGGCCATCTGGAGAGGAGAGCACACCGGACACCTGAGGCTGTGTGAGGTGAAGGCCAGCAGTGTCCAAATGCTCTCGGATGCCCCTGTGCTCAACAGCACGATCCCCAGTCCCCAGGCGCCCAGCTGGGAAATTCTGCTTGGTCTGTGGTAAATGCCCTTTCTGAGAAGCAACCATGACCTTCTCAGGAATACTTCAGAGGCACTTTTGCTCCTTCTCCACTAACCGACATCCTGTTTTGCTGGAACACATGGGGCAGAGCACACACAGCTTTGTTCCTGCACCCGCCCTCAGAGCTTTGCCACCTGTTTTCAGGCTGCCTCCGCCTCCAAACCCTGCGGAGCCCTCCCTGCCCCGTGCTTTGAAGCAGTTTCTTTGGAAGCTGCTGCACAGGGGTTAACAACAAGCAACAACTCAGGTCACGTTCTTGTCAACAGAAGGGAGGGCCAGGTGGAACCGCCAAAGGGGCCATTTTTGGCTCTGCTGGAGGCTGTCAGCTTCTGGTGGGAGCCACAGCCTGAGGGCAGCCAGGATGGCTCTGCTGGGAGGGACACCCTGCCCAACCCTGGGAGCAGGTGATGAAGGCTCCTGGAGGCATGGTCACATCCCTGGGTCCCAGAGGCAGGAACAAAGCCCCCAGGGCAGGTGGGTGAAGGCTGCTGGGGGTCGGAGGGGAAGCCTTGCTGCCCAGGAGCTCAGGCCGGGCTGAAAAGGGCAATGCCACAGAACCCCTGGAAGGATCAGGACAGCAGACAGTGTTCCAGATGAGACTGCAGAGGGCCGGGGAGCCAAGCACCAAGGGGACGTCAGGAGGGGCCATGAGGCCTCCTCTGAAGGCCACTGTGGCACCAGCATTTGCGAAGGGCCTGAATGACTCCTCTTTTAATGGACAGGCATCCAAGGGCTTCCAGAGAGCCACAGAAAGCCTGGCATGGAGGTTGCTGCTTGCCTTCTAGGAATGATCTTGGATGTGCTGGTGGCAATTCCCCCTCCCTTTGGTGACCCCCCTCACATCTGCCCCAAGCGACTTCTCCAGGGCCAGCCTTAGGAGGCAGAGAGATCCCGCTCTGGACTGCTGTCCCAGGCCCTGAGGGTGCCATGGGTTACATGTGTGTTTACATGAGTCTACAAGTTGAATCCCCATAAGCCCGGGGGAAGCACCATGTCTGAAGCAGCAGCTGCATTTGTAAGATGAAGATCTGAGCCAGTTTTTCATTATATCTGCAATGTTCATCAAGAAAGGGCCTCCGGGTTTGTGTTTACTGGACATGAATTGAGCTGCTCTCCAGAGATAAGAAAAAAATATTACAGCCCTGCTATGTGGGCACCCCACAGCAGCCCCTGGGGTTAAGGGGCAGCTTTCTTTCCAAGGAATCCCATTGCCAAAGATGAACCTTCAGGTAAGGGCTCAGAGCTGCTTGCTTGGGCAGATACTTCCAGCAGGGTTCCCAGGGATGTGAGTCCATCTCCCCACAGAGGAATCTGTGCTCAGGCGCTGTGCCCAGGGAATATCAAGATCTGCACCCTGGAAGCCTAAGGCTGTAGCCTCAGCCCCAGTTAAGGATCATGCGGTCTGGTCTGTCCCTTTGTTTTACAGATGGGGAAACTGAGGACCCAGAGGAAGCAAGAGCAGCCCCAGGCCACACAACCCTCTTTTTATTATTCATTCACTGACTACACTGCAGAGCTGGACCCATATCTCATTATTTGAATAGTAATTTGTTTTTTCTTCCTGACCCTTGGTCTGTTGGGTCTCTCATTGCGCCATGCATCCAAGAAAGAAGGTTCTGAAGCTTTCCAATGCCACCCAATCCCTGCATCCTACTTTACGCTTGAAAGTAAAGCTCATGGGTTTTTTTCTACTTCAGGTTGTTTAAATAACCACAATCGGTCGGGAGCGGTGGCTCACGCCTGTAATCTCAGCACTTTGGGAGGCCGAGGCGGGTGGATCACCTGAGGTCAGGAGTTAGAGACTAGCCTGGCCAACATGGTGAAACCCCGTCTCTACTAAATATACAAAAATTAGCCGAGCGTGGTGGCGGGCCCCTGTAATCCCAACTACTCGGGAGGCTGAGGCTTGAACCCGGGAGGCGGAGGTTGCAGTGAGCCGAGATTGCGCCATTGCACTCCAGCCTGGGGGACAAGAGCGAAAAACCGTCTCAAAAAACAAAAACAGTGGAAAAAAAAAAAAAACCACAATCAGTGCAGAGTGCTGAGCCCTCGGCCAGCAGTACCTCCCTCCCTCCCGGAACACCCTTCCTGGCTACCCTCAGGCAGGCCCCGCCCACTAGGTCACCCCTGGCAGGAGGGTGCCTCCTGGGTGCAGCTCACCTGGCGGGACCGGCGCCTCAGCACTCTCGTGAAACTCCAGTGCCCAACCCAGTTCGGGCCAGCAGGTGGCGTTCGCGGAGCAAACACCGAGTGGTGCTCGCTTACTCGCCCCCTCTAGAAAGCACCTTGTTCAGGCGGGGGCGTCTAGACCCGCACAGAACCTTCCTCAAACCAGCAGCAGCTAAGAGGATGAGACTGCCGGGGACACGGAACAAAGCCTCCTTCCTGCAGCTGAGCGCGCCGCCAGCCCGAGGGTGGGGGCAGGGGACGCTCCCCAGGTCCCAGCAGGCGCCACCAGCGTCCCAAACGCCAGCGCACTCCGCCCGCACCTCCCAGAGAGCCTGGCGAAACAGGGAGGTTTTCCTGGCCGCTATCCTGGCGGGGCTCCCCAACCTGCAGGGACCCTACCAGGGCTCAACAGCCCGCTGGGCAGAGCTGGGGGAGATTGGGGGGCCCCAGGACTACGGCGGGGCGTCCCACCCACCCTACAGGGGCCTGTGCAGCTGCCGGGGTCCTCTCCCTTCCCCCTCCCCACAAGCCTCCGCAACCACTATGTGTCCCACTGTACACAGCACCCTTGACATAACTAACTCCATCTTAGAAAAAGACTGCATTTTACGTATCATAGGACACTTTGCTAACAGGGACCAGATGTTTTGCCTGATCAATAAAGACTGCATCCAGCCAGACAAGGACATAACCAAGCACGCTCCTCCACTCAGTCCTCATCAGAGGACACTGTGGCCGTAAGAGCAGGACTTCAGCAGCCCCAAATGGCCGTCTTAACAGACCCAGTCTTACAGTCACTGGTGATCAGCACCTGACATCTGCTCACATCAAAGACACTTCCTAAAAGTACCGAAGATTGCACCAGCCCACACCAGGAGATTTCTTTTTCTCTGTTACTCTCCTTGGACTGGTTTGTTAACCTTTTTCCTGCCGCCCTTCTCTTCATGTTAAATGTTACTGTGTGCTGTGGAATGTTTAGTCTATAACATGTATATATTGATTAAGTATATATGACTCTGCATGGCTTGTAATACTGACGGGCTTGTGGAGTGGCTTGAGCATGTGTGCTCTGACTTGGGAAGTGAACAGAAAGTACTAAGGAGAACTGCCCCCTGGGGAACTCCATGGCGCTCATGGCTCCTGCGATTGAAATAACATCAATCAAAGTCTGACACTGTGGAAAGACAAAACGTGCAGACCTGGTTATCCTTGAATTTGCACCGTTCACGACAGATGGCTTGGGACCCACATGCACACAAAATCCAGCTTCAGCTCTGAACTAGCCATAAGCTCCCCGAGGCCACAGTCCCTTGGCCCTCTACCCAGTGTGTGCACGAACATGCACACACACCTCCTACTGTCCCTTATGACCCTACGCAAAAATCCTTTCACTCCTCAGTGCTCCTTGAGCTTTCTTTCAAAGGCCTTGAAACCCTTGCCTCCCCTCAACTCTCTGAGCTGGGATTCCCAGGTAAGGGAACTTGTCCAGCCTCATTGGGGCAGCTTGTCTTAGGAGCTGGGCACTGGAGCCAGCCTGCCTGGGTGTCAACCGTGGCCTCACCTCTTACTAGCTATGTGTTACTTTGAGCAAGTTTTTTAATTTGGGGATCTAAGTGCTCAAGGTTGTTAATTTAAATATGTAAGTGGATTACAACACTGTCAAGCACATGTCAAGTGTTCAATAAATGTCAGCACATAGAAAAAAAAAAGCCTTAAAGTCACAGGACACTAACACACACCAAACAATATTCTAGTTAAGAATGAGGAGCTCAATCAACATCAAAGTAACGAGCAAATCTCTGAGGGTCCAGAATCACTGATTTGAGTGCTAAGAAAAAGCCAAGGTGCTTCTCCCTGTCGCAGGCTGCAGAGCTGTGGCAGCCAGTGACAGCACTGTGCAGCATAGACACTCATTGCTTCTGCCTGCACCTAGAGCTCGGCTCTCATTTGCTCGCCTTTCTAAAAATAAATGAGCCTCTGGCCGGCGCAGTTACTCACGCCTGTAATCCCGGCACTTTGGGAGGCTGAGGCAGGAGGATTGCTTCAGCACAGGAGTTCAAGACCAGCCTAGGCAACAAAGTGAGACACTGTATCTACAAAGAGAAAAAAAAGATTAGCTGGGTGTGGTGGCATGTGCCTGTGGCCAGTTACACGGCAGGCTGAAGTACAGGATCACTTGATCCCAGGAAGTCGAGGCTGCAGTGAGCTATTTACACCACTACACTCCAGCCTGGTCAACAGACCGAGACTCTGTCCCTAAAAAAAATTAAAATTTTTTTTAAAAATGAGCCTCTTAGAAGTAGCAGCACTGGGCTATTGAGATGCTGACTCCAACTCACATGCCACAGGTCTAGGAGCTGAGCTGCTGTTTGTCCCCTGCAGCCCATCAGCCACCGATGACACACAGCAGGACGCTTTACTCTCCACCCATGCTACACTGGCTGACAGTGTGGATTTTATGTAACACTCACGCGATGGAGAGCTCATTACTTTCAGAAAGCTAAGATGGTGGTGGAAGGTGCTGGGGGCGGACAGAAGAGTTAAGCAACACGACTGACGTCACACAGCAAGTTGATGAGTTTTCAAGCTGCAGTCCCCAGATCCTGTGTGCGTTTTGCCTCTGCCCCACAACCCTGACTTACACTTTAGGCTAGTGATAAACTGCAGTGTGAATGCATGATCTGCAGCTGAAAGGTGTTTGAAAACCGCTCAGGAGAGGAAGAAAAGCAAATGCGATTCATTCAAGGTAGTCTTTGTCATGCAAATCTGGAATCATGTTGCTAGTAGGTATTTAGAGCTTGAAGATCCCACATCTAGCATTTCAAACAGAAGTGATTACCTCTGTAGGACACAAGCATTTTTCTTTTTTTTTTTTTTTTTTTTTTGAGATGGAGTCTTGCTCTGTAGCCCAGGCTGGAGTGCAGTGGTGCAATCTTGACTCACTGCAACCTCCGACTCCCGGGTTCAAGCGATTCTCCTGCCTCAGTCTCCCGAGTAGCTGGGATCACAGGCATCTGCCACCATGCCTAGCTAATTTTTGTATTTTTAGTAGAGACGGGGTTTCATCATGTTGGCCAGGATGGTCTCGATCTCCTGACCTCGTGATCCGCCCGTCTCGGCCTCCCAAAGTGCTGGGATTACAGGCGTGAGCCACCGTGCCTGGCCCGGACACAAGCATTTCTAACTGCAAACTACTTCACTAAAAGGAGAAATAGATTTCTACTAGAATCATCAATGTCTATATTGCAGCATCCAGCAAACAGGGACTGCTATATTTGGGAAGCTCTTCTTGCCCCCTGGTGGTTGTAAAGATGTTTAGATAAACTGCACACTAAAAAGTGTACTCTTGGCTGGGCGCGGTGGCTCATGCCTGTAATCCCAGCACTTTGGGAGGCCGAGGCGGGCAGATCACGAGGTAAGGAGATCAAGACCATCCTGGCTAACACAGTGAAACCCCATCTCTACTAAAAATACAAAAAATTAGCTGGGCATAGTGGTGGGCCCCTGTAGTCCCAGCTACTCAGGAGGCTGAGGCAGGAGCATGGCATGAACCCGGGAGGCGGAGCTTGCAGTGAGCCGAGATCACGCCATTGCACTCCAGCCTGGGCGACAGAGCAAGACTCTGTCTCAAAAAAAAAAAAAAAATGTGTACTCTTGGTGAAGTTTTGAGATATATATATATTTACACTGTGAAACCATCACACAACCAATTTGTTGAACATATCTGCCACCTGATCTGCAAAAGCTGCTTCATGCCCCTTTGTAATCCCTCCCTCACACCCATTTTATCCCCTCCCAGCCCCAGGCAACCACTGATCCACTTTCTGTTATTATAGACTAGTTTGCACTTCCTAGAATTCTACAGAAATGAAATCATACAGCATGTGCTCACTTTTTGGTCTTACTTCTTACACTCAATGCATTTTGAGATCCATCTGTATTGTGTATCAATAGTCCATTTCTTCTTTTTTTTTTTTTTGAGACGGAGTCTTGCTCTGTTGCCCAGGCTGGAGTGCAGTGGCGCAATCTCGGCTCACTGCAAGCTCTGCCTCCCAGGTTCACGCCATTCTCCTGCCTCAGCCTCCCAAGTAGCTGGGACTACAGGCGCCCACCATCACACCTGGCTAATTTTTTTGTATTTTTTTTTTAGTAGAGAAGGGGTTTCACCAAGCTAGCCAGGATGGTCTCGATCTCCTGACCTCGTGATCCACCCACCTCAGCCTCCCAAAGTGCTGGGTTTACAGGCGTGAGCCACCACGCCAGGCCCAATAGTCCATTTTTATTGATCGTTCATTTATCAAATGTATATCAACAGGTAAATGGCTACACAAATTGTGGTATATCCATACAATGGTTATTACTCAGCAATAAAAATGTAGCCATTTACCTGTTGATATACATTGGTGTTGTTTCCAGTTTTTATTACAAATTAAACTGCTATGGACATTTATATAAAAGTCTTGGTAAGGGCAGATGCTTTTGTTTCTCTTGGATACATACCTAGGAAGGGAACGGTCAGGTTATGTGGCAAGTATATCTTTAACATTTTAAGAAACTGCCCAAGTATTTTCCAAAGTGGCTGTACCATTTTACATTCCCACTAACAATGTACAAGAATTCCAGTTATTTCACCCTATCTTCACCATTTGGCAGAAGGATCTTTAGACATTCTGATGTATGTGGTGGTATCTCTCAGTGGTTTTAATTGCATTTCTCTAATGACTGATAAGCACCTTTTCATGGACTTATTTGCCATATCTGTATCTTCTTTGGTAAAGTGTCCAAATATTTTGCCCATTTTTATTGTTATTTTCTAATTACGAGTTTTGAGATTTATGTATCCTGAATACAAGTCCTTTATTAGATATGTCTGGCAAATATTTTCTTTCATGTGTGACTCACCCAGTCTGTGGAAGACTTTTTCAAACAATCTTTTCAAGAGAAGAAATTCTGAATTTTGATAAAGTTCAATTTATCAACATACAGATTGTGCCTTTGATATTGTAGCTATAGGTCACAAAGACTGCGTCTAGGTTTTTAGCAGTTTTAGTTTTGGGTTGTAAATATAGGTCTGAAACATCACTGGTTAGTTTTTGTATATAGTGTGATATATGGTTCAAAGCTCATATTTTGCATATGGATATCCATCTATTCCACCACTCCTATCTTTCTCCTATTCTCCTATCTTTTCTTCACTGAATTTCCTTTGCATCTTTGTCAAAACTCAACTGACCACATTTGGAGGGTGTATTTCTATATTCTATTTTCTTCCATTGACCTGTGTCTATCTTCACTGGTACCACAAGGTCAATGACTGTAGCTTTAGTCTGTTCAGTTCAAAATGCTAATTTCCCCCTTTTTATTTTTGTTCTTTCTCATGGTTATTTAGGTGTCATTTAGTTTCCAAATATTTGGATTTTCCAGATGCTACTGATTTCTAATGTAAACCCACTGTGATCAGAATATATACTCTGTGTGACTTAAATCCTTTTAAATTTATTGAGACTTGTTTTATGGCCCCGAACATAGTCCATCTTGGTAACTGTCCTGCATGCCCTTGAAAACAGTTATGTATTTTGCTGTTGGTGGTAGAGTGTTCTATAAGTCAATGACAGGCCACAGCAGGAGGATTGGTTGAGGCCAGGAGTTCAAAACCAGCATCGGCAAAAAGGTGAGGCCCCCATCTCTACAAAAAAAATTAAAAACTAAAAATCAGCTGAGTCCAGTGGCACATGCCTACAGTCCCAGCTGCTCAGGAGACTGAGGTGGGAGGATCCCTTGAGTTTCATTGTTCCAGGCTGCAGTGAGTTATGATTGTGTCACTGCACTCCAGCCTCTGCAACAGAGAGAGGCCCCATCTCTTAAAAATGAAAAGAAGAAAAAAGAAGCCAATGAAGTCCAAGCTGGCTGATAATGCTGCTCACATCTTCTATATCCTTACCAATTCTATTTGCGCCAATTACTGAGACAGGGATGTTAAAATCTCTACTAATTGTGGCTCTATTTTTCACTGTAGTCCGATCAGTTTTTGCTTTATGCATTTGAAGTTCTATTTGTAGGTGTCTGAATGTTTAGGACTGCTATGTTGTCCTGATGAATTATTATTATAAAATGGCCCTCTTTATCCCTAGTAATAGTCCTTGCTCTGAAATCTACATTGTCTAGTATTAACATATCCTTCAGCTTTCTATGAACTTACATTAGTGTGGTTTATTTTTCCACCCTTTTACTTTCAACCTATCAGTCTTCATATCTAAAGTGGATTTCTTATAGGCAACATATAGTTGGGTCTTGCTTTTTAAAAATGAAATCTGGTAATTTCTACTGTTTAATTGACATGTTTAGACTTCTGGTTTCTGGTCTGGTGTATAAGGAGCCTGGAGGCCAACACTCCATACTAATAAGTAAAAACTTAAATAAACTGAAAAATCAAAACCTCTTCTTATATTTACCAAAGAATTGAGTTCACAGGGCAAACTGGTGTCTCCAGAAGTTGAGAAATTGGCTAGACTCAAAGAATCACAACTTACCAGAGCAGAAACCCACTGGCAGAACCATTCCAGGAAGAAGTTCAGGGTAGGGAAACCTAACTGTAACTGATGAATTGCTAGACGCTCAGTGTGGCCAAATTTGAAAGGTGAAAACTCCAGAGGGACCCAGTCATGGTGGGGGACATTTCTACGAGTTTTACCTCCAGGAACTTACCATGTCCCCACAGTGAACACCTACCAGGCTCCTCCTGCTTCTGGCAAGGAAACGGGGAAAGTAACCATTTTGAAATATGACAGAATGCGTTCTCAAAAAGTCTTGCCCTTATGAGAAACTGTGTTATCAGAGCCTATCTGACCTGAGAGAAGGGAAATACTCAACTCTGTTATCCTGTTCTAAGTGGGTAAAAACCAAGGAGTACTTGTAAAGATTATGGCCCAAGGCCACAGATTCACTAAAAGACTAAGACCTAATCACAGGACTAGAGAAGCTGCTTCTATTCCTCACCTTAACTCGCCAGATCACTAAAGGCCTATTTAAAGGAGTTCCCTTTACCCAGTACATCATGTTTGTCCAACAACAAATTACAAGGCATACTAAACAACCAAAAACAGTCTAAAGACACAGAGCAAGCATCAGAACCAGACTCTGATATGGCAGGGATGTTGGACTCATCAGACTAGGAATTAAAACAACTACAATTAATATGCTAAGGCTCTAATGGAAAAAGGGGACAACCTGCAAAAACAGGCAGGTAACGTAAGCAGAGAGATGAAAATTCCAAGAAAGAGTAAAAAACATGCTAGAGATTGTAAAAAGTGCTATAGCAGAAATGAAGAATGCCTTTGATGGACTCCTCAGTAGACTGGATACAGCTGAGGAAAGAATCTCTGAGCTTGAGGACATGTCAGTAGAAACTTCCAAAACTGAAAATCCAAGAGAAAAAAGACTAAACAACAACAACAACAAAACTGGAACAGAATATCTAAAAACTGTGGGACAACAAAAAGTGTAACATACACCTAATGGGAATATCAGAAAGAGGAAAGAGAAAAAGGAACAGAAAAACTATTTGAAGCAATAATGACTCAGAATTCCCCCAAATTAACATCAGATATCAAACCACAGATCCAGGAAAACACACACACACACACACAAAGGTGCCAAAAAAGTACACCTACACGTCATTTTCACCCTACAGAAAATCAAAAATTAAGAAAAAACCTTGAAAGCTTTCTCTGCTCGCATGTGTCATGGTGGCATCAGGCACAGCCTCAATGTGCAAAACAATGCCTGCGAGTTCATGGACCTGAATGTGCCATGGAAATACTCTGCCAGCAACTGTGGCATTGGTGCCAAGGACCTCACGTCCATCCAGATAAAGTGGCCAAAATTGACAAGGTTGCAGACAGGTTTAATGGCCAGTTTAAAACCTATGCTATTGGCCAGGTGCAGTGGCTCACTCCTGTAATACCAGCACTTTGGGAGGCCAAGGTGGGCGGATCACTTGTCAGGAGTTCAAGACCAGCCTGGCCAACATGGTGAAACCCCGTCTGTACTAAAAATACAAAAATTAGCTCGGCGTGGTGGTGCACACCTGTAATCCTAGCTACCGGGGAGGCTGAGGCATGAGAATCGCTTGAACCCAAGGAGGTGGAGGTTGCAGTAGGCCAAGATTGCGCCACTGCACTCCACTTCAGCCTCGGCAACAGAGCAAGAGTCCATCTCAAAAAAACAAAAACAAAAAAAAAAACCTATGCTATCTGCAAGGCCGTTTGCACAACGAATGAGTCAGATTACTCGATTCTTTGAATGGCCAAGGCGACAGCATTGTTTCAAAGAACTTCTGACTAGAGAGCATCATGAATGTGCAGTATGTCTCATAAAGTTTTTAAAAAATCTTGAAAGCTAGAGGAAAAAACATCCTACCTATAGAGAGCAAAAATAGGATTATATCCAACTTCTCCCCAAAAACCATGCAAGCAAGAGTGGAGTGAAATATTTAAAGTAGTGAGAGAGAAAAAAACACCCCACCACCTAGAATTCTGTATCCTGTGAAATTATCCTTCAAAAGTAAAGGAGAATAAAGATTTTCTCAGACAAACAACAGGGAATTTGATGCCTTGTGAGAAATGTTAAAAGTTCTTTAGAGAGAAGAAAATGACAAAAGTCAGAAACTTGGTTCTACATAAAGGAAGAGCATCAAAGGAGGAATAGGTGAAAGGAAAATAAAAACTTTTCACTTTTCTTGGTTGATCTAACAGATAACAGTTTGTTCAAAGTAGTAATAGCAACAATGTACTTGATGAGTATAGTTTATATAAGTAAAATGAATGACAGCAAGGGACAAGAGGGAGGAATTAGGAATACTTTATTAATGCAAGGTACTCGCACTACCCAAGAAGCAATATACTGTTACTTGAAGTTGGCCTTGGATAGTTGTAAATGTGTACTGCAAGATCTAGGGTAACCACTAAGGAAAGCTTAAAAAAAAAAAATAGTATATGCCAAGAAAGGAGAGAATATGGAATCAAAAGGCAGAAAAAGTGGAAAACAAAAATAGGAACAAAGAACAAGGGCAGCATATAACAGTAATGTTATGGCAGACATTAATTCAATTCTATCAAGAATCACTTTAAATGTCAAAGGTCTAAATGCACGAATGGAAAGACAGATTGTCAGAAGGGGCAGATTTTGATTCTTGATCAAAAATCAAGTATATACTGTCTACAATAAACCCACTTTAAATATAAAAATGCATGTAGATTAAAAGTAAAGGAATGGAGAAAGATATATCATGCTAACACGAATCAAAAGAGAGAGTAGCTATATTAATTTCAGACAGAGGTGACTTCAGAGCAAGGAAAATTAGCAAGGATATGGGAAGATGACATGATGATAAGGGGTCAATTTTCCTAGAAGACATATCCTTGTTTTTTGGGGTACAAACATGGCTCATTACAGCCTCAACCTCCCAGGCTCCAACAGTCCTCCCGCCTAAGCTTCCCTGTAGCTGAGACTACAGGCACGCACCACCATGCCTGGCTGATTTTGTAATTTTTCGTAGAGATGAGGTCTCACCATGTTGCCTAGGTTGGATAACAATCTTTAATGAACAACAGAGCATCAAAAAATACATGAGGCAAAAACTGATAGAACTGCAAGGAGAAATAGAGGAATCCAGTATTATAGGTTAGAGACATCAACACCCCTCTCAGAAACAGACAGATCTAGCAGGAGGAACATCAGTAAGGACACAGTTGAAAGTTACCACCACCATCAACCAACTGGTTATAATGAACACATTGAGACCATTTACACTTTAGTGATTATGAATATGGCTGGGTTTAAATCTACTATCTTGCGTCTTGTTTTCTATTTATTCTACCTGTTCCTTGTTCCTCTTTTCCTGACTCATTTTAGAATACAGTCTTAAAACTTATCAATAAAAAAGTTTTAAGATTGCATTTGTATCCTCTTTGTTGGTGTAATAGCTGTAGCTGTGTCACTTCAGTGATTCCTTTAGGGCGAATTTCTAGTGCACATCTTTAACTTAAACGAATCTACCTTCATATGATACTACACTTCAAATATGTAAGAACCGCATGACTACGCATTTCCATTTCTCCCCTCTGCCTTTGTGCTATTATCATCTATTTTACTTCTACATGTTGAAAACCACAATACATTATTTTTGCTTTAAGTGGTCAATTAGGTGTTAAAGATGTCTAAATAAAAGGATATATGAAATCCTTTATGCATATAATAACCTACCTAGTTATCATTTCTAGTGTTCATTTATTTGCATAGAAGGTTTCCATCTGTTACTATCTTTCTTCTGCACGAAGAACCTCCTTTAACAACTCTTGTAAGGCAGGTCGGCTGATTCTTTCAGATTTTATGTCTGGAAAACCCTCCATGATGGCCTTCATTTTTGAAAGATATTTTCATTAGGTAAAGAATTCCAGGTTGGTAATGTCTCTCTTTCCCTACTTTAAAGATGGTGTTTCCCCATCTCTTACCTTGCATTGTTTCCTACAAGAAAGCTGCTGTCATCTTTACCTTTGTTCCTCTGTACCTAATCTTCTCTCTCTTCCTCACTTCTAAAATTTCCTCTTTATTGCTAGTTGAAATTTGATTGATACAGTTATTATATTTCTTGGGTCTCAGTAGTTGCCATCAATTCAGCTATTATTTCTTCAAAAAAACCTTTTTTTGAGACTTGCTCTGTCACCCAGGCTGGACTACAATGGCGCAGTCTCGGCTCACTGCAACTTCCGCCTCCTGGGTTCAAGTGATTCTCCTGCCTCAGCCTCCGGAGTAGCTGGGGTTACAGGCACCTGCCACCATGCCTGCCTAATTTTTGTATTTTTAGTAGAGACAGGGTTTCACCATGTTGGCCAGGCTGGTCTCGAACTGCTGACCTCGTGATCCACCCGCCTCAGCCTCCCAAAGTGCTGGGATTACAGGCGTGAGACACTGCGCCTGGCCATTTCTTCAAATTGTTTTTTATACCTCCCTTCTCCACGGACTCCAATTATACACATATTTGGCTCCCAAAGTTGTCCCATAGTTCTCTAATGCCCAGTTTCTCCTACCATCTCTTCTTCAGTCTTTTTCCTGTTTAAGTTGCTGTCTTCAAATTCTTTCATATCTCTTTCTGAGATGTCCAATCTGCTGTTAATCACATTCAGCGTTTTTCATCAGATATTGCAGTTTTCATCTCTAGAGGTTCAACTTGGTGTTTTGTATCTTCCATGTTTTTCTCTCTAGCTTTCTGAACATATGGAATACAGTCATAATACCTGCTTTAATGTCCTTGTCTACTGATTGTCATTGTGCCATTCCTGGGTCAGTTTTGATGGACTGATTTTTCACTTCATTATGAGCTTATGTTCATGCTTCTTTGCATGCCTAGTATTTTTGTTTTTGTTTTTGTTTGAGACGGAGTTTCGCTCGTTGCCCAGGCTGGAGTGCAATGGCATGTTCTTGGCTCACCACAACCTCCACCTCCCTGGTTCAAGCGATTCTCCTGCCTCAGCCTCCCAAGTAGCTGGGATTACAGGCATGTGCCACCACGCCTGGCTAATTTTTTTGTATTTTTAGTAGAGATGGGGTTTCTCCATGTGGGTCAAGCTGGTCTCAAACTCCTGACCTCAGGTGATCCGCCTGCCTCGGGCCTCCCAAAGTGCTGGGATTACAGGCGTGAGCCACCGCGCCTGGCTGCCTAGTGATTTATTAGATGCCAAGTATTGTATATTTTACTTTATTGGGTATATTTTTTGTATTCCTATATTCTTGAGCTTTGTTCTGGAACACAATTAAGTTACTTGGAAACAGTTGTGTTCCAGTTTGGTCTTGTTTTTAAGCTTTCTGAGTTGGCACCAGGGGTAGTTTTTATGTAGAGTTAATTTTTCTACTACTAGGGCATCTTAGTTCTCTTCCAATGCCACCTAGATTACAAGGTTTTCCACTGTGACTGTTGATAACAGGCACTATTTTCCACTCCAAACGCTGTTCCCTCTAATTCTTTTGGGTGAGTTTCCTCACCGGCATGCACTATTAGCGTGTAACTAAATATCTGATGGAAACTCTCTGCAGATCTTAGTTCTCCTGCTGTGCAACTCTCTCCTCAAAGGCATTCTCCCCTGTGAACTCTAGCCATTTCGACTGCCCAACTGCACCTCAACTCCAGGAGACCGCCAGGTCCTGATGGGGTAACCCTTCCTAGAACCACCGACTCTCCACAGATAGTAAGTACGGATAATTTTGTTTCCCCTCTCCAAAGGATCATTGTCTTTTATTGCTTAAAGTTCATTGTCTTTATATTTGTTAGGTACTTAAGAAAGAAAACTAACAAGACAGATAAGTTTTAGGAAATAACTACCTTACTCTAGCAAAATACCACACACAAAAAAAGGGGGCCCACCCACACCAGACAACGTCACAGGCTGAAAACTTTCACCATCCAGCCTAACATGGCCTGCTCCCTATCCCATGGTGCCATTAGGGTGCTCCTACTTCCAGCAGAAAGGCCTCAGCAGAGGTCCGGAGGACAGCGACAGGAGGAAACCTGGATCTCCATCCTCACCAGGCAGTAACGAGGCAGTGCCCCATCCCATACCAGCACTGTCAGAGGAAGCATGCTGAGAGATTTAAATAACTCCCAGAGCTTCATAACAGTGAAGATGACCAGGATACAGCCAAAGTCACTCATCATAACAAGAACTAGGACATTGTAAACTTGAATGAGAAAAAACCTCAAGGGATGTCAACACTAAGATGACACAGATGTTGAAACTTTATGACAATAATTTTTTTTTTTTTTTTTGGAGACAAGGTCTCACTCTGCCACCCAGGCTGGAGTGGCATGAACAAGGCTCACTGCAGCCTCAACCTCCTGCAATCAAATGATCCTCCCACTTCAGCCTCCTATGTAGCTGGGACTACAGGCATACACCACCATGTGTGTCTAACTTTTAAATTTACTTTTACTTTTTGTAGAGATGAGGTCTCACTTTGTTGCCTAGGCTGATCTCAAACTCCTGGGCTGAAGCAATCCTCCTGCCTCACCTTCACAAAGTGCTGGGGTTACAGGCGTGAGCCACCACACCCACCTGATGACAAGGATTTTAAAGCAGCCACCATAAAAATGCTTCAGTGAGCAATTATAAACACTCTTGAAGCCATTTAAAGAAAAAAAAAAGTCTCAGCAAACAGTCTAAGCAAATAGCCTCAGCAAATAAAGATATAAAAAATAAACCAAATGGAAATTTTAACTGAAATATACAATGACAGTCAAAGTTAAAGTACTGCATGGATGGTTCAAGAGCAGAATGGAAAGAGTAAATAACCAGTTATTCTGAAGATAAAACAATAGAAATTACCTAAACTGAGCACCACAGAGAAAACAGACCGGAAAAAAAAATAAACAGCGCCTCAGGGACTCATGGGACAATAGTAAAAGATTTAACATTTTGGTCATCAGTGTCCCAGAAAGAGGATGTGGGTGGGGCAGAAAGAGTATGCAAAGAAATAAAAATATATATATTCCACAGAATGGGTAAAAACTTCTGTAAAACATGTATCTGATAGGGGGGCTTATATCTAGAAACTATAAGGAACTCAATAAAAAATAACTTTTTAAATGGGCAAAGGCTCTGAATAGACATTTCTCCAAAACACATATACAAATGGCCAATCAGCACATGAAAAGATGTTCAACATCATCAGCCATCAGGGAAATACAAGTCAAAATTGCAATGGTATACAATTAATATACCATTTAACATTCCCAATAGTAGCCTACAACTTCCATTTCCACTGTGGAAAACGGTCTGGAAGTTCCTCACGGTAGTCAAGTTACTTAACTGCTCTGTAAAAGGAAGTTAATCACATTCACTGGATGAATGAGTTCATATATATTAGCTATAATTACTACAGCAATTATCATTGTGTACATTATTACTGATTGGGTCAAATTATTAACCCCGTCTCCCTAATTCATTTACTTTTGTTACTTTGGATGAATATTTAAAGTAGTCTTGAACTGAGATATGTATGTAAAGGTTCTATCACATTGGCATATAACATGTGCTCAATAAACAAAAGCTATAATTATTTATTTCCAAAGAGTTTAAAGATTAAACTTCCCTCAAAACAAACAAAAGGCAAGGCAACACCCCAAGCTGTGAGGGGCTGAGTCTCTCCTAGGTGCAGGGCAGCACAGGAACTGGCTGCACAAGGCCAGAGAGGTTACGTGGCGGCTCTCTTTAAATTAGACCACACAGAGCGCTTCATTCCCTGTGCAGTCTTCACGTCTTCCCAGTCCAGTTTGACGTCTGGAACCTCATCTTCTGGCTCTGGATCCTTCCTCAAGGCCCCCCGGGGGGACGCAACCACAATGGGCAGAGGGCCACATTCCTCCCGGATTTCCACAACATGGAGGCCCTTCTTATCAGCCAGCTGTTGATGGGTTTCCTAGGCAAGACCAAATTCAGAACAGGTTAGGTCTGAAGTACATTTGCAACATAAAGAGCAGGAACTTCCACAGGCCACAACAGTACAGCCTGGGGGGATTCAAAGGCCATTTCAGTGGATTTGGGTTAACGTGTTTTGTGGCTAAACTCTAATAACCTGTCATGGGTGGAGTCATTTCAGCCTCATCTGCTGCATCTGCCCGCCCCAAACTTGGACAGAGGAAGGGCCTTGGCCTCTGGTCTCTTGCCTTCTAAACCCTCCTGATTATGCACCATGCTGTGCCAAACACTGAACTTGAATCTCACCAACCCCCTAGATCTAACTACCAATTTACAGTAAATATAGGGGAGATAAGACATTAAGGACCCTACAGGTATTTTAGTCAGCAACAGGCCAGGAAGCACTACAAAACAAACAACCTGGTTTCCTCAACAAAAAATCATAAGTGGGGCGGGGATGGGGGAAGAGGAGGGGAACCTATTTAAAAGGCATAGCAAAAACATACATTAACCTGTTCTGCAACCTGATTCAAACACATTGTGTAAAAAAAAAAAAAAATTTTTTTTAATATAACAAATGGAATTTGCTCATTTGTATGAACATGGATTGGATATTTGATGATACAAGTTACTGTTAACTTTTTAGGTATGATAATAGTATTACAGGGTATTTTTTAAAATCCTTATCTTTTCGAAGATACATACTAAAATATTTAGGGTTGAAATAAAATGTCTGAGATTTGGTTCAAAATAACTGGGGGTGGTACTAAGAAGCAAGACTGGTCATGAGCTGGGTAACAGGGCCATGGGGATTCACTGCAGAGGGAAGCCACAGAGATCTGGAAGCAGGCAGATTAGTTCAGTAGATGTTATTCATGGTACAATGACATACCTGCTACGTCAATCCCGTGATCCCAGGCCTTATGGCTGCCTTGCACTATTCTAATTATATATCTAATGCCTTGCAGTATGTTTGAAATTAGAAAACAGATGAGCCATTTCATAAACAAAATAAAATAACTTATATTGGTGTATCTTTCAATCAAAGGCATATCACCTAAAGTGGTGGCATCTTTTCCTTTCTGAGTGACATATTAAATAATGCAACCTTTTATAGCTGATGGCATTTTAGGAGAGATGACATATGGTAACTATATCAGAAGGTTTAAAAGACTAACAGAAAACAAAGATATCACATAAAAGAACAAGTCTAGGCTGGGCGTGGTGGCTCACGCCTGTAATCCCAGCACTTTGGGAGGCCAAGGCGGGTGGATCACGAGGTCAGGAGTTCAAGACCAGCCTGACCAACATGGTGAAACCCCATCTCTATTAAAAATACAAAAATTAGCCGGGCATGGTGGCACGTGCCTGCAGTCCCAGCTACTCAGGAGGCTGAGGCAGGAGAATCGCTTGAACCCGTGAGGCGGAGGTTGCAGTGAGCTGAGATGGAGCCACTGCACTCCAAGCCTTGGTGACAGAGCGAGACTCCGTCTCAAAAAGAAAAAACAAACAAACAAAAAACCAAAAACAGAACAAGTCTACTGGATCATAAATACAACCTATCTAAAATCAACATCTTAATTAAACCTCTAATGTTTCAATTTACAAGCGCTCTGAAGGGTGTTTTAGACCGTAACACACACAAAAGCTGTTCAGAAAACAGAAGGCTTTTACCCAAAGCCTTCTTTTTCTTTTAATTTTCCTACTTTAAACAGAGACATGTAAAATTACTCCATGGATCACTTTACCTAAAACCCACCACTGTACTCCTGAAATGTCAGGAAGCCTGCCAAAGTCCTCAGCTAACAGAGTTCAGCAAATGGAGCCTATTGAACCTGGTTGTCTTTTCGGTTCATCCACCTATGCTAAGGTCTACCCATCCTTTCAAGAGACAGGCCAGCCCTCCTGGGTAGGTAGGGGAGCTGCCCAAGAATGGGGGCCTGGTGCAGTCACAGCCCTGCCCTCCATGGTGGGTGACTGGGAGCCGGGCCCAGGGCTCCCACCTATGAGGAAAAGTAACCTGATACGTTAATGTTCATAGTTCCCTACCAACTCAGGCATCAGTCCGAACCACCTACACAAGTAACAGGGAACTGACTGTGCCTGCCCTGAATGCAGAGGTGCCCTGGGTGCTTCATCCTAGCCCCAACTGAAAGGACTAAATTAGGAAATGAACTTTCTCTTTTGATTTTACTTTTCTATACTGTTGGAGCTTTAGAACAAGCAGGTGTTATTTTCATAATAACATGTAGACTGTAATTATTGGCTTTAAAAATGCTGCTTAGAAAAACCCATGAAGTACTTTTTAAAACGTAATTTTCATGAACTTGTCAGTGGATTTAACTAAACTTTGCAGTCACAGACAGCAAAGAATGCCCAACTCCTCAGGTGGCCCCAGGAAAGCATCTCCAGGAGGCCCCAGGGCATCGTAGCCCCAACACACACAACTGAAATACAAACTAGAACTTCTGTTTCAGACCCCGGGAAAGGATTACCTGTCTGGAGAGCCCACGGAAGAGGCCCTGGGTGAGGCTGAGCATATTAATGGACCCAGAGACCTTGGCATACATGTCTTTGATGCCAATGAGTCGGCAGATGGTGATGATGGCCCTGTGGCAGCGGAGGCCGTAACCTAGAAAAGGAGAAACCAGGTGAAACACAGCCCACTCGCCTGCAGCGGGAGGAGTCACCCTGCTGGCTTTCGCATGGCTTCAGGCTCTGGGCTTCGGGAAACTGGTTCATATTCTGGTATCACCACTTCCTAGTGAGCTGACCCTTGACAACTTACTTAACTTCCAAGATGACACTTACTCAAACAGGATACTACAAGGATTAAGAAGATGACATCTACAAATATCTTGAACACATTTTGAGGGCAAAAAAACAGGATTGTTATTGAGATTAATAAACATGCATGAAAATTCTTGGCACCCCAGACTCATTTAACTAAGGATGGAGGGACACATCTCTTCTCACCCTCCTTGATAGTTCCGTTGCCCTGAGCAGAGGGTCCACTTCCTCCTCCTGAAGAAGCTCCTCTTTTCGTTTTGGTAACACACCCTCTCCTGGATTTCCTCCTAGCTATTGGCCTGTCCTCTCTTCCTTGCTGGCCTCTAAATCTTGGGGGGTCTCCCGTCCAGCCACTTGCCCTACCCTTTTCTGCCTGTAATTCCTTCTCCAGAGAGCTTTAAAAACACAAACCAAACACGTTGCTCCCCATTTAAAGATCCCTCCTTCCCACTGTTCTCGAGATGAATATAAAGAACATCATGGCCTATTCAGAGCCTTCTGTGCCTGAGTCCTGCCCACCTCCCTGACCTCATCTAGAGACATGCCACCTCCTGCTGGCTTCCTCACCTTAAGGACTGCATTTGGGATTCCCTCTGCCTGGAATGTCCTCCCAGCTCTGCCCCCTTGGCTCCTTCTCACCTTCAAAGTCCCACTCAAATTGCTCCTCCTCAGACAGGCCTTCTGTGACCATGCTATTCAAGGCGGCATCCTTCCTTCTGCCTTCCTCCCTCCTACTCTAACACAGTACCCTGATTAGGGCACTCAACAAAACCTGTTTATCCAATGCTTCCCCTGAGTGGCAGATGGCTCCCATAAGGGCCAGGATATTGTTTACCGCGGTGTCCCCAGAGCCCGGAGCAGCACCTGGCAAATGCAGGTGGAGTGAGGGAGCTGCAGGGCCCAAGTTTGGCCTCTAACATTATTTGCCAGACATAAAACTCGGCACACACCTCTTCTGCTCCAAGGCAGAAGATCTACTCTGGAAATTGGACATTACTGGCTTTCTAGTTTGACTTTTTATGGTCAAAAACTATTCCTTCTACTTGAAAGGGCCAATGAACTGTGGCCTCCATAATTATGCCAGAGCATGCAAGAACTTAAGGGGATAGCTAAAGACAGGTCACAATGGGGTCCTCTGTTCTTCCAGGTGGAGTTATGTACACACAGAACAGGTGCCGCCGACGTGAACATAATGCACCCATGTCTGGATGAGCACTGGTGTGCACACACCTAGAGAGAGGTACACGTGGAAGGGGGTATCATGCAGATTCTGGAAGGAGCTGAGAGGCAGCCTCTACCCTGCCACTGCTCGCTGAATGACTGTGACAAGAAGATCCCTCCCTAAAACACCTACTTGGCAGTGCTGCTGATGAGCACCGAGATGTGTAATACACAGTACCTGGACCAGCACAGACACTGCATGAACACTGGCCACTGTGTGACACATACACAAACACCCGCGTGACAGTGGTCATAGTCCGATGGTAATGATTTGACTACCTTCCAGGCACAGACTGTCAAAAAACACTTGTTTAATAAATATGGCAAAGTTTTGCAGTGCTGTGTGTGGAACTGAATACTGTTCTATAGCCGAAGTAGAAGTGTTCCATGGTTAAATACATTTGGGAACACCACACCCTCCATTTCTCTTGGGAGATTCATATTGCATGGCAGTGCATTAAAGATTGCAACACTCACAAAGATGCAAAAACACTTTTGGTGTCTTTCCTTAATCCAGTTCTGCCATCTGGCATCCTTTTTGGAATAAAACCTTTTCTATCTCCTACAGAACTAGTAACACATAGGCACATCATTTAGGAAATGCCTATTTGTACACGTATGTACAAAATGTCTATAAATGTGTATGTATTCAGGAAACGTCTAAAAGTATTATATACTGTTTTAGCTTCAAAATCAGAATATTAACCCCGATACACAGGTAATGGTCTAGATCATACAAAAAACTGAAAAATACAGCTTTGATTAGAAGACAGGAAAGATTTTAAAAGGTAGCTTCTTCAATTAAATTAAAATTACAGCAGTCATTTGAATAGGATTCCATTCCAAGATGGCCGAATAGGAACAGCTCCAGTCTGCAGCTCCCAGTGTGACTGACGCAGAAGATAGGTGATTTCTGCATTTCCAACTGAGGTACCTGGTTCATCTCACTGGGACTGGTTGGACAGTGGGTGCTGCCCACGGAGCAGGGCAGGGCATCGCCTCACCCGGGAAGCACGAGTGGTCCAGGGATTTCCCTTGCCTAGCCAAGGGAAGCTGTGACAGACTGTACCGGGAAAACCAGGACACTGCCATCTAAATACTGCGTCTTTCCAATGGTGGTAGCAAACGGCACACCAGGAGATTATATCCCAGGCCTGGCTCAGCAGGTCCCATGCCCATGGAACCTTGCTCACTGCTAGCGCAGCAGTCCGAGATCAAACTGTGAGGCAGCAGCCCTGGCTAGGGGAGGGGCGTCCGCCATTGCTGAGGCTTGAGTAGGTAAACAAAGCGGCCAGGAAGCTCCAACTGGGTGGAGCCCACCGCAGCTCAATGAGGCCCACCTGCCTCTGTAGACTCCACCTCTGTGCGCAGGGCATAGCTGAACAAAAGGCAGCAGAAACTTCTGCAGACTTAAACGTCCCTGTCTGACAGCTCTGAAGAGAGCAGTGGTTCTCCCAGCATGGTGTCTGAGCTCTCAGAATGGACAGACTGCCTCCTCAAGTGGGCCCCTGACCCCCGTGTAGCCTAACTGGGAGACACCTCCCACTAGGGACCGACTGACACCTCATACAGCCGGGTGCCCCTCTGAGATGTAGATTCCAGAGGAAGGATCAGGCAGCAATATTTGCTCTTCTGCAATATTTGCTGCTCTGCAGCCTCTACTGGTGATACCCAGGCAAACAGGGTCTGGAGTGGACCTCCTGCAAACTCCAACAGACCTGCAGCTGAGGGACCTGATTGTTAGAAGTAAAACTGACAAACAGAAAGGAATAGCATCAACATCAACAAAATGGACATCCACACCAAAACCCCATCTGTAGGTTACCATCATCAAAGACCAAAGGTAGATAAAACCACAAAGATGGGGAGAAACCAGAGCAGAAAACCTGAAAATTCTAAAAACCAGAGCGCCTCTTCTCCACCAAAGGATCCCAGCTCCTCGCCAGCAACAGAACAAAGCTGGATGGAGAATGACTTTGACAAGTTGGCAGAAGTAGACTTCAGAAGGTCGGTAATAACAAACTTCTCCAAGTTAAAGGAGAACGTTCAAACCCCATCACAAGGAAGCTAAAAATCTTGAAAAA
Source organism: Gorilla gorilla gorilla (assembly GCF_029281585.2). Taxonomy (NCBI): domain Eukaryota; kingdom Metazoa; phylum Chordata; class Mammalia; order Primates; family Hominidae; genus Gorilla; species Gorilla gorilla. The sequence goes on along the minus strand of NC_073236.2, from coordinate 32,368,945 downwards.
AGATTAGACAAATGGCTAACTAGAATAAACAGTGTAGAGAGTACTTTAAATGACCTGATGGAGCTGAAAACCATGGCACGAGAACTACGTGATGCATGCATAAGCTTCAGTAGCCAATTCAATCAAGTGGAAGAAAGGGTATCAGTGATAGAAGATGAAATGAATGAAATGAAGCAAAAAGAGAAGTTTAGAGAAAAAAGAGTAAAAAAACGAACAAAACCTCCAAGAAATATGGGACTATGTGAAAAGACCAAATCTACATTTGATTGGTGTACCTGAAAGTGACAGGGAGAATGGAACCAAGTTCGAAAACACTCTTCAGGATATCATGCAGGAGAACTTCCCCAACCTAGCAAGGCAGGCAAACATTTAAATTCAGGAAATACAGAGAACACCACAAAGATACTCCTTGAGAAGAGCAACCCCAAGACACATAATTATCAGATTCACCAAGGTTGAAATGAAGGAAAAAATATCAAGGGCAGCCAGAGAGAAAGGTCGGGTTACCCACAAAGGGAAGCCCATCAGACTAACAGCGGATCTCTCAGCAGAAATTCTATAAGCCAGAAGAGAGTGGGGGCCAATATTCAACATTCTTAAAAGAATTTTCAACCCAGAATTTCATATCCAGCCAAACTAAGCTTCATAAGTGAAGGAGAAATAAAATCCTTTACACACAAGCAAATACTGAGAGATTCTGTCACTACCAGGCCTGCCTTACAAGAACTCCTGAAGGAAGCACTCAACATGGAAAAGAACAACTGGTACCAGCCACTGCAAAAACATGCCAAATTGTGAAGACCATCGATGCTAGGAAGAAACTGCATCAACTAACGGGAAAAATAACCAGTTAACATCATAATGACTGGATCAAATTCACACATAACAATATTAACCTTAAATGTAAATGGGCTAAATGCCCCAATTAAAAGACATAGACTGGCAAATTGGATGAAGAGTCAAGACCCAGTGTGCTGTATTCAGGAGACCCATCTCACGTGCAGAGACACACATAGGCTCAAAATAAATGGATGGAGGAAGATCTACCAAGCAAATGGAAAGCAAAAAAACAGCAGAGGTTACAATCCTAGTCTCTGATAAAACAGACTTTAAACCAACAAAGATCAAAAGAGACAAAGAAGGCCATTACATAATGGTAAAGGCATCAATTCAACAAGAGCTAACTATCCTAAATATATATGCATCCAATACAGGAGCACCCAGATTCATAAAGCAAGTCCTTAGAGACCTACAAAGAGACTTAGACTCCCACACAATAATAATGGGAGACTTTAACACCCCACTGTCCATATTAGACAGATCAATGACACAGAAGGTTAACAAGGATATCCAGGAAGCAGACCTAATAGACATCTACAGAACTCTCCACCCCAAATCAACAGAACATACATTCTTCTCAGCACCACATCGCACTTATTCCAAAGTTGACCACATAGTTGGAAGTAAAGCACTCCTCAGCAAATGTAAGAGAAAAGAAATCACAACAAACTGTCTGTCAGACCACAGTGCAATCAAACTAGAACTCAGGATTAAGAAACTCACTCAAAACTGCTCAGCTACATAGAAACTGAACAACCTGCTCCTGAATGACTACTGGGTAAATAACAAAATAAAGGCAGAAATAAAGATGTTCTTTGAAACCAATGAGAACAAAGACACAACATACCAGAATCTCTGGGACACATTTAAAGCAGTGTGTAGAGGGAAATTTATAGCACTAAATGCCCACAAGAGAAAGCAGGAAACATCTAAAATCGACACGCTAACATCATAATTAAAAGAACTAGAGAAGGAAGAGCAAACAAATTCAAAAGCTAGCAGAAGGCAAGAAATAACTAAGATCAGAGCAGAACTGAAGGAAACAGACACACAAAAAAAACCTTCAAAAAAATCAATGAATCCAGCAGCTCATTTTTTGAAAACATCAACAAAATTGATAGACTGCTAGCAAGACTAATAAAGAAGAGAGAAGAATCAAACAGATACAATAAAAAATCACCACCAATCCCACAGTAATAGAAACTACCATCAGAGAATACTATAAACACCTCTACACAAATAAACTAGAAAATCTAAAAGAAATGGATAAATTCCTCGACACATACACCCTCCCAAGACTAAACCAGGAAGAAGTTGAATCGCTGAATAGACCAACAACAGGCTCTGAAATTGAGGCAATAATTAATAGCTTACCAACCAAAAAAAGTCCAGGACCAGACAGATTCATAGCCAAATTCTACCAGAGGTAAAAAGAGGAGCTGGTACCATTCCTTCTGAAACTATTCCAATCAATAGAAAAAGAGGGAATCCTCCCTAACTCATTTTATGAGGCCAGCATCATCCTGATACTAAAGCCTGGCAGAGACACAACCAAAAAAAAAGAGAATTTTAGACCAATATCCCTGATGAATGTCGATGCAAAAATCCTCAATAAAATACTGGCAAACCAAATCCAGCAGCACATCAAAAAGCTTATCCACCACGATCAAGCCAGCTTTATTCCTGGGATGCAAGGCTGGTTCAACATACGCAAATCAATAAACATACTCCATCACATAAACAGAACCAAATGTCAAAACCACATGATTATCTCAACAGATGCAGAAAAGGCCTTCAACAAAATTCAACAGCGCTTCATGCTAAAAACTCTCAATACACTAGGTATTGATGGAACGCATCTCAAAATAATAAGAGCTATTTATGACAAACCCACAGCCAATATCATACTGAATGGGCAAAAACTGGAAGCATTCCCTTTGAAAACTGGCACAAGACAGGGAAGCCCTCTCTCACCACTCCTATTCAACATACTGTTGGAAGTTCTGGCCAGGGCAACCACGCAAGAGAAAGAAATAAAGGGTATTCAATTAGGAAAAGAGGAAGTCAAATTGTCCCTGTTTGCAGATAACATGATTGTATATTTAGAAAACCCCATCGTCTCAGCCCAAAATCTCCTTAAGCTGATAAGTAACTTCAGCAAAGTCTCAGGATACAAAATCAATGTGCAAAAATCACAAGCATTCTTATATACCAATAACAGACCAACAGACAGCCAAATCATGAGTGAACTCCCATTCGCAATTGCTACAAAGAGAATAAAATACCTAGGAATCCAACTTACAAAAGATGTGAAGGACCTCTTCAAGGAGAACTGCAAATCACTGCTCAATGAAATAAAAGAGGACACAAACAAATGGAAGAACATTCCATGCTCACGGATAGGAAGAATCAGTATCGTGAAAATGGCCATGCTGCCCAAGGTAATTTACAGATTCAATGCCATCCCCATCAAGCTACCAATGACTTTCTTCACAGAATTGGAAAAAACTACTTTAAAGTGCATATGGAGCATATGGAACCAAAAAAGAGCCCGCATTGCCAAGACAATCCTAAGCCAAAAGAACAAAGTTGGAGGCATCATGCTACCTGACTTCAAACTATACTACAAGGCTACAGTAACCAAAACAGCATGGTACTGGTACCAAAACAGAGATATAGACCAATGGAACAGAACAGAGCCCTCAGAAACAACACCACACATCTACAACCATCTGATCTTTGACAAACCTGACAAAAACAAGAAATGGGGAAAGGATTCCCTATTTAATAAATGGTACTGGGAAAACTGGCTAGCCATATGTAGAAAGTGAAACTGGATCCCTTCCTTACACCTTATACAAAAATTAATTCAAGATGGATTAAAGACTTAAATGTTAGACCTAAAACCATAAAAACCCTAGAAGAAAACCAAGGCAATACCATTCAGGTCATAGGCATGGGCAAGGACTTCATGACTAAAACACCAAAAGCAACGGCAACAAAAGCCAAAATTGACAAATGGGATCTAATTAAACTAAAGAGCTTCTGCATGGCAAAAGAAACTACCATCAGAGTGAACAGGCAACCTACAGAATGGGAGAAAATTTTTATAAGCTACCCATCTGACAAAAGGCTAATATCCAGAATCTACAAAGAACTCAAACAAATTTACAAGAAAAAAATCAAACTACCCCATCAAAAAGTGGGCAAAGGATATGAACAGACACTTTTCAAAAGAAGACATTTATGCAGCCAACAGACACATGAAAAAATGCTCATCATCACTGGTTTTGCAAATCAAAATCAAAACGAGATACCATCTCACACCAGTTAGAATGGCAATCATTAAAAAGTCAGGAAACAACAGGTGCTGGAGAGGATGTGAAGAAACAGGAAGGCTTTTACACTGTTGGTGGGGCTGTAAACTAGTTCAACCATTGTGGAAGATAGTGTGGCGATTCCTCAGGGATCTAGAACTAGAAATACCATTTGACCCAGCCATCCCATTACTGGGTATATACCCAAAGTATTATAAATCATGCTACTATAAAGACACATGCACACATGTTTACTGCGGCACTATTCACAATAGCAAAGACTTGGAATCAACCCAAATGTCCATCAATGATAGACTGGATTAAGAAAATGTGGTACATATATACCACGGAATACTATGCAGCCATAAAAAAGATGAGTTTCATGTCCTTTGTAGGGACATGAAGCTGGAAACCATCATTCTGAGCAAACTATCGCAAGGACAGAAAACCAAACACCGCATGTTCTCACTCATAGGTGGGAACTGAACAATGAGAACACTTGGACACAGGGTGGGGAACATCACACACTGGGGCCTGTGGTGGGTTGGGGGCAGTGGGGGAGGGATAGCATTAGGAGATATACCTAATGTAAATGACGAATTAATGGGTTCAGCAAACCAGCGTGACACATGGATACCTATGTAACAAACCTGCACATTGTGCACATGTACCCTAGAACTTAAAGTATAATTAAAAAAGAAAGAAAGAAAACATGAATATAATACATAAACATATGGGGACCTTGCCAGAGAAATAAAAATTATTATTATTATTATTTTATTTATTTATTTTTTTTGAGACGAGTCTTGCTCTTTCACCCAGGCTGGACTGCAGTGGTGATATCTCGGCTCAGGGCAAGCTCCACCTCCCAGGTTCACCCCATTCTCCTGCCTCAGCCTCCCGAGTAGCTGGGACTACAGGCGCCTGCCACTGTGCCCAGCTAATTTTTTGTATTTTTAGTAGAGACGGGGTTTCACCATGTTAGCCAAGATGGTCTCAATCTCCGGACCTCGTGATCCGACCACCTCAGCCTCTCAAAGTGCTGGTATTACAGGCGTGAGCCACCGTGCCCGGCCAAAAATTATTTTTAAAATTAAAAAAAAAAAAGTTGTAGCAGTCATTCAAATATCATTGAGATATAAATGTGTCTAAACTATGCTGCCCAACATAAACATGATCCAAGCCGTAAGCAGAAGCCATATATATAATTTCAAATGTTCTCATAGATGCATTTTGAAAAGTTTTTTTAAAAAGTTTATTTAGTGATGTGTTTTATTAACCCAATATGTCCAAACATTATCATTTAAAATGTAGTCAATAATATTTTTGAGATATTTTATATTCTTTTTTTGTACTAGGTCTTTGAATTCTGGTGTGTATTTGATAATTAGAGCACATCTCAATAGCCACATATTACGTGCTCAATAGCCAGGCCCGCTAGTGACTAGTGGCTGCTGTATGGGACAGCACAGATCTAAACCTTGAAGTCCACTCAACACCTTTTCTAATGACAAAACACATGGTTTTTATCCAGCATTTAAATGATTAATTATGGCTTTAAAGCAGAAGGCAAGTTCTAGTGCATTAACACAACTGATTCTGTATTTGAGGGTTTTTTCCCGATTTATTTCCAAGCCATGGCTCTAGCAACGTTGTATTAGAAGCTTTGATATGAAATTTTAAATATAATGTTTCATCTCTTCTGACTCACACTTTTTGAGACTTATATACCAAAAGTTACATAAAATCATTTTTTACTGTAGAACTACAGGCGAAATGCAAATCAGCAGGTTCAAGAATCCTACACTCAGAGACCACTAGGCATGACTGCCCTAGCCCATGACCCTGAACTCTGCCTGCCTGCCTGCTTGTCCACAAAACAGGAAAGGCCATCTCTGCATCATCCCTAGTGCTTAGCATAGCACCCAGCTCACAGAAGGCATCCAATCAGAATTTGATGAGCACTAAACCTGGACCTGAGTCAGAACTGAAACACCTAAATGCATCAATGAATTCCCTATGAGGAACTAATGTTCCCACTCCTCCAAACCCTACTACTCACTCAGGTGTTATTTCCCGTTTCCAATGTGCTCTCCCCACCGTAAATTATTCCTGGAACAGGCCTGTGCTCACAGTAGCCTGTGTGCCTTGACTATTCTTATTTCTCCAAGAGCCTCATCGTTCTTAAATCTAACATAAGCCTTTTACATTCTGGTGTTTCCAAGATGAGTTCAACTAAAGATGAACAAAAATAGAGAGGACAGAACTGTTATAATTTCTCTGCTTTATCATCAACAAATGGTAAGAGTTTTAAAGTTACCTTTGGGTTGTTTCTTCATCTTGATATGCGTCCTTTTAAATCTTAATGAAATATCATGGAATACTGGAGGGTAAAAACATAAACACAAAAGGATTAGGTATGTGGCTTTAATGAGCCTTTGCAAATATCACAAAGCAATGTATACTAGCCTCAACAGCCAGCACATATTGACCAAAGATAAATGGTAAGCTCTGATTTCATTCATTTTAGTAACCTTCTTAGGAGATTTGTTTTCACACTTCATTTATTTGTAAGAATGTAATAAGAGAGAAACACAAAGATACCTATAGAGATACATTGTCACACAGACTTTAACAAATGTAATCCTGCAAATTAAAAAAAAAAAATAGATTATCACTCACTTGTATGGTCTTCATATCGTTCTATATAATGCAAATGGTGAACTGCTCTGTTCTTTGCCTGAAAGGAAAATGTTTTTCTTAACTCTATTGTTGAAATTTACATCTTTTCAAGGATTCCAAAAACACTTTTAATAAAAATGTTTCATTATCAAAAATTCACTTACGCAAAAAGGTTAGTATATACTTCTAAAACATAAGGACTTATTTTTTAAAACTCTTAACTACAATATCACTATCACCCCTAAAAAAATTAACAATAATTCCTGGCTAGGAATGGTGGCTCACATCTATAATCCCAGCACTTTGGGAGGCCGAGGCAGGCCAATCACTTGAGATCAGGAGTTCGAGACCAATCTGACTAACATGGAGAAACCCCATCTCTACCAAAAATACAAAAGTTAGCTGGGTGTGGTGGTGGGCACCTGTAATCCCAGCTACTTGGGAGGCGGAGGCAGGAGAATCACTTGAATTCAGGAGGCGGAGGTTGCAGTGAGCCGAGATCGTGCCACTGCACTCCAGCCTGGGTGACAAGAGTGAGACAACATCTCAAAAAAAAAAAAAAAAAAAATAACAATTCCTTAGTATCTTCAAACATTCTGTCAGTGTTCAAACTTCCACAATTGTCTCATAACTTGGCTAGACAATTACAAATCTGATAAAAAATGGTGCAAAGGAATATAAGTATTTTATGAGCTAATTAACCCTTGACAGCAAGCCTCATGGGAAGGTTCTGGGACAAATTATTATTGTTTTGTGGTTCCGACTGTGTCTGGCATATAACTTACTAATCTTTTACTGAGTGTCAACAAAGAAAAAAAATGTACATACTTTCCTGAAAGCATCCATCCGATCAGTAGCTTTCCCAATAGAAAAACCTTTAAACAAAAAAGCAAAAATAAGAAAAGAGACAGAAATTTGGCCCATGTGGTTTTTGCCACATTTCAAGTTTCTGCTCCTACAATATTTCATAGCACTTCATCTTTCCACCACCCACAAAAGACTTGCTATACAAAACCAGTAACAGGCTGGGTGTAATGATTCACATCCGTAATCTCAGCACTTTAGGAGCCTGAGGTGGGAGGATCGCTTGAGCCCAGGAGTTTGAGACCAGCCTGAACAACACAGCAAGACTCTGTCTCTATTAAGAACAAAATTTAAAAAATTAGCCAGGCATGCTGGTGCATGACTGTGGTCCCAACTACTCAGGAGGCTGAGATGGGAGGATTACTTGAGTTTAGGAGTTTGAGGGTACAGTGAGCTATGACTGTGCCACTGCACTCCAGATAGAGCAAGACCCTGCCTCAAAACAAAAAAAAACCTAACAATAACAAAGCACGAGGCTAGAGATCTGTTTTGAAGCATTCTGGAAATAACAAATTTAGATGTATTTATAAAATCCAAGGTTAGATGCTGCCTTTCAAAAATAGCTAGATAAAATACACTCAATTCAAAAAAAACTAAATATGCTTTAAATGAATTAGGCAAATCACTTTGAACATTTAAAGATAGATTAAAATAATCAGAAAGGGGCCAGGTGCAGTGGCTCACGCTTTGGGAGGCCAAGATGGACAGATTGCTTGAGCTCGAGTTCAAGATGAGCCTGGGCAACATAGTGAGACCCCATCTCTACAAAAAATATAAAAATTAGCCAGGCATAGTGGTAGGTGCCTGTAATCCTTGCTACTCAAAAGGCTGAGATGGCAGGATCACTTGAGCTCAGAAGGTTGAGACTGCAGTAAGCCGTGATGGTGCAACTATACTCCATCCCGGGTGACAGAGCAAGACCCTGTCTCAGGAAGGAAAAAAATATCAGAAAGGTTGGGAAAAAACATCCACTACTATAGAGTAAAACCATGATTTCAATGGAACTTCGAATGGAATTCAGATTTTAATTAGCCAGGAAACCAAATCAATGACTCTTTAGTTTATGAACACTTCACTATGAAATACAGTTTACCAGCAGTTACAGAGATACTGCCATTATCTGCTGCCACTGTATTTTGTTTTGAACAACGTATTTTGTTTTTAAATTATACATGGGAAAATAACATAAAACAATACTGCTCTATAAGATACAAGGGACCTCTGAGACCTGGGACAAAAGAGGATGTGAATGCCAATTCCTAGTTTAAACAAAACAAATTAAACCATGGAAGTCCTAGGGGAAAACATGGGGAAACTTACTAACATTTACAATCTTCAAATGAGGCTTTCTAAGCAAGACACAAACCCGAAGTGATAACTAATTTATAACCCTGTAGTGATACAAGACTGATAAATTTGCCACAGAGCTTAAAACTTCTGTGTGGAAAAAAATTAAAACCTAAGTCAAAATATCTGACTGACAAAGGGCTAATGTCCTTAACTTACAAAGAGCTTATACCATTCAATAAGAAAAATAATAACCACCCAATAGAAAAATGGGCAAAGCATATAACGAACAGATCTCAAAAAGGAAATAACAACAGCCAATAAACATGTAAAATGGTGTTCAAGCTCTCATAATTTAAAAAATGCAAATCAAAACTGAGAGATTTGTTTCACAGATCATACTGACAATCAGTAAGGTCTGATGAAACCCGAAGCTGGCAAGGGTGAGATGGTGTAGAGGAACACAGACATTGATGCAACCTTTTGTGGGGAGGCAATCTAGGAATATTTATCAGCACTTAAAATACATATAACCTTGGGGCAGCAATTTTACTGCAAGAAGTTTCCCCTATTGATATACTTGCAGAAGTAAAACAAATTACACATACACGAACTGTACAGTTTTTTATAATTAGTAAAAATTTGGAAACAACTTAAATATTCAGCAGTAGGGAAAAGGTTACAAAAATTATCCATGCACAATGGAACACTTTGCAACCAGTACAACGAATCAAGGAGAATGTTTATGTTAATCTGAGTATTAATATCTCTGAATATAATACTATGTAAGAAAATCAAGGTGCAAAATTATGGCTATAATGTGATCCCTTTATGTGAATGTTTTTAAAGATGTATGATAATAATATGAACATAAAATTTAGGAAAATTACAAAAGTAGCTGTTAGGCCTGGTTTCCTTTGGCCACATACTATATATATATGTATTACTTTTGTTAAATGTCAGTATGGGCTAACTAGGCCATTTTCCTGTGTTCTTTTCCTTCAATAGACATGAATACATTTCAAAAACAGGTGTCCACTATGGTAACTATACATAGGAGAAAATTTAAATCATCAGCAAACCTACTAATTGGAGTAAACACTATTAACCTTTACAGTGTATAGTTTTCCAGTCTTTTCTTGGCACATAAATATACTTTTAAAAAAGAAAATAACAAAACTAGGATTTTATATGGTCTTATATAACGTTTTTGTGTTTTTTTTTTAACTTAGCATTATTTTAAAAGTAATTTCCCATAATTCTTTAATGGATACAGAATATTACAGTGTATGGCTACACTGTTTTTATAACCATGGCCCTATTGAATATTTAGTGTTTTTCTCCCTAATTTTCCACTATTATACATAATAAAATAATGTCTTCAGCCTTTTATAATATTCCTTTTCCTCAGAGGAAAAGGCAAGTACAGTAGAATCTATTCTCTCTTTTCTCTCTAAGGGAAGTCACGGACTTACCACAAGCTTTGTGAACCCAAACCACTAAAAGGTTTAATCAATGGAAAAAGTCCGGCCAGCAGCATGAGCCCATGGGCTCCACAGCACGGCCCGTTCCACGCCTTTCCCTGCACACCACCGCCACTGTGATGCCATCACTCCCCATTCACCTGCAGCTCCTTTTCCGTTCCCCACAGCCACCAGGACACGGATCGACTTCTTTCTTCCCTCTTTCGCAGTCATAGTGAAAACGTTTCTTACCTAAAAGGCAAAATGTCTCATAGATATTGCACATTAAGAAAATCTGAAGGAGGGAACTGGAGGGAGCCGCCTTCCTTGCAGGCATACACGGTGAACAGGCACACACAGAGAACAGGCACACCATCCTCCAACTCCTGAGCACAAGTAACAGCCTTTTTCCAAACAAAACCTCCTCCTGGACTGCTTCAGGAAGAAAACAGAAATGAGACTTTCTCTTCATTTCACAGGCTTATGAGGTTTAACTGAGAAAACCTTTAAAGGAATTTGACATTATACATCTCGATATACCCTATCTTAATGAATGTATTACAAGAAAGAAAAAAGTTGCTGATCAAACTTTGATGTAATTTATCACTGATTATAAGATGTAGCCCAATGTCAGAGATGTTAAAATGTGAGGAAAATGTACACCTCAGAAATTATCATATGCAGTATATAGACATAACCAGCACAGGGCTGGCCTCTACGCTAAGGATTAACATATTTGGAAATACCTGCTTATTCTGTGTATTTTTTTTCTGTGTATTTAAAAGGCCAGGAACAGCCGGGCACAGTGACTCACGCCTGTAATCCCAGCACTTCGGGAGGCCGACGCGGACGGATCACGAGGTCAGGAGATCGAGACCATCCCGGCTAACACGGTGAAACCTCGTCTCAACTAAAAATACAAAAAATTAGCCGGGTGTGGTGGCAGGAACCTGTAGTCCCAGCTACTCGGGAGGCTGAGGCAGGAGAATGGCGTCAACCCGGGAGGTGGAGCTTGCAGTGAGCCGATACCACTGCACTCCAGACTGGCAACACAGCAAGACTCCGCCTCAAAAAAAAAAAAGGCCAGGAACTATTGAACTGTTAACTAAACTGCTTACATGGCAGCTGGCTCTCTGGTGCATAGCTGTCTCTTCCCCATAAAATGGGGTTAAAAGAAAAGGGAGCTTGAATCCACCTCTGTGGATCTTATAGAAAATCACCCACATATATACGAATTCTTCAAAGAGATTAACTTCCAAAAGCTGTAAGTGGGAATACCAAAGACATAATATGTGTAAACATTTTAAATCCTACAGTGCAATTGATATTGAGGAAACAATACATATATTCAGAGGCTCAATCACAAACTCAATAAATGATTATTCCACATGGTATTTAACACTGAGCATTCAGTGCCAGCTCAAAGGGAAGTTGGCTATTTTAGAGAATGCTCCGCAAAGTGACTATAGTTTACCTGATACAGACTTTAGTTTCAAGGGCCTGTGAGCAACCCAGAGACCATTTCCCCATCAAGAACCAGACAGGCACCACAACTCTTAAGCTTTCTACTCTGCCCAGGGCTCCCTGTAATCCCAGATCCCTGCATAGACTGCTAGACACAGCTGGTTTATAATTCAAACATAGACTCCCAATGCTACTTTAGCCTTAGGAAGGAGATAATTTAAACCTCATCTCCAAATCCTGTAGTTAACAATACCACCTTATGAGACCTCAGTGGCAGCTCCCCCCCCCCCCAAAGAGAGTAGTAGTCAGAAGAGCCAGTATCAAATAACTGAAATTAAAGTTGCATAATTTTCCTTACCCAGATCAGCTGTGTGTCAGAAATAGTCATGCATCCAAGGCCTTCCCTTACAGTTCCTCTTGCCCTGTCCCTGCCCCACCCACCCCAACCTCTCCAAAGGCTTAACCAGGTATTTAATTCTGCATGCCTACCTCAAGTATCCTGCTATCAAAATCCTCATATGTTTCTGTAGGGAGAAAAGAAACAGGGATTCAGATGAAATGTGTGTACACAACTAACATGAAAGCATTTTCAACACAGGCACCATCACAGACCTTTCGGGGAGAAAGAATCTCAGATCTTTTGGTCCCACTCTCAAGGCCATGCTCCAGTCACCCCTCATCACTAGAGACTGCTCCACCAGTAAGTTCATAAACTCAGTCACTGATCTCCCCACCTGCACCCTCCTCCCCATCCATCTCTCATCAGCTCCTGGCCCCTCCAGACCCTGGATCCCTGCTCTCCCTTCTCCTTCCCTCCCTCTCACGGCCTCTCCCCCTAGGCCAAGACACCACAGTCCATCATTTCCACCAAACCTTGTGATGCCCTCAACCCCTTCACCCTTTGCTCTCTCCACCACACTAGCCAGGCCTGAATCCATGCAGCTCTCTGGCCACTCCTGACCTGCTGGGTGCTGCTGGAAAGAAGTCAAAGTATGCATACACAGGGCCCACTAAAAATCCATGAACCCCAATTCCGTCAAGTCCTCCCTGCTGCCAGCTGGCCTTTATGTCCTTTCGGTTAGGTCTCTCTCAGTTCACCACTGCAGCCATTTCAAAGACTCCCTACGTTCTTTTATTTTTTAAAGATTTTTATCACAGACAATTTCAATCAAACAAAAATAGAACAGCAGAAAGCTTATGTATACATTAGTCAGCTTCCACACGCATCAACTTACAGCCAATCTTTCCTCTAAACTCTGCTCAACTCTCACTCCATTGGATAATTTTGAAGCCAGTTTCAGATACTCTACCTTTTCATAAAGAAATAATCTGGAGGCCATAATCATCAATGTCCCCATCTCACTCTCCGCAGATGATTCCACCTCTTCCTTACAGACCAACTGCGGCCACATCACACAACACCCCCACCTACCTTTCCACTACAACCCCACAGGCTCACCTGATTCTGTGCCCTGCCCTTCCTTCTGTGAGCAAGTGAAGCCACTTCTCCAGACTCTGGATCTGGGCTGTCATTAGGGACTTGGTTCATGGATTTTGTTCTCTCCCTTCCATACCTTCATCCTCCTGACTGAAGCATTTTGATCAGTTCTAAGCATGTTCTTTGGAATCTCTCCCCTCCAGTTTCAACCTCTCCCCTCCTCTTTAAGCCAAACTTCTTAAGAAAGCGGCGAAACTCTTACCTATTTCCTCTTCTCCCACTCATTGACAAGAACACGTCTCTTGGATGATTTTTACTGCTTTACATACTCAAGGAGGGCTGGGGGAAACTTTGTTTTCAAATTTGGCCTAAGTATTTTCAATTTTTGCTTCATTTGTGTTTTTATAGGGTTAACATGACAACTATCTGCTTTGCTGATTTCTAGTACAGAAACAGCATTCCCAAGCCATGCTGCTCCACAGGTGCCCGTGTGGCCACCTGTGTTTTGGAAACAGTGTATCCTATAGGCAGCTCCTGTAGGTCCACGGTGCACATCCCCACGTTTAAGGATCTGAGAAGGTACATGATAAATACCAGGAACCCAGTGCTTTCTATCCTGTTAGTGGAATACTTCTGCACTCCACAAAATATAGTTGGGATATTGATGTGATATGTTATTTCAAAGATGTTCAAATCTTTTTTGGAAAAAGGTAGTATAAACAGACAAGTAATAACACCATTTCAAGGAAATTCTAAACTACAAGTACTCTCTGTCACAAAGGCAAACAAAACCAGGAGTTTGCTACCTCCACAGGGACCAGGGTCAGGGGGGCCAAGACTGATGCCTCCCCATGAGTTTCCACTCCATCCTCGCTCCCGTTTAACCTTCATCTTCTTCTTTCGGTCCCACTCTTCTCTCTGCTGGATCATGTCTGCCTCCACCTTCTCCTGCTCTTCCTTGCTTCTTTGGGCAATGGTCCGCACTGCTCCGTTTTTCATTAGAGGGACATTCAGTCCAGGCCATAGAAAACCATAACGCCCTGAAGGTTTAAAAATATAAATAATAATTTTTTTAAAGCACTCATTTTTCAAGTGTTAAAATGTCAGGCAATGCATGTACAGATAATGATGACACACTGTTCACTGGAGCTTAAGCTAACATTATTAACTTGGTAGGTCACTTGGCACAATCAAAATTTTAAATATACTTCATGGTATTACCTAGAGAAACACTCACATACAGGTACAAGGCATATGGATGCTTGGACAAGGACGTCCACTGAAACGTTATTTGCAAAGGCAAGAAATGCAACTAATACAAATGTCCAGCAATTATGGACTGGTTAAATGAACCACAGTGTCTCCAGCATAGGAAACACTCTGCACTAAATCAAAAGAACAAGGTAACTCTCTAGGTTCTGATGTGGAATGATTTCCAAGACCTATTATTAAGTGAAAAAAGTAAACTGTAAAACAGCATGTACCATGTGATATAATCTAAATTTTTTTTAAAAAAGAAGATATCTATTTCTTTTTAGGTATTTATATATAAATTAATAACAATTTAATACATAGTACCTTTTGTATTAATCTTTTTAGGTATTTATGTATAAATACCTAAAATTTAATACATAAATACCTTTTTAGGCATTTATGTATTAAAAAACTGAAGGAAACACACCAATATGAGGCCAGTGGTTTCCTTGAGGGAGACAATAGGATTGAAGAAGGTAGAAGAAGCATCCAGGGGGACTTCAAGTTTCTCTATAATCTACATTTTTTACTGAGAAAGTATAAATACATGATTCTTATAATTTAAAAAAAAGTGTTAAAAAATAAGATATAAGTAATAAAGAAAAATATCCAAGTAGACACGCGATGCTGGAAGTGTGGTGCCAGGTGTTTTCTTTATCCCTGAAGGCCACTACTATCAAAGATGGTTTGTCAGCAAGCACAGGACAAGACGGGCTGATTGAAGTACAATACACTATTTTTACTCTTCCAAAAGCATGAGTATAAACAATCACGCGTTCTAGGTGTCAACAAACTAAGGCCCACAGGCCAACTCAGTTCGTGACTTGTTTTTGTAAATGAAATTGTACTGGAACATAACGATGCCTATTCGACTGTGTGTTATCTGTGGCTGTTTCTGTGCTACAACAGAAGAGTTGAGCAGTTGCAAAACAGACTATGTAACTCACAAAGCCAGAAACATTTACTATCTTCCCTTTGCAGGGAATATTCGCCAACTCTCCATTTAGTCTCTATTTTATCACTAATTATAACCTATTTGAGGGCAGGCACTATTATAGGAGATGACACCTAGGGACATTTAATGCTTGCTGAATGAACAAATCCATTTCTATGGGATTTTCCTCCCCCAGAATCCTGGGGCAATGAGTAAGTCAACTGGTTGAATTCTAAAACCACAGATCGTAGTGCCCTTCATAAGAAATGTTTTGATGCTTCTAGTTTGTAAAATATCTATAAAATCTGGGGTAAGAAACTTACAAAGCACTTTAGCTATTTTTATAAATAAGTTTACCTTCACCAATGATCTGACCCCTGTTCAGATCCTTTCTTTTCTTCTTTTTAGTTCTTTTGCCTCTTCCTTTTTTTGCTCCAGCACCAGTCTCTGCTAAAGCGCCTTTCCACAGCTCATCTGCAGTCACTGTAACGAAACAGGGTTTCTTTTCTTAATTCTGTACTTTTCAAGCAATGGTCTATGATCTCCTATTGAATAATAAGAGAAGTGGAGGTCAGCTTACAGCTTTACCCATGCATCACTGAGGTAATGAAAGCAAAATTAAATCATCCTTTGCACACATCAAACGGTTACACTTGGAAAGCCCAAGAAGAGACAATTCTATTACTTTCCTCCACAAAACTCTCACTAAATATTTTATTTTTCCCTCTAACTGCTTAAAAGCCAGCATTCAAATCTCAGTTACTTACCAATAGGTTCGTTTCCCTGACATTTTATCAACCATGATATAGGCGTCTTCCCTGTCCTCTTGCCTCCATTATAACCACTAAGATAACTAATAACTATCCTTCCTAAGTATAAGTTTTCTAGTCCAAACAAGAATCAACATTTCAATCTGAACCCATAAATCTGGAACACAATCTATGGTTATAAAATCAACTGTTGGCCAGGTACAGTGGCTCATTCCTGTAATCCCAGAACTGTGGGAGACTGAGGCAGGAGGATCACTTGAGGCCAGAGTTGGAGGCCAGACTAGACAACATAGTGAGATTCCATCTCTACTAAAACTTCAAATATTAGCCAGGTGTGGTGGCATGTGCCCATGGTCCCAGCTACTGGGGAGGCTGAGGTGGGAGGGTCGCTTGACCCCAGGAGTTTGAGATTACTATAATCATGCCACTGCACTCCAGCCTTGGGGACAGAGTGAGACCCTGCCTTCAAAAAAATAATTGTTCCATTACCAATTTCTTTAATAAAGAATCGGAACCACAAAATGTTACAACAGTAAAAAATCTAAGACACATTTATATCTATATAACTGAAATACTAAAGAAATTCTAGAAGATAAATGAGTACCTTCCTTCTCTTATGAATGCTTAGAGTTTAAAACTTCTACCTACTTGCTTCCTGCAAGGTCTTAGGCTGATCCTCCAGGTAGATAACACGAAAAGAGAAAAATGTTTTAGGGTTATAATACTTTTAAATGCTTTATATCTGTATAGCATCCAATTTTTCAAAAACACACACATACATCACAGCTGGTCTTCGTAAGTGAGGCTCAGGGAAGTGAGATTCCACATCACATGTTGTTTTGGACATCCCTGATCAGAACAAAGGATTCGGCTCAACTTTAAGCCAACTCTAATTCACCTTAAAGGACCACAGGCTCAAAATAAAAGTACCAGCCTCCAACCAAACTCTCACTAAGGATTTGATTTTTCTCCCTAAGTGCTAAAAAATGGTGGTACCTATAAACGCCATGGAAAACTTGAAAGTTCACTTGTAATGCAGGCATACTAAGAGGCCAATCAATCACAGAGTTTTCTTTCACTTAGAATCAGAACTCTTAAATCACTCATTAAGATGAAGAGAGACTCAATTTTAAAAAGAACTTGACATTGAGACAAAAATGTAAAAAGACTGAATTAAGAGTTTAGCTCTTTTATATATATATAGTAAGAGGAAAATAAAATATCTAACTATATTTGAAAAAGACAGCAAGTCATTAGTTAACCTTTGAATGCCATTATGCTATTAAAAATGTTTTTAATACTTTTTCAAATTATAAAATAGTTATTTTTAAAAATCTGGAAAATACAGAATGCAAAAATAATCATAATCCCATTACCATTGTTAGATAAGAATGTATATTCTGCCTTTTTCTTTATGCATGCATACATAGTATATATTTAAGCAGAATTATACCATATGCACATTTGTATCCCGTTTTTTTAATTTAATATTACATTGTGAGTCTCTTCCCATATTCTTAAATATTATTCATCAACATAATTTTGTAATGGCTGCAAGGTGAATTAAGTTCTTTTAACAGAGATTTTACTATTTTTACCTCAGGTCTAAGATTCTAAATAACCTAAAAGGCTAGTTAGAATACATCTACTATCATTTCAATTCTTTCTGTCATTTTTCCACAAGGGTGCAGTTAGGTTAATATATACACCTATTAACTATAAAATATTAAGTTCATGTTTTTTTTTTTGGAGATGGAGTCTCACTCTTGTCGCCCCAGATGGAGTGCAATGGCACGATCTCGGCTCACTGCAACCTCCGCCTCCCGGGTTCGAGAGATTCTCCTGCCTCAGCCTCCCGAGTAGCTGGGATTACAGGTGCCTGCCACCACGCCCAGCTAATTTTTATATTTTTAGTAGAGACAGGGTTTCACCATATTGGTCAGACTGGTCTCCAACTCCTGACCCCAGGTGACAAGCCCACCTCAGCCTCCCAAAGCGCTAGGATTACAGGCATTGAGTCACTGCACTCGGCCTCATGTTATGAATATATATACACACACACACATACATAAATCCACTGTAGTGTCTAATCTTATACACGGAGTTATTTCCCTCTTAATCATGCTAAGTAACACAGATTGCTAATTTGAATCAAAGGGATTTAAACAGTGGATCCTCTACAGAAAACAGATAGGTTTATAAGATTCAATATTCATAGGAAATCATTTTTGAAAAAGTGTGTCCTTCTGTTTCTTGGAGATTCAGAAATCAAAGACCATTTCCTACTGAAACAGCAAAAACTAGCCCCATGCTAGTTTCAACTGAGTTGGCCCAACTGGAGCAAATCTTACTGTGACTTGGAGCCATAAACCCACACAAGTACTGAGTCAGGCCAGGCGCAGTGGCTCACGCCTGTAATCCCAGCACTTTGGGAGGCTGAGACAGGCAGATCACGAGGTCAGGAGATCGAGACCATCCTGGCTAACAAGGTGAAACCCCATCTCTACTAAAAATACAAAAAAATTAGCTGGGCGTGGTGGCGGGTGCCTGTAGTCCCAGCTACTTGGGAGGCTGAGGCGGGAGAATGGCATGAACCCAGGAGGTGGAGCTTGCAGTGAGCTGAGATTGTGCCACTGCACTCCAGCCTGGGCGACAGAGGGAGACTCTGTCTCAAAAAAAAAAGAAAAAAAAAAAAAAAAGTACTAAGTCATGTCACTGAGGAAGAAGAGGAAGAACACCAGTGAATGAAGAGAGTCCGAGGCAGGGGTGGGACAACCATGAAGGATGAGGTCTTGGAGAGTAAGGCCACCTCTAGAACAAGGCTTTTTAGAACAGGGAAAAGGCTATTAAAAAACAAAAATTCCCAGCCAGGTGCAGAGGCTCACACCTGTAATCCCAGCACTTTGGGAGGCCGAGGCGGGTGGATCACAAGGTCAGAAGATCGAGACCATCCTGGCTAACACGGTGAAACCCCATCTCTACTAAAAATACAAAAAATTAGCTGGGCGTGGTGGCACGCGCCTATAGTCCCAGCTACTCAAGAGGCTGAGGCAGGAGAATCGCTTGAACCCAGGAGGTGCAGGTTGCAGTGAGCCGAGATCACGCCACTGCATTCCAGCCTGGGCGACAAGAGCAAGACTCCGTCTCAAAAATAAATAAATAAATAAAAATAAATAAAAATTCCCAAGGCTTGTAAATCTGATATACCCACTAAAGTACAAAGTCAACTCTTAGAAAAAACTGGGGCTATGGATACTAAGAGGAGAGACTAATGGCCCCAACTCTATCCATCTCTCTTTTCTCTGTACTGGAATCTGTAGTTGCAACTAAGCCTATGTTGCTTAATCCTCTACCAAGTCTTTTCTGTGTTGTTGCTACACAAATGACCTACTAGGAGACTTCCAAATTAAAGTGAGCTGTATCCATACAATGAAATACTCTATGGTCATAACGTCGCACTGCAGAAGTCCACAGAAAAATGCAATATACATTAAAAAAAGCAGAAGGCCAGGCACGGTGGCTCACGCCTGTAATCCCAACACTTTGGGAGGCTGAGGCAGGTGGACCACAAGTTCAAGAGATCAAGACCATTGTGGCCAACATGGTGGAACCCCATCTCTACTAAAAATACAAGTATTAGCTGGGTGTGGTGGCACGTCCCTGTAGTCCCAGCTACTCGGGAGGCTGAGGCAGGAGAATCGCTCGAGCCCAAGAGGTGGAGACTGCAGTGAGCCGAGATCACACTACTGTACTCCGGCCTGGTGACAAAGCGAGACTCCACCTCCCAAAAAAAAAAAAAAAAAAAAAGGCAGCAAACTCAGTATTTCATAGTAGGAATACAGGTGATTATCTCTTTTTTATTTTTCTGTATTTACCAAATATTCTAAACTAATCATGAATTGCCTTTATAATCCTAATTTCTTTTTTTTTTCTTTTGGAGATGGAGTCTCGCTCTGTGGCCCAGGCTGGAGTGCAGTGGCACGATCTCAGCTCACTGCAAGCTCCGCCTCCCGGGTTCACGCCAATTCTCCTGCCTCAGCCTCCCAAGTAGCTGGGACGACCTGGGACTACAGGCGCCCGCCACCATGCCTGGCTAATTTTGTTTTTGTATTTTTAGTAGAGACAGGGTTTCACTGTGTTAGCCAGGATGGTCTTGATCTCCTGATCTTGTGATCGACCCGCCTCAGCCTCCCAAAGTGCTGCGATTATAGGCATGAGCCACTGCGCCCGGCCAATCCTAATTTCTTTTAATTTGCCTAATGCTGAGTTTTAAACTCAATCTCCATTTGTTACCTGACAAGCTAGTCTCAGTTCAGATTAGACTCTTTTAAATGCTATCACAAATAAGAGTAGTGTTAGTGAACAATATCTCCTTACAATTAACTTTTTCCAATTAGATGTCCTGTCTCCTCAACTAAGGCACAAATGAAAACATGAGTATATTCTTCGTGTGAATCTAAGTCAGCAAGAGATATGGGCCATGATTCAATACCCTTCAGGCCTCAGGTGCCCCAAACGAGGGGACTAAAGCAAACTAGTACTCCCCAGAATACAACTGGTAGCATGTGAGATGATTCTAGGATGTACATCAAGGAACATTTTCATTTTAACAGTACATTGTAAACTAATCACTAAAATCTTAATTCATGTAAAAAAGAAGAAAAATTCAGATATAAGAAATCCTTCTCCTGTTTCAAGAAACAGGAAGTTTGTGGCCATTCTACATACATTTAGTGAAGAAACTATATGGTCTATACTGCTGGCTCATCAGGTGACTGGGAGAAGAAATACAGCATTGTGTCTGCAGTGCACGGCTCAAGCTGGCGTAGGGATGGGTGTCTCTGGTTCCCAGTGATGGCAAATGGCCTGTAGGCAGATGGGTTAAACTTTGAGTTAGATGTTTCACAGCTGTGGAAAAACACTGCTAGCATCAAATAATCATTACTAACAAAAATAAGTCTCTAAAATCCTGAACTTTTAAGAATCAGATTTTTAGGACAGTCTTTCTTTTAAAAATAAAACTTTTGATCAATAACAACCTAAATGCCCAGCCTAGTTGGGAAAGTTATAGTTCATCCGCACAATGGGGGCAGCTGGGTAAAGAAAGAAGCAGATTTGTCCATACCGCGGTTTCAGCACTGCATTCGCTAACCTAGGTCAGCAGTCTACTCTGGGCAATTGGCGCCCTCTGCTGTAAACAGCCAGCAACGTATCGCTGTGGAAAGACCTGCAACTGGCCAGGTCAGAAGAGCAAGGTGCAGGAGAGCATGTACACTATCCTACTCTTCATGTTAAAAAACAAGGAGCGGGTGTGAATGCATTTTATAGACTAACCCAGAAGTATGTAAGAACCTGGAAACAACGGTTGCCTCTGGGGAAGAAATCTGATACATTTAAAACTGGGTATGAGGGACTTGCTTTTTTGTATTTTTTGGAATTGTTATCATCAAGCGCACATACTACTTAAAAAGTTTTTAAACATCCATGTCTTAGAGGCAGCATCTAATCAATTCATGGAGGGTAAAGTTCTGTGAGGAAGAGGGGAGGGTGAGAATTGGTGGATGTGAAGAAATGGGAACACTGCTAACAAAAACAGTGTACACACTCTTAAGCTTTGCATTTCAATAGAGAAACTAGTGACTCCAAGAGAAGTGATGAAGGGAATTAAAACAACCCTTGAGAAAAAAAAAAAAAAGATTTAAGAATATTAGGCTTGAAAAATAGAAAACCAAACAGTGACAACAACAGCTATTTTCAAGTCTATGTGAAGTTATGAAGAAGATGGTAATAGCTGCTTTATGGCCACAGAGGGCCATACACCAGCAATGATCTTACGTGGCAATAACAAGTAGTATTAAATGGTTACAGTAGGCTATCGAAATATCTCCATTGCATATAGACACTGAAAAATAAAGGAATAACCTCCCTTTAATTAAATTAGATGATCTTTAAAATCATTTAAATATCAAACTTAATTAAAAGGTTATTCCTCTTTTAATTAATTTAAATGATCTAATTAAATTAGATTATTTAATCCAATCCTTTCATTTTACAAAACAAACTTAGGCCTATGAGGTTAGGGACTTGCCAAAAGTCACAAGACTAGTTAGTAGGTGGGATTTAAACACTAATTCTAATTCCAGATGAATTACTCAACTGCACAGAGGCAGACAGATGACACACTGAGTTCCCTCTTAGCTCACTTAATGAATTAGTCAATAAAAAGTAGACAGGAAATACTGGCTTTTCATTTTTAAACTCAGGACTTCATCATTCTAAATTCCATCATGCAGCATACACTTTAGCTTTAGCTTTTCTTGTATGCTCCTTAATTTTCTTTTTTTTTTTTTTGAGACGGCGTTCTGCTCTTGTCACCCAAGCTGGATCGCAGTGGCGCGATGTCAGCTCACTGCAACCTCCACCTCCCAGGTTCAGCGATTCTCCTGCCTCAGCCTCCCAAGTAGCTGGGATTACAGGTGCCCACCACCACACCCAGCTAATTTTTGTATTTTTAGTAGAGACAGGGTTTCACCATGTTGGCCAGGCTGGTCTTGAACTCCTGACCTCATGATCCACCTGCCTCGGCCTCCCAAAGTGCTGGGATTACAGCCATGAGCCATCGCGCCTGGCCAGCTCTTTAATTTTCAACAAAATATCTTATTTAATATTAACATAAGTAACTTAATATTAAATATTAATATTTAATTATTAACTTAATATTAAATAAGATATTTAATCTTGTACTGTTTAGCACTGCAATCTCTGATATACTTCAAAAAGTGTAAAATCATTACTAATAAATTTAGAATTCTTTAACTTTTTTTGAAAGCCTGAAATACTTCTCCTATCTAATAATGTACCTTAAAAGGTCCAACTGTCAAAAGCAGAAAGAAATTGACTTTAGATTTGAGGAACAGTCACTTAAAATACACTGTTAAAACCAACTTTGTTTAAAACGTGTTATAATTTTTATAACAAGAGATGGCATCAGCTTATGCTGAATTACTCAGTTACAGATTATCAATGATCAATTACCAGTTTTGGTTTTGTTCTTATTCTCTGAATTATTATTAATTTCAGACCATGAAGTCCCCATCTCAGGAAACAATTGCCCTGGAATCCAAAATGGGCCAAGCCCAAAAAGCACCCTCGTGTGGCTCAAGTCAAAGACATGCAGAGTCCTTTGGGAAGCCAAGGCGGGTGGCTCACTTGAGGTCAGGAGTTCGAGGCCAGCCTGGCCAACATGGTGAAATCCCGTCTCTACTAAAAATACAAAAATTAGCTGGGTGTGGTGGAGCACGCCTGTAATGCCTATAATCCGAGCACTTTGGGAGGCCGATGAGGGCGGATCACTTGAGGTCAGGAGTTCGAGACCAGCCTAGCCAACATAGTGAAACCCCGTCTCTACTAAAAATACAAAAATTAGCTGGGTGTAGTGGCACATGCCTGTAGTCCCAGCTACTTGGGAGGCTGAGGCAGGAGAATCGCTTGAACCCAGGAGGCGGAGGCTGCAGTGAGCCAAGATCAAGCTATTGCACTCCAGCCTGGGCAACAGAGCAAGACTCCATCTCAAAAAGAAAAAAAAAAAAAAGAAACATAGTCTGACCTCAAGGAGGGTTTTGTTTCAGCATTTACGGTTTTCACCATGATGAACTTCTTCCTCCTAATTTAAATCTCATCTATTAAATCAAACCAGCTGATCAGTGACGTGTTTGAGAGATTTTAGAAAATTATTGCTATTTGTCTGACCAATCTATTGCAGCATTTAGAAAAATACTGTAACAGGTACTAAGGAAACTGTTGTAGGAAAAAGAAAATGTAATGATAGAATTCTACCTAACTCAGCTGTAAATATATACACAAACTTAATAATAAAAACACTGACCAGAGATTCATCAAAATTGTGCTTCTAACTATGTTGGAGAAGACAGGGACAATGAAGAGTTAAATTTTCAATTAACATAACAATTGATAAATTGAAAATTTAATTCTTCATTGTCCCTGCTCTAAGCCTAATACACAGAAACTACCCCGTAATTGTTATTTAGTTACTATTTCATAAAGCCTTGAACTATAACAATTGCAATCATAAGAAATCTGAAAATACTCTTCAGATCCTATGTAATCGCATCATAAAGAATGTGATTATTGCAGTAAGACTAACCAGGCTAAAAAATGAAAAAAGAAAAGAGAGAAAAGAAAAAAGCAGGTGATTACTTATATTTTTTAAAACTACAGAAACTACTCCGACATTAGATCTTATGAGAAAAGGTAGTAGCATTAATGAATCTCACCATTGCTGAGAACACTCTTCCATGCCAAAATGGAAGCTGCTGGTAAGGTGTTTAGGGAACACTGCCTCCCCAATAAATGACCTGCAAATTGGAAAAAAAAAAAATTTAAGATACATTTCTACATGAAAAGGAACATTTTAAACAGTAACACCCACAAAATATATCTATAGAATAAAGAACCAAGACGAGGGAGTAAGTAATTTCTGGGCTCCAGGACAACTTGTCAAGTAGCTGACACCATACCTCAACTTCTCCCTTCACCCTCACATCCAACCAGTTACCAAGCCCTTCAGTCTCCTCAAAAATCAATGCACCTGCCAGCTGTACCTTTTCCTGTGGCCTCAATGCCCCTTCTTTGCTCAAGCCTCATCACCACTCAGCCACAGAGTAACAAGTTTCCTAGCAGGTTTCCCAATTTCAGTGTCTCCCCCTCTGCTTCATGGCTTTTCTAAAATAACAGGTCTGGTCACTTCACAGCTCTGACAGATTATTCTCTGGCTCCCTAATATCTTCAGAACAAAGTCAAAACTCCTCAGCATGGCCTACAGGCCTGCCACATGGCCCCAAGCTTCCACACCAGCCTGCTGCCCCACCTTTCTCTCCTCCACCTTCCCTCTGGCCATGCCAGACTTGTAGTCAGTCTTGAACCTACTGTGCTCTCGCATACTTCTGTGTCTCTGCTAGGTTCTCTGTTTGTCTGAAACATCACCTCTTAGTGAAGCCTCCCTGATCCTACAATGTTCCCCTTTCCCTCTGGAACCCCCGCAGCACCACGCTGACTGTACTGTGTACCCTCTCACACAGTGTGGTACTCCAGAACAGGCTCTGACACAGCATTTATGGGCAAGTGATTTTTGACAAGGGTGTTGAGACCATTCAATGAGGAAAGAATCATGTTTTCAACAAGTGGTGCTGGGACAACTGGATATCAACACGTAGAAGAATGAAGTTGGCAACCTACCTCACACCATATATGAAAATTAATTCAAAATGGACCAAAGACTTATAGGTAAGAGCTAAAACGATGAAACTTAGAAGAAAACATAGGGATAAATCATCATGACCTTGGATTTTGCAATGGCTTCTTAGATGAGACACCAAAAGCACAGCAACAAAAAGAAAAAAAATAGATAAATGAGACTTCATCAAAATTTAAAACTTGTGGCTTCAAAAATACTATCAAGAAAGTGAAAAGACACACAGAATGGGACAAAAATTTTGCAAATCATATATCTGATATAAGGGTCTTGTACCTAAAAAACATAAAGAACACCTACAATTCAACAATAAAAAGACAACCCAATATAAAAGTGGGCAACATATTTGAATAGCTATTTCTCAAAAAAAAACAAACAAACAAAAGAAAACATATACAAATGGCCATTAGCACATGATAATATGCTTCTTATTCATGAGGGAAATGCAAATCAAAACCACAAACTGATACCACTTCACATCCACTGGGCTGGCCAGGTAAGGAGGCTCATGCCTGTAATCTCAGCACTTTGGGAGACTGACGCGGGAGGACTGCTTGAGCCCAGGAGTTCAAAACCAGCCTGGTCAACATTGCAAGACCCTGTCTCTACAATTTTTTTTTTTTAATTAGCCAGGTATGATGGCACACATCTGTAGTTCCAACTACACAGGAGGCTGAAGTGGGAGGGTCACCCGAGCCCAGAAGGTTGAGGCTGCAGTGAGCTGCAACTGTGCCACTGCACTTCTACCTGGGCAATGGGACAAGACCCTGTCTCAAAAAAAAAACAAAAACCCACATCCACTAAGATGGCTATAGTAAAAAAGACATTAAGTGCTGGCAAGGAAGTAGAGAAATTGGAAGCCTCATACACTGCTGGTGGGAATGTAAAATGGTGCAGCTTTGGAAAACAGTTTGGCAGTTCCTTGACACCTAAACATACATGTCACATGTATGGCTCACACCTATAATCCCAGCACTTTGGGAGGCCAAGGCAGGAGGACTGCCTGTGCCCAGGAGTTAGAGACCAGCCTCGGCAACATAATGAGACCCACTCTACAAAAGATAAAGAAAAACTAGCCGGGCATGGTGGCATGCACCTGTAATCCCAACCACTCGGGTGGCTGAGGTGGGAGGATGGATTAAGCCCAGGAGATGGAGGCTGCAGTGAGCCGTGATCGTGCCAATGCACTCCAGCCAGGGCGACAGAAGGGGGTTAAAAAAGAAACATTAAACAC
This sequence comes from Gorilla gorilla gorilla, assembly GCF_029281585.2. Taxonomy (NCBI): domain Eukaryota; kingdom Metazoa; phylum Chordata; class Mammalia; order Primates; family Hominidae; genus Gorilla; species Gorilla gorilla. The sequence continues at coordinate 32,342,127 of NC_073236.2, read as the reverse complement.
AGTTTCCATATGACCTAGCAATTACAATCCTAAGTATATACCCAACAGAAATAAAAATATACTTACAAAAACATTGCACACAAATGTTTCTAGCAAAATAGGCCTAAGAGCCAAAAGGTGGAAACAACCCAAATGTTCAACTGATGAGCAGATAAACAAAATGTGGTATTCATACAACAGAATATCATTCAGCCATAAAGGATGAAGTGCTGGTACATGCTACAAGGGTGAACCTTTACATTATGCTAAATGAAAGAAGCCAATCACAAAAGACTACATATTACATGATTCTACTTATATGTAATGTCCAGAACAGGCAAGCTACAGAGAGAGAGAAGGAAAGTACATCAGTGGTTGTGCTGCAGGCCAATGGGAAGCTGGGAAGTGACAGCTAAAAGGTACAGGTTTTCTTTTTACAGTGATTATAATGTTGGCTGCATTGCTCTGGTGATATACTAAAAACCACTGAAATGTACACTTTAAACGGATTAATTGTATAGTATGTGAATTATGTCTCAACAAGGAAGCTGTTACCAAAAACAAAAAACAGGCTTCGGAGCCAGGTGATATGGGTGCAAAAACCTGATTGTCCACCTAGCCTAACCTTAAGCAAGTTTCTGAAACTGTGTGCCTTAACTCCCTCATCTGTAAAATGGGAACAGCAGTATATACCTCATGAAGGCATTGCGAAGATAAGGTGAGGAAAATGAAGGAAAGCTACAACAGCTAGGAGCCATTTGAACAGGGCCTTGAAAAAGCAGGAGACGGCCGGGCGCGGTGGCTCACACCTGTACTCCCAGCACTTTGAGGCTAAGGCGGGTGGATCACGAGGTCAGGAGTTCGAGACCAGTACGACCAACATGGTGAAACCCCGTCTCTACTAAAAATACAAAAATTAGCCAGGCATGGTGGCAGACGCCAGTAATCCCAGCTACTCAGGAGGCTGAGGCAGGAGAATCGCTTGAACCCGGGAGGCGGAGGTTGCAGTGAGCCGAGATCGCACCATTGCACTCCAGCCGGGGCGAAAGAATAAGACTGTCTCAAAAAAAAACAAAAACAAAAACAAAAAAACAAAGGAGACGGAGACAACACGGACAAAACAATGTTCAAGTCAGATTTTCTGCCAAATGACTTCAGGTCAAAGATTACAGCTAAATGAGTTTTAAAATACACATATTCGGGCTTTAGGGCTCTTCAGATTTCGAAACTACAAACGGTGGATTGTGGACTTCCAGTAAAACTGAGCAAACAGAAAATGCAAAGTCAATCACGGAGCGTCTCCTAGAGATAAACGTTATGCTGGAGGACAAACCCACGCCAACATCAAATGAACCCGGGGGTCGCACGCGCCCCAAAGGCGATGCTTGCCAGTTTCCGCTCCTCTTCGCCAAGCACGCTCAAGCGGTTTCGTGAACTGGGAAGAACCCTGAAGAACGACGTCCAGTTCCCCCTCATTTTACAGACAAGAGCTCCGCGACCCAGAGAGGGAGAGGACGCGCGCAAGGTCACACAGCGGCTCCGGCGGAAGGTGGGGGCACGGCGTGAAGAGCCGGGGGCCGCGGCTTCTCGCTTCCCTCCGCCCCGACTTCTGCAGGCCCCAGGCGAGCCCCCCACTCCCGGCCGCTCAGAGCCCCTGCTCCCGGCGTCCCAGCTCTCACCTGCCGTCCCGCTACAAAGCACGGGGAGGCAGCCCACAGCACGCACCGCGGTCGCCATGCTGGAGTCCGAGCCGCGCCTCGGCCTCCGCCCAGGGCAGCCTTGCCCACCGCCTACCGCGACTGCTCCTCGTCAAACGGCAAGCCTTGGGCCGCAGCGGAATTCCTGAGGCCCGAGTCCACGCAGCAGCGCAGGCCGGGGTGAGGGACTGTCCGGACAGGTCACACGGCACGCGGAGCCCGGCGCGGCCGCGGACAGCCCCGCGGGCGCCTGGCGTTAGGACCCGAGGGCGGGGCTTGGACTGGCGGCCGGGCGTGGGCGGGGCTAGCTGGCGCCTGCCGCGCCGGAGAGAGGGCACGACCGGCTGGGTGGATTTGGCCGCTCGTGCAGGAGCTCTGGAGGGGTCCGCTGGCGGGGGACCCTCGGACTTACCCAAGCTGGCACTGCGGACCCCTGCGAGGTTCATAGAAGCACGGAAGGGGGCCAAGTGCAATGAGGATCCAAGGGATGAATAAGCGAGGAATGTAGAGAAGGTGTTCATCCCCAACTCCAGTAAAGCTCTGAGTTTCGTTAGATTAAGCACTTAAATGACCTGCATTTCACATACACTTGTGGATTCATACTGATTCTAACGTTTGGTCACACATGCATATCTCAGCCCTGGGCCATGGTTTTTTATTGCCTCCATACCATCTACGCCTACTCAAGTGACCCACGCACCTGCAACACAGAAGGGCACAATGTCTTGTAAGAGGGTAGCCTGCTCAGATACAATGTCTTTTAAGAGGGTAGTCTGGTTTTCGAGTCTAGCATAAAAATTTTCAAACATACCGAGGAGTAAAAATACTGACAAGCTAGAGTTAACGATTATCAAGAGGAACACAGTTGTTTCATCTATTATTTTCCCATTTTCTTTGCTGAAATAGACAACTTATTTCACTCCAGGTTATTTTGATGTACACCATTTTCAGCAGGCCTTTTATATATTGAGTTGGCGAAATTAAGAGAAAAGAGATTGATTACACCTATGTGTAAAGCCAACTGCTTCAGCATAATTGGGAACATGGTAAGACCAGCTAATTCCATGAGCAAGGACCTACTGCCACACTTCATTTGCTGTGGAGTGAGTTCCTAAGTCAGAGGCAACAGTGTGTGAAATAATTAGGTATTAAGTCCAAGCATAGTTGTTTTGGCAGATGCATTGTGGGCAGGAACAGCAAATCCATAACCAAAGTGTCTATTCTACTGAGAACAGTTGCTGCCCCTTCCATGGTCCAACCTACAACCAGATAGCTGGCTGAGCCCCCAGGAGTGTTGCCATATCAGGAGCTGTAGCCAGATTGTCCCTGGCGAGTGAAAGTCCACGTTGACCCCATGTGTAACCTCCATCCCTAGCCCTTTATTCATGAGTCCATTTGGCTAAGTAAAGAGGCTGACTGACATCCACTAAATGGGTTATTCTATCCACCTCATTAAAATCCTCTGTGGAGGTCGCCCTTTGATAAGCACTCGTGGGAAATAATTATCTTCACATTCTGGGCTGAAGTCCATCCACATACCTGTTTCCTAGACCTCTTTGTCACCAACTTCCTAATTATGTTCCTCTCAAGTACTGACCATCCAGCCAAGTCATTAGCCACTGCTCATGAAAAAGTATAGATCTATACTTCCAACCAGGCAAAATGAACAACCAGGCACATTACTCTTATCTTCTTCCCACTGGGAGGATTTCCCTTCACCGCCGTCCTTCAGAAGCATCCCAGAGTGGGACTGCAGTACTGCACCTGTCCACTTTCAGGTGATACCAACAGATCATGCAGAACCATGAGTAAACCAAGCCCAAGAGTTTTCTTCTTCAGGCAACTGGTCACAGGTAATTCCTCATGAAGCTGTGGGTAGGGGTTGAGAGAGAGAAGATCATGTAGCTTGCATGTTCAGGTCCTGCTCCAGTTCAGTTTCATATGTACCACTTCCATTCGATGATGGAGTGTTGCTGTGCACACACAACTTTATGGCTTGGTGATCATACAACAGCCAGTTCATGATGAGCAGCTTAAACTGCATGGTAAGTTGCTGGTCAATGGTCAAGCCTTCAGACTCTGTTAAGGCCCAAAGCAAGTTTTGATTACTTAGTCGTTTGTTTCTAACTTTTAAATTTGAAATAATTACAGATTCAAAGATACAGATAGGAAGTTGCAAAAATAGTACAGAGAGGTCCCATGTATCCTTTACTCAGTTTCCCCAAATGGTACATCTTACATAACTATAGTACAACATCAAAACCAGGAAGCTGACATCGGTACAATCCATAGATTTTATGAGTTTTACATACACTCATTTGTGTATGTGTGTGTAGTTCTATGCAATTGTGTCACATGTAGATTTCTGTATCCAGCACCGCAATCGAGATACAGAACTGTTCTATCTCCAAGACCACCTGTGCATCTCCCTTCGAGTCAAACCCACCCCCTCTTTTATCCTCTCCTCCACCATCTTTAACCTTTGGCAACCACTAATCTGTTTCTCATCTCTATAATTTTATTATTTTGAGAACAATATATAAATGGAATCAGATAATACATGATCTCATGACTGGCTTTTTTTCACTCAGCATAGTACCCTTGACATCTATCCAAGTAGTTCCATGTACCAATAGTTTCTTCCTTTACATTGCTGAGTAGTATTCCATGGCACTAACATTTGTTTAACCATTCACCCATTGTAGGACATTTAGTTTGTCTCATATTATTATTTTTATTTTTATTTTCCTTTTCCTTTTCTTTTTTTCCTTAAGACAGAGTCTCGCTCTGTCACCCGGGCTGGAGTGCAGTGGCATAGTCTCAGCTCACTGCAACCTCCATCTCCTGGGTTCAGGCGATTCTTGTGCCTCAGTCTTCCGATTGGCTGGGATTACAGGCGTGTCCCATTACACTCAGCTAATTTTTTGTATTTTTAGTAGAGACGGGGTTTCACCATGTTGGCCAGGCTGGTCTCAAACTCCTGGCCTTTAAGTGATCCACCCACCTTGGCCTCCCAAAATGCTGGGATTACAGGCGTGAGCCACTGCACCCAGCATGTCTTCAGTATTAACTATTTCAAACAAAGCTGCCATCAACATTCATGTATGTGATTTTTTGATATTTAGAAATTTTATTTTATTTTTATTTTTTTGAGACAGAGTCTCACTCTGTCGCCCAGGATGGAATGCAATAGCGCGATCTCGGCTCACTGCAAACTCCCCCTCCCAGGTTGAAGCAATTCTCCTGCCTCACCCTCCTGAGTAGCTAGGTACAGGCCTGTGCCACCATGCCCAGCTAATTTTTGTATTTTTGTAGAGACAGCATTTCACCATGTTGCCCAGGCTGGTCTCAAACTCCTGACCTCAAGCGATCCGCCCGCCTCAGACTCCCAAAGTGCTGGGATTACAGGCATGAACCACTGTGCCCAGCCAGAAATTTTAAAATTGTGGTAAAATACACATAACATAAAAATTGCCATCCTTTTTTTTTTTTTTTGAGACGGAGTCTCGCGTCGCGTCTCGCTCTGTCGCCCAGGCTGGAGTATAGTGGCATGATCTCAGCTCACTGCAACCTCCGCCTCCTGGGTTCAAGCGATTCTTCTGCCTCAGCCTCCTGAGTAGCTGGGACTACAGGTGCCCACCACCACGCCCAGCTAATTTTGTATTTTTAGTAGACACCTTGGCCTCCCAAAGTGCTGGGATTATAGGCGTGAGCCACCACACCTGGCCCATCTTAATCATTTTTAAGTGTACAATTCAGTGGCATTAAGTACATTCACGTTGTTGTGCTACCATCGCCACCATCTATCCACAGAAGTCTTTTATCTTTCAAAACTGAAACTGCAGCCATTAAACAATAACTCCCCATTCCCCTCTCCCTTCATGTAAGTGCAGTTATATAGTATTGTCCTTTTGTGACTGGCTTATTTCACTTAGCATGTTGTTCTCAAGGTTCATCCAGGTATAGCATGTGCCAGAATTTCCTTACTTTTAATATTATGAATAATATTCCGTTGTATGAATAGATCATATTTTATTATCCATTCATCTGTCAATGGACACGGGTTGCTTTCACCTTTTGGCTATTGTGAATAATGCTGCTGTGAACATGAGTGTGCAGATAATCTCTTCAAATCTCTGCTTTCAATTATTTTGAAATATATCCATCATGTACATGATTTTGTGTGGCTGTAAATTTTAATTTGGGGGGATAAATGTCAAGCCGTGAGATTATTAGATTGTGTGGTAAGTATATGTTTAGTTTTTAAAGAAACTGCCAGCCGGGCATGGTGGCTCACGCCTGTAATCCCAGCACTTTGGGAGGCCAAGGTGGGTGGATCATCTGAGGTCAGGAGTTAGAAACCAGCCTGGCTAACATGGTGAAACCCCATCTCTACTAAAAATACAAAAATTAGCCAGGTGTAGTGGCGCACACTTGTAATCCCAGCTACTCGGGAGGCTGAGGCAGGAGAATCACCTGAACCCAGGAGGTAGAGGTTTCAGTGAGCTGAGATCGAGCCATTGCACTCCAGCCTGGGCAACAAGAGTGAAACTCCATCTCAAAAAAAAAAGAAAGAAAGGAAGAAAAAAAGAAAGAAACTGTCAAACTACTTTCCAAAGTGGCCATTCCATTTTATATTCCTGCCAGCAATGTGTGAAAGATCTAGTTTCTCTGTATCCTCACTAACATTCAGTGTTGTCCCCATTTTTTTTAGCTGCTCTCATAGGTATGTTGACATATCATCATGGTTTTAATTTACATTTCCCTAATAGCTAATCATGTTGAATTTCTTTTCATGTGCTTCTAGAATTGCCATCTGTATACCCTCTTGAGTAAAATGTCTGTTCATGTCTTTTGCTCATTTTCTAGTTGGATTGTTTGGTTTCTTTCACTGTTGTGTTTTGAGAATTCTTTGTATATTCTACATGTGAGTCCATTTTCTTTTTTTTTTTCTTTTCTTTTTTCTTGGAAACAGGATCTTGCTGTATCGCCCAGGCTGAGTGTACTGGCACTATCATAACTCAATGCAGCCTCACACTCCTGGCCTCAAGCAATCCTCCTGCCTTGGCCTCCCATAGCTACAGGAATAACCACGGGATGGGTTCTGGGACATATTGCGCCCACCGTGAGACAGACCTGACCTAAAACCCACCAATCACCTGATCTCTTTATGCCTCTGCTCTGACAGGTCACTGTGACATTTTGGGTCTCCAGGAATTGGTGTCAGCTCAGAGGCACTGGTGAGTAATCCTTAAAACATCTGGATATTTTTCTGTCCTTGATGCATAGTCACCCTGGTAAATGGCTACAAGTACCTTTGGGGAAGGCTGAAAGGAAGATTAACTGTACATTTTTGGTAGTGTACCAATGCCCTTCCTGAAAGGGGACCCAGCCTGCCGTTCACTCAAGGGACTCTGGATCTGTGAATTCACTCAAGTCTGGGAATTGATTGAGGAGACATGACTCCCTCTTTTGGTGATTCAAGTCAGACTTCTGTTCACTAGGCCTAGATCTTTTCTGCCTATACAAATCCAGTAAGACTTCAGTAGGTTCTCCATCTCTTTTATTTCCAGAAACACCAAAGGTCAACACCAAAGGTCCTGGTGAGCCTGGCCATTCTGATGACTGTGTTTGTTCTACTGTCCATATGGTAACCATACCCAACTTCTGTTCAGTGATTAAGTGCCACCACATAGTGCCTGTCACCTCACTATCTTCATTGTGTTTAGTGTTTTTTGGGGTTTTTTAGTTGTTTTGTTTTTGTTTTCGTTTTTGTTTTTGTTTTTTTGTTTTTTGTGTTATGTGTTTTGTGTTTTTTTTTTGAGACAGAGATTTGCTCTTATTGCCCAGGCTGTAGTGCAGTGGCATGATCGCAGCTCACTACAACCTCTGCCTTAGTGGTTCTCCTGCCTTAGCCTCCCGAGTAGCTGGGATTACAGGTGCCTGCTTCCACGCCTGGCTAATTTTTATATTTTTAGTAGAGACAGGATTTTAGCCTGTTGGCCAGGCTGGCCTTGAACTCCTGAACTCAGGTAAGCCACCTGCCTCGGCCTCCCAAAGTGCTGGGATCACAGGCGTGAGACACCGCACCCGGCCTAGTGTTTTAGTTTGATGGTAGCTGTTCCCTCTATATTTCTGACCTAAAGAGCCATGGCCACATGCAGTGGCTCACACCTGTAATCCCAACACTTTGGGAAGCTGAAGTGGAAGGATCACTTGAGTCTGGGAGTTCAAGACCAGCCCTGGACAACACAGTGAGACCCCACCTCTACAAAAAGTTTTTAAAATAAAAAATTAGGGCTGGGCGTGATGGCTCATGCCTGTAATACCAGCACTTGGGGAGGCTGAAATGGGCAGATTGCCTGAGGTCAGCAGTTCAAGACCAGCCTGGCCAACACAGTGAAACCTCATCTCTACTAAAAATATAAAAAGCCAGGCATGGTGGCAGGCGCCTGTAATACCAGCTACTCAGGAGGCTGAGGCAGGAGAATCACTTGAACCTGGGAGGTGAAGGTTGCAGTGAGCTGAGATCCCACCATTGCACTCCAGCCTGGGTGACACGAGCAAGGCTTCATCTCAAAAAAAAAAAAAAAAATAGCTGGGCATGGTGGTGTGTCCCTGTAATCCCAGCTACTTGAGAGCTGAGGCAGGAGAATTGCTTGAACCCAGGAGGCAGAGGTTGCAGTGAGCCAAGCTCGAACCACTGCACTCCAGCCTGGGCGACAGAGTGAGACTCCGTCTCAAGAAAAAGAAGAAAGAAGAAGGAAGAGGATGAGGAGGAGGAGGAGGAGGGAGAAGAAGAAAGAAAAAGGAGGAGGAGGAATAAGGAAGAAGAAGTAAGAAAGAGGAAAATGAGGAGGAGGAAGAAGGAGAAAGAAGGAGGAGGGAGGAGGAGTAGGGGAAGAAGGAAGAAGGAGGAGGAGAAGAAGAGGGAGAAGGAGGAGGAGGAGGAGGAAGAGGAGGAGGAGGAAAGGTGGAAAAAGAGAGCCATCACAGAGCTCTTCAAGGACGCTGAAGCTCATCTCACAACTTATTTCTCACAACTGTAGTGAAAGAAGGATCCACCGACCCTCTTAAGGTGGGTGAGCAGTTCTCATAAGATAAATCCACTCTATCATTCTAATCTCCCCAAGCCTTTGGATCGCTTCTTCTGTAGTATACCAAGGAAATTCTGGTATTTCATTTTCCTCTGGTATAGGCCACTCTGGGCTTACACTTCCGTCAGTCTACGAAGAAAACTGTTGGTGACATTTTTAGCCTCTTTAGTCAAAACATTGACTCTGAAAGTTTTGCTTAGGGAGGAGTTTCACTTCCAGGGTGGCATGGTGAGGAGTTATGCAGACCCACTCCTCAGTGAAATAAGCATAATTGGTGAAAACTATTAAGAAGCTTTTTAATCTCTGGAAATTGTCCTAAGGACGTGCAGCAAATGAAGAAACATTTATTCAGGAAGATCTACTAAAACTCAATAAGAACAAGAGTCCATGGCACTTGAGCTACAGTCCACTCCAACCCTCAGCACCCTCCTTCCCAGCTCAGCTTGATGAAGGCTCCATTCTCGACAGGTGTGATGAAGAAGACAGGGCTCACCTCAGCTCCTAATCAAGGGATGTGGTGTCTCACTGGGAAAGGTAGACCACAAGATTCTTCATCTCCTCCAACTCCTAGTTGAAGAGGCTAAATTCCTACTATGTGTGGCTGAGAGATCAGAGGCTTCCTTTCTCCAAACTGCCCCCACTTACAGGATAAGCCTGGATCACTGGTGCACCAGGATGAAGAGATAGGGGCTCCCATTGCCCTCATCTCAGTTCATTCATTGGACAGGGATTCCACACCAGGAGAATCAAGCCAAGAAGATCTGAGGCTATCACCCCCACCCACTGCCTGGGAGTAGTGGCTCAGAGATTTTGCCCAGTAGGAGAGAGAGTCCACAAGACCAGAGAGCTCCAAAGCTACCCCTCAAGGAACTGACTTTATTTAAAACAGAGTTTGGGGAAGTTCAAACCTAAGGGAACTCTTAAGAACAGTGATTTTGTTGGTCAGCAAGTAGGAGGAGTCTGGTAACACCACTTAATTAAGCACAGCCAGCTAGGTCAGCCAGAAAGAGACACCTAAGAGGCCTCCAGGGGTCTCTTATTTATTTATTTATAATCAAGAATATGTGGTTTTGGAGGAGGATATCGGGGGACCCGCCCCGATAATCACGTAGGTTCTTTTCTATTTTCCTAAGCGTCGACTGGCTTGAGAAATAAAAGGGCAGAGTACAAAAGAGAGAAATTTTAAAGCTGGGTGTCCGGGGGAGACATCACACATTGGTAGGATCCATGATGCCCCACAAGCCACAAAAACCAGCAAGTTTTTATTAGGGATTTTCAAAAGGGGAGGGAGTGTGTGAATAGGTGTGGGTGACAGACACCAAGTACTTAACAAGGTAATAGAATATCACAAGGCAAGTGGAGGCAGGGCGAGATCACAGGATCACAGGACCACAGGACTGAGGTGAAATTAAAATTGCTAATGAAGTTTCGGGCACCATTGTCATTGATAACATCTTATCAGGAGACAGGGTTTTGAGATCAACGGGTCTGAACAAAATTTATTAGGTGGGAATTTCCTCTTCCTAATAAGCCTGGGAGCGCTATGGGAGACTGGAGTTTATTTCACCTCTGCAATCTCGACCATAAGAGACAGGTATGCCCCGGGGGAGCCAGTTCAGAGACCTACCCCTAGGCGCGCATTCTCTTTCTTAGGGACATTCCATGCTGAGAAAAAGAATTCAGTGATATTTCTCCCATTTGCTTCTGAAAGAAGAGAAATATGGCTCCGTTCCCCCCGGCTCACCGGAGGTCAGAGTTTAAGGTTATCTCTCTTATTCCCTGAACAATTGCTGCTATCCTGTTCTTTTTTCAGGGTGCCCACATTTCATATTGCTCAAACACACATGCTGTACAATTTTTGTAGTTAATGCAATTATTACAGGGTCCTGGAAGGATATACATCCTCCTCAACTGACAGGATTAAGAGATTAAAGTAAAGGCAGGCATAGGAAATCACAAGGGTATTGATTGGGGAAGTGATAAGTGTCCATGAAATCTTTATAATTTATGTTTAGAGACTGCAGTAAGGACAGGCATTAAGAAATTACAAAAGTATTAATTCGGGGAACTAATAAATGTCCATAAAATCTTCACAATTCACGTTCTTCTGCCATGGTTTCAGCCGGTCCCTCTGGGATCCCTGACTTCCCGCAACAGGAGGATAGACAGATTGACAGAACAGATTAGAAAATCCAGCAATACACAAATATGCCTGTTGTGTAAGGCCTAAAATTAAAGCCCAATAATATGGACTGCTGCCTTGACATCTGGTGAAATCAGGAGGGCTCCTAATGGCCTAACTGTAAGATCTACTCCCCACTCTTCCTCATGGATAAGAACCAAGCAATGCTCTATATCAAAGGGACCAGGCACAGTTTCTGCTTATCTCAGAGTAATGGGGTTCAGTTCCTGCCAGCCCACAGAATTATTCAAACAAACCGGTACATCCTCCCACAGGAACCGGGAGTTATCTCTCCCTCTTAATACTACAAAGCCTGTTTCCCACAGCCCTTGCTGGTTCACTCTGTTCCCAAATGCAGCCCCCATGTTGCCCAGTGGGCATGGGGTATCCTCCTCTCAGTACATGTGAGTCATAGACCACTGTGGAGCTCTTCTTTCCAGTGTCGGGTGTCAGGTGTTCAGCCATCCCCAAACCCCAGAGCTGGAATCTTCCCCTCACCAACAGAGTGAATGAGAGGGCATTAAAACAATGCCCAACTTATTTTTTTACTAAGAGGCCAAAGCAATTCAGTGAGGAAAAGATAGCCTTTTCAACAAATGGTGCAGGAAGAACTGGACAACCACAGGCAAAATAAATAAGCAAGCCACAACCTGAACCTTATACTTTATCAAATAATTAGACTTCCCCAAATTTTTTATAAAACATTTATTCAATGAAAGACTCCATTAAGAGAATGAAATGGGCCAGGTGCCGTGGCTCACACCTGTAATCTCAGCACTTTGGGAGGCCGAGGAGGGTGGATCGCTTGAGGTCAGGAGTTTAAGACCAGCCTGGCCAACATGGTGAAACCCTGTCTCTACTAAAAATACAAAAATTAGCCAGGCATGGTGTCAGACACCTGTAATCCCAGCCTCTCAGGAGGCTGAGGCAGGAGAATTACTTGAACCCAGGAGGCAGAGGTTGCAGTGAGGCAAGATTGTGTGCCACTGCACTCCAGCCTGGACGACAGAGCAAGACTCTGTCTCAAAAAAAAAAAAAAAGAAAATTAAATGACAAGCTACAGACTGGGAGGAAATATCTGCAAGCCACATACCCGACAAAACACTAGTATCTAGAATTTATGAAGAATTCTCAAAACTCAACAGTAAAATAACAAGCAATTTGATTAGAAAATGAGGAAAAGACATTTCACCAAAAAAGATGTACAGAAGGCAGAGGTACATGAAAAGATGTCCCACCACAGTAGCCATTAGGGAAATGCAAATCAAACCCACAATGATATATCCCTACACACCTATCAAAATGGCTAAAGTAAAAAGTAGTGCCAACACCATAAACTGATGAGGATGTGAGAAACAGGATCACTCATACATTGCTGGTGGGGACATAAAATGGTACCGCCATTCTGGAAAACATTTTGGCAGTTTCTTAAAAAGCTAAACATGCAGGCCAGGCACAGTGGCTCACACCTGTAATCCCAGCACTTTGGGAGGCGAAGGTGGGCGGATCACGAGGTCAGGAGTTCAAGACCAGCCTGGTCAACATGGCGAAACCCCGTCTCCACTAAAAATACAAAAATAAGCCGGCCGTGGTGGCATATGCCTGTAATCCCAGCTACTCAGGAGGCTGAAGCAGGAGACTCGCTTGAACCCAGGAGGCGGAGGTTGCAGTGAGCTGAGATCATGCCACTGCACTTCAGCTTGGGCAACAGAGCAAGACTCCATCTCAAAAAAAAAAAAAAAAAGCTAAACATGCTTCTACCCTACTATGCCTAGCAATTGCATTCCTGAAAATTTATCTCAGATAAATGGAAACTCCTATTTACACAAAAAAAACCTGTTTATGAATGTTCATGGCAGCTTTATTTGTAATAGCCTTCAAACTGGAAACATCCCATGCATCTTTCAATGGGTGAATGGTTAAACACACTCTGGTAAATCCATGTCATATACTCCTACTCAGCAATAAAAAGGAGTAAGTCATTGATACACACAATTTGGGTGACTCTCCAGAGAATTATGCTAAATGAAAAAAGCCAATCTTGGCCAGGCACGATGGCTCATGCCTGCAATCCCAGCCCTCTGAGGGGCTGAGGTGGGAGAATCGCTTAAGCCCAGGAGGTTGATGCTGCAGTGAGCTGTGACAACACCACTGCACTCCAGCCTGGGCGACAGAGCAAGACCCTGTCTCAAAAAGAAAAAGAAGAAGGAAACATCAATTTCAAAAGGTCACATACTGCATGGCTTAATTTACACAATGTTCTTGAAATGACAGGCATAGAAATGGAGACCAGATGAGTGGTTGTCAGGAGTTAGGAAGGGGGTGGTGGCAGGAGGGAAGTGGTGTGGCTATACAAGGGCAACATGAATCCTTGTGGTAATGGAAGTACAGCTGGCCCTCCATATCCATGGGTTCCTTATCTGTGGATTCAGCCAACCAAGATAAAAAATATTCAGAAAAGAAAGGATGGTTGTGTCTGTACTAAACATGTACAGACTTTTTTCTTGTCATTATTTCCTAGGCAATACAGTATAACAACTACTTACATAGCATTTACATTGTATCAGGTGTTATAAGTCATCTAGAGATTAAAGTCTACAGGAGGATGTGCATGGGTTATATGCAAATACTATTATATGTCATTTTGTATCAGGGACTTGAAAAGTCACAGATTTTGTTATCTACAGGGGTCCTGGAACCAATCCCTCAGGGATATTGAGGAATTACTATATTCTGTATCTTAACTGTATCCATGTCAATATGCTGGTTGTCATATTGTTATTGTTTTGCAAAGTGTTACCATTAAGAAAACTAGGTGAAGGGTACATGGGATTTCTCTGTATTATTTCTCACAACTGCATGAGAATCTACAGTTATTTCCAAATAAAAATTTTAATGTAACAAGTATATGAACTCAAAAAAGTTCAGCTGACCATGAGAATGAATATCTTATACCAAGGACTAAAGGAATCTTTTCCCCTACCAAGAATCTTGGCCAAAATTTTTTATTGGGAGTTGATAGCCTCTCAAAAATCATAAACTTTGTGATTTTTACGAAGGTTCTTTCTGGTGGTCCCCGGATGTCCAAGCCACATCTCATCACCCTTACTCATTTGCTCAAACCAGGCCAGCAAATTAAGCCTCAGTCTTAGGGATCACCTCTATTTCTGCACCCTGGTTATTCGAACTGCTTTTTAAGGCCTCCCTCCCAGGTGTTTCCCTGGAAGGACTCGCTACCAATGCTCTGGAGAGCCAGATACAGGCAGTTCAGGCCACGGTTAAGGCTCCCCAGTTCCCTAGGGCTGACCTCATCCCCTTTTATAACAGCTACATTTTGATATATTTCACCTACCACACAATTCACTCATTTAATGTGTAAAACTTGGTGGGTTTTAGTGTATTCACAGGACTGTGCACCCATGAACAGAGGCAGTTTTAGAACATCTATTATTACTGCGAAAAGAAACCCCATACCCTTTAGCTGTTTCTCCCCTAAACTTCGTCCAGTCTGTCACCCTAGCTTAAAGAAACCACTAATTTAACTAAGAACCCACTGCCAAATCTGAGGTCATGAAATTTATCCGTTTTCTTCTAAGAGTTTTACCATTTTAGCTTTGATGCATTTTGCATTTATTTTTCTATATTGGGTTAGGTAAGAGTCCAGTTTTTGCATGTGGCTGTACAGGTGTCCCAGCACCATTTGTTGAAAAGACTATTCCTTCCCCATAGAATGGTCCTGGCACTCTTGTTGAAAATTAGTTGACCATAGACACATAGGTTTATTTCTGAGCTCAAAATTCTATTTTGTTGGTCTATATATCCATACTTTTACCAGTTCCACACTATCTTGACTACAGTTGCTTTATAGTAAGTTTTGAAATTAGTAAGTGTGAGTCCTTCCACTTCATTATTCTTTTTCAAGATTGTTTTGGCTATTCTAGATCCCTTGCAATTTCATATAAATGCTAGAATCAACTTTTCAATTTCTACAAATAATATAGCTGGGATTCTTATAGGGATTGCCTTGAATCTGTAGATCAATTTGGGTAGTATTGTTATCTTGACAATAGTAAGTCTTCCAATCCATGAACGTGAGATGTTTTTTCATTTATTTATATCTTCTTTAATTTCTTTCAACAGTGTCATGTAGCTTTCAGAATATGTTTTGCCACTTCTTTTGTTAAATTTATTCCTAAGTATTTTATACTTTTTGATGCCATTGTATTACACATGGAATTGTTTTCTTTCCTTCCTTCCTTCCCTCCTTCTTTCCTTCGTTCTTTCTTTTTTTTTCTCTTTTTTGAGACAGGGTCATGCTCTATTGCCTAGGCTGGAGTACAGTGGCATGATCATGGCTCACTGCAGCCTCAACCCTCTGGGCTCAAGCAATCCTCCTACCTCAGCTTCCCAAGTAGCTGGGACTACAGGCCCACACCACTATACCTGGCTAATATTTGTATTTTTTGTAGAGACAGGGTCTCACTATGTTGTCCAGGCCAGTCTTGAATCCCTGGGCTTAAGCAATCCTCCTGCCTCAGCCCCCTAAAGTGCTGGGATTACAGGCATGACCCATCACGTCTGGTCTGGAATTGTTTCCTTAATTTTATTTTTGAATTGTTCATCACACATGTATAGAAATATTACTCATTTTTGGCCAGGCACGGTGGCTCATGCCTGTAATCCCAGCACTTTGGGAGGCTGAGGCAGGTGGATCACAAGGTGAAGAGATCGAGACCATCCTGGCCAACATGGTGAAACCCCCTCTCTACTAAAAATACAAAAATTAGCCATGCGCGGTGGCCTGTAGTCCCAGCTACTCGGGAGGCTGAGGCAGGAGAATTACTTGAACCTGGAAGGCAGAGGTTGCAGTGAACCGAGATCGTACCACTGCACTCTAGCCTGGCGACAGAGCGAGACTCCATCTCAAAAAAATAAAAATTAAATTAATTAAGTAAATAAATATTATTCATTTTTGTATATTGATCTTGTATCCAGCAATGCTGCTAAACTCATTTACTCTAAAAGGTTTTTAATGGATTCCTTAGCATTTTCTATACACAAGATCATATCATTTGTGAATAGAAATAGTTTTTCATCTTCAACCAACTAATTAAACATTTACAATGCTTTTTTTTTTGAGATGGAGTCTCACTCTGTTGCCCAAGCTAAAGTGCAGTGGTGTGATCTTGGCTCACTGCCTCCCAGGTTCATGGGATTCTCTGGCCTCAGCCTCCTGAGCAGCTGAGATTACAGGCACACACCACCCCACCTGGCTAATTCTTTTATTTTTAGTAGAGATGGGGTTTCACCATGTTGGCCAGGCTGGTCTTGAACTCCTGACCTTAGGTGATCCACCCGCCTCTGCCTCCCAAAGCTCTAGGATTACAACCATGAGCCACCACACCTGGCTCTATTATTCTCTCCCTCTGACATTTCTGTTCACCACTGCAGCACTCTGAATCCTGCCATTCTCCTGCTCCTAACAGGGGGAAAAAAAAAAAAAAAAGAGGGAACTCACAATTGTCTTACCTAACAGAAAGTTATGGAACTTTCTGTACCTCACTCAGATCCATCAGAGACTCCTGTGAGAACCATGGCCTAATATTTTTGTTGTTGTTTATGATGGATGATACCTTAAAACTGAAACTGGAAGTTATTAAGCAGGATAAGCTATTATTAATTTAAGTTCTCTTTAGAATATAGTCCCCTATCTGAGGTAAAATCAGCCCAGATGGCAGAACTTATCTCAGTTACTATATAGAGCTCATCAACTAGCCAAATACCAGAGAGTAAACATATATACAGATAGCAGACATGCTTGGGAGGAGTATATGACTTTAGGGTACTCTAAAAACAAAGAGAGTTTCCTAACCTCAGATAGAACCCTCTTCAAAAATGAACAACAAATTAAAGAACTTATATTAGGTAGATGCACTCCTACTTCTTAGATTGTGGCTGTTATGAAAGCTAAGGCTCATGAAAAGATAGTATGAGAAGTGATAATACGAAAAAGATAATATGGAAGTGAAAGAAAATGCTCTAGCTGATTACCACGCCAAAGAAGCAGCCTTAACCAAGGCTGTGTTCCTAACTGAACCCTCAAAGGATCCATCTCTGGAGGAATTCCAAGAGATTCAAAAATATCAACATTAAGGCCCTGATTCTGGAAATGAAAAGTGTTAAAAATTATAACCTTCACTCAAATAATCCCTAGTGTTCCCAAAATGGCCATATGGTTGTGCCAGGTTTTTTCAAGTGGGTATCAGCTAAATTTCTCCATTATATTATCCATTATGGTACATATGACTGTTACTATCTTAAATTAACATTGATGCAGAAACTTTAAAGAACAGCTTTTTAACAGTATTTTTAGGTTGCACACCATCTGTCAACATAGTCCTGGAAAAACTGTAAAGGTAGGACATGGCCAGGAACCAAAGTCTCAAGAGCCCTCTGGAAACTTTCAGATGGATTTTATCCAGCCTCCTCCCTTCATGATATTTGAATATGTTTTAGTTATTGTATGTTTTAGTATTGTATGTATTATATTAATGGGTTGAAGCATTTCCTTTCTGAAAATTTGCAGTCCTTACAGCCACTAAGAAGTTTCCAACCTGGAACATCCAAACTTTTATAGCAAGTGATCAAGGCACATACACTTTAGGGGAACTGATAAATTAATAGTTTGGATATTTGTCCCCACCCAAATCTTATGTTGAAATGTAATCACCAATGTTAAGGTTGGGGCCTAGTGGGAGGTGACTGGATCATGGGTGTGGAGTTCTCATGAATGGAGTGCATTCTCATGAGATCTGGTCATTTAGGAGATACCTGCCCCCACCAACTCTTTCTCACTCCTGTTTTCACCATGTGATGTGGCTACTCACCCTTCACCTTCCACCATGATTGTAGCTTCCTGAGCCCATACCCAGAAGCTGAGCAGGTGTCAGCACTATGCTTCCCATAAAGCCTGCAGAACTATGAACCAGTTGAACCTCTTTTCCTTATAAATTACTCAGTCTCAAGTATTTCTTTATAGCAATGCAAGAACGGCCTAATACAGAAAATTGGTATCCAGCAGTGGGACATTGCTATAAAGATAACTGAAAATGCAGAAGCAGCTTTGTAACTGGGTAACAGCAAGAGGGTGGAAGAGTTTGGAGGGCTCAGAAGCAGACAAGATGATGAGGGAAAGTTTGGAACTTCTTAAAGACTAGTTAAGTACTTGTGACCAAAATGCTTATAGTGATATGGACAGTGAAGTCCATGCTGCCAAGGTATCAGATAGAAATGAGAAACATATTGAGAACCAAAGCAAAGGTCACCCATTATGCCTTAGCAAAGAACTTGGCTGTATTATATCCATGCCCTAGGGATCTGTGGAAGTTTAAATTTCAGAGTGATGATTTAAGGTGTCTGCCAGAAGAAACTTCTAAGCAGCAAAGCATTCAAGATGTGGCCTGGCTGCTTCTAATAACCTATGCTCAGATGTGGAAGCAAATACATGACTTAAAGTTGGAATTTATATTTCAAAGGGAAGTAGAGTGTAAAAGTTTGGGACATTTGCAGCCTGACCTTGTGGCAGAGAAAGAAAAAGCTTTATTGGGAGAGGAATTCAAGCAGGATGTGGAGCAACTACTTGCTAGAGATATTTGCATAACTAAAAAGGATCCAAGTGCTAATAGCCAAGACAATGGGAAAAAAGCCTCTAAGGCATTTCAGAGACCATTGTGGCAGCCCCTCCTGTCACAGGCCCTGAGGCCTAGGAGGACTGAATGGTTTTATGGGCCAGGCCCATGGCCATGCTGCCCTGCACAGCCTCAGGACAGTGCTGCCTATATCTGCTGCTTTAGCTCCAGCTGGGGTTCAAAGGGGCTCAGGTACAGCTCAAGCTGCCACTCTGGAGAATGCAAGCAGTAAGTTTTGGTAGCTTTCACGTGGTATTAAACCTGTTGGTGTGCAGAGTGCAAGAGTGAAGAATGCTTGTCAGCCTCCATCTAGATTTCAGAGTCTGTATGAGAAAGACTCAGTGCCCAGGCAGAAGCCTGCTGCGGGGGTGGAGCCCTCACAGAGAACCTCAACTAGGTCAGTGTCAAGGGGAAATGTGGGGTTGGAGCCCCCACACAGTGTCCCCAATGGGGCACTGCCTAGTGGAGCTGTGGGAAGGGGGCTATTGCCCTCCAGATTCCAGAATGGTAGAGCCACCAGCAGCTTGCAATCTCAGCATGGGAAAGCCACAGAGGTGGAGCTGCCCAAGGCCTGGGAGCCCACCCCTTGCAGCAGTGTGCCCTGGATGCAGGATATGGAGTCAAAGGAGGTTATTTTGGAGCTTTGAGATTTAATTACTGCCCTGCTGCATTTCAGAGTTGCATGGGGACTGTAGCCCCTTTCTTTTGGCCATTTTCTCCCATTTGGAATAGGAATATTTACCCAATGCCTATACACCCCTTGTATCTTGAAAGTAAATAACTTGTCTTTTTTGTATTTTTTAGGCTCATAAGTGAAAGCACTTGCCTTGTCTCAAATGAAACTTGAGACTTCAGACCTTTGAGTTAACTCTGGAATGAGTTAAGACTTTGGAAAACTACTGGGAAGGCATGAATGTATTTTGCAATTTGAGAAGGACATGAGATTTGGAGGGGGCCAGGGACAGAATGAAATGACTTAGATATTTGTCCCCACTGAAATCTCATGTTGAAATGTAATACCAATGTTGAGGGTGGGGCCTGGTGGGAGGTGATTTGTTCATGGTGGTGGAGTTCTCATGAATGGAAAAAGTGCTTACAAGATCTGGTCATTTAAAAGTATGTTGGGGAGGCAGCCATAAAAAAGGATGAGTTCATGTCATTTGCAGGGACATGGATGAAGATGGAAACCATCATTCTCACAAACTATCACAAGGACAGAAAACCAAACACCACACGTTCTCACTCATAGGTGGGAATTGAACAGTGAGAACACTTGGACACAGGGAGGGGAAAATCACACACTGGGGCCTGTCGGGGTGAGGGGAGCTGAGGGTGGGGATAGCATTAGGAGAAATACCTAATGTAAATGACGAGTTGATGGGTGCAGCAAACCAACATGGCACATGGATACCTATGTAACAAACCTGTACACCGTGCACATGTACCATAGAACTTAAAGTATAATAATAATAAAACTCCAGAAAAAAATGTTTAACATTTTTTTAAAAAGTATGTTGGGGAGCCAGGCACCATGGCTCACGCCTGTAATCCCAGCACTTTGGGAGGCTGAGGTGGACAGATCACTTGAGGTCAGGAGTTTGAGACCAGCCTGGCCAACATGGTGAAACCCCATCTCTACTAAAAATGCAAAAATTAGCCAGGTGTGGTGGCATGTGCCTGTAATCCCAGGGAGGCTGAGGCAGGAGAATCACTTGAACCCAGAAGGCAGAGGTTGCAGTAAGCCGAGATTGCACCACTGCACTCCAACCTGGTTGATGGAGCAAGACTTCATCTTGAAAAAATACATATATATATGTTGGGATGTTGGGGGAGCTAAACTATGAGGACACAAAGGCATAAGAATGATACAATGGAGCCAGGTGCAGTGGTTCACGCCTGTAATGCCAGCACTCTGGGAAGCTGAAGCAGGCAGATCATGAGGTCAGGAGTTAAGAGACCAGCCTGGCCAACATAGTGAAACCCCGTCTCTACTAAAAATACAAAAATTAGCCGGGCATGGTGTTGTGTGCCTATAGTCCCAGCTACTCGGGGGGCTGAGGCAGCAGAATTGCTTGAACCCAGGAGGTGGAGGTGGCAGTGAGCGGAGATCACGCCACTGCACTCCAGCTTGGGCAACAGAGTGAGACTTCGTCTCAAAAAAAAAAAAAGAAAAGAAAGGAATGATACAACAGACGGACTTCAGGGACTCAGGGGAAAGGGTGGGAGGAGGATTAGGGATAATATACATTGGGTACAGTATATACTGCTTGGGTGATGGGTGCACCAAAATCTCATAAATCACCACTAAAAACTTATTCATGTAACCAAATACCACCTGTTCCCCAAAAACCCAGTCTCAGGTATTTCTTTATAGCATTACAAGAACAGGCTAATACAGGAACCACATAACAAAACTCCATAAGGCATTAACCCTTACTCAAAAATTATACTTCTTTTACTATCCACAATCTTCTGGAAAGCTTGGAAGAATAAATAGCATCCTTAAGTTAAAATTAACAAAATTTTCAGAAACCCTTGCACTCTCTAGGCAAAGGTACTTCCAGAATACCTTAGGGCCATTTGGTTCACTCCCCTGGGGACATATCAGTTCTCCCCATAAGAACTGGTAACTGGAAGGCCCCCTTATTTAGGGATTTTACCTCCAATACTATACTCTACCATGCTGTATGAAGGCATGGCAAAATACGGTAAAGGACTCAAGTACTGTCACCAACAGTCTTATCACCAACAGGTTGAGGCCACCTTCCCACATCTTCCTAAACAGCCTCTTTATAATGTTAAATCATAAGATTTTGTCTACTGGAAGAGTCATCCAAGAAAAAGTTTTTGAACCTTATTGTGAGGGACATTATCAGGTACCATTAGCAAAAAATACAGCAGTGAAACTCCAGGGAATAAATCAATCAAACTCTAGGGAGTCAAGTTGTACTCATTTTGCAACTAAGGAAACAATTAAGAATTGACACAACAAGATGGCTACTCCAATAGAAAATTACAAACTAGGATTCTCCAGGGTATTCTATACATAGCTGATCTTCAGAACTATACAGATAATTCAAGACCCTCAGAATAAATTATCTTGAATAGTAGATAGCCTCTGCCCAAGATATCAGACCAAGACGTCTGTAAAAATTCTGTTTTGTTTTTCATCTGCTTGCTTATGGTCATTCTTCTTTTCATTTTCTATAGACCCCTGGTTGTCACCCACCCACAGTGGCCCTTTGTCTCTTTTCTTTCATTTTTGTTATAATTGTTATGTCAGAACATGCTCGTTCTAATGCCATTCTTACATTTTCCTAAACAGTAGCCAGTACCCTCAATCTTACCAACATTGGTTATACCATCTGTCACCAGACCACCATGATAAATACATTTGACAAGCTCTAGTCTCATCAAATGAGTCTATAGGGAATAATAGGCAATGGCTTTTTCACTTGCACCTACAGAACAAATGACATTAAATAAACCCAGCTATGGTTTTACTAGTGTCCTTCTCTCCCAGAAAAAGAACCAATTATGATAGTATATTGATCTGACTCCAGGTAATTCTAAATTTGAATCCAATGAACTTCATAGGGTGATGAATTAGTTACTTATCACCTGGAAGAGACATTAATAGGAATCCAAATTTGTAACACAGTTAATGTAAGGCCTTTGTTCCAATTTTGAGCCATGAAACAACTCCCTTTTTTTCTGGAGTTTCGTGTGCCCCTACCAGGTTCACTTCATTTTTCCCAGGACATCTAGTCTTATTTTCCCCAGATTAAGGAATAGTATTTCAAGACTTGCCTGTGTATTGAAATCCTAACTCTAGTCACCAGTGCTGGAAATTCCAACTCAGGCAGGAGCTCCAAATGAGATCACCCATGATTCTTCAGGCACTCTACTTGAGGAATTGCTTACTTACTGTTTATGTGAACAGAGCAGTGCTCCAATGGTGGGAAATAAAAAGACTGAAAAAGACCTATCACTAACTCTGGCCGAAGTTATGAATGACACCACCTCTTCCCTAAATGGAATACAGATCTGTCTCAACTTACTGGCACAACCTGTGATGGACAATTGCATTGCTAGGATTATTTGTTGGCTAATCATGATAGCATCTGTGTCATTGCTACTACTTCTTTCTCTACTTGGATTAATCAAACAGACATGGTAGAATAAGCTACACATCATCTTAAAGAAAGCACTTCTTTGCTCAATGCTTCTGTACAGCTGCTCTCTTATCAGATGATTGCCATAATGATAGAACAAAAAGATCAAGAAGATATCCTGGTACAGTTTACTACAGAGACAACTGAACAATCTCCAAGTGGTGAAGATCGGGATCTCTTGACTTCTCTGAACTGGTCAATCTTTCTCAACAAAGACAATGATCAAAAGGGAAGTCCTTGACAGTCTTAGTGTTTGTGACTTATTTGAATAATAACTGAATCATTTTCATATTGATTTGTTTGAGGGTGTGTGCTTGTGTAATAAAGAACTTGGGCCAGGTGTGGTGGCTCACATCTGTAATCCCAGCACTTTGGGAGGCCGAGGCAGGTGAATCACCTGAGGTCAGGAGTTCAAGACCAGCCTGACCAACATGGAGAAACCCGTCTCTATTAAAAACACAAAATTAGCCGGGCATGGTGGTGCATGCCTGTAATCCCAGCTACTCAGGAGGCTGAGGCAGGAGAATTGCTTGAACCCGGGAGGCAGAAGTTGCAGTGTGCCAAGATCGTGCCATTGCACTCCAGCCTGGGCAACAAGAGTGAAACTCTGTCTCAAAATAAATAAATAAAATAAAAATAAAGAACTTGGCTGGACTTTATCCCTAGTTCCTGGGAAATAACCTCTAGATCGTTGGAATTTCCTGAGGGATACAAGTGCCTTTTACTATTCATGGTGGGCCACATCTTGTGGGGGTTCAGTCAGGATGGTGGGGAAAATTAAATGACGCAAACATTCTTGGAAGGCCTGGAGGGCTTGCTCCAGTAATAAACTTGTCTGAAGGCAGCCTTGTACTCTTAGTTAAATAAATTAAAGTAGAAAGAAAGGAATGTGGGGAGTTTACCTACCTAGTTTGTTTATTCATGTGGTCCTAAGACTAACCTTTGATTTACAGTGGGTGCTTAATTGCTTTCTACTTGGGAAGTCCACAGTGTCAATTACCATCTAGTGGTGTTGACTCAAGCCTCTGTCAATTAATCTTTACTGAATAAATGCAAGTCTCACTAGCTGGTCAGGGCAGCGGTCCCAACTGTTGATAGCACTCTGCTTGGAGTCTGTAAGCAGCCCAGACACTCAGCTGGACTGGCAAAGCAGAGTATCTGTGTGTCAGTGTACTTTATTCATCCACTGTTGGGTCAGGGTCTGTGGGACAGACCCCCGCATTTTCTGATAGTTTATGCTAAAGAGGTGACTGACAGTTGGCCTCTACTTTATGCTAATGAGATAGCAGGATGGCTGCTGGTCATGCCAGAAATACCAAGCATGTAATTAGAGTTGGGGCTTTCAGACATGTAATATCAGCCAAACCTCTAGGGAGAGGAGGGGGAGCTGGTGATTGAGTTCAACTGTGAGGTCAATGATTCAATCATTCATGAATATTTAATAAAACCCCAATAAAAACTCTGGACACCAAAACTCATGTGAGCTTCCATGGTAGGCATTTCTCTGTGCATTGTCACACATCAGTGTGCCAGCAGGGTAACATGCTGCTGGGGAGACAGAAGCTTTGCATTTGGGGTACTCCCATACTCTTCCCTATGCATCTCATCCTTGGGCTGGTTCTGATTTGTGTCCTTTTTCTATAATTGTCATCAAAAATATAGTACTCTCCTGAGTTCTGATATACATTCTAGAAAGTTATCAACCTGCAGGGATCATGAGAATTCCTGAATTTGTAACCAATTGATTATAAGCAAAGGTAGCCTGGGAACTCCCAAATTCATGGCTGTTATCTGAAGTGAGGGCAGTCTTGTGGGCTACTGTGTCCTTAACACATGAAATTTGGCTTAACTCTGGGTAATTGGTATCAGAAGTCATCACAGTCCTACAAAATACACTGAATTTCTATGTAACCACACACACACACACACACACCCCAACTTATCCCTAAAAGATGGAACACTGCTAATCTATATTTGAATTTGAAAAATAACTACAGTAAGCAATATTACATTTTTCTAAAGAAATATTTAATTGGTAGTCTTCTAGAAAGAAGGCTTTTCATATAGTACAAAAACATGCAGTAGGAAGCACTGAGAAAACTGGGCAACACAAGAGAAGCACGAGATGTGACATGAAGCAGCCGATAGTCTATGTAAGTCAAAAATAAAATTCTAAGCACACAACCAGCTGAATCGACCCTTCCACTTGGCCAAGAGCATTCTAAAGTAAACCTGAAACACTAGCTCAGGCCATGATGGGAATGGGTGGTCAGACATACCTCATTATACCTTCCTCTCTTTGGAATTCAGGCACAGTGGACCAGCATTAACATTAAAACAGAGACCTTAAGACTGACAAAAACAGGCCGGGCGCGGTGGCTCACGCCTGTAATCCCAGCACTTTGGGAGGCCGAGGCGGGTGGATCACGAGGTCAGGAGATCGAGACCATCCTGGCTAACACGGTGAAACCCCGTCTCTACTAAAACTACAAAAAATTAGCCGGGCGTGGTAGTGGGCGCCTGTAGTCCCAGCTACTCGGGAGGCTGAGGCAGGAGAATGCGTGAACCCGGGAGGTGGAGCTTGCAGTGAGCCGAGATCGCGCCACTGCACTCCAGCCTGGGTGACAGAGCAAGACTCCGTCTCAAAAAAAAAAAAAAAAAAAAAGACTGACAAAAACAGGCTCTTTGTAGCAATAAGATAACATGACAGATAACAGGCCCTGAGAGAAATCTAAGTATTTTATCCTAAAATAAATTTCTCTTAAGTCTGATAAGAAACATTTACAATCTATTCTCTCTGAAGCCTGCTAGCTTCTGGCTTCATCTCACAGTAAGAACCTTGGTCTCCACAACACCTTATCTTAACCCAGACATTCCCTTCTATTGATTCCAGGTTTTTGGATAAACCCACTGCCAATCAGAAAATCTTTGAATCCACCTATAACCCGGAAGGCCCTCCCTCTGTCCCTGTCCCTTCCCCACCAGCTTCAAGTTGTCCTGCCTTTCTCTATCGAACCAATGTAAATCTTACACGTATTGATGTCTTACATTCCCCTAAAATGTAAAAATGCATGAAACCAAGCTGTAGCCTGACAGCACAATTGTCTCTTCCTCTCACGTACCTTTGCCATGTTAACCATACTCGTCAGTTTGAACCCAGTGTCCTGCCCTCCAAAAATCCTTTGCACTTCCTACAAGATAAATCCTCACTCCCGTGTTTGGTATATAATGTCCTCTTTAGGCTGCCCCAACCTGCTGCTGCTCCTGACAAGAGCCCCTTGGGCACATGTTCTCAGGATCTCCTGGGGCTGTGTCAGACTTGTTTCTTATCAGACTTAAATCTATTTTGGCGTAAAACACTTTCATTTCTCTCAGGACTTACTGTCATGTTGTTATTGCTACAAAGAGTCTGTTTTTGTTAGTCTTAAGGTCTCTGTTTTAAGGCAAATGCTGGTCAACTGTGCCTACAGGTCACTCATATTTATCTCAGAATAAATCTCTTAAAATATTTTACCATTTGACTTTTTCCGTTGTCATTTGGTTCAGGAAACAAGAAAGTGGTAAAGTGATAAAAAATTATTTAAATAGATCAAGACAGTGATAAGATTTACCACAAGTCTAGATATTGTCCATTTTTAAAAACTTACACAAATATGTTTATGATTACAAATGGTAAGATATGACTTCATATCAGTTTTCAAGAGAACACCCCTCCAAGGAAGGGAAATTTACACAGGTTTCTGACTGATTATGTAGGCTTTAGGTAGGTAGAGAAGGTGCCCCCGGCTGATAGAACGGCTAAGGTAAAGGTTTGCAGGCTGAGATGTGGAAAGGCATGTCTGAGGGATGACAAGAGAGCGTTTGTGTGCAATGGAGGCTTCTGTCAGGAGCAGCAGGAGGTTGGAGCAGCCTAAAGAGGGCATTATATACCACACACGGGGGTGAGGATTTATCTTGTAGGCAGTGCAAAGGATTTTTGGAGGGCAGGACACTGGGTTCAAACTGTAAGTATGGTTAATATGGCAAGGATACATGAGGAGACAGATTTTGGATGAAGACCAGTTACAAAATTGTGACAGATGTCTAGGTATAAAGTGATCTGGGTAGGTACAGAAAAGGGCACTGGGAAAAAAGGGAGAGATGGAGCAAGAAAATATTTGCTATTTCTGCTCCTGTAAACCTTAGCTGTCCAGGAATAAATTTCTGTGTGATTTTTAGGCTCCAAGACTTGCATCTTGACCTCAGCTGTCCAAGTACTTCCAGATCCAGATGCCTCCTGTGCATCCTACCTGCCCTGGCCAACCTTGTGGACTCTTAGACCCAGCCTGTCTGCATGGGCCCACTTTCAGCTGGTTCCCTGAATTCTGGGCTCAACTTCCTCATCTGGACTTTAAATACTTAAAGTATTTTCCTCAGTATAAGCTAATCCTTATTAGGCAAGTATCCTTTGGTCTACGCCAGCTCCTGGTCTAGGCTTCTCCACCTGAGTTACAGAGCCAACATGGTAGGAACTTTAAAGAAGAGCCTGACAAGGTTCTGAGACCCAGTAAATGTAGGGGTAACTGTTACAGAAAATAAAAAGTGATACCAAAAATGCACAGATGGCTTGAAGTAACAAACAAAACAGGAATACTTGTTTAGCAATGGTTGGTATATGTGTAAATGTGATTTTGAAAAATTATTTTATTGAGGTATATTTACCATAAAATCTGCCCATATAAAGTGAACAATTCAATGATTTTTAGTGAAGTTACCAAATTGTTCAACCATCACCACTATCTAGTTTTAGAACATTTTCGTCACCCTAAAAAGATTCCTTGTAACATTTGCAGTTACTTTGTTTCTGAAGATCTGCCATTTCTGGACATTTCCTAAAATGGTACTAGAAAATACCTGGTCTCTGGCATCTGCCTTCTTTCACTTAGAATCACGTTTTTGAGATCTGGATTGTGCATAATACCCATATTTTAGTTTTTTTTTTTTTTTTTTTTCTGAGACGGAGTCTCAATCTGTCTCCCAGGCTGGAGTGCAGTGGCGTGATCTCGGCTGACTGCAAGCTCCGCCTCCCCGATTCACGCCATTCTCCTGCCTCAGCCTTCCCAGTAGCTGGGACTACAGGCGCCCGCCACCACTCCTGGCTAATTTTTTTGTATTTTTAGGAGAGACAGGGTTTCACCGTGTTAGCCAGGATGGTCTCGAACTCCTGACCTCGTGATCTGTCCGCCTCGGCCTCCCAAAGTGCTGAGATCACAGGCGTGAGCCACTGCGCCCAGCCTATTTTAGTAATTTTAATGTTTAAACAAGGTTTCATTTCATTTCAAAAAT
This sequence comes from Gorilla gorilla gorilla, assembly GCF_029281585.2. Classification (NCBI taxonomy): domain Eukaryota; kingdom Metazoa; phylum Chordata; class Mammalia; order Primates; family Hominidae; genus Gorilla; species Gorilla gorilla. The sequence continues at coordinate 32,313,984 of NC_073236.2, read as the reverse complement.
TCCAAATCTATTAGCATAAAGATGTAACGAAAATTGCTTTTTGCTCAATCCTAGACCACTCCATTGCCTCACAAAGAAAGGTAACATGTGCTACAGAGAAAGAAGTGCATGGAGATGTTGTACTGCAAAGATCCAGTCTATTAATCTCCATACTACAGCTGTGAACCACAGGAAAGAGGCCCAGCCCAGTTAGGACTATAGGCCAAGGCATGTCACTTTCTGAACATCAGTTTTATTAGCTCTAAAATACGACTGGGCTAGATCATGGGTAGCTGTCTACCTTTCTCAGCCTCCATCCTCTGCACCCATGCATGACACCCTGCCCCGTCAGTAACAGCATGAGGAGGCAATGCACAAGTGTGGTTATACAAATGGCCCCACCAGGCAGAAAATCACCAGACAAGGTGATTTCTCAGCTTCTTTTCAGCTCTAGTTTTATACATCTCAAGTTGGAAAGGAACTTTCCTCACATTCATCATGTTCCCAAGGTTTCTCTTTGAGATGAATACTGAAGCTTGAACTCTACTAATGGGTTCTCCCAGTTTCACTAACTTTGAAGCGTTGCTCTAGCACAAATTCTCTAATGTACAAATTCTCTAACGTGTTTTGGTGGAACATCCACCAAAGCCCTTCCCACACTCATCACGTCACCAGAGTTTCCAGCTAGTAGGGAGAGTTCTAAGGGGTTTATAAAGCAATGAGGTTTGGCTGAAGGCTCTCCCACATTACCCACATTCACAGGTTTTTCTCAGGTATGAATTTTCTGATACTTAATAAGGGATGAGCTCTGACTGAAGGCCTTCCTCTATTTCCTGCTTTCATAGGGCCTCTCTCTAGTATGTGTTCTTGATGCTTAGTAAAGGAAGAGATACAACTGAAGATTTTTCCATACTTACCACACTTGTAGAATTTCTCTCCAGTACAAGTTATCTGATTTTCTTAAAGAATCAGTATGTAACTGAAGGCTTGCCACACTCACTGCATTGATAAGGCTCCTCCCCAGTGTCGGCTGTCTGATGCTGAATAATATGCATCCTCTGATCAAAGCCTTCCCATATTCATTACATTCACGTGGTTTCTCACTAGTATGGATTCTCCCGTGTTTGGTAAGAGAGGGGAAGCCCACCCCCTCTTGACATTGATAGGGATTCTCTTTAGTAATTATTGCCTGATGTGGAACAAGATGTGGTCTTCCCACATACATTACACCTTTAGGATCTCTCTCTGATATGAATTCTTTAAGTTCCAGTGATGTCTGCACTCCAACTGAAAGCCCTTCTATATTCACTGAATTTATAGGGGTTTTTTTCCAGCATGACTTCTCTGATGTTTAATAAGGGATGCAGTATGAGCAAAGGCCCTTCCACACTCATTACATTTGTAGGGTTTCTCTCCAGTGTGAAATCTGTAATGTTGAGTGAGAGATGAACTCTGGCTGAAGGCTCTCCCACATTTATTACATTTGTAAGGTTTCTCTCCAGTATGAAATCTGTAATGCACAATGAGTGATGAGCTCTGGCTGAAGGTTCTCCCACATTCCCTGCATTCATAGGGCTTTTCTCCAGTATGAGTCCTCTGATGCTTAATAAGGGATGAAGTGTGACCAAAGGCTCGTCCACATTCATTACATTTGTAGGGTTTCTCTCCAGTGTGAAATCTATAGTGCAGAACAAGAGATGAACTCTGGCTGAAGGCTCTCCCACATTCACTGCACTCATAGGGCTTTTCTCCAGTATGAGTTCTTTGATGTTTAATAAGGGATGAAATATGACCAAAGGCTCTTCCACAGTCACTGCATTCATACGGCTTTTCTCCAGTGTGACATCGCTGATGGCGCCTAAGTTCTGACTGGAAGTGAAAGGACTTCCCACATTCATTACATTTACAAGATTTCTTTTCTGGGTGCGTTCTCTGAGAGTTGTTTCCCCCTAAAGTCTGCCTGAATGCTGTATCACATTTATAAGATCCTTCTCCCATGAGAATGCTGTGTTGGTTAACAAGGACTGATCTTAAACCTAAGCTTCTCCCAAATCCATTCCATTTATAATCTCTGCTAAGGGTGGTGGCAGATTTGTGAGTGGCTGACATTTGTTTCAGGTGTCTCTCCTGTTTTATCTGCTGCATCTCTAACTGGCCATCACAACCACAGGCTGCTTTCAACTTGGAGAACTGCAGCACATCTTGAATATGTTTTTCCACTGATACTACCTGGAATAATTCTTCTTTGGAAATTCCCCAACTTGGCATTGATTCCTTGGATTTAGACCTTCTCTCCCAGTCTGTTAAAAAAAAAAAAAAGAAGAAGACATTCTAGTATGTAGAATGTCCTATGTAGCAAGAAAAGCAAGCTCCTATAATGAATGTGAAATAATTAAGCTTTAAAATAACACCTAAAAGGGACATACAGATTTTTTCAATAATGGCTTATGTCTGAAGATGGTTTTGGAGTATCGAGAATGAGTGATGAGCAGATGACTGGAGATTAAGAAAATCTGAGAGATATGTGTTTAGATTCCAGTACACAAGGTAAGTCCAAAGACTAAAGATGAGAGGAGGGTAGGAAGGGTGACAAGGAAATAGACTAATTTTAAAGGATGGAGACAAAAATCAATAAACCAAGTATAGGATTGTAAGTCACCCAGGTACAGATTCTGTATTCTCACAATTTCTTCAGGCCTACATAATTGTAACAGAATTCTACCCAGTCTTCCTACCTCCAGGTTTCCTGAAACCCTTCACTTTCTTCTTTCCCAAATGCCCATTTCCTTAAGTTTCTTCCCAGTCTTAATCTTCCAAATGCTCTCCAGTGCCTACAGGATAAACCCTTCATCTTTCACTATAGCTCTATAATACTTTACCAGGTCCTGTCCTCTTTTTCAGCAAGTGCCTTGAGCACAGAAACTGGCTGCCTTCCTGTTTCCCATATATCCACTGCCCCTCTCACCACTCTCTTTCTTTAAGACTTTGCATACCTTTCAGGGACAAGCTCATGTCCTCCACGAAGTATTCCTTTAACACCTTAGTGCACACCCTATATTATTACATATTATGCACATATACATATAACATGTATCATATTACTCTATATAATTATGATAGGAAGAGAAACTCTCCCCTAAAGATGCCCATACCCTAATCACAAGAACCTGTGAGTGGGTTACCTTATATGACAAAAGGGACTTTGCAGATGTGATTAAGGGCACAGACCTGGAGATGGGGAGATTATCCTGGATTATTTAAATAGGCCAAATCTAATCATGAGTGCTTAAAATAGGAGAGCATTTCCTGGCTGGGCAGAAAGATGTGTAAGCCACTGCTGGCTTTGAAGATGGAAGATGGGCACTTTCAGTCAAGTAATCTGGCAGTCTCTAGAAGCTGGGAACACCCATCTGTTTATAGCCAGCAAGAAAACAAGGACCTCGGTTTTATAACTGCAAGGTATTGGTTCTGCCAACAACCCAGATGAAAAGAAAAAAGGTGCCCAGCCACTCCAGAAAGGTGCGCAGCCCTGTGGACATCTTGGTTGGAACCATGTGATACATGTGCCAGACTTCTGACCTATGAACTATGACATGAGTTTGTGTTGTTTAAAGCCACCAAGTTTGTGCTACTCTGTTTCAGCCACAGTGGAAAATTAATAAAATAATAATAACAAGCACACTTCTGAAGAAGGAAATGACTGGTAATGCCTAACCAGTGGTCCCAGAGGCCAGTCAGAGAGTTTCTGAGTCAATAGGTCTTGTGCGGCTCCTGGGAACCTGAATGTTTAACAAGCTCCCTGGGACATTCTGAAACATAGCCATGCTCATATAGCACTGTTAAATAAACAGATGACTAGATCCAGATGTCAGACCCTTGATCTCATTTTGGAAGGGAAAAAGATCAAGTAAGTACCAGTACAGAGGAGATCAGCATCTTCCCTCTCTGCCATAACCTAGCTTCCTTTCATAAAGCCCAGCCTATCCTCTCAGGAATTTAGCACCACTTTCCTGAGCTTCAGCTCTGGCCACGGATAAGGTTCTGGCTCATGGAAATGAACTGGCATAGACTGTCATGTGCCTCCAGTGTGCTTGGGTTACACACAGCAGTCAGGAAAGCTTTGAGTCAAGAATTCTGCTCCAAGGCATATAGCCTACCAGGTACTCTCAAGTCACCTGAGAATCAAAGGTCTCAAAGGGATGCTGTTAACAGCTGTTAAGGAGTAGTCTTTGTTCCTGGAACCACTTTTTTTGAGACTCACCTTAATCAAGCTTGAAGTGTCCTCACCTGGATCTTCGTGACATCTTCTGTCTGTCCTTGCCTGTAACCCCTTCATTTCTGGGGTGCTCAACTTTTTTGTTTGATCCCTCACTAACTCCCTTAACTCTGCTGATCTAGGACTGCCTGGCCCTATATGATTGTTGATCCATCTAACATTGACTATGAGACATCTAGTGATGCTGCGTGGCACCAATAACCCAGAAGGCATGGGCAGAGATGGGAACCAAACAAAGCATAAAGACTAGAAAAGCAAAGGAACATCTCCTCTCATGACACCAGAAATAATTACAAAATTCAACATACCGGAGTTGAGGGCTCCTGCCAAGTGATCTCATCTTCTGAAAGGACAGCACACTGACCAAAGGCTCTGGGCTACCTCCCACCCCAGCTGGGCCTTATCATATGCAATGCTCTCACTCACTCACTCACCTGAGTGGGCTCCTGTTGAGATTTCTCTCTCCACCATGAAGGGCTCACCCCCTTCCTCCAACTGGCAGATCACATATGGTTTGGATACTAGAAGGCCTGATGGTAGAGAAGGAAAAGGATTTTGGTTGTGTGTGCCAGTGGCCAAGTCTTTGGATATTCATCTTCAAGGTGGAGAAATACTGTAGGCATGGAAAGCCTCCAGAGAACAGGCATTGTGAAAAGTCAGGAACACAGCCAGGTAACTTCCTATTTCAACTCCATAAGTAGCTGGATGTTTCCTAGAACTAGGAACAGAAATACTGTATCACTGGGCCCCAAAGAGAATGTAAATGTCTGATTCCAGACTTCCCAAGGAAACCCAGGGCAAAACTCAGCCAACCGGCCCAGACACCATTAGCTCTTAAACATCAAGGAAATCAAGAAGTCCTGCTGGGTGGGCTTTGGGCTTTGGAGGGCTTGTGCTCACCCAGAATGGCCAAGTTCCTGAAGTTCTCCAGCATCACCTCCCTGTAGAGGTCCTTCTGAGCAGGGTTCAGCTGCCCCCACTCCCACTGGCTGAATTCCACAGCCACATCTTCAAATGTCATCAGGTCCTGAAACACAGAAGACACTCCTGTACCCTGAAGGAGCACCCTCATGGCCCTGGGGAGAAGAGCAGGCAGGCATCTAAGGAGAACCTCAGGATGTGCAAGAAGGGATTCTGAGTGCCCAGCAGCTATCCCAGTGCCCACAGAGTTGTGGGTTTTGTTATCTCAAAAATATTTTAAGCTGCTCCAGGGATTGTACCATCCTTACCACTTGGTGTCTCACCCAGTGTCCACTTATATGCTTATCAACATGAAACTGCTAGGAAATATAATCAGGGTCTCAGGTGAATCAGGCCTACAGAGACATTCTTCTTAGGTGGAGGTAAATGTAATACATTTCCTCATTTGTCAAAAGGTTTTATTCTCAATCTAGTTACATTTAATTGGAATCAATTAGAATTAACAGATGAATATGCTTTGCATTCTCAAATACACAAGGATCAACAGTTTTCTAATAAAGTATTTTTGAAACTTGTGACCTATGATTTTAACAACAATAAGGCCAAATCAAGTAATCTGGGGCTTATGATAATTTATCCTCCACCTGCCTGCCAGCACACAGTTCAGCAAAAGTAAATCACAAGTGGCTTTATGATGAAACAATAAGTTTTGTGCGTTTGACTAGCATGATCCTTTCCCCCAAAACCTAATAATTATTCAGTTCCTAAGTTTATAAAGCTGAGCATGAGACCCTAGATCCCAGGTCACCATTATAAAGCATAATTATTCTACAGGTCCTGGCCAGAACTATCCTGTCACCTTCAATCTCAGTAATTAGAACACCTCCCATTTAGCTTATATTGTATGGCAATCCACTAAAGAGCAAAATAGGTGGAAGTAAGTACTATAAATTCCTGTTACTTTTACACCAAAGTATTTAAAAATCAAATCCCATTTAGATACTGATTCCACAGAAAAGCTGAAGTAACAATTTTATAATATAAAAATCATCCAAAATAATCAAACATGAAAAATGCACTACTATAGTGACCTCTTTTGATGGGTTATATTATTTGTCCAAAATATCCACTGGCCCTCCCTAAAGAATTGAGCTTCTGCCTCCCCCTGCCACAGGTGGGGCAATGTCATCTGCTTTCTCAAACTGAATGTGAAAGACACGAGCTACAGGTGAGCAAAAGCCTTCAGAGCCAGTGGGGGTTCTGCAATTGTCCTTTCCTGTCTGCCTTGAAAATGGCAAATGATCTGAGTGAAGATGTAGGCAAAGCCACAGCTGTGGCAACATGGGCAAGAGGGAACCTTTCATGGTGTAAGTCTCTGAGGGTTTGCTGTTGCTATCATGACATAACTAGCCTATACTGACTCTTTAAAAAACTGGTACTCAAAGTGGAGTTCTGCCATAACAAAAAGCCAAAAAATAGATGACACTGGCATCCAGGCCAGGCAGTGAAGAAACTTATTGGCAAGGTGGCAACCCATGTAATTTGGTGGTGAACTGTTTGGTGAAACTATTGCCTTCAGTAACTTGAAAGATGAACAATGAAAGCATGAGCTTGTGATGTTATGAGAAGAGGCTGGAAACATAACATTAGTAGTGTGAGTTGGTTGTTATTGACTGAGTTTGACAAAGTATTACAAGAAAAAATGAGCTCAAGAGTTTGTGGTTTGCAAAACAAAAATGGAAGGCAATAGGAAATGTCCAGAAATGCTAGGGCTTGCAGGGTTGGAGACAACCAATTCTCATTTCCAACTGGCCAAAGACAATATACATCAGCTTCTGCGTGACAACGGCTAATTAAAACTCAGCCCATTTTCAGGGACCAAATCATGGATGTGGTTGTCAAACCTTTTTGTTTAAACCTCTGAGTAATTTCAAAAGGCTCCCAGTAAATCTCCCAGTAATTTCAAAAGGCTCCCAGTAAAGGCTTTCAGTGGGACCAAATTGTTCAGAGTGAAAAAAGTATAGATTTCCCAAGGAAATCCAAAAACTCCACAATTAAGGCTAAAGAAGGGGGCATATTTCAAAAAGAACTGTGGGTCAAACCACTGACACATGGAGCCAACTGGAAACAAATTCATAAAAAGCTGATTAAGTTTTTTAGAGTTGCACTTAAAACAATCCTGGGCTACCAACCTACTCCAGCAGGATGAAAAAGCTGCTTTGCCCCCAAGAAAGCTTATTCTCCAGTATCATCTTCATATGACACCAAGGAGGTATCAAAAGGAAGGAACTTCCCAATGGCAAAGCCAACAGCCAAGGAAAACACTAGGCCAGGGAGCTCCACCCAGGGAGCAGAACCAGGGTGTAACCTACAGACTTTCCCACTCCCAAGACCAAGGGTCCTCACAGTGTCTGTCCAGTGGAATTTCACGACTGTTATGGACCTGGGACTGACTCTTCCCATGCTTCCCTCTTCTGCAAAGGAGTGTCTACCATGGCCATCCTGTCCCCATTGCTCATTGTATATTGGATATATGGATTCAGGTAATTGTCCTTTTAGTTTATAGGTATCCAGACCCACAGGGTCTCCATCCAGACTATCGCGCCATCCAGGACTTTGATCATGATGCTCTGACTGGATGCAGCTCTTGGGTTATTTCTCTTGGAGGGCATTTTGTGTGCAGGAGAGAGGGAAGTGAACATGTATGGGTAAGAAAATATACAGTGATAGATGAATTATTTGCTTAACATAATCCCTGCCCTTCCCTTTAGGATCCTCACTCTAGGAGGCTAATACTTCTCACTTCATTAACATTAGGCTTGGCCACGGGACCTGCAGCAGCCAGTGGGTTGTGAGCAGAAGCCACATGTGCCGCTTCTGAGTGGAAACCCAAAGAGCCATCCCCGGGTTCTCACGCTGCTCTTTCCCTCTGATACAAGAAGAGCATATCCCAGAGGGAACTGACCCTTCAGCCTGAAGCTCAGAGAGAAGAGGGTGTGGAGCAGAGTCACAGTCAGCCCACTACTGACAAAGACAGCAGAAAGAAGAAAGGCACTCTTTCTAACTGCGAGCCATTGAGATGTGGGGCTGTCATTACCACACTGAACCCACCTAAGTGCTCTGATAAACCTCTGAATGATGTACATCAGGGCCAAAAAGATTTAACTGCTATTTATGACTTTACTGATTAAATTCCTTACTAGGGGGGTTCCCCCTTTTGGCTTGAAAGTTAAATGTCAGTGTCTATCATCAAACCTGAATCCCATGCCTATCCTGGATGCTGGGAAACCCCGGAGGCTGGCCTTTGTACCCCTCCACATCCAGCTCACTAAAGACAAACCTGAATCCCCCTTGAGGGCCAGTCACCATGATCCCTGATGCCAACAAGGATTAGGCAGTTACCATCTGCCAGCGGAACTGCCAGCGGACTCTAACAATAACATGAGGCGGCTCTGATTGAGTGGTTAAGATCTCAGAGCCAGACAGCCTGGATGTAAAATTGGGGTCCCTTCCTCACTAACTAGATAAGCATGAACAAGTTACTTTCTCTCTCTGTGCCTTGACTTCTTCAGTTAACCTCTCCACACTTTGGTTACCATTCTTCAAAATGGTAACCATTTATGGGAATGTTTTAGAGACAAAAAGAATTAGTATGTGTAAATTGTAGAGAATAGTTCCTGATACAGGTTTTGTTCTCCATAAATAATAACTATTTTCATCATCATTAACATTATTATAGTCTTCATGTTACTGCTGCCTGCTTAACATGTTACTGGTGGCAAACCAATGCATAGAGAGGTTAGGTGACTCATCATCCAAGGCCACACAGCCTGTAAGTAGTAAAGTTAAGTGTGCCTCCTCCCTAATCCAGGGAGATAACATCTGAACAGGGACCCAGCTTCAAACAGCCTGCCCACCTGTCCATACCCTCAGAACCTGCTTGTCCCCAATTCTCCATGAGCTTTCCCAACCTCTCCAGAACAGGCCGATTCCCCTTTTCGTGAACCTCGATGGAAAGGCCTGTCTGTGCCACTCCATTTGGCATCAAACCATTCACATCCTGTTACTGGTGGCTGCGTTCTGGGTGTCAGGGTCCTCTCCCACTGTGGCTGTGACACTCTTTCAAGGCCAGGGCTGTCATATTACCTGGTGGTCACCACAGTGCCCTTTCCAGAAATATGCCAGAGTAAGCCCAAACGATCTGAGTGGGTGCACAGCAAGAAGAGAACACCCCGGACAGGGCAGGGAGCCATCATTCACTTGGATGGGCTCAGCCTCCTGCAGAGACAGTATTGGGTCAGTTCCCTTAGTGAAAAAAGAGGCTACTTTTTGGTGAAAAGTAGGCAAAGCTAACCATCGTTCATGCATTTGAGGAAAAATTAAGAATACAACTCACCCGAGGCCTGGCTTTCAGGAATGAATTGGTTGTTCCCTCTTCTCCTGGGAATCTCTCTGGAGGAAGAGCAGGATTCTGAGAAGGGGAAGCTGGGAAGGTAGAAGGAGACATAAGCGAAGCTGACCCTGCCAGCACACACAGCTCTCAGACTTCCCAAGCCTGAGACCCAGAACAACTCTGAATGTCACCTCCGTTGTTCTGAGGACACCAGTGGATCAAAAGGATCTGAGAGGCAGCTTCTAGCCTTCAAACATTGAGAGAAGTGCCCCTGTACACAGCTGCATGAGGCTCCCACCTGTCCACAGCCCACATCAGTCTACAAGTGAAGTGTGACCAGTCTGGCCATACCACTGAAGTTATTTACTGGGCATACTGTATGCAGGTCATCTCCTAGGACTTTTGGAAATATAAATATGGAAAAGAACTTCAAGGAACTTTAAATCTAGCCTACAGGTTAACAATTACACAAGACCCAAGGCAAGGCCATGAGGGATTATGAGGCTTTAAGGGGAGGAAGTTACACCTCTCCCCTCATCCTTGGGAACCCAGCTCAGAGGCCACCTCTTTCTGAGAAGCTGCCCCTGGTGTTCCCAAGCTCTGTTAGGTCTCTGCAACACACTTGAGAGCTCCTTCATTATAAAGCTTTGCATCATACTGTTCATAAAAGCCTTAAAACAAACCAAAAAAACCCAAACCATGCCAGAGAAGTAGTTAAGGCTAACAACATGGGTGTAAGCATAGCACAGTTAGGCATTCCTCAAGCTTCATGTGTGTGTGTGGATCCCTGAGGATCTTGTTAAACTCTGGCTCAAGACTTGCTAAGACCCTGTTTGAGGATGTGTGGGGCCCCAGAGTCTGCAATTCTAGAGAGCTTCTGGGCAATGCCTCTGCTGGTCCCAGAGCCACACTGATTCACAAGGGTATAAAGGAAAAAAGAGGGGGTGGGAAGCCCACGGACTGGGCCCAGTTCTTCCACTGGCCAGTTATGTGTCCTTGAGCACGTGCACTGAAGGATGAACAGTCGGATTAAAATGCCCACCTGGTTAGAGATAGGACGTTCTAAACTTAGGACTTGCTTAAAATCTCCTGGGTCACCTGGATTACCCTGCCCCCAAGGCTACTGGGGGAAGGGGCTCAGAGGAGGTACCCACCAGGTACACTGCTGACCTTATACACCGCTGAGCTAGAACGACTGGAAGAACCTTATTAGTGAGGTGATTAAGGAGGTGGATGACAAGGCCCCAAATGGCCCTATTGTCCTCTGATCCCTGGCCAAGGGCCACTCCCTCTTGGGTTTGCTTGCCCTCTCCCTGCCGCAGCAGGAAGAGATCAGATCCTCTTCTGCTCTCTTCTGGCCATTGGGACAATTTTCCATGGCCATCCCCTCCACCTCCGCCACGGTCATCTAGAGACCCCTGCCAGACCCAAGAGACTGCGGCTTCAGCCTTCTGGGTCTGGAAGGTTAGATGTCGCCACACGGAAGGCAGATGAAGTACAGCCTCACCCTTCAGTGGGATTCCCCGGCCTCTTCCTGGGGTCCTCCTGATATTGGGCCCGGTACTAGCTCCCCAAGAGGGCTCTTGGCCCTCTGCACGCTCCAGAGCCAAACCTGATGCTGTGGAGTCCATAGCTGGGGCTAAGGAGCGGCGTCCTTTCACTAGGTCCAAATCTCTGTTCTTCGGCCACAGCCCTGTGGTCCTCCCGAGAGTTCAGGGAGCGGGACGCAGGCTGGGGCTGCCTGGGGGGACACGGGGCATCCCCACTAGGCGCGGCGGGGCCAGCGGACCAGCAGGGCCCAGAGCAGGGCCGGCAAACCCCGGTGCGCCCGGCGCGGCGCACTGCTGCCCGGGGTCGTGCTCTTCCCTCGCCAAGTCCGGCCTCCTACCCCCGGCTCGGCTCCTCCTCAGGACCAGGCTCTGGAACCCAGCTCCCACGTGGATGCACACGCACAGTGGGCTCAGACTACCAGGAGACACGGCCACAGCCACGCCCGCAACGCGAGGGCCCAGCGCTCTTCAGCTGCCCGGAGACAGTAGGGATTCGGTGAGAGCCTCACAGGAGCAGGGACCGACTCTATCAGCCCGGCTCGCCCCGCTGTCCCTGCCTAGCTCCGGCCTGCACAGTCCCTAGCGGGGGGCACTCGGAGGGACACACCCAGCTCTGTAAGGGGCCGGGGCGTGGGCCCAGTACAGGTCTGCGCGCCCGCAGTCTCCGAACGCTCACAGGACCAGGCCCCGCCCACAGGACCAGGCCGCGCCCGCCCCCGCGCCCGCCCCCGCGCCCGCCCCCGCGCCCGCCCCCGCGCCCGCCCCGCGCCAGCCCCGCGCCAGCCCCGCCTCCCGAGGCCGTCCCGAGCTTGCGCACACGCGGCCGCCGCCGGGGCCCTTCAGAGCCAGCGCCGGTGGTGGGGTGCTGGTGCGGCGAAGCTGGAGAGGCGGGGCTTGCGGGCGCCTGTAGGACCTCCGCTAGGAGGGGCCGTGCTCGCCGGCCACGCGCCGGTTTTCACTCCGCTCTGCCCCAAGGGCCGGGACCTACAAGCATTTCCCTTCTCGCGCGTGACTTTGGTAGCTGAGCCTCATATCTCTCTCGTTTTTTGGGGGGAGGGGGGAGACAGCCTCACTCTGTCGCCCAGGTGGGAGTGCAGGGGCGCGCTCTCGGCTCACCGCAACCTCTGTCTTCTGGGTACAAGCAATTCTCGTGTCTCAGCCTCCGTAGGAGCTGGGATTACAGGTTCCCGCCACCACGCCCAGCTAATTTGTTGTATTTTTAGTGGAGACGGGGTTTCACTATGTTAGCCACGCTGGTCTCGAATTCCGACCTCAGATGATCCTCCCGCCTCAGCCTCCCAAAGTGCTGTGATTACAGGTGTGAGCCACCGCCCCCAACCTGCGTATCTCGATGTAAGGCTATTCAACAGAAGCCGCGTTCCTACCCTGGATCTGCTGAGTGAGGATTTCCAGGAGGCTCTCCTGGCGTGCCTAGGGGATACTGGGGACTCAGTGCTAGATACTGCTTCTACAGGCTGCCCCGTGCCTCTTGCCTTTCTCCATCTGCCCCTGAATTCAGCGAAGGGTGCTGAAGAACAAAAGAGGACTTTGAACGCCCTCCTGCTCCAGAAACAAATATCATTTAGGACCCAGAAGAAATGGAAAAACGGCCTGCTATGGTCTGAATGTATGTGTCCCCCTCAAATTCATATGTTGAAACCTAACTCCCAAGGTGATAGTATTAAGAAGTGGAGCCTTTGGAAGACTCTGCCCTCATGAATGAGATTAGTGCCCTTTAAAAACAGCCCTTAGACCGGGCATGGTGGCTCACATCTGTAATCCCAGCACTTTGGGAGGCCGAGGCGGGCGGATCACTTGAGGTCAGAAGTTTGAGACCAGCCTGGCCAACATGGTGAAACCCTGTCTCTACCAAAAATATATTTAAAAATTAGCTGGGCGTGGTGGTGCACGCCTGTAATCCTAGCTACTCAGGAGGCTGAGGCAGAATTGCTTGAACCCGGGAGGCAGAGGTTGTAGTGAGCCAAGATCGTGCCACTGCACTCCAGCCTGGGCGACAGAGCAAGACTCCGTCTCAAAAAATAAGTTAAATAAATAAAATAAAAATAAAAACGGGCCTTAAGCCCCCTTTGCTCCTCCTGCCATGTGAGGACACAGAAGGTGTCATCTATGAGAAGCGTACCCTCACCAGCCCCTGAACTGGCTGGCACGTTGATATTGGATTTCCCAGCATCCAGAACTGTGAACAACAAATTTGCGTTGTTTACAAATTCCCCAGTTTAAGACACTCTGTTATAGCAGCGCCAATGCCTAAGACACAGTCTGAGTATTAAAACGGTGGTTTTCTGGAGGCAGTCCTCAGCCAGAGAAGGGCCACTTATGAGGACAGAGAGATTGGTTTATCAACCCTATTTAGGAGTTCAGGACAAAATAGCTTACAAAATCAAGGCAAAGACAAAATAACACGAAATCAAGGCAAAGAGACCATTCTCCTTTCCTGCTTTTGCAGTCTCTGTTTCACTTTTCTGCCAGCATTTCCAGTGGCACAGATGGCCAGGATGGCGCAGCAAGCAAGCCCTCTTCCACGCAGGGGGACATTGTCTGGGAACCATGGCTGATATAGGAGCGTTTCCATCTTCGGTGCTCTGAACCAAAAAGGTGAGGGGATGGACAAATGAGAAAAGATTTTCATCTCATTGATGGCTCAACAGAACTAGAGATGGAACTACTTCAGAAGAACTTGAGGGCCACTGCCTTTCCCTGATGCCCATTCTGTGGGCCTGCTGCAGTGTCTGAAATTCCCCACTCTTACATTGTGTCTTTTGGGACAGATCTTGATCCAGAGGCCCTTGTTTGTTAAATGCGCATTCATTACCCCAGGAATATTCTCTCTCCTGCTCAGTGCTCTAGTGCACCATTTGATCTCAAAGCACTGTTGGTGGGGGCTCCAGTCCTCACCAGCCTATACACTCTCCACCACCTTCAATATTCCTTTTACTGCTCCTTTGCAGTCAAATGCCTCTTCCACCCCAACCCGTGACCACTGCTCTGTTACCTTCCCTATAGTTTTGCCTTTTCCTGAATGTCACATAAATGGAATCATACAGTTTGTAAATTTTTAAGACTGGCGGCTGGGCGCAGTGGCTCACACCTGTCTCTACTAAAAATACAAAAATTAGCCGTGTGTGGTGGCGTGCGCCTGTAATCCCAGCTACCTAGGAGGCTGAGGCAGGAAAATCTCTGGAACCTGGGAGGCAGAGGCAGGAAAATCTCTGGAACCTGGGAGGCAGAGGCTGCAGTGGGCCGAGGTTGCAACACTGCACTCCAGCCTGGGTGACAGAGCAAGACTCTATCTCAAAAAAAAAAAAAAAAAGAAAAGAAAACTGGCTTCTTGGCCGGGCGCAGTGGCTCATGCCTGTAATCCCAGCACTTTGGGAGGCCGAGGTGGGCGGATCACCTGAGGTCGGGAGACCAGCCTGACCAACATGGAGAAAATCTGTCTCTACTAAAAATACAAAATTAGCTGGGCATGGTGGCATACGCCTGTAATCCCAGGTACTCGGGAGGCTGAGGCAGAAGAATCGCTTGAACTCGGGATGCGGAGGTTGTGGTGAGCCGAGATCGTGCCATTGCACTCCAGCTCGGGCAACAAGAGCGAAACCCTCTCCAAAAAAAAAAAAAAAAAAAAGCCATGCAGCTTCTGTCTTGCTCACTGGGACCCTCTTAGAGCCCTGAAATGAGGTGCAAGAAGCCTGATTGCCCCGAGGCCACCATGTTGTGAGGAAGTCCAAGCACAAAGAGAGGCTACATGCGGGGACGCTGGCCAACAGTCCCAGCTGAGCCTAGCCACGGGTGCCAATCTGGGTGCCAGATATAGTCCTCCCAATTGAGGATCCAGAAATTGTGAAGCAGAAACGAGCTGTGTTAGGCCATTTTGCACTGCTATAAAGAAATACCTGAAACTGGGTAATTTATAAAGAAAAGAGGTTTCCTTGGCTCTTGGTTCTGCTGGCTGTACAGGAAGCATGGCAACGGCATCTGTTTGGCTACTGGGGAGGCCTCAGGGAGCTTTCACTCACTGTGGAAGGTGAAGTGGGAGTTTGCACTTTGCATGGTGAAAGCAGGAACAAAACAGAGTTGGGGAGGGCAGGAAGGTGTCACACACGTAAACAACCAGATCTCAGGAGTACTCACTATTGCAAGGACAGCACCAAGCCATGAGGGATCCGCCCCCATCACCCAAATACCTCCCACCAGGCCCCATCTCCAACACTGGGGTTTACATCTCAACATGAGATTTGGAGAGGATATCCAAATGATATCCCTACGTGCCCATCCCTGTTGTGCCCATCCAAGTTCCCGACCCACAGAACATGTTGGCCTAATAAAATTGTTGTTTTCAGCCACTAAGTTTGGAGTGGTTAAACAGCATCAGATGGCCATAACATCCTGCAATTTGGCAGAGCCTACAAGCTTCTGGGCCCAAGACATACCTGTTTTACTCTAAAAAGATGGATGTATATCACTTCTTGGCTGCTTAGCTTCCATATGCTCCTCCTAACTCTTTTGAGAAAATCAGTTAAAATTCTCTTAATCTTCCCAGTAACATGGCCGATTAGATGGCCTAAACAGCCCTCTTAATAAAAAAACTAAAAATGCTGAAAAATTGCAAACATCTTTATAAAGACACTGATGAGCAGGCATGAAAGTGAGGAATTTGTAAACATTTAAAAAAATAAAGTGAAATGGGCCAGGTGCAGTGGCTCATGCCTATAATCCTAGCACTCTGGGAGGCCGAAGAGGGTGGATTGCTTGAGCCCGAGTTTGAAACCAGCCTGGGCAACATGGTAAAACCTCATGTCTACAAAAAAATACAAAAAGTAGCCAGACATGGTGGTGCATGCCTGTAGTCCCAGCTACTCTTGAGGCTGAGATGGGAGGACTATGTGAGCCCAGGAGGTGGAGGTTGCAGTGAGCTGAAAGCATGCCACTGCATTCTGGCCTGGCTGACACAACCAGAGCCTGTCTCAAAAAATAAATAAAGTGAGAGCTAGAATTCTGAGAATTGAGCAACAAACCTGACTTTTAGACTGCTAAATCCTAGAGCACATAAACTTCCACTTTGGCAGCTACCTGGAAGCAGTAAAGACAAAGCCTAGGGCCTGCCAATGGGTGGGGAATATTCTAGAAGGAAACACTTTCAGGACCCCAGTTTCCACCCTCAGTATAAGGCTAAATAATAAAAACCACCACACAGAAGGGAAGAAAAAAAAAAGTATTTCTCTTGTGGATGTTGTGACTTTAATCAAGCTCTAATCTCCTAGGAAGGTCCAAACCCTTTAGTACAACACAAAGGCAGCCACAACCTGGCCTTACCTCAAGATAGTTATTGGCCCCTAAACCTCATCCACAAGGCATTCATTTTGCTACTAATTCTTTTCACTTTTATCCTCTAGACTATGCCTTTGCATGTACTATTCGCTGTTTAGATCACACTTTTTTTTCTTAAGTATTTAAGTATACCAGTGAAAGGAATCCTTTCCCACCTTTCCCTGCCATAGTTAATAGCTTCCTCCATTGTACTCTCATAGTATGTTGAATGTGACATAATTATAGAACCTACTGCCTCTATTGTGATTTTACATTCTGATTTTTTCCATTGGACCAAGAGTTCATTTGGGGCAGTAACTTACTCATATTTGTAACTGTGCTTTGCTTATGGTGAGCAATTTGGATTTTTTTAATGAAAGTGTAGTCTTATGGAGATGGAGAGTAGAAGGATGGTTAACAGACTGGGAAGGGTTGGCGGGGTGGGGAAGTGGGGATAGTTAATGGGTACAAAAAATAGAATAAGAAATAGTATAACTAGTATTTGATAGCACATCAGAGTAATTACAGCCAATAATATTGTACATTTTAAAGTAACTAAAAGAATATAACTGGATCGTTTGTAACACAAAGGATAAATGCTTGAGGTGATGGATATCCCATTTGTCCTGATGAGATTATTACATATTGCATGCCTGTGTCAAAATATCTCAGGTGGCCCATAAATGTTCACACCTACTGTGTACCCACAAAAAACTTTAAAAAAACCCAAACCACTAATAAATTAACCTGGAAAAACGTAGTTTTGTTCCTGAAGTAAGATTTTATCATATTCTTTGTAATTTTCAGTCTTCCCTGAGATGTAGCTCAGTGGTTCCTAGCTTTAGCTGCACATTATAGTCACCTGCAGCTCTTTTCAAACTGTCGCTCCACAGCTGGGCCTCAGGCATCAATGTCTAAAGCTCTCCGGGTGATTCCAGCTTGCAGCCAGGGCCGTTCCAGCAACTCCAAGGCCGGCTGGTGTGCGCTGAAGCTGTCGGGAGTCGGACAAGCTGCACAGTTAATACATATGTGTCCTAGGCTCCTCTCTCCTTCCAACGCAAATATGTGTACAAACCCTGCCTGGAACCGCAGCCCTGTTCTCAGAATCAAATTCCTGAAAGTGGGCAAGCGGAAGCGGAAATAAGCCTTCTCCCAACGCCAGCTGACTCGATTTCCTCGGTCTTCCCCAGGGCTGGACACGGGGCACCATGATCAGAGAGACACATTCCCTGCGGACGGCGCTCCCATCGGATACTGGAGGGACGCGACACTAGAGGCAGGCAGTACTTCAGGGTGACCATAAGTCTCCCAAACATCCACAACGGCTCGCTCTCCCAGCTAAGGCGACAGCGCTGCCATTTTGGAATCTGTTCAGCCACGGGAAGCCGGCGTTTGCACAGATTTTCGGACGTCATATTAAAGCGCACCGGCCGCCGAGACTTCTGGGAGATGAAGTCCTTGCGAAGGCCCCGCATTGATTGGGAGCGCGGTCGCCAGGACCCTTTTGCGCAGGCGCGTTGGTTTCCCGACCTGAAGAGGCGCCGTCTTCCCGGGTCCCGAGCACTCTGTGCCGGAGGTGAGGGTTGTGGGTGTGTGTCTTCAAGGAGCGGAGTGAGCGCAGCAGCCGAGAGAGGGGACATGAGAACTTTGGGGAGGTGCTGTGGGAGCAAAACGGGGTGACACGGGCGAGGCCAGCCTGCAGAGCGTGTGTCGCGACGTCTCGGTGCGGACGGAAAGTTGTGCACCCACCCCCGTGTGTGCGTGTGTCCCGTGGGGTCTGGGCACCCATTGTATGTCGGTCCCGGACTTTAAGGTTGGAGGTTTGGAGTCTTCCTCCGCCTCTCCCGTTTCTTCTTCCCATAATGGGTGCTTAATGAACGTGGGTGGAATTGACACCAAATCTAGGATGCTGCCGCTCCGTCTTTGCCAGACAGCGCCTCAGATTGCCTCATTTAGCTCCCTGCCCTGGGCCTCCGCACGAGTGCTGGAGGGCTTCATGGAGGAGGTGGGATTTGACGTGAAAAAAAAAAACAACAACAAAACAAAAACCACGAAAGAAGCAGCTAAGCGTTAGGCGGATTTGAGCTGGAGATAGTTTTTACAGAAATGCAGGAACAGTGGTAGACAAGGTTGAAGAAAAGGTACGCTGGGAGCCAGGGCCCGGGACTCAGAGAATCAGGACAAGACTCAGTAGGCAAGGTGGCTTATATAGGTGTGATCCAGGGACTGACACGAATGAAACTATTTGGGGACAGTTATTCTAGAGGTCACATGAGCTACTTAGGAATGTATGGTAGTTTTGAAGTAAGATGTGGACTTGAATTATGGTGGTGGTAGTGAAAGGGAAGGATACAGATGACACTGCAAAAGAAGAGTCAAAAGGGCCTGGTGACTAGATTTGGGAGGAAAGAGAGTGAGGTAAGAGTTTGAATTTGGGACACCTGGGAGAACAATAAAACATCTGATACAAATGTAAAGCCAGGAAGAGGCGTTGATGTGTGGAATTGCCTAAAGGAAGATAGTTTTGAGGTGATGGTGGAACGCCTGATTCAAGGTTTGCAGTCATTTGCAAACGCAGGATGAGTCTGGAAGAATGCAATACAGTTGTATTGTAAAATTACAATACAATTACAGGACATGGACATCTGTAGAGTTTGAAAATGGAGCCCTGAATGTGGATGGACTTTCTGAGGGATGGCAAAAACAAAGAAAGTACAAAGACTGAGCTATGGGCAGCATCCATGTTTCCAGGGCAAAAGTGGGGAAAAAGAGTCACAGAAAGACAGCAATTTTAGTGGTTGGAAGAAAAGCTAGTGCAGTATCATAGCAGTTACAGTAACCACTTGAATAAGCAGAAGCTTGTCAGAACAGTGAAAAGCTACAGAGAAATAGATAATATGGCCGGGCACGGTGGCTCACGCCTGTAATCCCAGCACTTTGGGAGGCTGAGGCGGGCGGATCACGAGGTCAGGAGATCGAGACCATCCTGGCTAACACGGTGAAACCCCGTCTCTACTAAAAAAATACAAAAAATTAGCCGGGCGTGGTGGCGGGCGCCTGTAGTCCCAGCTACTCGGGAGGCTGAGGCAGGAGAATGGCATGAACCCGGCAGGCGGAGCTTGCAGTGAGCCAAGATTGCGCCACTGCACTCCAGCCTGGGTGACAGAGCGAGACTCCGTCTCAAAAAAAAAAAAAAAAAGAAAGAAAGAAATAGAGATAATAGGATCAGAAATGCATTGGTAGGCCAGGTGCGGTAGCTCATGCCTGTAATCCCAGCACTTTGGGAAGCCAAGGTGGGCAGATTACTTGACGTCAGGAGTTCAAGACCAGCCTGGCCAACATGGTGAAACCCTGTCTCTACAAAAATACAAAAATTAGCAGGGCATGATGGCGGGTGCCTGTAATCCCAGCTACTTGGGAGGCTGAGGTGGGAGAATCACTTGAGCCCGAGAGGCGGAGGTTGCAGTGAGCCGAGATGATGCCATTGCTCTTCAGCCTGGGTGACAAGAGTGAAACTCCGTCTCAAAAAAAAAAAAAAGTAGTTTTCAAGCATGCCATTTCAGGTGTGTGAGGGGCAAAAGCTGAAAAACAGGGACTGGAGAAGAGTAAGTGGTAACAGTGTAGAGTCAGTAGGTTATTACTCTCCAAAAAGTTTGATCATGAAAGGATAACCTAAATGAGAACTGCTTTACTAGAAGGAGGTCATGGGATTCAGTGAAAATAGTTTCAGATAGAAGAGCCTTGTATGTCTTTGAAGATGTTGAAAGAAAGTGCTACTGGGGTGGAAAATGCTGGAAAAAAAAAAAAAAAAAGACTGGGGGCTGGGCGCTGTGGCTCATGCCTGTAATCCCAGCACTGTGGGAGGCTGAGGCAGGCAGATCATGAGGTCAAGAGATTGAAACCATCCTGGCCAAAATGGTGAAACTCTGTCTCTACTAAAAATACAAAAATTAGCTGGGCATGGTGGCGCGCGCCTGTAGTCCCAACTACTCAGGAGGCTGAGGCAGGAGAATCGCTTGAACCTGGGAGGCAGAGGTTGCAGTGAGCCAAGATCGTGCCATTGCACTCCAGCCTGGGCGACAGAGCCAGACTCCGTCTCAAAAAAAAAAATAAATAAATAAATATTGGGAAGTGCAGGGACAAATTCTGAGAGGAAGCAATGTGAAAAACAGTGGAACCCAGGGTATAGGACACAAAGGTAAAGTCCTGGAGACAGACATCTCTGTCTTGTTGACCTCACACATCTCGCTGCCCTAGCACATAACAGCTACTTGGTACATATTCATTGAATAGTGGGATGAGTGGATGGATTGCACTGGGCAGTAGAAAGGAAGAGAACTTTTATTTGTTGAATGAACTGTATGATAAATGCTTTATATTAATGGTCTCATCATTTATAACTATGCTGTGAGTTAGGTGGTAAACAACTGTTGGCTTAAGTAACTCATCCAAGCCTTCATGGTTAATAATTCCATGCTTGTGGAATGCTTTCTACCATGTAACCCTGCTTCCCTTGAAACTCATTCCTGGGAATCTTTGGTGTGGTAGAAGACGAAAGTTATGCGGAAATTGAATGGTACCCATGGAGGTTTGGAATAGCCATGTAGCTAAGATGGGAGCAGTAAAAGCTTTCTGGACGATGTCAAGGGCTTATTTGAAGATATAGACTGAATTTAGGGGACATTTTCTCCAGTGATACTCTGAGATCCAGGGATAGGAAAAGAGAACACAGAAGTGGAGGTGGTTCTTGGCTAGCAGTAACTCCCTGTGAGTTTGGTGGATTTGAGAAGTCTTCAGTGTCAGTCAGCTTACTGAAGTGACTGCTGGTGGAGTCTAAACCTAATGGGGAGAGAAGTCTACGGATGAGGAGCACTTTGGGAATATCCACTGGTTGTTTAATAACTGGGGAGCTTATATGTTCACCACCATTTGTAATTCGTTCAGTGCTCAGTTTAATTAAAGTTGTAATCTAATAAACAAAACTTTGAAAATTGTCTTTAAACATTTAACACTGAGCAGTTTCGACTGCAGTTTTGGATATGGTTTGATTTGTTCAAAAAGCTCCAGTGCTTTAGACAAACATATACAAATACTTTGACTCCAAAGTTATTACTGCACTTACATTTAAACCTACTCTAAAATAGCAGCAACTCGGCCAGGCGCAGTGGCTCATACCTATAATCTCAGCACTTTGGGATGCCAAGGTGGGCAGATCACCTGAGGTGAGGAGTTCAAGACCCGCCCGGCCAAGATGGTGGAACCCTCTACAAAAATACAAAAATTAGCCAGGCATGGTGGCAGGCACCTGTAATCCCAGCTACTCAGGAGGCTGAGGCAGGAGAATCGCTTGAACCGGGGAGGCAGAGGTTGCAGTGAGCCGAGATAATGTCATTGCACTCCAGCCCAGGAGACAGAGCGAGACCCTGTCTCAAAAAAAAAAAAAAACAAAAAAATGCAACAACTCAGTGTAATTAATATTTTCAGTATGACTACCTTCCTAGAATTATAACATTACTTATTACATTACATTAGCTTATACTAACTTTACTTAGCACATTATTCTAAATGTGTTACATGTATTTCCCTATTTAAGCATCAAGATAACTGCAAGAGATATTACTTCCGTTATTCCAGTTTTGCAAACAGGCAGACTGAGACAGGTTAAGAAACTTTCCTGAGGTAGCACTGGTAGGAAGAGGCAGAGGTGGATTTTGATTTCAGACAGTCTGTCTCCAGAGCCTGTACTCCCAATGACTACACTTTCCTGTATCTCTAAATGCTAATTTTGACTTATTTCTAGGGCCTAAGGGTAATATTTGGATACCCTCTTGTGATGGACGAATCTTAACAGACCAAAAAGGAAAAGAATACTTTTAGACAACACAGGTTGCATGCTCTGGTTATCAATTGACATGTCTTTGTTTTTGTTTGTGTTTATATCTGCCTCCTCCCAGCAAGATTCAAACCCTAATCTCTCCCCGTTAGGTTGGGGGTGTTTTTTGTTAGTTTTTTGCTTATACTTAGCTAAACTTGTTTTTCCAATAAGTTTTTGCTTTTCACATAGTTTTTGCAAACTGGTATTCACCTTCAAGGTAATATTCTTTCAAAATTTTGCTTGGCCAGTGTGAACCCATTGTTAAATAACCCTGAGCTGTCTGGCAACTTTTAACTCTAAGCTATAATGATTTATTTTCATGAAAAGATAGCATAGGTAACAGACCAATAGACTAGAACAGAAAATCCCCAAATATCCAAGAATATGATAGACCTGTTATAGAATAGAGTTAAATATTACCAAACAGACCAGTAAATATCTATTGATCTGGTCTTTTGACATTTTTGAAAACTTAATTGTTCCTTATTTTTGTGTTTGATTCATAAGTCTAGCTGTAGGGAGACATCTCCTAAGGGAGAAAGGATGAAGTCTGCACAGTTACTATGCTTCTTTGGAAGCAGAGGTTGGTTCATTGTTAGTAGAGCCCATTTCTCTTTCTACTTGATACTTACGTGTGGCCCCAGTACTGATTAGTCCTCCCTGTTTGGGGTATGTAGTTCTGTATCTAGAATTACCTGGTTTATTCCCATTCCAAATTTCTTTTTACATACTTACATGAGTAGATACAAGTATCTATCCCGAGGGTACATCTATACTTTGTGAATAGTCATACAATTAATAGAAAAAAGTACCTTTTTATGTAAGTAAAGTTTTAAACATTGCCTTCCTTGTGTTACAACTTTTATGGCATATTTTGTATTAACTTTTCTATTTTGAGTATGAAACTCATAGTCCTTCAAAGTTCAAATTATTTTATTTAGCGCTAGTGATTTTTATTATTTATCTGGCCAGTGGGAGCCAGAGTCATCTGAGTTTTCTTATTCAAAGATGTGGGGTCGGCTCAAATTCTGAATGTCCAAAACTGTACTCATTGGTTTTCCCTTCAGTCCTTCTCTGTACCTTATCTCCATGAACGGCATCGTTATCCATGCCGCATTGGTAACCCGGGCGTCATCTTTGCCCTCATCACCTTCAGCCTCTTCTTCCAGCCAGTGTATTGTCTGTTCTTCTTCTTCTTCTTCTTCTTTTTTTTTCCCCCCCCGAGACAGAGTCTTGCTCTGTCACCCAGGCTAGAGTGCAGTGGTGTGATCTCGGCTCACTGCAACCTTTGCCTCCCGGGTTTGAGCGATTCTTCTGCCTCAGCCTCCCAAGTAGCTGGGATTACAGGTGCCCGCCACTGTGCCTGGCTAATTTTTGTATTTTTAGTAGAAACAGAGTTTCACCATCTTGGCCAGGCTGGTCTTGAACTCCTGACCTCATGATCCACCCGCCTCGGCCTCCCAAAGTGCTGAGATTACAGGCGTGAGCCACTGCGCCCAGCCTGTCCTTAATAGCTTGACAGCAGTTTCCAACATTTCTGCTTTCACAGCTTTCATTCAGTTTGTCATCTTTTCTTATTTAATTATAACACTCTCCTCAATGGTCTACTCACCTCCATTCTTTCCTTCCTGTAATCCCATCACACCACAGCCACTCAGTGTGGCGTGGCCACCTGTGTTGGGGTCCCCAGGATCACCCCAGGTTCAGGGATTCACTAGAAGGACTCAAGACTCGACCCGTAGTTGTACTTCTGGCTAAGAGTATGATGATGACCCTGCAAGGATAGGCAGCCAGATCATAAGGGGAAAAGACAAGCCGGGTAGAGGAATCCATATATAGGCTTGCTTCTATTCTCTTTCTCCCATGAGGCTGTCACATGGAGCACACTCCTTCCCCCAGCAACGAAAATGCAGCAACGAGTGTGATGTCTCTGCTCAAGGAAGCTCATTGGAGACTCAGAGCCCATGTTTTTTATTGAGGGCTAGTCACATAGGCACCGTCTGCCTAACACATACCAAAATTCCAGACCCTCCAATAGGAGAGCACATGTTCACCATAAACGACATTGTTTGCACAAACAGTTTAGGCATAGTAGACCACTGTTATCTCTTAGGGAACTGGGGAACCCTCTCAAAATCGAAGTTTCCAGCTGCCAGCGAAGGGCCAGCATGCAAGCAGAACTTTCTAGGAATAGCAGTCTCAGGTCTGCTATAACTTTTCTGCACACCACCCTTCTTTCCTTCCTGTTATTTTTTTCTGTACACCAAAATAAGGACTTAATCTTGTTGAAAAAAATATATGAAGAATGGTAAGAAAACAAAAATAACTTATAACTCACCACTCAAATTTCATTTACATTTTAATATGTGTTTTTCCTTTTTCTATACATAATATGCATGTACAAATATGTAATTTTAAAAATGTGCATTCTTCAAGTGTTTTGAATTTCTTTGTGGTTTTTTTTTTTTTTAGATGGAGTCTCACTCTGTCACCCAGGCTGGAATGCAGTGGTGTGAGCTCAGCTCACTGCAACCTCTGCCTTCTGGGTTCAAGCAATTCTCCTGCCTCAGCCTCCAGGGTAGCTGGGACTACAGCCACGTGCCATCGTGCCTGGCTAATTTTTGTATTTTTAGTAGAGACGGGATTTCACCATGTTGGCCAAGCTGGTCTCAAACTCCTAACCTCAAGTGATCCACACGCCTCGGTCTCCCAAAGTGCTGGGATTACAGGTGTGAGCCACTGCGCCTGGCCGTTCTTTGTGGTTTTTTTTCAGTTGTTGATTTTTTTTTTTTTTTTGGTAAGAAACGAAGCATTACAGATAAAGCTGAAGTATCCTGGGTATCCTTCCCAGTCTTATTTCCATTTCATCTCAGATATGTACACATTTGGTGCTTATTGTCCCATGTGTTAATAGATTTTTGTAGGTATTATCTACCTGTTTTTAAATTTTATGTAAATATTATACAGTAAGTCATTCTATAACTTATTTTTTGCCCAGTAATTATGTTTTTGCAATTTATCTCTGTTAACATGAGATAATGTATAATATTCATATATAATGTATAATATACATATATTCATATATAATATTCATATATGAGATAATATATATATATTCACAAATCCTTTATCTGATTAATGGACATTGAAGTTGTTTGCAGTTTATCGCTAGTGGATCCTCTCCCCAGTGACTTGTAATGCCACCTCAGTCATACATCAGGCTTCCCTAATGTTTGGATATGTTTTGGGATTTTCTGTTCTAGTCTATTGGTCTGTAATTGATGTGGCTATCTTTTCATGAAAATAAATCATGGTAGCATGAAAGTTAAAACCTCCCAGACAGACATGGTTTCAAGTTCTACCTCAGATTCTTACAAAGCCTTAATTTCCTAATCTGTAAAATAGTGCCTACCTTATTGATTTATGAGGATGGAGTTAAATTAGCCTTATAAAAAGCACTTAGCACAGTACCTGGCAAATAGAAAATACTCAATAATGCTAGTTGTTATTAAGATGATGGGTTTTTTTGTTTTGGTTTGGTTTGTTTGAGATGGAGTCTTGCTCTGTCGCCAGGCTGGAGTGCAGTGGCACGATCTTGGCTCACTGCAACCTCCGCCTCCCAGGGTCAACCAATTCTCCTGCCTCAGCCTCCCAAGTAGCTGGGACTACAGGCACACGCCACCATGCCCAGCTAATTTTTTTGTATTGTTAGTAGAGACAGGGTTTCACCATTTTGGCCAGGATGGTCTCCATCTCTTGACCTCATGATACGCCTGTCTCGGCCTCCCAAAGTGCTGGGATTACAGGCGTGAGCCACCGTGCCAGGCCAAGATGATGTTTAATAGTGTTCCATTGTATGTATGGACTGGGCCATAAATTATTTAACCAAGTCTCCAGATGTTTAAGGTATTTCAAATTTTTGCTGCCTTATAGAAAAGATTAAATGAGATAATACATATAAAGTGCTTAGGAAGTGCCCTGGAACATAGCTGTCAATAAGGGTTAGTGTTAATTATGAGTCATAAAAAGCTGTGTATATATCATATATCATTATTTATTTCCTAGTATAAATTCCTAGGAGAGAATTGCTGGGTCAAACAGTATGTTTCAAGGCCCTTGCTGTAAGTCACAGTGATTTTTTAAAGCACAGATGTGATGACACGTCCACACCCAAATCCTTCAGTAATCTCCATGCCTGTGGAGAAAGGGCCGTGCAAAGCTCTCCTCGATGAAACTGGCCTCTGCCTACCTCTTTTCTCTCATCTTCCCCACAGCACTGCTCACAGCCTAGACTTCTACCATTCTAAGCTAATTTTTGTTGTTAATCCTTTCCATGTAAAGACCTGCCTCTTTCTTTTTGAAAAACTTGAGGTTTTTTTCTCAAGATTTAGAATGTTCTAGCTCCTCCCACAAATGAAAACTTAGCTTAGATCCCACTCCTGTCAAGAAAGCTGCAGAGTTCCTCCTTCCATCCCTCCCTGCTGTGTTAGGTGAGCCTCTGAGGTGCTCTCATGGATTGCTGTGCATATCGCTTTGCTGCTCTTAATGCATCCTGGAGTGAAATATTATGTCATTTACTTGTTTGTTCTCTGTGCTAAGCTATAGCTTCTGGAGGACAAAGACAGTGTCTGACAGTTTTTCTGTGCTTGATATAAGTAGTTGGTGCTGAATAAATGCTGGTTGAGTAGAAGGATGAATGAATGAGTCACAAGAAGCAGTGACCATATCCCCTTGACTGTTGGAGAATGGTCAGTGCACCACAAATATGCCTTTTCCTCCTCCTCACCAGGACCACACCATCTCCCAGCCACCATAAATCCCAGAAATGTGGGATTTAATGCTCTCGTTTTATTTTTATATTTTTTTATTTTTATAGAGACAGAGGTCTTGCTATGTTGCCCAGGCTGGTCTTGAGAACTCCTGGCCTCAAGTGATCCTTCCACCTCGGCCTCCCAAAGTGCTGGGATTACAGACATGCGCCACCGTGCCTGGTCTGTTGTTTTAATTAGACTCTTGATTGTGAAAAACTGAGACTTAGCTAATCCCAGTAAAGGGAATTAGTGATAAGATCTTGCACAGAGCCCAAGAGGGTTAGAATATTATGGCAATCTATGAATAAATAAGGATGGTTTGCATGGAAATTGGAGCCCATGGGTGGTGCTAGGCGAGGTGAGGGCTTCCCCAGGAATTCTTAGGTCTTTGCGTCAGTGTTTCACCGCTGATGGGACTGCGCTGGGCTTCCCCCTGCCTGCCTCTGGTCCCGTGGTCTATTATGACCTTTTCTCTACCTTGTACCTCCCATGTGCCCACGGGTTCTGCTGCTGGTAACTTTGGTTCCCCGATCCTTGTGGCTACTTCAGGACATCCTTTCATGATATCCTTTCAGCTCATCACCCATTTGTCCTGACATTTCTTAGTTCACATTCCCAAGGAAGGATGTCATCTTTTCAAGCCAGATCACATCTCAATCTACTAGTCATGTATGCATTACCCACCTGTGGCCTAATCAGTGTGGCTCCAGGAATAAGACACAGGGTCACATGGTACAAAACCTGGCTGCCCAAGGGATGCTCCTTTAGCAAGGGCTATGAGTGGTTTATTTTTCCTTTGAAGAGACTGGATTGTCTTTGATATGTCTTGTCCATGTAGTCATTTATAAAATTGCTAATGGCTTTTGCCCAGTAATCATTCAGGGCAATATTGAATGTGAATTTTTGCGTGCTGTGTGAATCTTACACAGTTCTTGACTCTCAGGAATAGAACTCTGCCTCTAGCATCGTGGTAAAAACCACGACCACATTGTGGTCTAATTCGCAGTTCCATGGTTGTTGGCTCTAATTCTGGGGTGGTCTGGGATTGTTCCTGGCCTTGCTTTACTTAGACCCCCTTTTGTAAGGTATTGAGGATGACATATCCCCCTGGTATGTGCTTCATGGGTCAAAAGACTATGCGACAGGACTGGTCTTTCTCCTACCTTCTTTCTCACCCCCCACTTCTGCCTCATTAGGACTCTGCCCTTGTCCACAAGGAGAGCACACAGGAGAGAATGGCTGCTGTGTCTCCGACCACCAGATGCCAGGTGAGGTGGACTTTTGTGTTTCCGAAATACTCCATTCATCTCCAGAATGTAACCACTTTTCTTTCTCTATCCTGGAGCCTCTTTGAGCAGACCCAGCCAGGCAGATGAAGGACTCCATAGGGAGTATTTCTTTCCTATTTGACTTGAGGTATCCTTTAGTGACCTTTTCTTGCTGTGAGCACGTGCCCATTAGCTTGTCACCAGGCTTACAACTCCTGGAGCCTTCACTGTGAGTGATTTTGCCTAGAAGCCAATGGTAGGGTCTGATTGGAAGGTTTGGGGAATAGTGGGCTGGTTCTGGTCCTGACAGTCCCTTTGCTACATTCATGTGTGGACTGAGAGGAGGCCCCAGTGTTCCAGGGAGTGTGGGGCTAGGCTGAGGCGTGTGATACACACTGTAGAGCACCTCTGTGGGGTGCTAAGAGCCCTGAAGAGAGTCTCCTGTGCTAGAGACTGTGTGGCTTGCTCCATTCCTGCCCGAGGGCAGAGTCTTAAATTCTGCATCCTGGCCTAGAACTTTAGCAGACACACTGGAGACTCATCTGAGGTTTTAGAACTGAAGGTAAAGAGATGCAATCTTCCAGAATCACAGAGCATTAGAATGAAATGAGAGGGATCCTACAGATGATCTAATCAACACCATTATTCTAAGGATTTGTAAAAAAAAAAAAAGACAATTGGTGAAATTTGAGTAAGATTGTAGATTAGATAATAGTATAAGATCAATGCTATTTTCTCCATTTTTTATAGTTATACTGTGATTATAACAACAGTACATCCTTGTTTTTACAAAATACACACTGAAATATTTAGGATTAAAGACACATGATGTTGACAAGTTAGTCAAGAGGCCTAAGAAAAAGATAGGAGAATGTGTATCTAGAGAGAGACAGAAAAATAAAGTAAATGTGGAAAATGTTGACAGTTGAGGAAGTCAGGTGAAGGGTACACAGGAATTTTTTTGTGCTGTTTTTAGAAGTCTGAAAAAAGAGTCTGATATTCAGAAGCTCAGCTGTAAGTATAGTGGTGTGAGATTCTGACCAAGAACTTCATGTCTTGGGTGATGAGGCCACTTTTCCCAAACGCTTTAAAGTTCTACTCAGTCAGAACTGTTTTTCTTCCCTCCCACCATGCGTCCTCCAGGGCTGTCATCTTTGACATTTTTGGTCTGGTCCAAGTAAAGAGAAGGATTAAGAGTAAGGGAGAATGTGATTGTATTTTCAGGAATCAGTGACATTTGAAGATGTGGCCGTGGTTTTCACAGATGAAGAGTGGAGTCATCTGGTCCCCATACAGAGGGACCTCTACAAGGAGGTGATGCTGGAGAACTATAACAGCATTGTGTCATTGGGTAAGGGGAGCCTCCATGAGGAGGTACAGTCTGTACTATGCTAATGTGGGGCTGAGAGGGCTGAGGAATTAATACCATTCTCCTCCCCGCTGAGTTCTGAGCCACCTGAGAGATAAAGTAAGAGTCGAAAGATTTGGCATCAGAGTACAGCAACAGCGGGCTCAATACTGAACCCCAGCATTGGGCAGACATGCCTCCCTAGCCATGGGCAGTGCTGGATGACCATAGGCTCTCTCGCTCAGCAGCCTGCCCGGCAAAATGCAGGGAGGGCCAGCGAGGGCTGAGGGACGGAGCGGAATGTGTGTTAGAGGCAGGGAGCTGGTGCTCCAGAGGGGCAGGCAGAAGACGCTGAGTTCCATATGCCCAGTTCTTCTCCCAATTCGCCAGTTAGGTAACTCAGCTCACCCAGAGGAGTGTGCGCTGGGGTAGGGGGCCATCTTGTCAGAATTCAGGGTTGTGCCTCTGAGGTCACCAGATATATGTTTGATTTTGAATATTTGTCTTAGGTACAGTCTTAGATGCTCACAGAAGACACTTTGTAATTATAGAGACTTGTGTGACAAAGAGAAAGTTAAGAGTCACTGCTGATTCTGGTGTTAGTGAAAAGTAAAGTTGGGCTCCTGGAGGTTATGAGAACCTCTCAGGAGCTTCACGAGAGGCTGAGAGTGTCCAGATTGAGAAACCGGCTTAAAATAAGCAGCAGATGGCAGTAAAAGGAGTCACATTGCAGATATTCCTACCAGGCAGGTCAAAAAGTAAGTGCTAACACCCCCCAGATTAACTTAATCAGGCCAATTGTCTCCCAAATAGAATGGAATATTCAGGAGGCATCAAAGGAGCATTTGTTACAGGCTTTAGTAGATGGCATATTGAGGAAAATAGAACCCCTGAGGTCAGAGACAGAGAGCCACAGGGAGATGCTGGGTGTGGCTGTTTTGTCAACAGAGAATCCACATAAAACCCGGTAGACAATCCTTGGGCCCAGTAAGAAAGTGCCTCTTTCCCAAGTTGGGGCCTCAGCAAAAGGGAAGTTTAGAGCCCAAGCCTATTTCCAGGATCTATTTTTTAATATAACCAAAAATGGATAGATTTGCTTCAGGGAATTTATCCTAAGGAAATAATAGGACTAGCAGTCCATGGTGTATGCAGATGTTCATCACACTATTGTTTGTTAATAGCAAAACGTTAAAAATGGTCTAAATTTCTATCATAAGGGAATTCATTAAATAAATTATGTTATCCATACAATGGCATATCCCGTAGCCATTACAATGGTGAGGCAGATCAGCGCTGATTTAAATAAAATGGTATTTTAAATTTATTGTGTGAAAAAAAATCAAGTTTGCAAATCAGCGTCATTTCATTATCCAGGTTTGGTTTTGTTTCTTTTTTTGAGACAGAGTCTCACTCTGTTGCCTAGGTTGGAGTGCAGTGATGCAATCTCGGCTCACTGCAACCTCTGTCTCCAGGGTTCAAGCAATTCTCGTGCCTCAGTCTCCCAGGTAGCTGGGATTACAGCCATGGGCCACCATGCCCTGCTAATTTTTGTATTTTTAGTAGAGACAGGGTTTCACCATGTTGGCCAGGCTGGTCTCGAACTCCTGACCTCAGGTGATCCACCCATCTCGGCCTCCCAAAGTGCTGGGATTACTAGCAGGAGCCACTGTGCCCAGCCTCATTATCCAGTTTTTAACAGAATGTATTTATGGGTATCTTTGGATATCTGAATAGAAAGAAAATACACTGTACGCAAGGTGATTTTTTCTTTTTGCTTGTATACACTTCTAATTTTCCTAGAATGAACCGGACAGACTTGTTTCAATGAAAGCATAATGCTCAAGGCAAACAAATGAACAAAAATGGGCAGTTTGGATACACTTTTTACTCAAGGTGACTTAATTTCATTCTCATCTCTCCTAAGCCAACGACCTTCATCCTACCAGTGCTAACACTGGGAACTTCCCATTCACTTCACAGGGAAGAATAAACACTTGAATCTACACGGGTTCTCTCAACCTTCTGACCTTGTGCCACTTGCTCTTTTTATAGCCTCAGTCCTGGCCTCCGTCCAGAGGTTCCTCTGCTTTGGACTCTGCATTCTTGGCTTGTGCGTTCTGCCTTTTGCATTTTCTCTCTAAAAGACTTAGATGCTGTGGCCAGGCACAGTGGCTCATGCCTGTAATCCCAGCTCTTTGGGAGCCCGCGGCAGGTGGATCACCTGAGGTCAGGAGTTCGAAACCAGCGTGGCCATGATGGCAAAGCCCCATCTCTACTAAAAATACAAAAATTAGCCAGGTGTGGTGGCACCCGCCTATAATTCCAGCTACTTGGGAGGCTGAGGCAAGAGAATCAGTTGAACCTGGGAGATGGAGGTTGCAGTGAGCCGAGATCAGGCCACAGCATTCCAGCCTGGGCGACAGAGTGAGATGCTGTCTCAACAACAACAAAAAAGTCTTAGAGGCTGGGATTGAGCTTTGGGAGAGTGATATTATTTTCATCACACACAGCCACCTGCTTTGTTTCTTTCTCTTTGAGCAGGCCTTCCAGTTCCTCAACCTGATGTGATTTTCCAATTGAAGAGAGGGGACAAGCCGTGGATGGTAGATCTTCATGGGTCTGAGGAGAGAGAATGGCCAGAGAGTGTCTCTCTAGGTAACTGAGTGTGAACAAGACAGAATGGAATTTTGTTTGGCTTTTTGTTATTTGGGTGATGGGGGAAATAACAGGTATCATCTTTCTCTCAAATTCAAGTCTTCTGCTTTATTATTTATTGTATATCATCCAATAGCTTTAATTTTTTTCCCTCTGCACCTTAACGTGTTATTCATCTATATTCACCAAGTGTTACTTTCTCACGTCTGTAATGTTGTGCACTCACACTTTGCTATTTCTTTTTTTTTTTTTTGAGACAGAGTCTCGCTCTGTTGCCCAGGCTGGAGTGCAATGGCGCTATCTTGGCTCACTGTAACCTCCACCTCCCAGGTTCAAGCGATTCTGCCTGCCTCAGCCTCCCAAGTAGCTGGGATTACAGGCACCCGCTACCACGCCTGGATAATTTTTGTATTTTAGTAGAGATGGGGTTTCGCTATGATGGCCATGCTGGTCTCGAACTCCTGACCTCAGGTGATCCACCTACCTTGGCCTCCCAAAGTGCTAGGATTACAGGTGTGAGCCACCATGCCCGGCCACACTTTGCTATTGCTATTGAGTGCCATCCTGTCTATTCGGCATGCTCTGCTGATTGTCCTGGCCATGCTCCCGCTGGACATTCTCCTGTTTTCTGAGGTGTCCACCATGCATTCTGTTCCCTGCCACCTTCTTCACTCCCAGGTCTTAGTCCCTCCCTGCAGTGTAAGACTATCTATGGGAGCAAGCAATGCAGTGACCATACATTACTTTCAGACTCATCGGAGCATCTCTTCTTTATGTAATATTTCCTAGCCCAGGAAAAAAACTGCATCTGTTTTCTGTTTGTTCCAGACTGGGAAACTAAGCCTGAGATTTACAATGCTTCAGACAAAAAATCAGAAGCATCATTGAGGGAATGCCTTGGAAGGCAAAGTCCTCTGTGTCCTAAATTTGAAGTTCATACACCCGATGGCAGGATGGGAACAGAAAAGCAAAGCCCTTCAGGGGAGACTCGTAAGAAATCCCTCTCCCGGGGCAAAGGCTTGCGGCGAGGGTCAGCCCTGTCCAGGGAAATTCTCACTAAAGAGAGGCACCAGGAATGCAGTGACTGTGGGAAGACCTTTTTTGACCACTCATCCCTCACCCGCCATCAGAGGACTCACACTGGGGAGAAGCCCTACGACTGCCGCGAGTGTGGGAAAGCCTTCAGCCACAGGAGCAGCCTCAGCAGACATCTGATGTCACACACTGGGGAGAGTCCCTATGAGTGCAGCGTGTGCGCAAAAGCCTTCTTTGACCGCTCGTCCCTAACTGTCCATCAGCGAATTCACACTGGAGAGAAACCCTTTCAGTGCAACGAGTGTGGAAAAGCCTTTTTTGACCGTTCATCCCTTACTCGACACCAGAGAATTCACACTGGAGAAAGTCCTTATGAATGTCATCAGTGTGGGAAAGCCTTTAGCCAGAAAAGCATTCTTACTCGCCATCAGCTAATCCACACTGGCAGGAAGCCTTATGAGTGTAACGAGTGCGGGAAAGCTTTCTATGGTGTCTCATCTCTGAATAGACATCAGAAAGCTCATGCTGGGGACCCTCGCTATCAGTGTAACGAGTGTGGCAAAGCTTTCTTTGACCGCTCATCCCTTACACAGCATCAGAAGATCCACACTGGAGACAAGCCATATGAATGCAGCGAGTGCGGGAAAGCCTTTAGCCAGCGGTGCCGGCTCACACGGCATCAGCGTGTCCACACGGGAGAGAAGCCCTTTGAATGCACTGTGTGTGGGAAAGTTTTCAGTTCAAAATCTTCTGTTATTCAACATCAACGGCGTTACGCCAAACAGGGAATAGACTGAGTTGGGCAAAAGCTTGGGTAGGACAAGAACTTCCATACAAATTTGAGATAGATCTCCCCTGTCTTAAAGCTGCCATTTGCTCATTCTACCCACTCTGGCTGCCATTGTCCTGTCCTGCTTCTGCGCCAGAGTGTTTAATAAGCACTCCCTTCCTGCTGTGTTATAGAACTGTAGGGGAGGCCATGGAAATGACTCTAAAGATACAAAATTTTGAAGAGGTTTGTCAGACAATAGGATAGATGTTAGGAGGAGACACACCTCTTGTCTGAGAACCTAGGCCCCAGGTATCACTGCACTTTAAGAAACTGGAGGCTGCAACAGGAGGGAAAGGCAGAATGATATCAGAGCAGTACTATTTTTTTTTTCAGAACAGTTGTTTTGATGGCTGTTAGTCCCCCTCTCTTGGAGATTTTGGGGCACTAATCTTGTTCTCTTGTGTCCCAGCTTTTAGATCTCTTACTTCCACTGCTAGTAGCTAGCACTTACTGAGCACCTGCGATGAGGTAAAGACTCAGCTAAGGGTTTTACAGGAAGTAGATTAATTGATCCTGTCACCAACCGTATGAAGTAGGCACTGTTACCATCTGCATCTCCAGATGAGCACCCTGAGGTTTAGAGAGATTAAATCACTTGCCCAAGGTGAACCAGCTGGTGAAAGGTGATGCCAGGTCTTGAAGACAGGTCCACCTTTAAAGTCTATTCTCTTTACCATTATGCTCGATGGTTTGTTTGTTTTATAATTTATGTATATGTATTATCCTCTCAACTAGATTGTAAGCACTTGGAGGTGTGACTTACAGGTCTTTGTATCTCACACAGTGCCTTGCTAATAGGTGCTCAATAAATATTTATATGAGTGAATGACTTTTCTACTTACCAAATTCTCTCCATTCAGAACACCTCTTGGATTTGCATACTTTCTCTGAATTCACAGCCCAGCCTATACTTTTATCATCCCCAGCTCCCACTCCTGGCAGCAGTAGCTTTCTAATTCCAGTTCTTCCTGCTTTATTGAAGAGGGATGTGCTAAGCTGTGGTACAGTAACAAG
This sequence comes from Gorilla gorilla gorilla, assembly GCF_029281585.2. NCBI lineage: Eukaryota > Metazoa > Chordata > Mammalia > Primates > Hominidae > Gorilla > Gorilla gorilla. The sequence continues at coordinate 32,278,699 of NC_073236.2, read as the reverse complement.
CCCACAGAGAGCTATGTCTCCCTTAAAACCTGACGGGAACCACTCTGTCTTATTCTATCCTCATTATTTGGAACATCTGGCTTCCAAAGTCACCACAAGGGCGGAAGAGAAAGCTAGAGGAATTTGTAGGATATTTTCTTAAACCCAGGCTTACATCACTTCTGTCCACATCTAATAAGCCAGAACCCAGCACCTAGAAGCTAGGAAAGTAAACAAGCACCTCGAAAGTTGGTTAATACCAAGAACCTCTCTCACAGTTAAATTTTGCATACTACTGTTAAGCCAGTCTTTGCAAATGACCCCTTCCTGCCCATCACTGCCTTCCTCAAGACCTAAAATAGCTCCCTATTTAGTGAAAAATTATCTGAATATTTAAGGTCTGCCTTAACGTGATCCCCATTGCTGAACTTTACCTCCTGACTCCAAAAACTCTTCTCTTCCCTGAGCCCAGTCCTATTTTTTTTTTTTTTTTTTTTTTTTTTTTTGAGACAGAGTCTCACTCTGTCACCCAGGCTGGAGTGCAGTGGCACAATCTCCGCTCACTGCAAGCTCCGCCTCCCGGGTTCACGCCATTCTCCTGCCTCAGCCTCCCGAATAGCTGGGACTACAGGTGCCCGCCAACACACCCGGCTAATTTTTTTGTATTTTTAGTAGAGACAGGGTTTCACCATGTTAGCCAGGATGGTCTCAATCTCCTGACCTCGTGATCCGCCCGCCTTGGCCTCCCAAAGTGCTGGGATTACAGACGTAAGCCACCGCACCCGGCCTATATTTTTCTTTTATTAAAGGTTAGGCACTAGATGACCTTGACTCTAGGCATCTGCATTCTCTTGATCTTTGCTTAGGGTGAAGCTCAGAAAAGGACTTGGTTCTGAAAGGCTGTCTGAAATTAGATTGTCCTACGTGATTCCCAGTGAATTGAGATGAATTTCCTCTGGAAGTTCAAGTCAGATTACAGAAGCTGAATTACCAAACAGACCCTCCCCACCCTACTAAAGACCCTATTACTCTGTTCACCCTAGAGCAGACAAATGGCAGGGAAGACTTGATGTGTGGACTTTTGAAAGCAACTTGAGGAAAAACACGTAACAGAATCTGTAGGTGTGGACAATAGGTGATATTGCTAAATAATGTCAAGTAGGAAATAGACTACTGACAAACTTTTGGCTGATGACTGTCTCTGGGAGTTCTGAATTTTTACTGCCTTGTTAAAAGTAAATTGAGGGTCAGGTATTTCTCTAATACATTCTACCATTTTCAGCAAGATGAGATTGGAACAAATTTAGGATTCCAATGGACATCTTTTTTACTCTATTATCCTTAGAAAAGATACCAGTGGACTTTTGAGCACAGTAGTAATGGAGACAGAGTGGGGATATGGATTTGATAGTTTTCCCTTTGTTTCCCATTTAAATTTGGTTATCAGAGCTTTTTTTTTTTAATGTGGATACTGTTCCACTTCCTTCTAAAAACAGGAAATGGCCATTTTACCTTTGAATTAATATCTCCCAATATGGCATGTAGTAGTGGAGACCTTAAATTTTGAGGTATTGGCTTCACCTAATGGCCATTAGTAGGATCAAACCTTGGAATTAGAAATTGATCAAATTGGAAGAATATCAGCATTCTTAAGGTATAAAGCAAAAATGACTGGATAGTGTTTGCAGGGGTTTGAGCCTCAAAAGAAATGAAGTAATATCACTGATGTCAAGCTTTAAAAGGAGTTTCAAAGAAATAATATTACTGATGACAAGTTTTTGTTTTTTGTTTGTTTCATTTGAGACAGAGTCTCGCACTGTCGCCCAGGCTGGAGTGCAGTGGTGTGATCTCGGCTACTGCAACCTCCGCCTCCCAGGTTCAAGCAATTCTCCCACCTCGGCCTCCCAAGTAGCTGGGAATACAGGTGCCCGCCACCATGCCCGGCTAATTTTTTGTATTTTTAGTAGAGACGGGGTTTCACTATGTTGGTCAGGTTGGTTTTGAACGCCTGACCTCATGATCCACCCGCCACCGCCTCCCAAAGTGCTGGGGTTACAGGTGTGAGCCACTGCGCCCAGCCAAACTCTAAGTTTTAAGAGAGAATTGAGTGCTTGCCACACAAAGGCACAGAAGCATTCCATGAATCAAAAGAAAGGTTGGCAATGCTAGAGAATCTTGCGATGGAAAGAATATGGCAGATGGCAGAAAGCTGGGCACCGCAGCCTGGCACAGACAGTTGGCAGGCCCACCAGTCCCAGAAATGCATCTGGGGTGTCACGATGCCAGGGTGGCCAGCGGGAGGGTTGGCCAGCTTCTGGGCTCAGGCACACCCACCCCCTCCTCCCCAGGCCTGCATTTCTAAGAATAACCCCCTCTGCAAGTCTTACATAATAAATCACACAGAGCTGAAGGAGGAAGCAAAGATACCAGGTGCCAGCCATTAGACAAGATAAATATGTTCATTTTCAATAACCAGCTATAACCGATTCCTCAGGAAGTCTAAGAGATTGACTGCAGTGGATGTCAAGTTCCTAAGTGGTCTATGTTATTGAGGCAAGACTCCTGTGGTAAAAAGAAAGTTAAAGTAGGTATGTTGAGTTGGGTGATGGGGATCCTAGTGAGGGGGCTTCTCTGAAATGCTTTTACAAGGGTTTGAGTGGATTGGGAATTGTATATACAGATTGACCATTATAATTTGAAATCCAAAATGCTCCAAAATGTGAAGCTCTTTGAGCGCTGAGCTAAAGCCACAAGTGGAAAATTCCACATCTGATCTCATGTGATGGGTCACAGGAAGATCAAGATTTAATGGGCATGAAGACAGGACGAGGCTTCAAAGGAGAATGAGTAGATGGAGATAGAGAGGTCAGAGAAATGCCAGGGGACAGCCGTGTCACAGAAGTCAAAAGATTTTCAAGAAAGAGGGAATGGTCAAAAAGCACTCAAAGTTGCCAAGTAATCAAGGAAGACAAAGCCTGAGAAGGCTCCACTGGAGTTTATCAGTGACATTTAGCAGTGATATTTACAGAGTTAGAAAGATGATGATATATTGCGAAATGATAAAAGCAGGTTACAAAATGTTTGGAACTTGAATACATTTACAATATAGTTCCACATATATGCATGGAAAAAGAAGGACCAACACCAAGGTATTACCCCTAATTATCTTTGACTAGAAAGCTTATATACTTTTTCTTTTTCTTTTTTTCTTTTTCCTTTTTTTGTTTTTTGAGATGGAGTCTTGCTCTGTCGCCCAGGCTGGAGTGCAGTGGCGTGATCTCGGCTCACTGCAACCTTCGCCACTCAGGTTCAAGCAGTTCTCCTGCCTCAGCCTTCCCAGTAGCTGGGATGACAGGCATGTGCCACTACACTCAGCTAATTTTTGTTATTGTTTTTAGTAGAGACGGGGTTTCACCATGTTGTCCAGGATGGTCATAAACTCCTGACCTCAGGTGATCCACCCGCCTTAGCCTCCCTAAATGCTGGGATTATAGGCATGAAGCACCGTGCCGGGCCAGTTTATACACTTTTCTTTATCTCTCTTTTTTTTAAAATTTTATTATTATTATACTTTAAGTTTTAGCATACATGTGCACAACGTGCAGGTTTGCTACATATGTATACATGTGCCATGTTGGTGTGCTGCACCCATTAACTCGTCATTTAGCATTAGGTATATCTCCTAATGCTACCCCTTCCGCCTCCCCCTACCCCATAGCAGGCCCCGGTGTGTGATGTTCCCCTTCCTGTGTCCATGTGTTCTCATTGTTCAATTCCCACCTATGAGTGAGAACATGCGGTGTTTGTTTTTTTGTCCTTGCGATAGTTTGCCGAGAATGATGGTTTCCAGCTTCATCCATGTCCCTACAAAGGACGTGAACTCATCATTTTTTATGGCTGCATAGTATTCCATCTCTTTTTTTTTTTTTTTTGAGACATAGTCGCACTCCGTCACCAGGCTGGAGTGCAGTGGTGCAATCTCAGCTCAATGCAACCTCCGCCTCCCAGGTTCAAGTGATTCTCCTGCCTCAGCCTCCCAAGTAGCTGGGACTACAGATGTGCGCCACCACGCCCAGCTAATTTTTTGTGTTTTTAGTAGAGGCAGGGCTTCACCATGTTGGCCAGGATAGTCTCAATGTCTTGACCTCATGATCCGCCCGCCTCGGCCTCCCAAAGTGCTGGGATTACAGGTGTGAGCCACTGTGCCTAGCCTATCTCCTTTTTATACTTCCTAGTTGTCTCCAGTGAACATGGAATGTTTTAAAATATTTTTAAAACTGCAAATAAAATGAGGAAGCACGTTTTAAAATATATGGAGTAATGAACACCAAATTTAGTACAGTGGTTACCTCATGGAGGGGAGGAGAGGAGATGAGGGAGGGGCTTCAATCTTAGTGTTAATGTTTATTTCTTAAATTAGGTGGTGGGTCCATAGGTGTTTGCTTTAGTCTTTATGCTTCTTGTATGTCTTATGCATTTCATAATGCATTTAGAAACTAAATACAGAAAATGAAGACTTTATAAATTTCACTGTTACTTTTCTTTATTTTTTTTTTTTTTTGAGACAAAGTCTCGCTCTTGTCCCCCAGGCTGGAGTGCAGTGGTGCAATCTCGGCTCACTGCAACCTCTGCCTCCTGGGTTCAAGCGATTTTCTTGTCTCAGCCTCTGGGATAGCTGGGATTACAGGCGCCCGCCACCACGCCCAGCTAATTTTTGTATTTTTAGTAGAGACAGGTTTTCACCATGTTGGCCAGGCTGGTCTTGAACTCCTGACCTCAGATGATCTGTCCGCCTCAGCTTCCCAAAGTGCTGGGATTACAAGTGTGAGCCACCGTGCCCAGCCTATTTTACATTTTTAAAAGCCAAAGCCATCATAATTTATCTTTTTAAAGATTTCTAAAAAACTGTTTATTGATGTTTATAGTTGTGTTTTATATTGTCTAAAACTCTTCCAGTTGAATTTGTATTTTCATCAAAATCAACAAAATTGCACAGAAATATAATTAACGGATACAAATTCATTATTTTTAAAGATATAAAAGAAAATGTCTTCATGGGGTTGTTCCTGAGGTGTGGAACCTTCTCCATATTCCACTGCTCTAAGCCAAGAACTTTCCCTCAACCCACAAGAACACCAGGTCCATACGGGGGACATTCCCAGATATTCATCAGGGAAAGAACACATGAACCACTTCAAAGAGACCTAACTCAGATTTTCTAGAAAGTTGCCCTGACTTCCCTTCAGAGAGCTGTGTATGTGATTCTGGAAAGTAGCATATGCTTTCTGGACAGTTTCATGTTCCCCGCTAGAAAGTAAGGCACTGCTACTAGACCCTGAGGTGGCCATGGGTTTCTATCCTAAACAGCCATTTCTCATTCTGTTCTTTGTGAACAGGACTTTTATTTCCTAAACCTGATGTGATTTTCCAGTTGAATGGAGGTGGAGAGCCATGGAAACTTGATATACAGGAAGGTGAAGTGAGAGAGGGTGCAGGAAGTACTTCTGTAGGCATGTGTGGATGCACAGATGGGATTTAGTGGAAGGTTCACATAGAGACCCCTCCTTGGGGTCTCATAGGCCTATGGAGATGGTCATGGCCATAATGGGCCTTTGCTGCAAAAACTTGTGCTCCAGATAGCCATGTGGCTTTCTTGTCACCTTTTCCAAGTCTTTGCTCAGATGTGCCCCCTTCTCAGCCAGGCTTTCGCTGGCCATCCTGTCTAAAAACAGAACTCTCAGTCAGGCACGGTGGCTCACACCTGTAATCCCAGCACTTTGGGAGGCCGAGGCAGGTGGATCACTTGAGATCAGGAGTTCAAGACCAGCCTGGCCAACATGGTGAAACTCTGTCTCTACTAAGAAAATACAAAATTGGCTGGGCATAGCAGCTCATGCCTGTAATCCCAGCTACTTGGGAGGCTGAAGCAGGAGAATCACTTGAAGCTGGATGCTGAGATCATGCCATTGCACTCTAGCCTGGGCGACAGGGTGAGACTCCATCTCAAAAATTAAAAAATAAAATAAAATAAAACATAACTCTCGCCATCCCTTCCACACTTCCCAGCCCCTGCACTCCCAGCTGTCTTCCCAGCTCTGTCTTCCTGACATTTTTACTTTTTAATTTTGTTTACTGTCTGTACACACCTACCCCTAATTAAAATGTCAACACCACCAGAGATGTTTTGTTTTATGTTCTCGCCTACTGTCTCAAAACACTACCTGGTACACAGCACACACACATATACTGTCAGATGAGTGAGAAAGTGGAGCTGTCTACAGCAAGGCCCTTCCTGTTTGTTTTTCTTGGGGGTGGTAGTGGTGAGGGGTGAGGGTGGGAGAGGAGAGGGTTGAGACACACCTTTATTTCAACTCTGATAACACTTTCTCATCTTTCCTGCTTATTTATTTATTTATTTATTTTGAGATGAAGTCTCACTCTGTCACCCAGGCTGGAGTGCAGTAGCATGATCTTGGTTCACTGCAACCTCCGCCTCTTGGGTTCAAGCGATTCTCCTGCCTCAGCCTCCCAAGTAACCGGGACTACAGGCACCTGCCACCACGCTCGGCTAATTTTTGTATTTCTAGTAGACAGGGTTTCACTGTGTTGACCAGGCTGGTCTCGAACTCCTGACCTCAGGTGATCTGCCAGCCCCAGCCTCCCAAAGTGCTGGGATTACAGGTGTCAGCCACCATGCCCGGCCTCTCCTGCTTGTCTTTTACCATATGACCTTCCTTTTCCTTTTAGATCCACTCAGTAGTCACAGGCAGCTACTTTCCTAGGAGCTATCCTGTCTCCCTGCTTATTCCCTGACGTTTACACTCCTCTACCTGTAGCAAGCTGCCCTGGTCATTCCCTCTTCTATAGTTCTATGCATATCTCCTATTTTTCTTCATATACCTCTTTTCGAAATGGCTGTTCACATGATTAACTTCTTTTGGCTGTTCACATGATTAACTTCTTTCTTTCAGATCTTAGTTTAAACATCAATTCTAGACGACCACTCTTAAGGATCTCTCTGAAGCCCCTACTCCAACTCCCACTCATTATTTCCTTCACTACACTCATCACCATCTGTTATATTTTGTTTGTTTCTTTGCCATCTGTGTAGTAGAATATAAGCATCATGAGGGCAGGGACTCTGGCTGTTTTAGGCATTCGTGTTTCAGTGACTTACTGTGCCCAGCACTTAACAGGCACACTAAATGATAAATAGCTAATGCATGAATAACTGAAATGTGTTTAGTGAGCTAAATGCCTACTTTCCACTTCTAATCTCTATTTCTCTTTTCCTTTGCTATTTTTCACTCTGTCCCTGTTGTTTTTCTTTTAAGGAGCTACCAATCAATCAGCCAGTATTTTGTATTTGTTCTTAACACATACAATACTTTCTTCTTAACTAGCACTCAAAGCTTTGATCTCTATTTGCTATTTATTTTAGACCAGAAGACTAGACCTAAGAGCCAGGACTCCACTCAAAGGCAGGATGTTTCTAAAAAAATAAAATCACTAAATACATTAATGAAAAACTCTGAAAAGATTGTCCACTGGGTCCTGCACTTATCCCTGAAAAGCCTGAGCGCAGAAAGAAGAAAAACCATTCAGGGAAACGTTGAAGAAATCTGCGCCCAAGGAGAAGGACTGAGGCAAAGATCTACTCTTGCCAAGAAAACTAACAGTAAGGGGAGGAACTTTGAATGCAGCATGTGTGGGAAGACCCCTTATAACCACGTAGTCGTCACCCACCATCAGAGGACTCACAGTGGAGGAAAGCCCCATGACTGTCAAGAATGCAGAAAAGCCTTTAGCTGTAGGAGTCTTAAGAAAAACCTGATGTCAGCCAGTGGTTCATGCCTGTAATCCCAGAATTTGGGAGGATCACTTGCGCCTACGAGTTTGAGACCAGCTTGAGCAACATAGTGAGACCTTGTCTCTGTAACATTAGTTAAAATCGAAAAAAGAAACACCTGATGTCACACACTGGGAAGAGCCCCTTTGAATGCAATGAAAACTTTCTACAACTGATTAACCCTTACTGGGCATCAGTGAACTCATACTGGAGAAAGTCCTTATGAATGCACAGAGTGTGGGGAATCCTTCAGCGGGAAAGGTATTCTGACTGGCCACAGCAAACCCGCCCTGGAGAGTGGCCCTAGGAATGCAGGGGTAGGGCAGAGCTCTGTTGTGTAGGGAAAAGAAAGAGAGATCAGACTGTCACTGTGTCTACGTAGAAAGGAAAGACATAAGATACTCCATTTTGAAAAAGACCTGTACTTTAAACAGTTGCTTTGCTGAGATGTTGTTAATTTGTAGCTTTGCCCCAGCCACTTTGACCCAGCAACTTTGACCCAACTTGGAGCTCACAAAAACATGTGTTGTATAAAATCAAGGTGTAAGGGACCTAGGGCTGTTTAGGACGTGCCTTGTTAACAATATATTTACAAGCAGTATACTTGGTAAAGGTCATTGCCATTCTCTAGTCTCAATAAACCAGGGGCACAATGCACTGCGGAAAGCCGCAGGGATCTCTGCCCTTGAAAGCGGGGTATTGTCCAAGGTTTCTCCCCATGTGATAGTCTGAAATATGGCCTCCTGGGATGAGAAAGACCTGACTGTCCCCCAGCCTGACACCCGTAAAGGGTCTGTGCTGACGTGGATTAGTAAAAGAGGAAAGCCTCTTGCAGGTGGGATGGAGGAAGGCCACTGTCTCCTGCCTGCCCCTGGGAACTGAACGTCTCGGTGTAAAACCCGATTGTACATTTGTTCAACTCTGAGATAGGAGCAAAGCTGCCCTGTGGCGGGAGGCGAGACATGTTTGCAGTAATACTGCCTTGTTATTCTTTACTCCACTGAGATGTTTGGGTGGAGAGAAACATAAATCTGGCCTACGTGCACGTCCAGGCATAGTACTTTCCCTTGAACTTAATTATGATATAGATACTTTTGTTCACGTGTTTTTTGTTGACCTTCTCCTTATTATCACCCTGCTCTCCTACTACATTCCTTTTTGCTGAAATAATGAAAATAATAATCAATAAAAACTAAAGGAACTCAGAGGCCAGTGCCAGTGCAGGTCCTTGGTGTACTGAGTGCCAGTCCCCTGGGCCCACTATTGTTTCTCTATACTTTGTCTCTGTGTCTTATTTCTTTTCTCAGTCTCTCGTCCCACCTGACTAGAAATACCCACAGGTGTGGAGGGGCAGGCCACCCCTTCATGTTGGACCATTCATCCCTCATTCGACACAGGACAGTGCACACTGTAGAGACGCATCCTGAAGATAATGAGGGTGGGAAGGTTTTCTTTATGGCTCGTCCCTTAATCAGCAACAGAAAATTCGTAGTGGAGACAAGCCCTGTGAATGCATTGAATGTAGGAAAGCCTTCCTCCAGAAAAGATGGCTCATTCACCATCAGAGAGTGCACCCCGGAGAGAAGCTCCATGAGTGCAGCATGTGTGGGAAAGTTCTCAGTCGCAAGTCCTCTATCATCCAACATCAGTGATGTTTATGCCAAACAGGCTTCGGGGTACCATGGAGGTGCTTCAGCCAGACAAGCAGTCCCCAGAGAGACTTAGCATGTTTTTGTTCAAGGTAATGACGATTTATGTTTGAGCACCTTCTATCAACTGTGTGGGTGGCAAGCCACCCAGGCACTGAGGCAAGAGACAGAAGACATGAGCTGTTCCAGTATAATAAAATATAAAACAAGAATTGTTATACCAGATATAGATCTTAGATATGATTATATATGAGTATCATTAATCATTAGTTGGTAGCAATTACTTTTTATTCCAATATTATGATAATCCTCACTCAATAATCATAGCCTAGGAAAAACCAGGCCATACAGAGATAGGAGCTGAGGGGACGTAGTGAGAAGTGACCAAAAGACGAGTGCGAGCCTTCTGTTATGCCCGGACAGGGCCACCAGAGGGCTCCTTGGTCTAGCGGTGACGCCAGCGTCTGGGAAGATGCCCGTCACCAAGCGGATCATGGTCCAGCGGTAGCAAAAGGTGTCAAGAAACAACACCCCCTACTTAGCAGACCAGGAAAGGGGGGGGGGGAGTGTCTCCCTTTCCCCGGGGGAGTTTAGAGAAGACTCTGCTCCTCCACCTCTTGTGGAGGGCCTGACATCAGGCAGGCTCGCCCATAGTTATCCGGAGGCCTAACCGTCTCCCTGTGATGCTGTGCTTCAGTGGTCACGCTCCTAGTCCACCTTCATGTTCCATCCTGTACACCTGGCTCTGCCTTCCAGATAGCAGTAGTCAATTAGTGAAAATGCTAATAGTCCCTGATATGCAGAAATAATGGCGTAAGCTGTCTTTCTCTTTGTCTCCTCTCCCTCTCTGCCTCGGCTGCCAGGCAGGGAAGGACCCCCTGTCCAGTGGACACGTGACCCACGTGACCTTGCCTATCATTGGAGGTGACTCACATTCTTTACCCTGCCCCTTCTGCCTTGTATCCAATAAATAACAGCACAGCCCAACATTCGGGGCCACTACCGGTCTCCGCGCATTGGTGGTAGTGGTCCCCCGGGCCCAGCTGCCTTTTCTCTTATCTCTTTGTCTTGTGTCTTTATTTCTACACTCTCTCGTCGCTGCACACAGGGAGAGACCCACCGACCCTGTGGGGCTGGTCCCTACACAACTGCTTATCCTTATGCCTCCATTTGGTACCACAGTCTTAATAAATAGTCTCAATTAACCATCCCACACACTTCGTTGGGATATCTCAAATTTGAGATGATGCCTGGAGGATCCCCAAATTGGTCAGAAGCTCTCCAATCAATATGCTTTGCAGGTGTTTGAAGGAGACCCTAAGATAGGGAACAGACATATTATGTATTTATTTATCGCAAGGCTGAATGCGGCAGGAGAACAAGAACTCCTTCATATCTGTGCATTGCTGTGTTCCCAGTGTGGGGCCTGGCACTCATCACGTATTTTCTTTCTTTCTTTCTTTTTTTTTTTTTTTGAGTTGGAGTCTTGCTCTGTCGCCCAGGCTGGAGTGCAGTGGTGCGATCTCAACTCACTGCAACCTCCCGCTCCCGGGTTCAAGCGATTCTCCCTGTCTCAGCCTCCTGAGTAGCTGGGACTACAGGCGCCCACCATCATGCCTGGTTAACTTTTGTGTTTTTACTAGAGATGAGGTTTCATCATATTGGCCAGGCTGGTCTCGAACTCCTGACCTCATGATCCACCCACCTCAGCCTCCCAAAGTGCTGGGATTATAGGCGTGAACCACCGTGCCAGGCCTCATCATGCATTTTCTAAACGAATGAATACCTGAGAACTTGAGCCAAAAATCAAATGCACTTATACAACTAGAAATTTTAGTAAAAAAATAAACATCAAGAAAATGTGGTACTTAAACACAATGGAGTAGTATTCAGCCATAAAAAAGAATGAGATCCTGTCATTTGCAACAACATGGATAGAACTGGAGGTTATTATGCTAAGTGAAATAAGTCAGGCACAGAAAGACAAACATCACCTGCTCTCACTTATTTGTGGGATCTAAAAAACAATTGGACTCATGGACATAGAGAGTAGAAGGATGGTTACCAAAGGCTGGGAAGAGTAGTAGGGGGTGGGAGGGAAGCGGGGATGGTTAATGGGTACAAAAAAATAAAAGAATGGGCCGGGCGCAGTGGCTCATGCCTGTAATCCCAGCACTTTGGGAGGCTGAGGCGGGCGGATCACGAGGTCAGGAGATCAAGACCATCCTGGCTAACATGGTGAAACCCTGTCTCTACTAAAAATAAAAAAAAATAAAAAATTAAAAATTAAAAAAAAAATTAGCCAGGCACAACAGGGTGGCTGCAGTCAATAATAATTTAACTGTAGATTTTAAAATAACTAAAATAGTATAACTAGATTGTTTGTGACACAAAGGATAAATGCTTGAGGGGACAAGTACCTCATTTTCCATGATGCGATTGTTACACATTGCAATGCCATATCAAAGCATCTTATGTACTCTATACACACCTACTAGGTATCCACGACAATTAAAAATAATTTTTTTTGAGATGGAGTCTCACTCTGTCACCCAGGCTGGAGTGCAATGGCGCAATCTCAGCTCACTGCAACCTCCGCCTCCCAGGTCCAAGTGATTCTCCTGTCTCAGCCTCCCGAGTAGCTGGGATTACAGGTGCCTGCCACCACGACCAGTTAATTTTTGTATTTTTTTAGTAGATATGGGGTTTCACCACATTGGTCAGGCTGGTCTTGAATTCCTGACCTCAGGCAATCCACCCGCCTTGGCCTCCCAAAGTGCTGGGATTAGAGGCGTGAGCCACCACGCCTCGCCAAAAATAAATTTTTTTTAAAAAAAGATAAGAAACATCGGCTGGGCGTGGTGGCTCTCGCCTGTAATCCCAGCACTTTGGGAGGCCGAGGCGGGCGGATCATGAGGTCAGGAGATCGAGACCATCCTGGCTAACACAGTGAAACCCCGTCTACTAAAAATACAAAAAATTAGCCGGGTGTGGTGGCAGGTGCCTGTAGTCCCAGCTACTCAGGAGGCTGAGGCAGGAGAATGGTGTGAACCCAGGAGGTGGAGCTTGCAGTGAGCCGAGATCACGCCACTGCACTCCAGCCTGGGCGACAGAGCAAGACTCCATCTCAAAAAAATAATAATTAAAAAAAAAAAGATAAGAAACATCAAGCTTCTATGTACTTAAGGCTGCCAATGCCTTCACTACAGCTGTGCTGTGAGCTCTTCATCCGCTCCTCTTGTCTCTTCCTGGAGCTCTGATTCTGGTTATGTGCTACTGTTCTTCACTCGGCTCAGGAGCCTGTGTTTCCCTTTACTTGTGGTCTTCTGGCCCCAGACCTGACCTCTGGATTCTGGAAGACAAACCCATCACCTAACTATCCTTGTTTCTACAGTGGTGGTAGTTGTTTCATCTTTGTTTAATTTTATTGATAACCAAGCTTCCTTAGTCTGGCTCTGCCATTCCACAGCACCCTGGATATAGCCCCTTCCCTTTCTCTCTTTTTTTTTTTTTCTTGAGATGGAGTCTTGCTCTGTCACCCAGGCTGGAGTGCAATGGCACGATCTCAGCTCACCGCAACCTCCACCTCCCGGGTTCAAGCGATTCTCCTGCCTCGGCCTCCTGAGTAGCTGGGACTACAGGCGTGTGCCACCACATCCAGCTAATTTTAGTAGAGGCGGGGTTTCACCATGTTGGCCAGGATGGTCTCTATCTCTTGACCTCATGATCCACCTGCCTTGGCCTCCCAAAGTGTTGGGATTATAGGCATGAGCCACCGTGCCGGGCCTTTCCCTTTCTCATCATATATTCACTTGTAGCTGTGGAAGGGAAACATGTTCATCCCAAAAAGTTCGGAGTCCTTTGCAGCATCCAGGCGCAGCCGTGGCAGCTGGGTGGGGTCCCAGGCTGAAGAGGGTAGCCACTGTGAAAATGGCTACAGGAAATGGGGCTGCGTCTAATCTCAAAGAATACCACAAAGCCAAAGTTAACTCCAGACACTGCTCGTCCACAAATGGTCATCCCTCAGTACCAAAGCAGCAGACATGAGGATGTGACTGAAGGCCAGGCCTATGAGACATGGTGTCCTCCTTCTTGCCCTCGACATCAGTACCCATGAAGCCAAAACACAGACTGTCCTGTCCACACCTACACAATAGAGACTTAGATCAGCTTCCTCACATCTATGGCTTTAAGAATTCCTGCTTAGGAGTAAAGCAGTAATTTCAGACAGCAGTTGAGAGAGCGTCAGCACCAGGATGAGGAGGAGGATAGGCTCTTGCTATCCAGGCATTAAAAGGCTTAATTATTTTAATTTCTTGTCCCATATTGGCACTCCTGTGGATGAGGGATAGAGAATTAGCATGGCCCTCCCTTCTTTCATCCTGTAAATGAGCAGGAATGTGGGACTTCAGGCAGGATAAACGGAGTGATGGTGAACCCCAGTAGCAGAGGCCTCAAAAAAATCAGTCCTCATAATGATCAGCTATCTGGCCCCTGGTGTGGTACCCAGCCTGTTGAACATGCCAGAGGTGCCATATAAAGATGTGGATTCTTCTCCATCATACTTGTGTACAAAACCTGTGCAGAGTCTGTAGAAGATGCAAAAGACCATCTACTCTAAGATCAGAGGTTCAGTGTTTCGAGCCACTTTATAGATGCTCATGATAAAGTAGCTTGCAAGAGCTAAAGTGTTGACAATGAGCATTGAGTAATGCTTACTGCGGCAGAAGCTGTTCGTTGTCTAGCCAGAAGTCATTCTTCACCTCCTTAATGATAGGAACTCTGGTTCTATTCTGAGCAGCAGAGCACCCAACTATATTTCTTGGCTTCTTCTGCAGCTAGATATAGCTAATCAGGCCAATGAAATATTGATATATCAAATATCAGGTGAATGCTATGCTGATAAAATTCAAATTTTTTGGATAGGATTCTGGAAGGGTACTTAAAAGAGTGACAGCTAGGACACTCCCTTTTGGCCTTGCCTTTTCCTTCTTTCTACCTGGAATGTGGATTTAATGGCTGGAACCCCAACAGCCACCTTGTGACTTTGAGGACATAAGCCATGCCTTAAGGATGGCAGAGGAGAAAAACAGAAGATGTCTGATTCCCCAATAATCTCATGGAGGCTTCATATCAGCCCTGGACTGCCTACTTCTGGACTTGAATGTGAGAGAATAAAAACCTGATGTAATTAACCATTGTACTTACAGCCAAAGAAAGTTCCTGTTAAACTTTCCAAAACAATACATAGAATCGACAGAAAAAGAGCTAACTCTTCCATCCTCATGTTGGGACCAGAAGGGAGGTGAGCTCTACCTCACTGTGCGGCTGGCCTGACCTCAGAAGCTTTACAGTCAGCTCCAGAGCACTGACGCCTCCAGGATTGTAGCTCATAAGGGCAGAATAATAGTCACAGAGGAGGTGTGGACCTTCCCTGTCCCCATAGCCCAGCATCATTCTTTGCAAATCCCTCATAAGTATCTGATAGTTCAATCCCAGCATCTTTCAAACATCCTTTGGCTGGTTCTCTTCAGGCCAACTTCTCTGCCACTCTTACTAAAAATATATCCATTCATCCATATAAAACTGTCTTTTCAAAGTACACACAGAATGAATTATAAACAAAATATACAACCACACTATTCACAGTTGGCTAACTGGTTGCCAAGAGCCACTTCAATATGTAGTTCTTGACTATTATTACACCTGGCTCTGGAGATGCCTGATGACCCTCCAGGTCTACTACTTATCTCATTTTGTTGTTTGGAGGTGGTGAAAGGGACATCCCAAGCATCCTCTTGGTGCAAGAGAATGACATGATATAGGCTGGAAGGTGCTTCTCATCTAAAGGTCTACTTGCTTTCCTCACAACATGGGTGGCCATTCCTGCTATTTCTTTCCTAATAACCCCCAACAGCTACCCTGCTAGGAAATGGGAGTTTTCTGTAACTTCCTTGAAAAGGCATATCAGTAAGTCTATCTGATGGAAGCATGGATGGAAATAAGATCTCCTCTATTCATTATGACTTTATGAGTTTCAAAGAATCCATAATACTCCTTTAGCTATTGTGGGGGAACAAGCCAAGCAGATATCAGCAAACCAAACACAAGCTAAAACCAACCCTGAATGTCCTGTGTCTGGGCAAAGCGGGTGTGGACCACTGTATCACTTGGCTTGACAGAAACTGCCCAGATAGACCTCCATGTCCCAGATACCTTTGCATTCTTCAGTCGTCATGGTTGCTCCTTTCAAATACCAGATAAAATGCCAGATCAACATTTATCAGGTTCCAGAAGTCCATCTGGTTATTGCTTGTGATGTCAGCAGCTGTCTTGGCCTCATTCTGTGGCTCTTTTCTGGACTGCTGTTTGCAACAGCTCCTCTACCATCAGCGCAACTTACTCAGTCAGAGATGGCCAGAAATTTCACAAGTAAATTCCTGCTATACTAGAGTTCTTTAAGGATCTGGCCACAACACTAAGGCTCCTTGAGCAACTCTAAGACAGTAAGGGATTTGCTTCCTTGAAGTTCCTGGTGCTAGGATCAGAGCCCGTCTGTCATTCTCCCCCAGGGGCTTGTCTCCAGGTTCCTCCTTCCTCGATCCAGGCCTGTGCCTCTGCCTTCATCACTTGATCCTAGCCACTGCTCCTGCCCCACCATGAGTCACTGCTCCTCGCCCACAGTTGTCCCTTTCAAAAATGCTGCCATTAGAGGGACCAGGGGTCATAGGCAGCCATGCTCCCAGTCTTAGCCCAAATTCCCTAGGAAATAGAGCTTGAGGCAAGGATTAAGAGCTGGTGCTTTATGAGGTGCAAACCTAGGGCAACATGAGTGAGGAAAAGGAAGTGAAGTAGGAAAGGATGGGAAGAAATGCAAGACGATCTGTTTGCCTGTCGACTTCTACTTCACCAGCTGGGAAAGAGAGGTTATTCAGCATGTGCATCTGCTTGGCTCTGTAAGAAGTCCACATTCCAGTGTACGTGGAGCAACCATGCCTCGAAGCAATAATGGGTAAAGGGAAGCCAAAGGAATTAATCTGATCAGCTTCCTCCATCTCTCAGATGCCCCCACCCTTCAGATGGCATCACCCAGCCACTCCTAGGGAAGCCAGCCCCCACAACCCACTGTATAGCCCTTCAATAAGGCTGGAAGTGGTGTGAGGGGTCCGAAACCTGAGTGTGCAGCTCTTTGGCCTTCGGCTGGCAGGAGGAGAGCCTGGCACTCCCAGGTAGGTAACCGTCCAGCTGCAGGTGGTGCAAATGGAAGAGCTGAGTGGGTTCACAGGCCCTGGCAGCTGAGGTGGAGCAAATGGCCGAGGGTCTGTGCAGAGGGCTAAGCGATGTGATGAGGCACAAGACACATGCCCGATGAACTCCCTCTGCTGCTTCACTCCAAGCCTGACTTCCTGCCTCAGGTCTACCTGCCTCTCACACTGTCTGAGGCCTTTGGCACCTCTCTCTGTTATGTTGAATCTCATGTACCCCAAATCTTCACCCGTTTGCCACCCAAATCCTTCCTTCACATTTTTGGCTTTGCCCTCTTCCATGATGATGAACAGATTCCATATTCATTTCTCTTAACATCAGCTTTCACATCAAAGTAAATGGCCTTTTATGGCACTACTGCTGCTTAAGAAAGGCAAAGATGCTTTCCTGACAGGATGTCAGACCTATTAGAAGGAAATAGATGTTCTCATAAGTTTTGAGGAACTCAGGGTCAATCTACCTGTAAGAGACAATGAGGACTCATGGGTTTTTATTACAAGGTGTTCCAATTCCACCCTACTGCTGTGTGACACCAATTTATGTGCTGCAGTGGGAGAGAGGTGCCACTGCTGTTCAAGGCCACATTATTCTAAAGTAGTGCCTGTGTCCGTGTGTGAAGAAAGTCCGAATTTTCCAGAAGCACACAAATTAAAGCCAAGAAAAGCAATGAGAACCATATTAGCTTCAGGTACTTTTACCTTCTCTGCATCATACAGAGAAGAGTATACTCTCCTTCAGTTACTGATCATGTAAGTACCAGTAAATACTCTGGGGATATTCCTTCTCCATGGAGCCTGATCCCTGGTGCATGCACACTGGGGTACACTAAAGAAATAAAATTAATAATTATAATATTAGAAAGAGATAGGTGCTATGGAAAAGAAATAAAGTAATGAAGGACAAAAAGGCTTCACAGAGACGGTGAACAGAGGCTTGGCGCTGGTGAGAGAACAAGCCTGGTGGCCATCTGGGGGAAGGATTATGCAGGCTGAGGAAGAGGCAGAGGGCTCCAGAGTGGAAGCTTCACCTGACTGAAGAAGGACAAGAAGGTCAGCTTGGCTGCAACAAAGCAAGCAAGGGGCAAGTCGTAGAAGAGATCAGAGAGCTAGTGGAGGTGGGTGGTGCAGGTTATGAAGGGGCTGTGGGCCATCGTAAAGACTTTTGGCTTTTATTCTGAGATG
Source organism: Gorilla gorilla gorilla (assembly GCF_029281585.2). NCBI lineage: Eukaryota > Metazoa > Chordata > Mammalia > Primates > Hominidae > Gorilla > Gorilla gorilla. The sequence goes on along the minus strand of NC_073236.2, from coordinate 32,260,775 downwards.
AGGGAGCCACTATGTTGAGAATAGAATGTGCAGGACAAGAGTAGAAGGGGTGGGACTAGTTAGCAGGCATTTGCAGTGATCCACGCAAAAGATGATGATTTGAACCAGGGGGGTGGTGGTGGTCATGGTGGTGGTGGTGAAATGTCATTAGGTTCTGCACGTATTTTGAGAGTAGAGCTGGTCAGGCACGGTGGCTCACGCTTATAATCCTAGCACTTTGGGAGGCCGAGACGGGTGGATCAGGAGGTCGGGAGATCAAGACCATCCTGGCTAGCGCGATGAAACCCCGTCTCTACTAAAAATACAAAAAATTAGCCGGGCATGGTGGCATGCACCTGTAGTCCCAGCTACTTGGGAGGCTTGAGGCAGGAGAATCTCTTAAACCCAAGAGGCAGAGGTTGCAGTGAGCCGAGATCGCACCATTGCACTCCTGCCTGAGCAACAGAGCGAGACTCCGTCTCAAAAAAAAAAAAGAAAGTAGAGCCAAAGCAACTGGATATGTGGCATGAGATAAAGAAAATGATGACTCCAAGGTATCTGAACTGAGCAACCAAAGGATCAAGTTGCCATTTACTGAGGTGGGGAAACTGCAGGGGGAAGAGGTTTGGCAGTGGAGGAGGGGGAACAGCAGAGTTCACTTTCGAATATGCTACATTAAAGATGTTTATGAAACGTCAAGTCAAGAGGTGGAGAAGACAGCTCAAGGTCAGGGGAAAAGCCCAGGCTAGAGATATAAATTGGGAGCTGACCACATTTGGGTGGTATTTAGAGCATGTGGGTGGAACAAGATCATCTAAGAGTAGGCACTGCTGTCGTAGTGTTGACAGAAGAAGAGAGGCCCAAGGCCTGAGCTCTGGGGCATTTCAACATTTGGTTGATTCTTAGATGAGCAGCTTTGGCATCTTCTGGGAAGTTGGTGGAAACACAAATTCTCAGAACCACCTCGGACCACCCGAATGGGGGTGGAGTTCAGCACTGCATTTTAACAAGACTTTCAGATGATTCTGATTACCATACAATCGTGCGCCACAAAATAGCATTTCAGTCAATGGCAGACCACATATGTGATGGTGGTTCCAAACAATTACAATAAAGCTGAAAAATTCCTATTGCCTAGTAATGTTGTAGCCATTAGGGCAATACGTTACTCGTGCTTGTGGCAATGCTGGCGTAAACAGGCCTACTGTGCTGTCAGTTGTATAAAAGTACAGCAACACAATTATATACAGTATGTAATACTTGCTAATGATAATAAATGACTATGTTACTGGTTTATGTACCTATGATACTATACCTTTTATCGTTATTTTAGAGTATACTCCTACTTCTAAGAAAAAAAGTTAACTGTAAAACAGCCTCAGAGAGGTCCTTTGGGAGGTATCACGGAAGCAGGCATTGCTATCCTAGGAGATGACAGCTCCGTGCCTGTTATTGCCCTTGAAGACCTTCCACTGGGACAAGATGTGAAGATGGAAGACAGTGATATTGATGACGCTGATCTTGCATAGGCCTAGGCTAATGTGTTTGTGTCTTAGTTCTTAGTTTTCTTTTCTTCTTCTTTTTTTTTTTTTTCAGACGGAGGCTTGCTCCATCGCTCAGGCTGGAGCGCAGTGGCATGATCTCGGCTCACTGCAGCCTCCACCTCCTGGGTTCAAGAGATTCTCCTGTCTCACAGCCTCCCCAGTAACTGGGATTATAGGTGAGCACCACCACACGTGGCTAATTTTTGTATTTTTAGTAGAGACGGGGTTTCGCCATGTTGGCCAGGCTGGTCTTGAACTCCTGACAGGTTGTCTGCCTGCCACCGTGCCTGGCCAGAAAAGGTAACTTGTTGAAGGACGATTCTTTTTATAAATTTAATGTAGCCTAAGTGTTCAATAGTTATAAAATCTACAGTAGTGTATAGTAATGTCATAGGCCTTCACATTCACTCACCATTCACTGACACACCCAGAGCTGAAACCGACCCAATAGTCCCACAGACAAGTTTTTTTTTTCGATAAACATAGAATGTGTCCTTTCTAGTCTTTTGTTGTTGTTGTTTTGTTTTGTTTTTTGAGACACAGTCTCGCTCTGTCACCCAGGCTGGAGTGCAGTGGTGCGATCTCGGCTCACTGCAAGCTCTGCCTCCCGGGTTCATGCCATTCTCCTGCCTCAGCCTCCTGAGTAGCTGGGACTACAGGCACCCCCCACCACGCCCGACTAATTTTTTTTTTTTTTTTTTTTTTTTTTAGTAGAGACGAGGTTTCACCATGTTGGCCAGGATGGTCTCGATCTCCTGACCTTGTGATCCGCCCGCCTCGGCCTCCCAACGTGCTGGGATTACAGGCGTGAGCCACCACGCCCAGCCTTCCTTTCTACTCTTAAAGCTTGAAACTTAAATTTATCTGAGTTCCTTCCTCAGGAAAGAACCCCAGGCCTCTCAAAAGTATCAAAGAATGGGCTGGGCACGGTGGCTTATGCCTGTAATCCCTGCACTTTGGGAGGCCGAGGTGGGTGGATCACCTGAGGTCACCAGTTTGAGACCAGCCTGGCCAACATGATGAAACCCCGTCTCTACTAAAAATACAAAAAATTAGCTGGGTGTGGTGGCGGGCACCTATAATCCCAGCTACTCAGGAGGCTGAGGCAGGAGAATTGCTTGAACCTGGGAGGCACAGATTGCAGTGAGCCAAGATCGCGCCACTGCACTCCAGCCTGGGCAACAAGAGTAAAACTTCGTTCTCAAAAAAAAAAAAAAAAAGTATCAAAGAACGGAAACTCACCAGATCACCACATCCAGACAGTGAGACACCAGGCCTCTCACGCATCATGATTGCTAACCTACCCCTCCTGAATTCCTATTTTCCCACACATTGTTACATTTCTTCCCTGCTATATAAACTCCCCACTTTAGTGGGTCAGGGAGATGGATTTGATACTGATCTCCCATCTTCACAGGTGCAGCACCCAATAATCATCTCAGTCATTGGCTTCCTGTGCGGTGAGATTACGGTCTCAGTCATCGGCTTCTTGTGCTGTGAGTGGCAGGACCTAGACTTACAAGAAAAAAGTTAACTGTAAAACAGCCTCAGAGAGATCCTTTGGGAGGTATCCTGGAAGCAGGCATTGCTATCTTAGGAGATGAAAGTGTTTTGGTAACAGAGTGACTTCTAGTCTTGCAAGCTCCAATCATGGTAAGTGCCCTATACAAGGGTACCATATCTTTTATATTTTGTTGTATCCTTTCTATATTATGTTTAGATACACAAATACCATTGTGTTACAATGACCTGCAGTATTCACCACATAACCTGCTGTACATGTTTATAGCTTTGGAGCAATAGGCTATACCATATAGCCTGGGTGTGCAGTAGGTGGTACAGTCTAGGTTTTCATAAATACATTCGATGACGTTCACACAAGAACAAAATCACCTAAGAATGCATTTCTCCGAGAGTATCCTGGTTGTTAAGTGATGCATGACTGTTGTTTGGAAAACACTGGCTTAGAGGTGAGTAGAAGAGGAAATACCTAATGAAATTGAGAAAGAGTGACCAGTCAAGGAGGAAGAAAACCAGGGAGTATTTCCAGGAGCAGGGAGTAGCCAAGTGTTATCACCTGCTGTTAATAAAGTGAGATGAGGACTGACAATTGATATGGTAACAAAGAAGGGATATCTGTGATGGGGATGGTTAGCAACAAGAAGAAAGGGGTACTCTAGACACGTTGAAACCAGTCAATAGTCCCATAGACTTTATTTTGGATAAACATAGAAAGTGACTCTTTGGTGGTTTTTTGTTGTTGTTGTTTGTTTTTTGTTTTTTTTGAGACAGAGTCTTGCTCTGTTGCCCAGGATAGAGTGCACTGGCACGATCTCTGCTCACTGCAACCCCCCCTCATGGGTTCAAGCGATTCTCCTGTCTCAGCCTCCTGAGTAGCTGGGATTACAGGCGTGCACCACCACGCCCGGCTAATTTTTCTGTTTTTAGTAGAGACGAGGTTTCATCATGTTGGCCAGGCTGGTCTCAAACTCCTGACCTCAAGTGATCCACCCACCTCGGCCTCCCAAAGTGCTGGGTATGATAATAGGCATGATCTACCGCGCCCGGCAGACTCTCTGGTCTTAAAGCTTGAAGCTTATACTTGTTTTATCATAGTTCCTTCCTCAAGAAAGACCCTCAAGCCTCTCAAAAAAGTATGAAAAGATGACTCTGAGGGAGCATTTGATGAAAAAAAAAAAAAAACAAGTATCAAAGAACTGAAACACCAGATGATGGCATCCAGACAAGGATACACCAGACCCCTCATTCATCATGATTGCTTCCTTATTCCTCCCTAGTTCCTGTTTTCCCCCACACAGTTACATTTCTTCCCTGCTATATAGACCCCCGGTTTTAGTAGGTCAGGGAGATGGATTTACAGCTGGTCTCCCATCTCCTTGGTTGTAGCATTTGATTAAAGCCTTCTTCCTTGGCAATACTCCTCTCAGTGATTGGCTTTTTTGTGCAGCAAGCTGCAGGGCCTAGACCTTATCCCTGGGGTTTCCGTAGCAACATCAGCGAGTAGTGTCTTTCATATGAAGCATCTTCTGAAGGAAACTGCCCATCCCATATCTCCTGCGGAAGGAAGGGTGGGGAGACTCCCTTTGGCTGTCATTTGAGGTGGCAGGGTTGTGTCTCTACCACAAGTCCTTTATCCCCACCAGCCCTAGCTGCCTGGACCAAATGCAGCCAATCTACGGACCAGTTAGAGGTTAAGTGTGGTTATCTGTGCAGAAGAAACCCAAAATAATACTGGCTTATACAAAATAGAAGTTTGCATCTCTCTCATGCTAAAGCCCAAGCTCTGTTCCAACAAATTACCCGGGGCTCCGTTCCTTCTATCTTGTTGGTTTACCATCCCTAGGGTCTTAACCTAGTTCACACAGCCCATGATGATTTCCTACGTTCCAGTCAGCAAGGGGGCTGTGGGTGCTGGGGAGGGCAAAGGGCAGGAATAATGAGAAGCCTTGGGAAGCCTTGAGCCTATCTAAAAATTGGAGATTCTGCTGGAGAAAGGTCAATTGGACATTGTGGCTTGTATCCACAAGGACATAGCTAATTAAATTTTCTCTTGGGAATCTGAACTGGACAGAAACCTGGCACTTTATTGTGGGAAGGTAAGTGAAAACACGCACTAGCCTGAAGACCCGCCCACCCCTGAGCTCCTGGGGAGTCTGCAATGTTGTACCCAGGCGAGTTGGAGAAAAACGCCACACTTTGAGACGAATTAAGAGTCCTTTATTAAGCCGGCGGCCAAAGAGACGGCTAACGCTCAAAATTCTTTCGGCCCCGAGGAAGGGAGTTGATTAACTTTTATACCTAGGTTTAGGAAGGGGAGGGGAACTCAAATGCAATAATTCTACAGAAGTAAAAACATGCAAAAATCAAAAAACAAATAGTTACAAAGTGATAAACAATTTAAAAGACAAACGGTTACAAGAAGAGCAACGGTACCAGGTGCAAGGCTTTAAATCTTTCCTTATAATTAGATATACGGGGTATGCCGGACACGAACTCAAGGCTTTATGTTATCTCTTTGAGAAAAATCCTGGGAACTTCATACATTGTTGGTGCTAATACCTTATCAATTAATTGGGCTCCTTTGAAATGCTGAGGATCTGCTTACACAGGTCAACTCCTTGCGGAAGGGGGTTGGGTAAGGAGCCCTTAGTGTCTTGTAAATTAAGGGGTCAATTGGAGTTTGTCCGGCTTTACCAGCTAGAGAGAGTCTTATTTACATGAGAAGCAAGGCTAGGTGATTAAAGAGACAAGCAGGATAAAATTCAAAGTAACGAGTTAGAGTAAAAACAAGGTTAGGGATTTCAGCAAGACCTCCAGGCTCCAGCCTCCTTGGGGCAGCAAGACTAGTTTACTGGTTCTTCTTGGAGACGTGGCCGTTTTTGGGGTTGAGGTGATTTCGGGATTGAAATTCCATTTTTCTTTATTCCGAGGTGCAATATGGTACAAACATCCCTGGTTAAAGTAAACTGAGATCACCTCTGTGTTGGCCACGAAGGGCCGATGCATGGAGGCGCAGCAGCGGGGACACCGCCGGGCGCCTCCCCTCCGATGGAGCACCGCAGCCCGGGAAGGATCCTGCGTAGGTCAAGGGCGCCGCCTTCCGCCCTCACAGTAGCGGAGATGCGAAAAGTCCCAAGCCGGGCGGGGTTTGGCGCGGCCACCGCCCAGAGTCGGCACCGAGGGAGGAGCGGCCCTTCCAGAGTCGCTGGCAGGGTTTAACCAGCTGGTCAGCGCTCCTCCAGGTCGGTCAGGAGCGTGCCGCGGCAAGAAACGCAGCCCCGGAAGCAGGTGCCCGCAGGGTCCTCTGGGAAGCGGTGTTGGGAGTGAGCGCCGTCAGCCGCGCCCCGCGGAGGATTCTGGGAGTGGTAGTTCGGCCTCAAGGTTGGCCGGCGCTAGGCGTCCCCGCCGGCTGTTAGATGCCTTTGTCGTCGGGCTCGGCTTCCTCAGTGTGTGGCTGGAGGTCGAACCCAGGGTAGAGGAGGGCTGAACGCATCCCCTTTTAATCTGAGTGTCCGGGAGGAGGGTGGCGGGAGGACCCCCGGGTGGGGGCGCCAGGCTGCCCACGCGTGCGTTCCCGGCCTCTTGGGGGACCCGAGCGGCGGACCTCCGGCCCCTTCCGCTGTCGCGGTTGCCTCCAGCGCGGGCCGGAGGAAGGAGTCTCCATGGAACCTGGGGGCAGAGGTGAGGATTTGGGAGTGATGCGGCCTTGGTGCCCGCTGCAGAGGGAGAAAGGGAGAAAGGCTACCTCTGGCTGGCGCAGGCTCAGGAAGGAGTAGCGTCACAAGCCCCTTCCTGCTAGCCGGTCTCACTTGGGGTTTTGAGGGATAGCCCGCCACTTCCATTGCCCTCCTGGTCTGTAGGGCGCTGGATGCCTCCCTTGCTCAAGGGAAAATATCAACACATCTGACAATTTGGCTTTTGATAATGACTTCTTTTTTGATCTCAGAGGAGCCCCATAAGGCAGTAGGAAGGAACTATCCGACCCTTTTGGAAGGTAGGGAAAGCAGGGATTTGAGAAGTCACGGAATTTGTTTACAATCCTGTTTCGTTTTTGGTGGTGGTGGTGGTTTTTCCATAAGACACATCACTTTTCTGAGTCAGGCGGTGTTGTATTAATATCTGAAAAGTCCGTGTTCAAAAAGAATTTAGTCTTCGTTTATCCTGTGAGCCTGGAATACAACAGAGATGAATCACTGAGGCGTGGACATACAAAGACTTTGAGTATTATTTTGACTACTTAGCACATGCAATATAAAAATATGTTTAATTTATATGTCCAGATGCTCATAGGAGTTCTACTGGAGTTTAAGGGCAGAGAACAGGAGGAGCCTGAGACAGCAATGGTCAAGGTGTCTTGATTAAAAGATATTATGCGATTGTCGTTTGGTTCCCAGTGTTGACTCTTCTTAGATGACAACTAGCTGGTGTGTGGCACTTCCTGCTAGTTTATTGCAAGGACAGAGTAATCATCATGGCTCCTGTCTCCACTTTTAGGATCACTTTTTGAGGACTCAGACCTTCTCCATGCTGGAAACCCAAAAGAAAATGACGTGACTGCTGTGCTGCTGACCCCTGGGTCCCAAGTAAGTTTAGATTTCTTCTTTCTTTTCCTTCTGTTCTCAGAGCAAGGGTATCTTTCCTTCCAGTGCTTATGGAATTGCTCTGCCCTGATGCCTAGACCACTGGGTTCATGCTGATAAACTGATGACTGATGACCCCAAAGGAAGTGCTCTTCAGTTGTGCAGAACTTTCTTCCCAGCGTTGCTTTCTCTCTGCCCACTGAGTGTTTGCTGCACACACATTGAGTACTGTAATTGGCCTTGGTGAGATGCAAAGAAGTAAAAGCCACTTGCTCCTGCATCGTGGAGTTTACTAAGGCAGTGAGAGATATATAAATAAAATAGTTAAACACGAAGAAATAGGTATTTTTTAAACATAGAAATGATTGGTCCAGACAAGTCATGAAAGTCTCTGAAAGAGTTTTTTTTTATCATCTGTTTGGGAGAAGTGTGGGATAAATCTGTACTTTGAAAAACAAGAGAGAGTGGGTAGTTGGAGGGTAGAATAAGGGAATATTACAAGACAGAACAGCTTTGGCCAAAAAAAAAAAAAAGTCTTCAAATGATGAGGGAGTTGGAGGTCTTCCGAGGATGTGTGGATGTGTGAGTACTGTGGGTTGACCTAGACTGTGGTGAGGGAAGCTCGGCTGTGTTGTACCCAGACCCCAGGACAGTCTACACTCAGTCTTATTCCAGAGGCAAATGAAGGCCTCATGAAGGTTTTTAGAGGCCCAGCAAGATGAAACATGCCGTAGCTGATTGGAGAGAGAGGATTAGTAAAGATGCTTCTGTAAGATCTGGCCAAGACAGTGGGAGATTGGCAGACCCCTTGGTTCAGGTGCTGGGACTCTTTGTTTCCGTCACACCAGGCCTAACAGCATACAGGTACTGATGATCCTTATAAAACCATGGGAGAAAATGCCAGTATTGATTTTGATCTGTGAATTGGTAGATCGCTTTCAGAAAGATGGGGGAGAGAAAGTCAGTAGCACCTGCTGACAGTGTCTGATTGGCCTGCCTGTGAGTTGATTGCTGAGGTTTTCTTAGGGAACTGAAGTCTGAAAGCAACTGCCTGTTAGTCTGTTAGTGTTAGCATTGTTTGTACAGAACGAAGATGGTGCACGTTATGTTACTTGTGCTGATCACTCCTGAGGCATATGACCTTAAGGGGCCATAAACTTAAAAGTGTGGGATTTCTTACTTGAAGTGTTAAAGAGTGTATTTTGGGCAGAGGATTTTCAGAGTAGGTAGTTCTTTTAACTTTATGTCATTATGTGCTTTGTTTTACCAGTCATTTTTGAAAGACTGAAATATGCATTAGAAAGCTGAATATAAACAAAATTAACCGTTCGATTCATATATATGTATATATGTATATATGTGTGTATATATGTGTATATATGTGTGTATATATGTGTATACATGTATATATGTATATATGTATATGTGTATATATGTATATATGTGTATATATGTATATATGTGTATATATGTATATATGTGTGTGTGTATATATATATGTGTGTATATATATGTGTGTATATATATTCAAGGGGCTGTGGCCCAAGTGGTAGTTTAAAGAGCGGTAAAACTGATTCATTTGCTAACCCAAGGGATGGTTTATTTTACTCTAAGTTAAATTGTAGTTGCATAGAAATTTTAAAAATAGAATTTGAAAAATTATTAGACATTTGTCTTATCAGCACTAACAGATTCAAAAGAGCATTACCTGCCCTACTGCCTTATTTCAGTATTTTAGTAAACAAACTAAACTTTGTGCCTGTCATCTAGATGAAGGTTAGGCTAAATACTCCTGCAGTGTTTTCAATGTTTAATAGGCTTCTGTTCTCCTCCCCACTTCTGTTCCCATGCACACGTTTATAGAACACCCCATTTAAACTTGTTTCTATTAATTCTTGTTCCTTCCTTCCTTTCTTTCATTCAAATATTCAACAAATATTTACAGAGTTTCTGCTCTGTGCCAAGTACTAGGCTGCTTCAGTGAGCAAAAATAGACCTGGCCTCTGCTCCTGTGGAGCTTATGTTAGCCACAAGATCCCCTCTATGTGTACAACCCAAGGGAATGGAAGGAACATGTGTTCTAACTAGAGAGTCAGGGAAGGCTTCCCTTGAAGTAACACCTGAGCTGAGATCTGAAGGGAGAGAAGGATTCACATTGCTGAAAGGATGGGGCGGAGGGCAGAATATTCAGGAATAGGAAGCAGGATGTGTAAAGGGGCTAACGGGAATAGGACACACGCTTCAAGCAGATGAAAGAATGCCACCAACTGGGGGACGCGGGCAGATTGATCAGGGTCGTTGTGAAAAATGACAAGAACACTCTGGGAACTTTCATAATCATTTGGGCTTCAGATACTGTTTTACAAATAAGTCTATATTCTGTGATGTGTAGGAAACATCTTAATTTTTAATATATATGGGACTGATTTCATTCTTAGGAAAACTAGAGAAAAAATACTTCAATTTCTTGAACCCCATATGTTTTAAAAACTATACCATAAGGAAAATACTTAATTCATAATTACATTTTTCTCTCCTTTTTCCTGTATAAGTAGTAGCAAATTCTGTAGTTCTGTAATTTATTGATACATAAACTAAAAAGTTCATACGTTCAAGTTTTACATTGAAGGTGCTTTCCTTCCTACTTGCAAGTAATATGCATTTCTGCTGCCTGGAGGCAAAGAGTGAGTCTGTGGACTACATATTCACCAGAGAATCTTAGTACTGGAAAGGGTGGCCAAGGCCATGTTGTCTGTCCTTTTTTTATCCTTTCTGTCTTCTTCCTCCTGTGCTGTCAGTTTTATTCCTCTTCAGAGGCCTCTGGAAGGAGGCTCATTGGTGAGCACCAATGTGTTTGGTTTTTCAGGAATTGATGATCAGGGATATGGCCGAGGCTCTCACCCAGTGGAGGCAGCTGAACTCTCCTCAGGGAGATGTGCCTGAGAAGCCTAGGAATCTGGTCTTGCTGGGTAAGGATGGCTCCCCCAATGCCTGTGAATTTACCCAGTGTGGTACCTTGGCCTCCTCAGTTCCTAGGAGCTCCAAGGTCCTTATATTCAATGATTCTTAATTCTAGTAGGGCCTGAGACAGGCAATTTCTGCCTTTTGTTTCTGGATATAGTTTTAACACTCCTGGAATTAGACATAAACACCTTTATTTTATGGACCTGTAGCATCCTTCTTCTCAACTCCTTGACCAAGGATGTGAAGACAAAGTGCTAATGAAAACAACTCTTAAGAGAATGGATGCTTATTCTTTAAATAGGGGGAGGTAAAATTGATAAGGGACTCAAACCCCTATCAATCTTCCTACCTCGTGAACACTGTTGAGGAAGAAATGGAGAACTGACCTCACTCTCTCCCTCTCTTACCATGTTCCTAAAGACCAGGGAATGAACACTGAGGTCTTCACCAGACTCCTTTTTCTTTCCCTATGAATAGGGCTTCCAATTTCCACACCTGTTGTAATCTCTCAGTTGGAGCATGAGGAAGAGCTGGAGAGAGAAGTCTCAAAGGCAGCCAGTCAAAAGCGTGAGTGCTGGAAACAGTGCAAGTAAAACCCAGATTGTCAATGCAAATGCTTGTGGAGGAGGAGCCTGTCCAGATTTTGCTAGACCCATGGAAAAGTTGAAGTCCCTGTCTCACCCCTATGCCACATCCTAGCTCTGTGGATGGTTATCTGTTTATAAAGTTATAATTTGATTTTTTAGAAAGTAAATACTTTCTACTCTTTCAAACCAATTCTTTTTCCCAAATAAGGTAAAATGAAACCAACATTTTAATGTTTGTTAATAACTTGCTTGGGTTCAAGGCTCTAAAGCAGGATTTTTTACATGTGTTATTTTATGTTTGCCGGATGCCATTTTTTTGAGTCTCAGATCAATGACTGTAAATTCATCTCTGGGTTTTCCCTTGCCACCTTCTCTGTCTAAGCAGAGGCAGCATAGCATGATGGTTAAGACTGCAGACTTTGGAACTAAGCTTCCTTGGTTTAAAGCTGATCTTAGCTACTCATTAGCTTTGTGACCTTTAACAAATGACTTGTGTTCTCTGTGACTTAAATTAAAATGGGGATAATGATAGCACAGAGCTTATACTGTTTTGGTGATGATCAAAGGAAATAATCCAAGAGAAATGTTTTAAACAGTACCTGGCTATATGCTAAGCAAAGATAGCTATTAAGTCCTAGTAACTTTTTTGAAAGATGTTATGGATTTGACCCTGTTACTTCTGTCAAACTGGATTACTGCAAAAGACTGTTGGCTAATTATACTTTCTTTTACTCTTACTCTTGTAAAATTGAGGCAGCATAATACTGCTAGCTTCCCCATTGAGTTGCTTACTCTGCCAGTTCTGTATTCCTCTACCTGCTTTCAAAGCCGTTGTTAGTCTGCCTAACTTTTTTGCCTTCTCTGTTCTTCAACTTGAACTCTTAACATCAGATAGGCAAGTCCCTAACTATCCTCCACTAACTGTGTGTTCATGAACATTTGGGGCTTTAATTTTTTCCACTCCCCTTAGCTGGATGTCCATTTGCTTTTAACCTATTCTACCTATTTGTCCTTTAAAATCCCAGGCACTTCCCTGAATATATCTAGTTGAGAACACTGTATTGTATTAATTTATTTCATGTAGAGACATGATTGGAATGGGTGTTAAAGACCATTTAAGCTTGGGAGTATTTAAACATTTTTAGCAATGAAGCTTTTCCCCCTCAAATTCTTACTAGGAAGCCCAGGAACTTGGGGTAGATATCTTGAGAGGTTGGGGACTCATCTGAACACATGGAGTTTTGACCTTCCCCTCCCAACACACTGCTGTTTTTCTCTTTCTTTCCTTTCTCTCTTTTTTCTTTCTTCTTGGTTCTGTTTTACTCTTTCCAGTTTGCTGGGTCTAGGGTGATGGTAAGCAATCAGAGGTGATTAGTTGCTTTCCAATTAATAAGCTTTGTGGTCATTTGAGTTTGTAGACCTGGACCATGTTGAATGCTAGCTTCTAGAATTTGTGTCTTATCTTGAGACAGTAGAACCAACAGATTTTTGTGAAAGGGAGATGGTTTTGAGCAATTAGTCTTTTAGCAGTGGTTGGGACATATTGGAGTAGGAAAAGATTGGTGGCAAGGAGATTAGCTAAAGATGGTCATTCTTGAGGCATGAAATGATAAGGCTCTGGTCAGATGGGTACAGTGAGTCTTTGGAAGACCATCTTTCTCTGATCCTATCTCCTCTAAAGGATCTATCTCCTCTAGATCCTTTTTAAAAAAAATCTGCTATTTCTCCATATCACCTCTTCTTAGTCTCATTCTGTTATTTTTTGTTATTTCCTATCCTGCTGCATAGAGGAATGTTGAGTACCTGCACACACACTCCTTTTATGCAGTCGTACTTCTTTGTCCAGTCATCTTTTTTTGTTGTGTTCTCTCAAGATTGCAAGACTATTTTTGAGAGCTTTCAAGTTCATGTGTTCCCTGTAAATATTCCTAACAAAGAATGAAACAAACATGTCTCATTAATTTCCTACCACAACAGTTATTTTTCTCTCAGTGTAGGAAATGATACACATGTGTATTTTTGCTTATTTCAGACTGGGAAACAATACCAGAAAGCAAGGAGCTAACTCCAGAGAAGGATATTTCTGAAGAAGAATCGGCTCCTGGGGTGTTAATTGTAAGATTTTCAAAGGAAAGTTCTAGTGAATGTGAGGATTCTTTAGAGAGTCAGCAGGAAAACCATGAGAAACATTTAATACAAGAGGCTGTCACTGAGAAATCTTCTAGGGAGAGAAGCTACCAATCTGATGAATTTAGAAGAAATTGCACTCAGAGGTCCTTACTTGTTCAGCAGCAAGGAGAGAGACTACATCATTGTGATTCATTTAAAAATAACTTAAAACAAAATTCAGATATAATTAGGCATGAGAGAATTTGTGCAGGAAAGAAACCTTGGAAATGCAATGAATGCGAGAAAGCCTTCAGTTACTACTCAGCTTTTGTCTTGCATCAGAGAATTCACACCGGAGAAAAACCCTATGAATGTAATGAATGTGGTAAAACCTTTAGCCAGAGCATACACCTTACTCTGCACCAGAGAATTCATACTGGGGAGAAACCGTATGAATGTCATGAGTGTGGGAAGGCCTTCAGTCACCGCTCAGCCCTTATTCGGCATCATATAATTCATACTGGAGAAAAACCCTATGAATGCAATGAATGCGGGAAGGCCTTTAATCAGAGTTCATACCTCACTCAACATCAGCGAATTCATACTGGAGAGAAACCTTATGAGTGTAATGAATGTGGGAAGGCCTTCAGCCAAAGCACATTCCTTACCCAGCATCAGGTCATTCACACTGGAGAGAAACCTTATAAGTGTAACGAATGTGGCAAAGCCTTTAGTGATCGGTCAGGTCTTATCCAGCACCAGAGAACTCATACTGGGGAGCGGCCTTATGAGTGTAACGAATGTGGGAAAGCCTTTGGCTACTGCTCAGCCCTGACTCAGCACCAGAGGACTCACACTGGGGAGAAACCCTATAAATGCAATGATTGTGCCAAAGCCTTCAGTGACCGCTCAGCCCTTATTCGTCATCAGAGAACACACACTGGAGAGAAACCTTACAAATGTAAAGATTGTGGAAAAGCATTCAGCCAGAGCTCATCTCTTACAAAGCATCAGAAAACTCACACTGGAGAAAAGCCCTACAAGTGTAAGGAATGTGGAAAAGCCTTTAGCCAGAGTTCATCCCTCTCTCAACATCAGAAAACTCATGCTGGAGTGAAAACCAAGAAATATGTCCAAGCTCTTAGTGAGCATTTAACCTTTGGCCAACACAAGAGAATTCATACTGGATAAAGACTATGTAAATGTGGTACATTCAGAGCATAGTTATTGAGCATTTACCATAGTTGCTGTGGGGGTCTACAAAGAAATTTAAGACTGTGTTGCAAAAAAGTTACTGACAAGTTGTTGCTGATGTGGGAGGTAGCATGATTTGACTGTAAAAGTATAGTTTTACATTTTTAAAAGTGTTCTTGCAGAGGACACTGACATTCCCTCAGGAAAGAGGAAAATTATTTGTAACACCCTAACGTGTATGTAAATTGCCATATCCTTGGGAGAGAAATGGGGTGTGCCATGGTGGAAACGGGACATCTTGACTGTGCCAGGTATTTTCATAATACTAAGAATATAAGTTTTAAAGAGATAAGTTATCCTTTTAGGGAAGTTGCATGGGTAGAAAAAAGAGATTGAGAATTCACAATGAGTTTGTCCAGAGTCAGGAGTGGTGGTGGAAGGGAAGTTGTCCTTCATTCTTAAGTTTAAGGAGCCAAAGGAAGTAGAGGGAAAGGATAGAAAAAAAGAGCTAGGGGAATGAACCCAAGAAATGTTGATTATGAGAACTACTCAACTGAATATTCACAACCATGAGAAATATAGACTTGCTAGTTGGTCAGTTGAAAAGTTTCTGTGAGGGTAGCCTTACCCTGCAACTAAGGAATGTTGGCTGCAGGGTAATGCAGGGTGTTTGCTTTTGGACTTTTTGTCTTTTAGACCTTGCTTATTGAAACATTGCCTACTAAATCATGTTAATTCCAAGGGTCAAGAACAACAGCTTAGAAAATTGAGTACAGGAGAGACCTTTGATGTGTTCAAACTGTTTTAAGTTATCTGAGTTACCTGAGAATGTGCTTATTTATAAAGATTTACCTCAGTTGTATCTAGTTTGTACCTTAGATTTTTTTATAGCTTATAGTAAAGTTTAGTTGTAGATTTGCACTGACACTGCGTATTAGATTATGAAAAACTTGAAAAGACTTTGAAATACCTTTTACATTTTACTCTTGGGTAGAGGCAGGTGGCATCTTTTTATATTTTTTTCATTGAAACTTTGAAGATTATTGGACATATTATTTTGAGTGCAGTGTTTTTAATTTTAGAAAGTTGTACTATGATGTATCTTGGTGTGAATTTCTTTTAGTTTACCCTGTTTGGGGTTTGCTTAGCTTCTTCAATCTGTAGGTTTATGTCTTTTGTCAAATTTGGGAGATTTTCAGCCCTCATCTCTTTAAATACATTTTAGCCCCCACCTTCTACTCCTTTTCTTCTGGGACTCTAATGAAAGAAATGTTAGCTCTTTGGTTGTAGTCTCACAAGTTCCTGAGGCTCTGTTCATTTCTTCTTGACGATTTTTGTCTGAATCTGCTCAATCTGCCATAACAAGATAGCATAGACTGACTGAGTGGCTCAAAAAAATATGTATTTCTAACAGTTCTGGAGGCTGGGACGTCCAAGATCAAGGTGCCTGCTGACTCTGCTTCCAGTGAGGGCTTTCCTCCTGGTTTACAGATAGCTGCCTTCTCACTGTGTCTTCTCATGTCTGTAGTGCATGCAGATGGGGGGCCAGTTGGGAAAGGGAGAGAGAAATAGCTCCCTCTTCTTATCAGTCCACCAGTTCTAGCAGATTAGGACTCTGCCCTTATTACCTCATTTAACCCTAATTACCCCCCTGAAAACCCTGTCTCCAAATGAATTCACATTGGGGATTAGGACTTCAACAAAATTTTGGGGAAGAGGGGATACGTTTAGTCCATAACATTCCACCCCAGCCCCCCACCGAATTTATGTCCTTCTGTGCAGAATACGTTTATTCCATTCCAACAGCCCCCAAAGCCCTAACTCATTCTAGCATTAGCTCTAAAGTCCAGACCTTCAGGTAAATATCACCTAAATCAGATATGGCTAAGACTCAAGATACAATTCATCCTGAGGCAAAATTACTCTGCAGCTGTGAACCTGTGAAACCAAACAAGTTATGTGCTTCCAAAATACATTTGTGATCTGGACATAATGTAGGCATTCCCATTCCACAGGGGGAGAAATAGGAAAGTAGGAGGAGGGATGCATCCTGAGCAAGTCTAAAACTTAGCAAGGCAAATTCCATTAGGCCTTCGTTTCGTCAGATCTTGTGAGAATAACCCTCTTTTGCTCAATGCTCTGCCTTCCAGATCCACTGGGGTAGTGGTCCTATCTCTGTGGTACTGCCAGGTAGCCCCTCTCCTAAGCCTCTGCAGGACAATTCTGCCCCTAAGTCTTCCGTTGGAGGCTTTCTGTTCTGTTGAGACCAGGGTGGTGGTTCCACCCTTTGAAACAGGAGGCATCCCCAATGGTCTCTGAATTGCTTTCAGGGTCATTCTCTTTTCTTGAAGGATAACACATATTCATAGACAAATGGCTCTCTAGTCTGGTTCTATAGGATCTAAGAAGTCCTAAAGCCTGCCTTCATTTTATTTTGTTGTTTTTCTGTCCCCTTTAGTGCCAGGTGGCTGTGTTTCTGCTGTTGTAATCCCATTTATATTCCTGGCTTCTCCTGGGGCTGCTAAACCCATCTGATCTATTTATCAAATGGTTATTAAGCCACACTCTTAGTGTTTTCTTTGTAGCAAATTTTCTCATATTTTTGTGATATGGATAGAATTTTCAAATCTCTTTAATTGTGCTTCCTTGTTTCTTAAGTTCCTTTTTCACTTAATGTCTCTCCTCTCACATTTTACTACAAGCACTAAGGGGACCCAAGCTGCACCTTCAGTGCTTTGCTTAGAAATCTCCTAAATAAACAGTTTCATCACTCTCAAGTTCTGCCTTTCAGAAAACACTAGAACAGTTCAGAGAAGTTCTTTGCCACTTTATAAGAAGAACCACCTTTTTTTTTTTTCCAGTTCTAATAACATGTACCTCATTGCCATCTGAGACCTTGCCAGAGTGGCCTTTAATATCCATATCTCTAGCATGTACCTCAAAACTCTTTTAGCCTCTACCCATCACCCAGTTCCAAAGCTGCCTTCACATTTTGAGGTATTTGTTAAAGCAGCATCCCCCTTCTGGGTACCAAAATCTCAATCTGCTTGGTCTGCCATAACAAAAATCCGTAGACTGGGCAGCTCAAACAACAAATTTATTTCTCACAGTCCTGGAGGCTGTAAGTCTAAAATCAGGGTCCAACAGCGTTCAGTTCCTGGCTTGTAGATGGTTGCGCTCTCACTGTGTTCTCACATGACCTTTTCTCAGTGCATAGGTGTGGAGAGAAATTGGATTGGGACCCCACCTTTAAGGTCTCTTTTAACCTTAATTACTTCTTCAGAACCTATCTCCAAATATAGTCACATTGAGGGTTAGGGTGTCAACATAATGAATTGGGGTCGTGGGGACATAGTTCATAACAGTTTTCTCTCTTCAGATTGAGCATTTTCTTTTTTTTGTTTGTTTGTTTGAGAGGGAGTCTCGCTCTCGTCCAGGCTGGAGTGCAGTGGCGCGATCTCGGCTAACTGCAAGCTCCGCCTCCCAGGTTCACGCCATTCTCCTGCCTCAGCCTCCCACGTAGCTGGGCCTACAGGCGCCCGCTACCATGCCCGGCTAATTTTTTTTTTGTATTTTTAGTAGAGACGCGGTTTCATCATGTTAGCCAGGGTGGTCTCGATCTCCTGACCTCATGATCCGCCCGCTTCGGCCTCCCAAAGTGCTGGGATTACAGGCATGAGCCACCGCCCTGGCCAAGTATTTTCTGTTTTTATATCTTCAAGTTCACTAGATCTTCCCTCTGTCCTTTTGATTCTGCTGTTGAGACCATCCTTGAGTTTTATTTCAGTTATTGTATTTTTCAGTTCCATTTGATTCTTTGTTCTGTTTCCTTGCTGAGAGCCTTTCTTTGCTTATTTTGTTTGTATTGAGCATGTTTGTAATTACTCATTGAGGCATTTTTGTGATGGCTGCTTTAAAATCCTTGCAGGTTATCCTAACATCTGTGTCATCTCAGTGTTGACATCTTTGGGTTATCTTCTCATTTAAGTTGAGATTTTCTTGGTTCTTGGTGTGATGAGTGATTTTCAGTTGAAGTCTGGACATTTTGAGTATTTTGGTATGAGATTTGGTATCCTATTTAAGTCTTCTGCATTGATAGGCCTCCTCTGATACCACTGTGGTGGAGAAAGTGTTGCAGGGGGTGCTGCCTCATTACTTTAAGTTGGTGTTGCAAGTCCAGGTTCACCATTGACCTCTAATGACTCCTGGGGCAGGGGTCCTTAATACTGCTGGGCAAGGGTGGGATTTACAGCTCCCCACTAGGCCTCTGCTGACACCACACTGGCTGGGGAAGATCAGGAATGCCTTGTTATTGCTACTTACATGGCCTCGATTGACAGCATGGTGTGGGGTTGAGGGTAACATCATTACTATTGGGAATTGGTGTAAGTCCTGACCCCCAACTTGGCTTCCACTGAAACCACACCAGTAAGGAAGAAGAGAGATGGCTCTGGGTAGGGGGGACGCTGCCAGGGCAATGTGTGGGGAGGGGTGGGTTTTAGAAATCTGTCTGCTCAGTTGGTCTTCTCTGATACCACCCCAGGGTAAAGGTGGAGGACTGAGGAGCCTTGTTACAGCCTGGTGAGGGTGGAAGTATAGGCGTTTGTTGGCGGGGATAGGACCATAGCTTTCTTCTGTGGTCTTTGAAGTAGGATTGTGGTTTTCTAAACATTTTCTGTCTTGCTAGGCTGCTCCCTTCCCAGTCCTTTGGCTAGAAAAAGCAGATTTTTCTTGGGGCTTTTTTTTTTTTTTTTTGGTCTGTGCCTGTTGGTGTTTCCGGGTTGCCAGCTTCTCTAGAACCTGACCTGGAATAGACGAGGCCATAAGAAAGCCCAAGAAAGTCACTGCTGTGTTCTTCCTCAGGTTCTGAGGTCCCTGGCCAGTCCATTCTCTCTCCACCTTTTAGAACTTTCTTATGTTTGCTTTGTGTATAATATCCCGGATTTTTAGTTGTAGTTAGTGAGAGCGATAGGAGAAAGTAGTGCTCCACCTTTCCCGTGACATCCTTGTGCTTGACACTGAAATCACACATCAAGTTGTGGTATATATAGGGTTTGTGGTATATAACCTAAGGGTTTGTGGTATATACAGGTCATTTGTCCTGAAGATAAGCTGCCAATTTGATAGGTAGAAACTATCAGCCTGCTTCATCTAGCTTTGAAGGAACAATAGTTTATAAATTGAGGAAACACCAGTATTTAATTGTAGGTTATAAACTGGAGAAGAATAGCTATGACTAAGAATATAAACTGTAGGGTTACATTTTTTTTATTTGTATTTTTGTTTGAAAAACATATGAGAAGCACTGGAGAACTGGACTCAGAATTTTGGATTTTTTTACAATTATATATTATGTACATGTGGCTATCTGTTCACTTTAATTTGCCATATGACATATGATATCATAGAGAATCAACAAAATAAAGAATGAAAATAACTGAGATTTGGGACAAGTCACCTTCATCCTTTGAAATCTATTTCCTCATAGATATATGTTTTAAAATTTAATGCCTACTTGAGAATGATTGCAAGAGTTAGGTCGAAAATGGATGCAAATGTGGTTTGTAAGCTATCAGGTGCTACGTAACTATTAGGTATTATTCATATAGTCATTTAGAAGACATATCCATCATGTATGCTTCACAGTGGTGTAGCCCAATAAAAACAACTGTGAATATAATGGAATGAGGCTTTTTATCTTTTTAAGTAAGTTTTCTGGGATCCTGTTAAAATCTGCATCTTTTGAGATAATCATATGGTTCCTTTTAATCTATTAATGTGGTAAAGTACATTGATTTTCTGATGTTAAAGAATCCTCGCACTTCTGGGATGCAATTTCGTGATTTTTTTCTCCATCTCTGGGGGAGTTTGTGTCCCTTGAATTTTAGTTGCATTCATCTGTTAAACTGGGATTATTGTGTTTGTAGTGTGTGGTATGGTTGGTTTTAGGGGCTATTTAGATTTACTGTTTCTTCTAGAAAGTTGTAGGTTTTTCTAAAAATGTATCCTTTTTGGTCATCGAGTTGTTTAAAATATTTTTATTTTCAAGTACTTGTTCTATTTGAACTTAGTCCCTTTTTTCTTTCCTGATATTGCTTATTTGTATCCTCTCTTGGTAATGTTTCTAGAGATGTGTCAACTTTACTAGTCTTTTAAAATAACTGACTTTTTGAACTTTTGCAAAAATCAGCTTTTATCAAAGTGCACAATAAAATTCACCCACTTAAAGGTGTTTGCTATGTTTGACGAAGATATTACCCTTGTAACTACCACCATAATTGTGTGTGTGGTTATAATAGTTCCTTCTTCTCCTCTCCCTCCCTCTCTCCTCCTCCTCCCTATCTTCCTCCTTCTCCTTTCACCCCTTTCTCTTTCTTCCTCCCTTCTTCCTTTCTTCCTTCCACAGTTCTGTCTTAAAATGACCTATGTAGACTTGTGTCACCATCACCACAAAGGGTACAGAACAATTCCACTGCACCAACAAATTCCACCTGTGCTGCTTTTTTTTAAGAGTGGCTCCCCACCCCGCATTGAGTATAAAGGCTTTGATTTTCATCAGTGTTGTGTCATTTATTCATTTTTATTGCTGAGTAGTTTTCCATGTTAGGTACCACAATATTCTTAGCCATTAACCCACTGAAGCACATTTAGGTTGTTTATAATTTTTAGTGATTATGAATAAAACTATTAGAAACATTAGGTTTTTGTATGAACATAAATCTTCATCTCTGTAGGGTAAATATTGCAGTGAAATGGTTAGGTCATATGGTGAGTGTATGTTTACCTTTGTAACACAGGGCCAACCTTTTCCAGAATGATTGATTAATTTTGTTTTCCCACCAGCAACGTATGAAGATGTGGTTGCTCCATAATTTGCCAACACCGGGTATTCTCATTGTTTTTATTTTATCCATTCTAGTAGATGTGTAGTGGTATCTCAATGTGGCTTCAATTTGCATTTCCTTAATGACTAATGATGTTGAGCATCTTTTCGTGTGCTTATTGTCCATCTATGTATCTTTGATGAAGTGTTCAAATCTTTTGCCATTTTAAAAGAATTCTATTGTTTGTTTTCCTAGTTTAGTTTTGTAGTTTGTGGCTTGTCTTTTTATTCTCTTTTATTCAATTTTTATTTCGGTGTCTTTTATAAAGCAAAGGTTTTAAATGTTAATGAAGTCCAGTTTTTCCCTCTATGGACCATACTTTGGTGTCATATTTAAGAACCCCATCCCTAACTAATGTTTAGGAAATTTTTCTTCTACTAGCTTAATGATAATGTTTTTCACTTACATCCATTTTAGGTAATTTCTATATAAGGTGTTAAATAAAGGCCCAGGCTCATTGTTTTTACATGTGGTTATCCAGATGTTTCAGCATCATTTGTGGAAAACATAGTGTTCCATTGAATTGCCTTTGCCCTTTTGTCAACAATTGATTGATCATAGTTAAGCGGGTCTGTTTCTCAGTTTTCTGTTCTATTCCATTGATCTGTGTGTCCATCCCTTTGCCAAAGCCACACATTGTCTTGATTACTGTAGCTTTGTAGTAAATCTCAAAATCAGGTAATGTAAGCCCTTCAAATTTATTCTTTTTCTAATTTATATGTTTCCACTGTCATATATTTGTCTATATATTATGTCAAGTTTTACTTTATATATTTTGACACTCAGTTGTTATCCGAATACAGGCTAAGAATTGTCAAATCTCTGGTGATTTGAATGTTTTCCCATTATGTAGCAACTTTCTTTAAACATAAGAATACTTTATAACAGATAATATTGGGGTTTTTTTGTGGGGGAGGAGGTTTGAAACAAGGTCTCACTCTCTCACCCAGGCTGGAGTACAGTGGTGGTGCGATTTTGGCTCTTTGCAACCTCAACCTCCTGGGCTCAAGCAGTCCTTCCACATCAGTCTCTCGAGTAGCTGGGATTACAGGCATGCACCACCACACCCAGCTAAATTTTTTGCATCTTTTGTAGAAATGGGGTTTCACCATGTTGGCCAGGCTGGTCTTGAAATCATGAGCTCAAGCAATCTGCCCACCTTGGCCTCCCAAAGTGCTGGAAATACAAGCATGAGCCACTCTGCTCCACCACAGATTTATTGAGATATAATTTATATACCATAAAATTCATCCATTTAAAATGTGCAATTCAGTGTTCTTTGTGTATTCACAGAGTTGCATGACCATCACCACAATAAATCTTAGAACATTATCACCTCTAAAATAAAACTTTTAGCTATAACCTCTGCTATGGTCTGTATGTTTGTGTACCCTCAAAATTCATAAGTTGCAATCCTAACCCCTAAGGTGATGGTATTAGGAGATGGGGCCTTTGGGAAGTGATTAGGTCAAGAGGGCATAGCCCTCATGAATGAGCTCAGTGCTCCTATGAAAGTGGCCCTAAACAGATCACTCACCCCTTCTCCCTTGTGAGGAAACAATGAAAAGACAGTCATCTGTGAGCTAGAAAGTGGGTTCTCACTCACATTTCATTATGCTGGTGCCTTGGACTTCCCAGCCTCCAGAACTGTAAGAAATCATTTATTGTTGTTTATAAGCTACTCAGTCTGTGGTGCATTTGTTATGGCAGCTGGAACAGACTAAGTTAACTCCTAACTCCTCTATTCTCCCCAGCACTAGGCAACCATGAATACACTGTCTATGTTTGTAGATTTGCCTGTTCTGGACATTTCATATAAATGGAATCATACAGTCATCATACAGTATATGATCTGGTGTGGTTTGAAGGTGTATTAGCCCGTTTTCACGTGCTATAAATAACCGGAAACTAAGTAAGTTATAAGGAAAAGAGGTTTAATTGGCTCACGGTTCCACAAGCTTTACAGGAGGCGTGGCTGGGGAGGCCTCAGGGAGCTTACAATCATGGGGGAAGGCAAAGGGGAAACAGGCTCATCTTACATGGCCAGAGCAGGAGAGGGGGAAAGGTGCCACACACTAAAACAACCAGATCTCATGAGAACTCTTATCACAAGAATAGCACCAAAGGGGGAAATCTGCCCCCATGATCCAATCGCCTCCAATCAGGTCCCACCTCCAACATTGAGGATTACAATTTGACATGAGATTTGGGCAGGGCCACAGACCCAAACCATATCAGAATGTGTCCCCTAAAGTTCATGTGTTGGCAGCTTGATCCCCAGTGAGGTGGTTCTGGGAGGTAGGGCCTAATGGGAGGTCAATGGATTATGGGGGCACCACCCTCATGAATGGATTAATACTAGTCTCGTGAGAGTGGGTCTGTTATCACAGGAGTGGGTTCCTTACAAAAGAACAAGTTTGGCTCCCTCTTGCTCCTCTATTGCCCTCTCTTTGCCCTTTGGCCATGGAATGATGCAGCAAGAAGGCCCTCAACAGATACTAGCTCCTTGATTTTGGACTTCCTAGGCTCCAGAACGGTGAGGAAATAAATTTCTATTCGCTATAAATTACCCATTATAGCATTCTGTCATAGCAGCACAAAAGGGGCTAAGACATGGTCTTTGTGATTGGCTTCTTTCACTTACCATAATGTTTTCATAAGGTTTATGTTATAGAATATATTAGTGCTTCATTTATTTTAAAAACATTCTTTCCTTTTTTAAAAAAATCTCAAATGTGATAGTACTTTTTTATTGTGGTAAAAAACACATAACATAAAATTTACCCTCTTAACCATTGTCTTAGTTTGTTTTGTGCTGCCATAACAGAATACCACAGATGGTAATTTATAAGGGTGGAAAATTTATTGCCTCACAGTTCTGGAGGCAGGGAAGTTCGAGATCAAGGGGCTAGCATCTGATGAGGCCCTCCTTGCAGCATCATCCCATGATGGAACATGGAAGGGTAAGAGAGATAGCAAGAGGAGACTGAACTCATGCTTTTGTAATGGCACCAGTTGCACCCACAAGGGTGAAGCCCTCATGGCTTAATCACCTCTTAAAAGGTCCTGCCTCTTTAAACTCTTAACACTGGCAATTAAATTTCAACATGAGTTTTGGAGGGGGTAAACATTCAAACCATAGCATTCCACCCCGGCTCCCCAAAACTTTAGTCCTTTTCACATACAAAATACATTCATTCCATCCCAATATCCCCAAAAGTCTTAACTGATTTCATAATCAACTTCAGATTCCAAAGCCCAGAGTCTCACCTAAAATCAGATATGGGTGAGACTCAAATCACTATTCATCCTAAGGCAAATTTCCAGCTCTGAGCCTGTGAAATTAAACAAGTTATGTGCTTCTGAAATACAATGGCGAGACAGTCATAGGATAGACATTTGCAATGCAAAAAGGAGACACAGAAAAAAAGAGAGGAGATCCTAAGCAAGTCCACTCTGTGCCTTTCCTGGGCTCGGTTCACACAGAAGCTCTCATGGGTTGAAATCTTGTGCCTGCAGCTCTCCCAGGCTGGTGTTGCACACTGGTAGCTCTACAGTTATGGGGTCATGGGAATGGCCCTGCCCCCACAGCTCTTCTAGGCCTAGTGGGGGACTTTATGCAGTGGCTCTGATCCCACAGTTCCACTGGGCATTGCCTTAGTGGGGTCTCTTTACAGTGGGGTCTCTTTACTTGTTATAGGGGTCCCTGTAACAAGTCTCTGCCCCAGGCTGTTCATGACATCCTTGGAAATCTAGGGCTACATTTAAGATCAGGTCATCTGCAGATAATTTTATTTCTTCCTTTCCAATTTATTGCTTAATTACTCTTACTAGGACCTCTAGTACTATGTTGAATAGAAGTTAGTCTGGTGAGGATCGGTAGCTGATAAATTGTCAGTTTCTGTTGACTGATGACATTTCTGTTTCTGTTTGACATTTTTGCCTCAGTTCCTGAAATGTATTTTCACTGGATGTTAAGTTCTAGGCTGCTGTTATTTTTCTCTCATCTCTTTAAAGACAGTGTCCTACTTTGGTTCGACTTAGCTTCTTATGGTTTTATAATCATGAATTGTGAGCTTACGTTTTACTGGCCTTAGTATGTAGGGATTCTGGAAGGCCTGTGTTGTGGGGTGTTTCTCTGAAGAAGAATTAAATAAATTTATTTCTTGAATTGAGATTTCCTGGACTAAGCAGGAAACATTACCTCAAATGCCAAACTCTCCTTGGGACAGGTCTGTGGTTATTGACTCACTAAGGGAAGATCACCCCATTCCTAAATCTCATCACCAAGTGTGGGGTTGCTTAGGCCCACGTGTCCCTGTGGGCCCCCATTTTTAGTGGTTAGATGCATTTTCTACCACCTGTTTCACTAAGGGTCTCAATCCACTGTGGTGTCCTGGATCCAAATCACTGCCCTGCTCATGCCCAGGTTCTGGTCTCCTGGCTTAAGTGGCTCTTGAGTCCCAAAGTCCCAGGGAGTTAAGAGTAGCATGCAAGGCAGGAAATTTCTGGTTTCTTTTGTCCTTATAAATGAAGTATTTTATTAAATGAATTATTTTTCAAGACAATGAAATAATCGCTACCACAATTTATTGATATGGCCCTAGAAAGGAGGGACCTGAGGCTCCTCTCTCCTCCCTCCCCTCCCCTCCCCCCTCCCTCCCTCCCTCCCTCCCTCCCTCCCTCCCTTCCTTCCTCCCTCCCTTCCTTCCTTCCTTCTTTCCTTCTCCTTGTTTTTTTCTTTCTAGCACATCTGCTTTATCTGTGTCTATGCATGTTTTCCTTTTACTGAACTATTTGCGACAGGATTGCCGACATCATGGCATTTTACTACTCATGTCCTGTATCTTACAAGAATATGTATCAGCATGTGTATTTTTTTATTTTATTTTATTTTTTGAGGCAGAGTTTCACTCTGTCTCCCAGGCTGGAATGCAGTGGCGCAATCATGGCTCACTGCAGCCTCAACCTTCTGGGCTCAGGTGATTCTCCCACCTCAGCCTCCCAGGTAGCTGGGACTATAAGTGCACACCACCATGCCCAGCTAATTTTTTTTTTTTTTTGTAGAGACAGGGTTTTGCCATGTTGCCCAGGCTGGTCTCAAACTCTGGGCTCAAGTGATCACCTGCTTCAGCCTCCCAAAGTGCTGGGATTACAGGCCTGAGCCACTGCGCCCAGATATTTCATTTTCAGAGACAGGGTCTCTGCTCTGTTGCCCAGGCTGAAGTGCAGCAGCATGGTCATAGCTCAGTGTAACCTTGAACTCCTGGGCTCAAGCAATTCTCCTGCCTCAGCTTCCCGAGTATCTGGGATTACAGGCACACACCACCACATCCAAGTAATTTTTTTTTTTTCTTTGTAGAGACAGGGTCTCGCTATGGTACACAGGCTGATCTCAGACTCCTAGGCTCAAGCCATCCTGCCAAAGTGCTGGGATTATAGCATGTGTCTTCTATGAGCAAGTACATTCTCCAACATAATCACAATGCTGTTATTCAACCCAAACAATCTAACTCTGTTGCAAGATTACTGTCTAACACACAGTTAGTTTAAATTTATCCACAGTTATCCCCAAATGTCATGTACAGCTCCCTGTCCAATTTCCAATCAGTTGGGACACACTGCATTTATTTCTCCTGCCTCTTTAGTTTCCTTCAGTCTGGAATGGTCTTTCCACCTCGTTTCGTCTTTCATGACATTAATATTCTGAGAAGTCCAGACCAGTTGTTTTGTAGAATGTTCTACCATCTGCGTTTTCTGTCTATTTCCTCATGATTAGATCCAGATTAAGCAATTTTGACAAGAAATCTACATATATGTGTGATTTTCATTAAATGACAGGAGGGCTGGGCTTGGTGGCTGTCCTCTGTAATTTCAGCTATTCAGGAGGCTGAGGCAAGAGGATTGCTTGAGCCTGGGAGTTCAAGGTTATAGTGAGCTAGGATCATGCCACTGCCTTCCAGCCTGGGAACAGAGTGAGACCCTGTTTTTAAAAAAATTTTTTTTGCATCACATCAAGAGACTCAAGATGCCAATTTGTCCTGTTCCTAATGCTAAATTTGATTACTTTGTTCACATGTTGTCCAAATTCTCTAGTTGTAATTAATAACTTCTCCCTTTGTACTTAATAAAATAATCTATGAATATCTTGGCTCCTAACAACTTTTCACTTAGTGTTTTTGCTTTCCATTGATGATACTTGCCTGAATCAATTATTACATTAGTGCGTACAAAATGGTGTTTTTATAATTCTGTTATTCCTCCCACATTTAATGCAGGCATTCTTATGAAAAGAGGAGCTTTCTATCTCCACTTTCCACCTGGTGGTATTTTTTTTTTAATATATCGTGAAAGGAAAGTATCTTGGGCCCCCAAAATCATTAAGGAAAACTCAAGTTGGAAACTGCTTAGAGCAAACCTGCCTCCCGTTCTATTCAAAGTTACCCCTCTGCTCACTGAGATAGATTCATATCTGATTTGCCTCTTTGGAAAGGCTAATCAGAAACTCAAAAGAATGCAACCATTTGTGTATCATCTGTCTGTGACCTGGAACCTCCCTCCCCACTTGCAGTCTTCCTGCCTTTTTTTCCAGTTGTCCCGCCTTTCCAGACCGGACCAATGTACTTCTTAATAGATTGATTGATGTCTCATGTCTTCCTAAAATGTGTAAAACTAAGCTGTGCCCTGATCACCTTGGGCATATGTCGTCAACACTTCCTGAGGCTGTGTCATGGGTGTGTCCTCAACCAGGGCAAAATAAACTTTCTAAATTAACTGAGACCTGTCTCAGATTTTCCAGGTTCACGGTATCACCATGGGTCCATGGATTCCTTTTAAAGTTTTAATTGAGGGTTAACATTCGTAACATGTATAGATCTTCAGTATATGCTTGGTGAATTTTTACATGTCTATAAACCCAGGTAACAACTAACCATACAGACCCTTTTCATTCTGCTGGAAGGCTCCTCCATGCCCTTCCCTTCCCAGTTAATCCACCCCACGCCACCCCACCTCATCGTCCCAATGCCTCACCTCCCCATCCCCGTGGGTGATCACTGGTTTGGTTTCTATCTCCCCTACTAGTTTTATCTGTTTGAACATTATTTAAATAAGATCCTGTAGTATATACTCCTTTGTATCTGCCTTCCTCACCCCACATTTTGTATGATTCAACCATTCTGTATGTATCAGTTGTTCTTTTTCACTGATGGTGTGGTATTCCACTGTAGGAATATACTACAGTTTGTTTATTCATTCTACTGTTGATAGATAATTGAATTGTTTCCAGTTTGGGGGCTCTCATGAATATAAGTGCTATGAACATTCCTAGTAAGCATATGCATTTCTCTTGGGTACATATACCTAGGAGTAGAATTCCTGAGTCATAGAGCAGACAGATGTTTAGCTTTAGAAGATAATGTCAAATGGTTTTGACTTTACCAGTTTACAGCACCTCTGTCAGCTAGGCATGAGTTCCAGTTTGTCAACACTTTGTACTTTTAGTCTGTTATATTTTAACCATCTGGCTTATGTGCAGTGGTCTCTTCATACTGGTTTAAATTTTCATTTTTCTGTGGTATATATATATATACCATGGAATAAAAGGAATGAAATAATGGCATTCACAGCAACCTGGATGGAGTTGGGGACCATTACTCTAAGCGAAGTAACTCAGGAATGGAAAACCAAACATTGTATGTTCTCACTTATAAGTGGGAGCTAAGCGATGAGGATGCAAAGACATAAGAATGATATAATGGACTCTGAGGACTCAGGGGGAAAGGGTGGGAAGGAGATAAGGGATAAAAGACTACACATTGGGTACAGTGTACACTGCTCGTGTGATGGGTGCACCAGAACCTCAGAAATTACCACTAAGGTACTTATCCATGTAACCAAACACCACCTGTTCCCTCCAAAATTTGAAATATAAATAAATAAAATAAATTCTCATTTTTCTGAGTGTTACTAATGTTGATCACTTTTTCAAGTATTTATTGGATATTGGTTATATTCTCTTTAAAAGTGACTGAATCTTTTATCCATTTAAAAAAATTCAGTGTTTTAAGTTGCTTTGCGGAAGTTCTTTATCTGTATTCTTAATGCAAGTCCTCTGGTAGCTGTCTGCATTGGGAACATTGTCTCCCAGCACTCAGCGATGGTGAGACAGGAAGTGGCAGACCTCCGTGCTGGCTCCTCCGTCGCCGCCTCTGGGTGCCTCCCTGCTTCCGATGGGATGGAGGTTTCAGGCTCACTTTGTTCTTTCCTTGCACCAAATCTGGAATCAGCCAAGGATCCTTGGTTCCTTTTAGTGAGGAATGACTATGTGTTTTTAAAGCTCTGGGGGTTGCTCTTATGTTTTCATGAGCTGATTTATGATGTTTTAATCCAGCATTTCCATTTTAAAGTGTGGGGAGTTGTAGAGAATGCCCACTTCACCCAGTGCTGACACGATAGTGTCTGTGAGTGCTTCTTAGCACTTACGTTGCTGCTCATGTACAATTGGACCCCTTCCAACTTAAAAAAATATAAGGAAGGTCTCACACTACTGGTGGGAAGATAAAAATGCTACTACCACTTTGGAAAATGGTTTGTTAATTTCTTATAAAGATACCCATTGACCCAGCAATCTGACTCCTGGATGTTTGCCCGAGAGAAATGAACACATATGTTCACAAAAAGACTTCTTCAAGCATGTTCCTAGCAATGCTCTTCCCAACTGGAAACAGCCCAAATGTCCATTAGCAGTATAATAGAAAAACAAATTACAGTGTATTCACACAATGGACTACTCAACAATAAAACAAATGAGCTCATTTCAAAACCTCATGTTGAGTGAAAGAAGTCAGAACACTACAGTACGTATTACATTATTTCATTTATATGAAACTCTAGAAAAGTCAGCACTGATCTATAGTGACAGAGAGTAGAAGAGTCACTGCTACTTTGAGGGGGACTGCCTGGGAAGGGGCAGAACAAACTTTCTAGGGCGATGACGTTCCTTATCCTGATTGGGGTGTGCATACAACTGTGTATCTGTTTGTCAAAATTGTACAGTTAAGATTTACATATGCAATGTATATAAAATTTTCCTAAAATGTGTATAAGTATGCGAGAGTGTGTGTATAAATTATGTCTCCAAGTGTAAAACAAAAAGGAAGGACAGAAATATTAACTGCCTAGCAAAAGCTTGAAGTTGGCTGAGTAGATCAAGTTAATTTAATTCCAGGGGAACATTTGGCAAAAGGGGAAACTGGAGTTCTCTGCACTATTACTGAGCTTCAGGGCTGTCATCCAGGGGCTCAGCTTTGGTTTTACTCTTTTTTTAGGGATTTGTTTGCTTCAAGAACTTCCCTGTAGTTCCCTTCAGCCTCACCAGGTGGCAGTGTCATATCAGCTAGGGGCCTGAGAAAGGTCAGCTCTCAGGAGACCCTGGTGCTCTCTGGAGCAGCTGGAGAGCGGGTGCTGTTGTGTCATCATCAGTGGTCTTTGAGCAGACTATGACTCATACTCATTCACCAGGCTTAGCTGGACATTTTTTATCTTTTTCCAAAAATTATATCTGGGGCACAAATGTGCCACCTTTGCAGGTATTCAAAAGACTGTGCCTGAGGCCCCATGGAAAGCTGGGTGGAGGAAGAGCTCCCAAATCCAACATGTAAGCTTCCCCGAAATGGAAGACTTGTGTGCGGCATGATTCCCTGTGGAGGGGTTTGGAAACATGGAAATGATTTCCCTCCACAGAGACGTACTTCTGCGACTTTTGATTTTACCGGGGGGCCCTGGGCTTCACTGATGATTATTCACATGTATTGAGCATTTACCATGCATCAGGCACTGTTTTAATTGTTGAACATACATGATATCATTTCTGGTCTAGCAGGTAGGGACTATGAATATGCCAATTTTTCAGGAGAAGAAACAGATACCAAGGGGCGTTGTGACATTCCAGTGCTTGTGAGAAGGCAGCTGGCCTGACCAGACAGTCCACTCCAGGCTACAATCCAGGCAGGGCGCCTGGGACACTCCTAGCCTAGTGGCTGAGCAGAATGATAGGAGAGAGATTTTGGCAAACATTTCCATTACAGTATTTTGTTCTTCATCTCTTTAAAATCTTGGGTGGATTCCCCAGCTCAGTGTTTGTCTCTCTTGGTACATCTCATGTACTTGGTGACATTGGAGCTGCCACTTACAGCCTATCTGCTTCAAAGCACACTGTAAGGTCAGTCTCTTTAGAGGCTTTGTCTATGGATAGCAGCAACAACAGCAACAGGAAAAGGATTCTATTTTATCATCGTTACTTAGCACATCTTTGTACCCTGGTCTTTTAAATGCTAATATAGACTGCTTTAAATATACCTATATATACATGTATGTGTGTATATGTATGTATTTAAGGGAATAGAGTTGCAGAAATATTCCTCCATTCCCTCTTGCTCGTTGTGTGGTGGAGGATACATAATGGGTACTAAGTACAGGTTTGCGAGCTGAATGGCCTGTTGAATTCTTGGCAAAAGGCACCTGAAATTATGTTTAGCTCCCTAGTTAGTTTGCCTCATTATGTGGGATGTCCTGTTTCCTGCCTGATTGGTTTTGAAAGGCACTTTCCTGAGGGACGACTTCAGGTCACCTCCTGAGCCTCTGGTTTTATTTTCTGGAAGCACACCTTTGTCCAGAGTTTCTTTAAGGACTCCAAATTAGTTTTTTTGTTTTTGCTTTAGTTTTACACATACACACCAGACTTACATTTTATTTTTTCCTTTTCTTTTTTTTTTTTGGAGGCAGATTCTCACTCTGTCGCCCAGGTTGGAGTGCAGTGGTGCAATTATAGCTCACTGTGGTTTAGAACTCCGGGGCTCAAGCAGTCCTCCCACCTCAGCCTCCCGGGTGGCTGGGACTACAGGCACGTGCCACTAGACCTGGCTATTTTTTGAAAAAAATAAAAACATCTTGTACGGGCGCGGTGGCTCACGCCTGTAATCCCAGCACTTTGGGAGGCCGAGGTGGGTGGATCACGAAGTCAGGAGATGGAGACCATCCTGGCTAACACGGTGAAACCGCATCTCTACTAAAAATACAAAAAATTAGCCGGGCGTGGTGGTGGGCGCCTGTAGTCCCAGCTACTCAGGAGGCTGAGGCAGGAGAATGGCGTGAAACCGGGAGGCGGAGCTTGCAGTGAGCTGAGATTGCGCCACTGCACTCCAACTTGGGCGACAGAGCGAGACTCCATCTCAAAAAAAAAAAAAAAAATCTCGCTATGTTGCCCAAACTGCTGTCAAATTCAAGCAATCTCCCTGCCTTGGCCTCCCAGAGTGCTGGGATTACAGGCATGAGTCACCACACCTGGCCCTCCTTTGAAACTTCCCCTAACTCCTTTGAAATGTCTTGGGGGCTAATTTTTGTATTTTTTGTAGAAATGGTGTTTCACCATGTTGGGCAGGCTAGTCTGGAACTCCTAAGTTCAAGTGATCTGCCTGCCTTGGCCTCCCAAAGTGCTGGGATTACAGACATGAGCCGCTGTGCCTGGCTCATTTCTTAATTTTGAGAATAGGTCAGTTTTGTGAAATATGTGTGTCTTTTTTTGTTTTTTGAGACGGAGTCTCGCTCTTGTTGCCCAGGCTGGAGTGCAGGCGCGATCTCGGCTCACTGCAACCTCCGCCTCCCGGGTTCAAGCAATTCTGCCTCAGCCTCCTAGTTTTGTGAAATATGTGTGTCTTATTCCAGGAGGCAGTGGTGCAGGTGGGAGTAGGTGTCCATTTGGATGAGGTCTCCATATGGCGCCAGCAGTCAGGCGCTCAATGAGGAGCATTTATTTGGAAACAAAAGAAAAACAAAGCGGTTATTATGATTAGAAGAAGGCCCCAGGAAAAGTAATTTCTCTCTCTGACATTTTCCTATCCCTCTTTCACCTGCCCAAGGCAGGACTCTAATCTGACTGTGGGTCTAAGACCTTCATTTCAGAGAAGGTCCTGCCTCACTCACCCTGGAAGAAGGAGTGCCGCACAGAGAGGCCAAGGAGACTCTGGACGGACGGGCCTTGCAGGGTTTCCCACTTGGTCTATTAGCATTTGATCATGCTCTTCTTGTCCAATCACATTTCTACATGGTTGTTCAGGCTTCAGTCATGCCTATCCAATGAAGATTCCATAAAAGGCCCAAGAGGACAGGGTAGGAGGTTCCAGATAGCTGAACACATGGGGGCTCACAGGAAGGTGAACAAAACTCTTTCCTGTGCCCAGAGGATGGAGCACTCCAACTCCACGGGGGCCCTTCCAGACCTCACCCTGTATGTCTCCTCATCTGGCTGTTTACTTGTACCTTTTAAAATGTGCTTTGTAATAAACTGGTAAACAGAAGTGTTTCTCTGAAAACTAACCCTCTTTGGGTTTTATTATCGTAATTTGCTGGAGCGGCTCACAGGACTCAGGGAAACACATGAATCTGGTGGGTCAGAAGTTCCGGAGGTCTGGACTTGTGGCTGGTTAGAAGGAGGGGAGGGCCTTGTGGGAGTGAGTTCTCACCTTGTGGTTTCTTGGGCTATCTCTGGGTGGACAGCATCAGAATTGAACTGAATTGGAGGTCACCCAGCTGGTGTCCGCTGCACAACTCAATGCTTGCTTGGCGTGTGGGGAGAAATCCCCACACATTTGGTCACAGAAGTCTTCTGTGTTGGTTGTTGCTGAGGGAGAGAACAGGAAAAAGCAAACTGAGTGTTGTTTTTTTCCAGACTTTCACAAAGATTAATAATTGGACACCTAGTCTCTGAGTTCAGAAGGCATCCAGTCAAGATTTCTAGAGTTGAGCTCAGAGCATCCTTGGATGATAGAATGGAGACAGCAGTTGTAGTTTGATGCACCTCCTGGTTTGCAGTTGGAATGTCTTCAGTTATGGCACTGGATGTTCCAGTAAACTTTTTTTTTTTTTTTTTTTTTTGAGTCAGAGTCTAGCTCTGTTGCCCAGGCTGGGTGCAGTGGCGCAATCTCGGCTCACTGCAACCTCCGCCTCTCGGGCTTACGCCATTCTCCTGCCTCAGCCTCCTGAGTATCTGGGACTACAGGCGCCAGCCACCATGCCTGGCCAATTTTTTATATTTTTAGTAGAGACAGGGTTTTACCATGTTAGTCAGGATGGTCTTGATCTCCTGACCTTGTGATCCGCCCACCTCGGCCTCCCAAAATGCCAGGATTACAGGCGTGAGCCACCGCGCCCGGCCCCAGTAAACTTTCTCAGTGGCTCAGACAACAGCAGGCATGAAGTTTGTCCATATGGGATTTGTTGTGGTGATTTCTCTGAAGTTTATATCAAGTGGTCAAGTTTAGTTTGTTAGGGTTTCAGGAAAAGGGAAGTTTTACTTTTTAATGACTCCAAATCAGAAGGGCGGGAGAAAAATTGGAAATGTATAAAACAACAGGAGCCAGTTCAAAAGAGGAAGAAGCTCAAAGGTGGTGAATACAGTACTGTTCAACGCCTCCCCAGAGGTTACAGCTTTAGTTGAAACAGAACTGTCTTCCTACAATCACCTCCATTTTCATCAGACATCTCCTGAACTGCTTGGGCCCACCAGGAAGTAGCCTTCTTTATTCACCTGGAAGGCAGGGGACTCTGTGGGCAAGGAACCAGGCTGGTTTAGTCAGGGGGCTTTACTGATTCCACGAAGTCACCTCTAGTTCCTTAAATCTGTCTGGTCATATCTGAAAATAGGACATTCCAGTCAAAGCCTTGGCAATGTAGTTAATGTTTTCAAATTGTGTCTTGTTATAGATTCTTGTTGAACCTATGCAAACAACTATATTGCCATAAAAATAAGAATACTCAAAGTTTCCAGAATTCTGGAGTAATCAAGTAGGAAGAAAAGGAGAAATGTCTCAACGTTATTTACAAAGGTATAATTTACCAGACTGCTGTAAGGTATAGATAGCTTAAGAGAAAAGAGAAAAGGGTTTCCTTAAATATGGTAAACAAGACATTAAAGAATCACCAATGTTTTAAATAGTTATAAAAACTACAATCATCTTCTTCGGTTCATTTAGTTCCATGTAATTAATTCTTGTTCTGCTCTATCTTGGATTAGCAGTTTTCTGAATCCATCCATTTTTTTCATTAGAGCTGTGGAAATTTTTACCACGTTCAGTGGTATGATCTGAACATTGTCAGGAGCCTGTATCATTGCATAGTACTTGTCAGAGTCTTTCCATGAATCTCTTTGAAGATGAAACACTTTTGTCTGTAGCTGGTTGTAAGAGCTTTCAGGAAAGCATCAGAGTACAACAACTGTCTGTGATAGACAAAACAAACAAACAAAAAATAACAGCCTTCCAGAATAGTCGTGATTGAGGATATGGTGAGAGTTTACTATAATAGAGTTGGCAAGAAAATTTTATTATTTCTGTGGAATACAACACCTTAAGATCCATAGAATTATGACTGATTATATGGACACTAAGGGCACTGACAAATTTCTAGGAATTTCACATACAGGCATATATCATTTTTATTGTACTTTGATTCTTTATTACACTTTGCAGATATTGTGTTTCTTACAAATGGAAGGTTTGTGGCCACCCTGCGTGGGCACAGTTTATCCAACAGCTATGTGCTCACTTCGTGTCTCTGTGTCACATCTTGGTAATTCTCACAATATTTTAAACTTTGTCACCATTGTTGGATCTGTTATGGTGATCTATGATCAGTGAGCTTTTTTTTTTTATTTTGAGACAAGAGTCTCCCTTAGTCACCCAGGCTGGAGTGCAGTGGTGCGATCACGGCTCACTGCAACCTCCACCTCCTGGGTTCAGGTGATTCTTCTGCCTCAGTCTCCTGAGTAGCTGGGACTACAGGCGCCCGCCACCATGCCTGGCTAATTTCTGTACTTTTAGTAGAGACAGAGTTTCACCATGTTGGCCAGGCTGGTCTTGAACTCCAATCAGTGATCTTTAATGCTACTATTGTAGCTGTTTGGGAGCACCATGAACCGCCATTAAGATGGTGAACTTAATTGATAAATGTGTGTTCTGACTATTCCTCTGACCAGACGCTCCCCTCCCCACCTTCCTAGGGCCTCCCTATTTCCCTGAGACACAACAGTATTGAAATTAGGCCAATTAATAACCCTACAATGGCCTCTAAGTGTTCAAGAGAAAGGAAGAGTCACATGTTTCTCATTTTAAATCAAAAGCTAGAAATGATCAAGCTTAGTGAGGAAGACATGTCCAAAGCCGAGACAGGCTGAAAGCTAGGCCTGTTGCACCAGTTAGCGAAGTTGTGAATACAAAGGAAAAGTTTTTGAAGAAAATTAAACATGCTACTCTAGTGAACATTTAAATGATAACAAAGCAACACAGCCTTATTGCTGACATGGAGAAAGTTTGAGTGGTCTGGATAGAAGATCAAGCCAGCTGCAATATTCCTTTAAGCCGAAGCCTAATCCAGAGCAAGCCTTGAATTCTATGAAGGCTTAGAGTGGTAAGGAAGCTGTAGAAGAAAAGTTTGAAGCTACCAGAGGTTGGTTCCTGAGGTTTAAGGAAAGAAGCCAGCTCCATCACATAAATTAAGTGCAAGATGAAAGCAGCCAGTGCTAACAGAGAAAATGCAGCAAGTTATCCAGGATATTTAAGATCATTGATGAAGGGGGCTACATGCAACAACAGATTTGCAATGTAGACAAAACAGCTTTTTATTGGAAGAAGATGCCATCTAGGACTTTCATAGCTAGAGAGGTCAATGTGTGGCTTCAAAACTTCATGGGGATGAAATTGGAAATCATCATTCTCAGTAAACTATCGCAAGAACAAAAAACCAAACACCGCATATTCTCACTCATAGGTGGGAACTGAACAATGAGATCACATGGACACACGAAGGGGACTATCACACTCTGGGGACTGTGGTGGGGTGGGGGGCGGGGGGAGGGATAGCATTGGGAGATATACCTAATGCTAGATGACGAGTTAGTGGGTGCAGCGCACCAGCATGGCACATGTATACATATGTAACTAACCTGCACAATGTGCACATGTACCCTAAAACTTAAAGTATAATAAAAATAAAAATTTAAATTAAAAAAAAAAAAAAAAAAAAACTTCATGGGACAGCCTGACTTTCTTGTTAGGGCTAATGCAGCTGGTGACTTTAAATTGAAGCCAGTGCTCATTTGTCATTCTGAAAATCCTAGGGCCCTTAAGCATTGTGTGAAATCTACTCTGCCTGTGCTCTATAAATGGAACAACAAAGCCTGAATGACAGCACATCTGTTTATAGCATGGTTTACTGAGTATTTTAAGCCCAGGGCTGAGACCTAGCTCAGAAAAACGTTACTGCTCATTGACAGTGCACCTAAACACCTCAGAGCTCTGATAGAGATGCACAAGGAGATTAATATTTTCATGCCTGCAAATACAACATCCACTCTGAAGCCCATGGATCAAGGAGTGATTTCAACTTTCAAGCCTTACTATTATTTAAGAAACACATTTCGTAAGGCTATAGCTGCCACAGTAATTCCTCTGATGGATCTGAACAAAGTAAATTGAAAGCCTCTGGAAAGGAGTCACCATGCTAGATGCCATCAAGAACATTTGTGATTCATGAGAGGAGATCAAATATCCACATTACTAGGAGTTTGGAAGAAGTTGATTTCAGCTCTCATGGATGACTTCGCAGGGTTCAAGCCTTCAGTGAAGGAAGTAATTGATGATATGGCAGAGAGAGAAAGAGAACTAGAATTAGAAGTGGAGCCTGGGCCAGGCGTGGTGGCTCACGCCTGTAATCCCAGCACTTTGGGAGGCAGAGGTGGGTGGATCACCTGAGCTCAGGAGTTCGAGACCAGCCTGGCCAACATGGTGAAACCCCGTCTGTACTAAAAATACAAAAATTAGCAGGGCGTGGTGGCGCGTGCCTGTAATCCCAGCTACTCAGGAGGCTGAGGCAGGAGAATCGCTTGAACCTAGGAGGTGGAGGTTGCAGTGAGCCGAGATCACACCACTGCACTCCAGCCTGGGTGACAAGAGCAAAACTCCGTCTCAAAGAAAAAAAAAAAAAAGTGGAGCCTGAAGATGTGACTGAATTGTTGCCAATCTCATGGTAAAGCCTGAACAGACAGTTGCTTCTTGTGGATGAGCAAAGGAAGTAGCTTCTTGAGATGGAATCTACTACTCCTGGTGAAGATGCTGTGAACACTGTTGAAATGACAACAAAGGATTTAGAATGTTACATAAACTTAGTTGATAAAGCTGAACCAGGGTTTAAGAGGAGGGACTCCAATTTTGAATGAAGTTCTACTGTGAGTAAAACACTATCAGACAGCATGCTACACAGATATTTTGTGAAAGAAAGAGCCAATTGATGTGGCAAACTTCACTGTTGTCTTATTTTAAGAAATTGTCACAGCCACCCCAACCTTCAGAAACCACCGACCTGATTAGTCAGCAGCCATCATCATTGAGGCAAGACCCTCCACCAGCAAAAAGATAGGTTTTTTTTTTTTTTTTTTTTTTTTTAGATGGAGTCTCACTCTGTCGCCCAGGCTGGAGCACGTCTAGCTCTGTCACTCAGGCTGGAGTGCGATAGTGCAATCTTGGCTCACTGCAACCTCCGCCTCCTGGGTTCAAGCAATTCTCCTGCCTCAGCCTCCTTAGTAGCTGGGATTACAGGCACCTGCCACCACACCCAGCTACTTTTTTTGTATTTTTAGTAGAAACGGGGTTTCACTATGTTGGCCAGGCTTGTCTTGAACTCCTGACCTCAGGTGATCCACCCACCTCGGCCTCCCAAAGTACTGGGATTACAGGTGTGAGCCACTGTGCCTGACCTATGGGATAGTTTAAACGTAACTTATATGCACTAGGAAACAAAAAATTTGTGTCACTTGCTTTATTGCAATATTTAACATATCAAATAAGCTTAAGTAGTCTAGTAGATCTACTTTTATAAGATGAGAAACAAATCCTTTAAGATCTTCCAGGGGTTCTCTGGGAAATTCCGAAGTTTGTTCAAGGTTGAAAAGAAAAAAAGACTTTATTTAGAATTTGGTTTTGGGGAGGAGCAAAGATGTCCAGTTAGAAGCAGCTGCGGTTTGCAGCACTCATGGAGAGGAATGAAAGGAGCAAGTTAATACAGCACCTTCAACTGAAATATCCAGCTTCTCACATTGGGAGTGACTAGGAAAATGACTTGACCCATGAAGAACGAAGAAAAGCAGGGTGGGGCAATGGCCCACCCAGGAGCAGCACAGAGCCAAAGGAACCCCCACCCCCAGCTAAGGGAAGCGGTGAGTAATTGGGTGACCCCACTCGGGAAACCATGCTTCTTCCACGGATCTTTGCAACTTGTGGATCAGGAGATCCCCTCGTGAGCCCACACTACCAGGGCCTAGGGTCCAATACACAAAGCTGTGTGGAGTCTCAGCAAAGCAGCAACTCAGGCACACACAGAGACCCAGGAGTTTTACATACTCCAGCCCTGGGATCCCCAGCAAGGCGGAAGGTCCACTCGTACATACCTCTAAAAAGGGTGCTGAATCCAGGGAGCCAAGCAGTATCATTGTGCAGGCCCCACTTCCATGGCATCTCTTAAGATAAGACCCACTGGTTTGGAATTCCAGCCAGCCAACAGCAACTGGCTGGAGTCTGCCTGAGACAGGACAGAGTTCCCAGGGGTGGGGCAGCAGCCACCACCTCTGTGGTTCAGTCAACTCAGCCATTCCAGCCTGTCCAAATGGTGCGGAAGAGGAAGTGTCCCCCACAGTGCAGCATAGCTGCTTTGCCAGATCATGGCCAGACTGTTTTAAGCAGCACCTTGGTCCATTCCTCCTCACTGGGTGGGACCTCCCTGCAGGGGCTTTAGCCACTCCAGCCAGGGTTATACGAACAGAGCTCTGATCTCTCCCAGGGATGGAGCTCCCAAGGGGAGGGACAGCTGCCATCTCTGTGATTTGGTCGACTCAGCCATTCCAGCCTGCTGGCTTTGGAGAGTCCAAACTGTCCAGACCTGGAAGGGTCCCCACCCCACTGCCCCCAAAGCAGCACACCTGCTCTACCAAAAAGCAGCCAGACTGCTT
Source organism: Gorilla gorilla gorilla (assembly GCF_029281585.2). Lineage (NCBI taxonomy): Eukaryota > Metazoa > Chordata > Mammalia > Primates > Hominidae > Gorilla > Gorilla gorilla. The sequence goes on along the minus strand of NC_073236.2, from coordinate 32,220,359 downwards.
CTTTAAGTGGATCCCTAATCCCATTTCTCCTGTCTGCGTGAAACCCCCCAACAAGCATGTTTGGGCCGGCAACAGGTCAGCACCCCCCTGAGATGGAGCTTCCAGAGGAAAGAGCAGGCTGCCATCTTTGCTGTTTCATAGTCTTCACTGGTGATACCTCCAGGCACAAGAAAAACTGAGGCAACTAGGGTTTGGAGTGGACCCCAGCAAACCGTAGCAGCCCTAAAGAATACTGGCCTGATTATTAAAAGAAAAACAAACAGAAAATAAAACAACATCAACAAAAAAGACCCCACAAAAATCCCATTCAAAGGTCAGCAACCTCAAAGATCGAAGGTAGCTAAGCCTACAAAGATGAGAAAAAAATCAATGCAAAAGTGCTGAAAACTCAAAAAGCCAGAGTGCTTCTTCTCCTCCAAATGACCACAACACCTCTCCAGCAAGGGCACAGAATTGGGCTAAGGCTAAGATGGCTGAAGAGACAGAAGTAGGCTTCAGAAAGTGGGTAATAACAAACTTCGCTGAGCTAAAGGAGCATATTGTAACCCAATGCAAAGAAGCTAAGAATCATTATAAAATGATACAGGAGCTGACAGCCAAAATAGCCAGTTTAGAGAGGAACATAACTGACTTGATGGAGCTAAAAACACAACATGAGGACTTCACAATACAGTTACAAGTATCAATAACAGAATAGACCAAGCAGAGGAAAGAATCTCAGAGCTCGAAGCCTATCTTTCTGAAATGAGACAGGCAGACAAGAATAGAGAAAAAAATAATGAAAAGGAATGAACAAAACCTCTGAGAAACATGAGATTATGTAAAGAGACTGAAGTTATGACTGATTGGGGTACCTGAAAGAGACAGAGAGAATGGAACCAAGTTGGAAAACATACTTCAGGATATCATCCAGGAGAACTTCCCCAACCTAGCAAGATAGGCCAACATTCAGCAAATGCAGAGAACCCCAGTAAGATACTTCATGAGAAAATCAACCCTAAGACATATAATCATCAGATTCTCCAAGGTCAAAGTGAAAGAAAAAATGTTAAGGGCAGCCAGAGAGAAAGGCGAGGTCACTTACAAAGGGAAGCCTATTAGACTAACAGCCAACCTCTCAGCAGAAACCTTACTGGCCAGAAGCAATTGGGGGCCAATATTCAACATTCTTAAAGAAAAGAATTTCCAACCCAGAATTACATATCCAGCCAAACTAAGCTTCATAAGCAAAGGAGAAATAAGATCCTTTTCAGACAAACAAATGCTGAAGGAATTCATCACCACCAGGCCTGCCTTGCAAGAGCTTCTGAGGGAAGCACTAAATATGGAAAGGAAAAACTGTTCCCGGCCACTACAAAAACACACTGAAGTACACAGACCAGTGACACTATGAAGCAATTGCATAAACAAGTCTGCAATATAACTGGCTAGCATCATGATGACAGGATCAAAGTCACAAATAACAATACTAACCTTAAATGTAAATGGGCTAAATGCTCCCAATTAAAAGACACAGACTAGCAAGCTGAATAAAGAGCCAAGACCCATCAGTATGCTGTCAAGAGACCCATCTCATGTGCAAAGACACACGTGGGCTCAAAATAAAGGGATGGAAGAAAATTTACCAAACCTGTGGAAAACAGAAAAAAGCAGGGGTTGCAATCCTAGTTGCTGACAAAACAGACTTTAAAGCAACAAAGATTAAAAAAAAGACAAAGAAGGGCATTACATAATGGTAATGCATTCAGTTAAACAAAAAGAGCTATTATAAATATATATTCCTAATACAGGAACACCCAGATTCATAAAGCAAGTTCTTAGAGACCTACAAAGAAACTTAGACTCCCACACAATAATAGTGCAAGACCTTAACACCACTGACAATATTAGACAGATCATTGAGAGAGAAAATTTAAAAAGATATTCAGGACCTGAACTCAGGTCTGGATCAAGTGGACTTGATAGATATCTACAGAACTCTCCACCCCAAAACAACAGAATATTATACATTCTTCTCATTACCACATGGCACGTACTCTAAAATTGATCACATATTTGTAAGTAAAACACTCCTCAGCAAATGCAAAGAACTGAAATAATAACAAACAGTCTCTCAGATCACAGCACAATCAAATTAGAACTCAAGATTAAGAAATTCACTCAAAACCACACAACTACATGGAAGCTGAACAACCTGCTCCTGAATGACTCTTGGGTAAATCATGAAATGAAGGCAGAAATCAAGAAGTTCTTTGAAACTAATGAGAACAAAGAGATAACATACCAGAATCTCTGGGACACAGCTAAAGCAATGTTAAGAGGAAAATTTATAACACTAAATGCCCACATGAAAAAGCTAGAAAGATCTGAAATTGACATCCTAACATCATAGCTAAAAGAACTAGAGAACCAAGAGCAAACAAACTGCAGAAGACAAGAAATAACCAAGGTCAGAGGGAAACTGAAGGAGAGAGAGACATGAAAAACCCTTAAAAAATGAATGAATCCTGGAGCTGATGTTTTTTTTTTTTTTGAGACAGAGTCTTACTTTGTTGCCCAGGCTGGAGTGCAGTGGCATGATCTTGGCTCACTGCAAGCTCCGCCTCACGGGTTCATGCCATTCTCCTGCCTCTGCCTCCCGAATGGGACTACAGGCGCCCACCACCACACCCGGCTAATTTTTTGTATTTTTTAGTAGAGACGGGGTGTTTTCACCATGTTAGCCAGGGTGGTCTCGATCTCCTGACCTCGTGATCTGCCCACCTCGGCCTCCCAAAGTGCTGGGATTACAGGCATGAGCCACCATGCCCAGCCTGGAGCTGGTTTTTTGAAAAAAAAAATAATAAAATAGGCTACTAGCTAGACTATAAAGAAGAAAAGAGAGAAGAATCAAATAAACACAATCAGAAATGATAAGGGGGATATCATCACTGACCTTAAAGAAATACAAACAACCATCAAGAATACTTTAAACAGTTCTATGCACATAAACTAGAAAATCTAGAAGAAACGAATAAAATACTGGACACATACACCCTCTCAAGACTGAATCAGGAAGAAATTAAATCCCTGAATAGACCAATAACAAGTCCTGAAATTGAGGCAGTAATAATTAGCCTACCAATGAAAAAAAGCCCAGGACCAGACAGATTCACAGCTGAATTCCACCAAAAGTACAAAGAAGAGCTGGTACTATTTCTACTGAAAGTATTCAAAAAAATAAAAAAGGAGGGACTCCTCCCTAACTCATTCTATGAGGCTAGCATTGTCCTGATACCAAAACCTGGCAGAGATACAACAAAAAAAGAAAATTTCAAGCCAATTTCCTTGATGATCATTGATGCAAAAATCCTCAATAAAATACTGGCAAACTGAATCCAGCAGCACATCAAAAAGCTTATCCACCACAATCAAGTTGGCTTAATCTCCAGGATGCAAGGTTGGTTCAACATATGCAAATCAGTAAATGTGATTAATCACATAAACAGAACTAAAGACAAAAACCACATGATTATCTCAATATGCAGAAAAGGCCTTCGATAAAATTCAACATCACTTCATGTTAAAAATTCTCAATAAACTAGATATTGAAGGAACATACCCCAAAATAATAAGAGCCATATATGACAAACTCACAGCCATATCATACTGAATGGGCAAAAGCTGGAAGCACTCCCCTTGAAAACCAGCACAAAACAAGGATGCCCTCTCTCACCACTTCTATTCAGCATAGTATTGGAAGTTCTGGCCAGGGAAATCAGGCAAGAGAAAGAAATAAAGGGTATTCAAATAGGAAGAGAGGAAGTCAAATTGTCTTTGGAGATGACATGATCCTATATCTAGAAAACCCCATCATCTTGGCCCAAAAGTTTCTTAAGCTGATAAGCAACTTCAGCAAAGTCTCAGGATACAAAATCAATGTGCAAATATCTCTAGCATTCCTATACACCAACAACAGACTAGCAGAGAGCCAAATCACGAATGAACTTCTATTCACAATGGCTATAAAAAGAATGAAATACCTAGGAATACAGCTAACAAGGGAAGTGAAGGTCCTCTTCAAGAACTACAAACCACTGTTCAAAGAAATTAGAGAGGACACAGACAAACGGAAAAACATTCCATGCCCATGGATAGGAAGAATCAATATCGTAAAAATGGCCATACTGCCCAAAGTAATTTATAGATTCAATGGCATTCCCATTAAACTACCATCAACATTCTTTACAGAATTAGAAAAAAACTATTTTAAAATTCATATGGAACCAAAACAGAGCCCAAATAGCCAAGACAATCCTAAGCAAAAAGCACAAAGCTGGAAGCATCACACTACCCAACTTCAAACTATACTACTAGGCTGCAGTAACCAGAACAGTATGATACTGGTACAAAAACAGACACATAGACCAATGGAACAGAATAGAGAACTCAGACATAAAGTTGCATACCTACAGCCATCTGAGCTTCAACAAAGTTGACAAAAATAAGCAATGGGGAAAGGACTCCCTATTCAATAAACAGTGCTGGAATAGCCAGCAAGCCATATGCAGAAAATTGAAACTGGACCCCTACCTTTCACCATATATAAATATTAACTCAAGATGGATTAAAGATGTACATGTAAGACCTCAAAGTATAAGAATCCTAGAAGAAAACCTAGAAGACACCATTCTGGACATTGGCCTCAGGAAAGAATATATGATTAAGTTCTTAAAAGCAATTGTGCCAAAAACAAAACTTGACAAGTGGGACCTAATTAAACTAAAGAGCTTATGCATAGCAAAAGAGACCATCAACAGAGTAAACAGACAACCCACAAAATTGGAGAAAATATTAACAAACTATGCATCCAACAAAGGTCTAATATTTATAATCTATAAGGAACTTAAACAATTAAAAACAACCCCATTAAAAAGTGGGCAAAAGACATGAACAGACACTTCTCAAAAAAAGACATACAAGTGGCCAACAAACATATGAAAAAATGCCCAACATCAGTAATCATCAGGGAAATGCAAATCAATACTATAATGAGATACCATCTCACACCAGTAAGAATGGCTATTATTAAAAACAAAAAATAACAGATGCTGGGGAGGCTATGTAGAAAAGGGAATGCTTATACACTGCTGGTGGGAATGTAAATTAGTTCAGCCATTATGGAAAGCAGTTTGGCGATTTCTTGGAGAACTTAAAACAGAGCTACTATTCAATTCAGCAATCCCATTACTGAGTATATATCCAAAAGAAAATAAATCATTCCACCAAAAAGACACACACACTCATATGTTCATTGCAGCACTATTCACAATAACAAAGACACAGAATCAGACTAGGTGCCTATCAACAGTGGATTGGATAAAGAAAATGTGGAACATATACCATGGAATTCTATGCAGCTGTAAAAAAGAATAAAATTATGTCCTTCGCAGCAACATAGATGCAGCTGAGGCCATTATCTTAAGCAAATTAACACAGGAACAGAAAGCCAAATACCACATGTTCTCACTTATAAGTGGGAATTAAACACTGGGTACTCATGGACACACAGATGAAAACAATAGATGTTGGGGACTACTAGAGGGAGGAGTAAGTGGGGAGAGAGGGGCAAGGGTTGAAAAACTAACTATTGAGCACTATGCTCAGTATCTTGGTGACAGGATCAATCGTACTCCAAACCTCAACATCATGGAACATACCCAGGTAACAAACCAGCACATGTACCTCCTGAATCTAAAACAACAGATGAAATTACACTTTAAAAAGACAACACGAAGCACAACAAATTATTTTGATTGGATATAGACTTTTTGTTTCCCAGGCAGAACCCTAAAAAAGTAAAGAAAAACCCTTCATAATCTCTTATTAGGAATAGACCAATAACCTAAGAAACCTGGTTATTTTAACAGAGAGAAAAAAAAAACATCTCTAATTTTATATCAGCACATTTTAAAAATATTTATAAGTAAATCTATTTAATCCTAGCCAGCTTTGACCTTGCAACACAAAATTTCTTTTCCTCAGAACTCCTGCAACTTTCTATATTCATTTAGGTTTCATCTTTTTCTTTTATTTTGGAATAACCGGTCATTTTATTTTAGGACAAAATTACGCTACTTTCACCTAATGGAAACATGCCCTTCATCCTTTTTTAAATCAAAAACACATTGTACTTTTTTGCATACTTTATTGATTGATTGATTGACTGATTGATTGATTGAATTCGGGGTCTCACTACATAGCCCAGGCTGAATGTGAACTCCTGGGCTCAAGTAATCCTCCTGCCTCAGCCTCCCAAGTAGCTGGGACTGCAGGGACCTGTCACAGCATCCGACTGCAGACTTTTAATATAAAAACACATCCTGTTTTTCTCCCATACTTTGAACACAGGGTTTTTACCCTTCACCTTTTTGGTTTCTAATAGTTTCATTTACATATATTGATTTTATATGTATATATATATATATATATATATTTTTTTTTTTTTTTTTTTTTTTTTTTTCTGAGACAGAGCCTTGCTCTGTCACCCAGGCTGGAGTGCAGTGGCACGATCTCGGCTCACTGCAACCTCTGCTTCCTGGGTTCAAGCGTTTCTCCTGCCTCAGCCTCCCCAGTAGCTGGAATTACAGGCGCCCGCCACTACGCCTATGTTTTTTTTTAGTGTGTATTTAGTAGAGACGGGGTTTCACCATGTTGGTCAGGCTGGTCTTGAACTCCTGACCTTGTGATCCGCCCGCCTTAGCCTCCCAAAGTGCTGAGATTACAGGCGTGAGTCACAGTGCCCGGCCTTGATTATAATTTTTAATCATTAATAACCTTTCTTTTACAGAGCAACCTAGAAAGTAAACAATATTTGAATCATCTCAATATTAACATCCTGTAGTATACCAGCACATTTTACCAATATACCATCTCATCATTTCTTAGGTGTGTTCTTTTTTGTAATGTAATTTTTTGATGTGACAAAAATAATGTATTTATTAATAGAATGAAATAGCCTTTGTCTCTCTACAAAAAACAGGAAGCCAAAAACTAGAGAAACTTAAACACGCATAATAATGTTTCAGTATTTTATCTCATTTGGAAATGATCTAGATAGTCAATGAATATTCATCTTTTAACTTAGTAGAACTTTAAAGTTTCAAATTTCCAAAAAGATTTTGGAACTTATTTTTAAACAGACATATAAAACATAACCATTGTTTAAAAGTCCATTTATAAACTTTTATGTCACTTAATTTACTTGCTTTTAACAATTATGTTTGAATTGTTTGTGAAAATTTCATGAGACATTAAACAAAGCTAGTAATCATCTTATTTTGTAGATAAATCAGGCAATATTTTAAAAATCATGGAAGTAAGAATATAAAGGTTAAAATAAGTTCTTTCCAATGTTTTCTTCTTTTTCTTTTTATTGCAGCAGTTGGCATATGTCAAGCAATTTATTTTTATTGTGTATTTTATTGTTAGGTTGAATTTATAATTTTATAATCTTGAACATCTAGTAAAGATAATATAAGTTTACTTGACTAGTAAACCCAGGTAGAATAAGTTGTATGTCTGCAGTACAGTTAATGTTGACAACTCTCAAGACACATCTGATTTAATTAAACCAACAAACTTAAACTAGCTTTTATTTATGGAACATTATCTCAGATCATATGAACATGAAAAACATTTGGGTTAGTTTCTATATGTCTGAGAATTTTAAGAATACTTATAATAATAAGCATTTATGTAATAAATGTTTATTATTTGTTTATATTTATAAATTATTTATAAATTTATAAATATAAAATATTCATAAATTATTTATAAATTTATAAATATAAAATATTCATAAATTATTTATAAATTTATAAATATAAAATATTCATAAATTATTTATAAATTTATAAATATAAAATATTCATAAATTATTTATAAATTTATAAATATAAAATATTCATAAATTATTTATAAATAATTATAAATATTCAGTTATTTATTATTTATGTAATAAATGCTTAAATAATAAATAAATATTACATATTAATAAATGCTTAAATAAGCATTGACGTCGATACTTATTTACATAAGCATTTATGTATTTATAAATGCTTATGTAAATAAATGCTTTATAAAAAATAAATGCTTATATAAATAAATATTACATAAATATTTATTATTTATGTAACAAATGCTTAAATAATAAATATTACATATTAATAAATGCTTATTATTCTTTAAGCCAGTTCAGTAGAGCTCTTTTACAAATTAATTTTGGCAATCACCATTTGGTGGTAAAAAAATCACCTATACATAACATATGTATGTAGATATGAACATACAAATGCAAACAGAGATCTTACAGTTTTCATCTTAAATCTTAGCCATGAGTTAGGTATAAATACAGGAATATAAACTTACTAATTTGTATAAACATTGATTCTCACCTTGGCCTTATTCACTTTTTCCTTTCAGTCTGATCTTCCTGTAGGTAACAATAAGACATTTGTTGAGGATGAGAACTCTCTAAAATAATCCTTTCAGATATAAAAATCCAAATCTTCAAAGGTACACCTACTTTAATTATGACTCAAAGCCAATAAGCCTTTTTAGGCTTAACATTAGCCTTTCTTGGCCTACCTATAGAGGCAGAGACATCCCCAAAAGAGTGTGCAAAGGATGTGGAACTCCCCAATGCAAAGACTGTCCCCATGAGAGCCTAGGAAAGCAGAGACCCTCATGTTAACAAGGCAAGGAAGGCTGAGACGGCAATGACCCCTGTGGACTGTGACCCCGATTTTAGAATGAGCTTCCCCAAGAGCTTCTGGACTGCTAGCCACAGGCTGGCACCTGATGGAAGCCTGACCACTTGCGTCCCTATCTGACAGAGACCAGAGAATATTTTTGCTGGTTACAAAGCAAAACTCTTAGGACATGAAACAAGATGAAAGGAGCATCTCTTCTTAGGATTTTCCCCCTGTGACAAATCACACTTTCAAAGGTCAGAGACAAGAAAATGAAGACTCTTTAGGGAGGCTGTGGATCAATGACCTGTGGGTACCCAGAACCAAATTCACAAGTGTTGCAATTAAAATATCTAATTCTTACAAATGTTTTCCTCCTTCCAATCCAAATTTGGAAAGGAAGGGACAAGGAAAAACCTTGGCCTGTGTTGGAAATAAGAGTTCGGAGTCGCAAAGAAAATGAGCACTCAAAGGATTTCTCAGTGAGGCAAATTTACTTCTTTTCTTTTTTTATTATACTTTAAGTTCTAGGGTACATGTGCACAATGTGCAGGTTTGTTACATATGTATACATGTACCATGTTGGTGTGCTGCAGCCATTAACTCGTCATTTAATATTAGGTATATCTCCTAATGCTATCCCTCCCCCCTCCCCCCACCACACAGCAGGCCCCAGTGTGTGATGTTCACCTTCCTGTGTCCATGTGTTCTCATTGTTCAATTCCCACCTATGAGTGAGAACATGCAGTGTTTGGTTTTTTGTCCTTGTGAGAGTTTGCTGAGAATGATGGTTTCCAGTTTCATCCATGTCCCTACAAAGGACATGAACTCATCATTTTTTATGGCTGCATAGTATTCCACGGTGTATATGTGCCACATTTTCTTAATCCAGTCTATCATTGTTGGACATTTGGGTTGGTTCCAAGTCTTTGCTATTGTGAATAGTACCACAATAAACATACGTGTGCATGTTTCTTTATAGCAGCATGATTTATAATGCTTTGGGTATATACCCAGTAATGGGATTGCTGGGTCAAATGGTATTTCTAGTTCTAGATCCCTGAGGAATCGCCACACTGACTTCTACAATGGTTGAACTAGTTTACAGTCCCACCAACAGTGTAAAAGTGTTCCTGTTTCTCCACATCCTCTCCAGCACCTGTTATTTCCTGACTTTTTAATGATCACCATTCTAACTGGTGTGAGATGGTATCTCATTGTGGTTTTGATTTGCATTTCTCTGATGGCCAGAGATGATGAGCATTTTTTCATGTGTCTTTTGGCTGTGTAAATGTTTCGTTTTGAGAAGTGTCTGCTCATATCCTTCGCCCACTTGTTTATGGGGTTGTTTGTTTTTTTCTTGTAAATTTGTTTGAGTTCATTGTAGATTCTGGATATTAGCCCTTTGTCAGATGAGTAGATTGCAAAAATTTTCTCCCATTATGTAGGTTGCCTGTTCACTCTGATGGTAGTTTCTTTTGCTGTGCAGAAGCTCTTTAGTTTAATTAGATCCCATTTGTCAACTTTGGCTTTTGTTGCCATTGCTTTTGGTGTTTTAGACATGAAGTCCTTGCCCATGCCTATGTCCTGAATGGTATTGCCTAGGTTTTCTTCTAGGGTTTTTATGGTTTTAGGTCTAACATTTAGTCTTTAATCCATCTTGAATTAATTTTTGTATAAGGTGTAAGGAAGGGATCCAGTTTCAGCTTTCTACATATGACTAGCCAGTTTTCCCAGCACCATTTATTAAATAAGGAATCCTTTCCCCATTTCTTGTTTCTGTCAGGTTTGTCAAAGATCAGATAGTTGTAGATATGTGGCATTATTTCTGAGGGTTCTGTTCTGTTCCATTGGTCTATATATCTGTTTTGGTACCAGTACCATGCTGTTTTGGTTACTGTAGCCTTGTAGTATAGTTTGAAGTCAGGTAGCGAGATGCCTCCAGCTTTGTTCTTTTGGCTTAGGATTGACTTGGCAATGTGGGCTCTTTTTTGGTTCCATATGCACTTTAAAGTAGTTTTTTCCAATTCTGTGAAAAAAGTCATTGGTAGCTTGATGGGGATGGCATTGAATGTATAAATTACCTTGGGCAGTATGGGCATTTTCACGATATTGATTCTTCCTACTCATGAACATGGAATGTTCTTCCGTTTGTTTGTATCCTCTTTTATTTCATTGTGCAGTGGTTTGTAGTTCTCCTTGAAGAGGTCCTTCGCGTCCCTTGTAAGTTGCATTCCTAGGTATTTTATTCTCTTTCAAGCAATTGTGAATGGGAGTTCACTCATGATTTGGCTCTCTGTCTGTTATTGGTGTATAAGAATGCTTGTGATTTTTGCACATTGATTTTGTATCCTGAGACTTTGCTGAAGTTGCTTATCAGCTTAAGGAGATTTTGGGCTGAGACGATGGGGTTTTCTAGATATACAATCATGTCATCTGCAAACAGGGACAGTCTGACTTCCTCTTTTCCTAATTGAATACCCTTTATTTCTTTCTCCTGCCTGATTGCCCTGGCCAGAACTTCCAACACTATGTTAAATAGGAGTGGTGAGAAAGGGCATCTCTGTCTTGTGCCAGTTTTCAAAGGGAATGCTTCCAGTTTTTGCCGATTCAGTATGATATTGGCTGTGGTTTTGTCATAGATAGCTCTTATTATTTTGAGATACATCCCATCAATACCTAATTTATTGAGAGTTTTTAGCATGAAGCGTTGTTGAATTTTGTCAAAGGTCTTTTCCGCATCTATTGAGATAATCATGTGGTTTTTGTTGTTGGTTCTGTTTATATGCTGGATTACGTTTATTGATTTGCGTATGTTAAACCAGGCTTGCATCCCAGGGATGAAGCCCACTTGATCATGGTGGATAAGCTTTTTGATATACTGCTGGATTCGGTTTGCCGGTATTTTATTGAGGATTTTTGCGTCGATGTTCATCAGGGATATTGGTCTAAAATTCTCTTTTTTTGTTGTGTCTCTGCCAGGCTTTGGTATCAGGATGATGCTGGCCTCATAAAATGAGTTAGGGAGGATTCCCTCTTTTTCTATTGATTGGAATAGTTTCAGAAGGAATGGTACCAGCTCCTCCTTCTACCTCTGGTAGAATTCGGCTGTGAATCCATCTGTTCCTGGACTCTTTTTGGTTGGTAAACTATTGATTATTGCCACAATTTCAGCTCCTGTTATTGGTCTATTCAGAGATTGAACTTCTTCCTGGTTTAGACTTGGGAGGGTGTATGTGTCGAGGAATGTGTCCATTTCTTCTAGATTTTCTAGTTCATTTGCATAGAGGTGTTTATAGTATTCTCTGATGGTGGTTTGTATTTCTGTGGGATTGGTGGTGATATCCCCTTTATCATTTTGTATTGCATCTATTTGATTCTTCTCTCTTTTCTTCTTTATTAGTCTTGCTAGCGGTCTATCAATTTTGTTGATCTTTTCAAAAAACCAGCTCCTGGATTCATGGATTTTTTGAAGGGTTTTTTGTGTCTCTATGTCCTTCAGTTCTGCTCTGATCTTAGTTATTTCTTGCCTTCTGCTAGCTTTTGAATGTGTTTGCTCTTGCTTCTCTAGTTCTTTTAATTATGATGTTAGGGTGTCAATTTTAGATCTTTCCTGCTTTCTCTTGTGGGCATTTAGTGCTATAAATTTCCCTCTACACACTGCTTTGAATGTGTCCCATAGATTCTGGTATGTTGTGTCTTTGTTCTCGTTGGTTTCAAAGAACATCTTTATTTCTGCCTTCATTTCGTTATGTACCCAGTAGTCATTCAGGAGCAGGTTGTTCAGTTTCCATGTAGTTGAGCAGTTTTGAGTGAGTTTCTTAATCCTGAGTTCTAGTTTGATTGCACTGTGGTCTGAGAGAAAGTTTGTTATAATTTCTGTTATTTTACATTTGCTGAGGAGTGCTTTACTTCCAACTATGTAGTCAGTTTTGGAATAGGTGTGGTGTGGTGCTGAAAAGAATGTATATTCTGTTGATTTGGGGTGGAGAGTTCTGCAGATGTCTATTAGGTCTGCTTGGTGCAGAGCTGAGTTCAATTCCTGGATATCCTTGTTAACTTTCTGTCTCATTGATCTGTCTAATGTTGACAGTGGGGTGTTAAAGTCTCCTATTATTATTGTGTGGGAGTCTAAGTCTCTTTGTAGGTCTCTAAGGACTTGCTTTATGAATCCAGGTGCTCCTGTATTGGGTGCATATATATTTAGGATAGTTAGCTCTTCTTGTTGAATTGATCCCTTTACCATTATGTAATGGCCTTCTTTGTCTCTTTTGATCTTTGTTGGTTTAAAGTCTTTTTTATCAGAGACTAGGATTGCAACCCCTGCCTTTTTTCGTTTTCCATTTGCTTGGTAGATCTTCCTCCATCCCTTTATTTTGAGCCTATGTGTGTCTCTGCACGTGAGATTGGTTTCCTGAATACAGCACGCTGTTGGGTCTTGACTCTTTATCAAATTTGCCAGTCTGTGTCTTTTAATTGGAGCATTTATCATTTAAGGTTAATATTGTTATGTGTGAATTTGATCCTGTCATTATGATGTTAGCTGGTTATTTTGCTCATTAGTTGATGCAGTTTCTTCCTAGCCTTGATGGTCTTTACAATTTGGCATGTTTTTGCAGTGGCTGGTACTGGTTGTTCCTTTCCATGTTTAGTGGTTCCTTCAGGAGCTCTTTTAGGGCAGGCCTGGTGGTGACAAAATCTCTCAGCATTTGCCTGTCTGTAAAGGATTTTATTTCTCCTTCACTTATGAAGCTTAGTTTGGCTGGGTATGAAATTCTGGGTTGAAAATTCTTTTCTTTAAGAATGTTGAATATTGGCCCCCACTCTTTTCTGGCTTGTAGAGTTTCTGCCGAGAGATCAGCTCTTAGTCTGATGGGCTTCCCTTTGTGGGTAACCCGACCTTTCTCTCTGGCTGCCCTTAACATTTTTTCCTTCATTTCAACTTCAGTGAATCTGACAATTATGTGTCTTGGAGTTGCTCTTCTTGAGGAGTATCTTTGTGGTGTTCTCTGTATTTCCTGAATTTGAATGTTGGCCTGCCTTGCTAGATTGGGGAAGTTCTCCTGCATAATATCCTGCAGAGTGTTTTCCAACTTGGTTCCATTCTCCCTGTCACTTTCAGATACACCAATCAGACATAGATTTGGTCTTTTCACATCGTCCCATATTTATTGGAGGCTTTGTTCGTTTCTTTTTATTCTTTTTTCTCTAAACCTTCTCTTCTCGCTTCATTTCATTCATTTTATCTTCCATCACTGATACCCTTTCTTCCAGTTGATCGAATTGGCTACTGAGGTTTGTGCATTCATCATGTAGTTCTTGTGCCCTGGTTTTCAGCTCCATCAGGTCCTTTAAGGACTTCTCTGCATTGGTTATTCTAGTTAGCCATTCGTCTAATCTTTTTTCAAGGTTTTTAACTTCTTTGCCATGGGTTTGAACTTCCTCCTTTAGCTTGGAGTAGTTTGATCATCTGAAGCCTTCTTCTCTCAATTCGTCAAAGTCATTCTGTGTCCAGCTTTGTTCCATTGCTGGTGAGGGGCTGCGTTCCTTTGGAGGAAGAGAGGCGCTCTGATTTTTAGAATTTTCAGTTTTTCTGCTGTTTTTTCCCCATATTTGTGGTTTTATCTACCTTTGGTCTTTGATGATGGTGACGTACAGATGGGGTTTTGGTGTGGATGTCTTTTCTGTTTGTTAGTTTTCCTTCTAACAGTCAGGACCCTCAGCTGCAGGTCTGTTGGAGTTTGCTGGAGGTCTACTCCAGACCCTGTTTGCCTGGGTATCACCAGCGGAGGCTGCAGGACAGCGGATAGTGGTAAACAGCAAATGTTGCTGCCTGATCATTCCTCTGGACGTTTTGTCTCAGAGGAGTACCCGGCCATGTGAGGTGTCAGTCTGCCCCTACTGGGGGGTGCCTCCCAGTTAGGCTACTCGGGGGTAACGGACCCACTTGAGGAGGCAGTCTGTCCATTCTCGGATCTCCAGCTGCGTGCTGGGAGAACCACTGCTCTCTTCAAAGCTGTCAGACAGGACATTTAAGTGCAGAGGTTTCTGCTGCCTTTTGTTTGGCTATGCCCTGCCCCTAGAGATGGAGTCTACAGAGGCAGGCAGGCCTCCTTGAGCTGTGGTGGGCTCCACCCAGTTCGAGCTTCCCTGCTGCTTTGTTTACCTACTCAAGCCTCGGCAGTGGCAGGCACCCCTCCCCCAGCCTCACTACCACCTTGCAGTTTTATCTCAGACTGCTGTGCTAGCAATGAGCGAGGCTCCGTGGGTGTAGGACCCTCCAAGCCATGCGCGGGATATAATCTCCTGGTGTGCCATTTGCTAAGACCGTTGGAAAAGCGCAGTATTAGGGTGGGAGTGACCCTATTTTCCAGATGCCATCTGTCACCCCTTTCCTTGGCTAGGAAAGAGAATTCCCTGACCCCTTGCGCTTCCCGGGTGAGGCGATGCCTTGCCCTGCTTTGGCTCACACTTGGTGTGCTGCACCCACTCTCCTGCACCCACTGTCCGACAATCCCCAGTGAGATGAACCTGGTACCTCAGTTGGAAATGCAGAAATCACCCGTCTTCTGCGTCACTCACGCTGGGAGCTGTAGACTGGAGCTGTTCCTATTCGGCCATCTTGGCTCCACTCGAGGCAAATTTACTTCTGCAGAAGGGTGCTGCTCACTCTTGTCACTGCGAGAGCACACCAAACAAAGGAGGGAAGGGGTTTTTATCCCTAATGCAGTCAATCCCTGCTACTGTTGTCCAGTCCCCACTGGCTGGAGTTGGATGGCACAATCTAAGCTGATCCTGATTGGCTACTTCTAATGGAGCAAGGGTTGGGGGCTACAGCAGCGGGAAGAGCAGTTTTGAAACGAAGGGTGCCAAATAAGGAACAGATGTGGGTTGTTATAAATTGGGAATGGGCGTGGGTTACAGATTGGGAACAGATGTGGGTTACAGATTGGCAATGGCTGGAAGGTTGTTTACCATAACTAGGGGCAAGGAGGCAAACAAGTTAGGCTTTGAAAATAGAGGACAAAGAACAAGGGAGTTGAAAAAGTGGAACCTTTGAAGAGGAATTCACTGTATCCAACACCTGGATCCCTTGACTAGGCACAACAGACATAATGCCTGACTCCCTAAGAATTCCTACCTCTCCCAGGGCCCCGTCCATAGGTTCTAGAGCAAATGGGGCATCTTAACCTTTTAGGGTCCCATCCTCATCACCAGAAACTGTAGGGAGGGCAAAACTTTTCCTCCACCTGTTAGGATTTCTGCTGGGCCTGAGAATGAGATTGACATCAGACAGATTAACAGGAGAAAAGCAAACACATTTATGTAAGTTTTACATAACATGGGAATTCTCATAAGGGATCAAAGGCCGAAAGAAATGGCAAGACCTGCCTGCATGTGTATCAGGTTAGACAAGGAGAAGCGATTGCAGAGAATAACTGGATATGTGGCGAGGTGCAAGGGAGAGAATTACTTTAACAAGGTCTGTTTGCAGGGAATTCTCTTGGCGACAACTCCCCATTGAAGAATGTTCCTTTCTTCTGGAGAAAGGAGGGCACCTTTCACGTGGGAGTTTTTGTCTCCTGTTTTCCGGGAGAGAAGGAAGATCAGAGTGCCCTCGTTGCATCTGCTGTTTTCAAGTTGCCTTAGCTTGAGGTAATCCTTATGTCAAAGTGGCCTATTTTGGGGTTGAATGTTCTGCCACTCTTCACTGGGATTGGAGTGTGTATGTGTGTATTTGGGGGAGATTGGAGGCTTGAGTTTGGCTGCTCTGACAAGACCCAGAGATCCAGGCAGATGGAGGCACCACCATCTTATCACATCACCATCTCAGCACACTGCTTCAGGGTCTCTCCCATGGAGAAGGAAGCCAGGTGACCTCACACCTACTTCGCTGTGCTTCAGCCAAGAAGTAACCCACTTGACTTTAACTTACAGCCTGCTCATCAGAATTAGCCACATGTCCCTGAGCCAACTACAACGGAGCCTGGAATATGCAATCTTCCCCAGCATCTGGGAGAGGAAAGTGAACATGGAGCATTGTCTTGGCTGTGGTGGCCAACAAACATTGGGACAGAACTTGATTGTGGGGGCACCAGTGGGAGGCGAGTGTTATGATCCGATGGCTTCACTTGTGAGCTATTCTTCATGATAATATAGGCTAAACCTGAGCCCTGGGCTCCAGGACAGGCAGTCTGCTGCCTTTGACTAACTTTTAAGTGCAGAGGTGCTGGGCTTCTCTGTAGAGGAGCAGCACTGCTGAATCACAGTGATTTTCCTGGAGAGAGAGTCCTAGGAGGGGATTCCAGCTGTTCCCCACCCCACCTGAAGCAAAGGCTATTCTTCCCACAGGAGTGCTCCTGGGGAGCCTGACACCACCAGGGAGGAGCCGCACTTAACCCTGGGGCTTCTTGTCAGAGCTTTGGTTAGGTGAAACCTGGATCCTGGAGGTGCCCTGGGAAGCTTCTGTCTCCAAGATTCACACCCAGGGGTCCGGCTGCTGCATGGCTCCCAACATATCACAGAGCCAAGGCTCCTTCTTCCAGCTGGCCCATGTCTTGAGTTTCTGCTTTATGCTTCTGGTGCTTCTCCCAGCAGCCTGCTGCCTGTTGCAACATGTGCTCACATGCCGCACTTCATTTCTGCGTCTGTACTCACCAGCTCATCTAGTTCCTGCTGGGCGCCAAACACACACCCACCCTTTTTTGCTGACCTTCTGTCCCTTCCTCGGTTTGCCACCTCCTTGCTTCACACTGACTTTGAAACAGTGTGTCTGGCCTCCGTGTTACCCGCCTTTTCCCTGATCTAGCCTAGATCCTGAATGCCAGCCATCCCCCTCAGCTCTTCCTCTTGGGCTCCATTCTGCTGACACTCATAATTCCTACTTTGTCTCCCCTTCTTACCAAAGGCCTAATCTTCATTTGGGGGCACTGCCTCCCTCACCAAAGTGCATTCCTGGACATCCTAGAGCAGCCTACTTCACCAGGTTGTAATTTACACCACAGGTCCCCCTAGGACATTGCCAGTCTCCACGGAAACCTTGACAATGAAGCCAGTCTCCTGGGTTCTCATCCTCTCTCCCTCTGGGGACAAGAAGACTGACTGCAAGAGTAAAGGGCCCATTTCTGTCTCCCTGGGCCCAGGCAAACTGCTGCCTCTGCCTCTGCTGTCTCGGGCCCTGCCTCATCTGCAAGAATGCTGCTCAGGAAGTGCCTGCTTCCTGCATGATGGGAGGTGGGATCACCAGGAGCTGATTGGTGAAGCCGGGGGTCAATCTCAGAGGTCAGCAAGGCCAAACCCCGCTTTGGCACATGGAAGACTGGGGTCCTCAGTGGCTCATGAATCCCAAATGAGAAGGTGAGGGCGGCCTGCAGCCCAGGTGGTTCTCTCTGAGTGTGCAGTGTCCTCTAGGCATCCCTCCAACAGTGACCTGCAAAGGGTTGTGTACATGGAGAGGGTTCACATTCCAGCCCCAGACAGAACCCCATATGATGTTATCATCAGGCTACAAGTTTGAGTTTTCAGTGCCAGGATCTGAGACAGGAGGAGACTCACGACAACCCAGAAGAGGGAGGCCCTGCAGGCAGGCAGAGCCCAGAGAGATTCCCCACCACGGACACCTGTGAGGGCATCAGGAGGAACGTGATGACTGACATTCCTTCCTCTGTGGCACTTACCTTCCTTACCTCCAACCATTTGTCAAAGACCCTTACACAATTCTTTTTTTTTTTTTTTTTTTTTTTTTTTTGAGACACGGTTTTGCTCTTTTTGCCCAGGCTGCAGTGCAATGGTGTGATCTCAGCCCACTGCAACCTTCGCCCCCTGGGTTCAAGCGATTCTCCTGCCTCAGCCTCTTGAGTAGCTGGGATTACGGGCACCCGCCACCACGCCTAACTAATTTTTATAGTTTTAGTAGAGACGGGGTTTCACCATGTTGACCAGGTTGGTCTCGAACTCCTGACCTCAGGTGATTTGCCTGCCTCAGCCTCCCAAAGTGCTGGGATTACAGGCGTGAGCCACCACGACTGGCCTCCACAGTTCTTTTAGTGGAGATTCAAGGACAAAGGACAGGGACTGGCTCCCAGATTCCAGGTTGTGACCAGCAGCAAAGTGAGCAAAGGGACACTACAGAATCCTCTACTGTGCTGAGGTCTTCGATAGAGGAAGTTGCCTTGCAAGGAGGTGGGAGGGATGCTGTGGGATGGGCTGAGCCATCTAGTTGGATATGAAAGGAGAGGGCCTGGGGACCTCCAGGCAGAAGTCCCTGGAGTTCCTCATTTGCGACTGGTCATGCATCAAGTTCCAGGGCCAAGGCTGGTAGGAATGGGCCCCGTGCAGGCATTGGGGGCTCCCCTTCTCCTTCAGAGCTACATGGAGGTGTGGTGCCAGTCAGTGCATGCTCTAACGTATTTAAGTACCAGCAGAGTAAAACAAGAATGAAAGGGAAAAGAGAAGACATGAATTATTTTGTTTATGCTTGACAAGCACAGGATCCTATTTTAATACAACACAACTTATGGATATGTATTTTTATTTTCTTCAGTACTATGTCATTTCCTTCTAAAATACTTTTACTAATTGGGGACTAGGAGAGTAAAACTTAAATGTATTAGGCAGCAAGAATGCAAGTGAGGGAGAAGTGAGGGAGAACAGCCACACTTTCTGAGCTGTGCTCTGACAGGGAGAATTTGCTTGGTACACTCAGAACAAAATGCATCTACAGTCAGATAACCTCGAGACACAGAGGATGGCATTGAAGGCTTCATCCACACAGTGTCTACACTCCCTTCTCCCTGAGCCACAGAGCTCTGTCTTTATTCCAGGCAGCAGAGTGCCCGGCCGAAAGTTCATGTTTCCCACCCTACCTGTAGTTATGTGTGGCCTTATGACCAAGTTCTGGCTAATAAGATGTGAGTTCAAGGTCTGGGGATGACCTCTGGGAAGGCTGTTTAAAGGAAGTTGAGACCAGGAGGGATACACCTCCTCTCAGCCATCTCTGAGCCTGGGATGTGGATGTGATGACTAGACCTTCTGCAGCCATTTTGTTCCTTGAAGTAATCACAAGGTTAGAGACTGCCTTAGGATGATAGAGTAGAAAGAGAGAAGGAGCAGGGGTTGTTGACATTTATGGTGCTGCCGGGACAGCCCTAGATTTTCAACCTCCAGTCTCATTTTATGTGAGAGGAAATATATTTCGGCTTAGGTTTCCCCACTGTTATTTGGAGTTTTCTGACGTATTCAACTGAACCTAATCCAAGAGATACTTGACACAGAAATCCCCCTTCTGGGAGACTCAGAAGTTATAGTAGCAAATTAAAGACAATAAGGAGCTTTATAATCAAGAAACCTATTATAGGCAGAATTCTAAAGATGTCCCTGGAGGACTCCTGTCCCTTGGCTATTCAATCAAATGTCATTCAAGGTATGGCTGTGACACGACTTTGCAGATGTAATTATGGTTACTAACCAGCAGACTTTAAGATAGGGGATCATCCTGAAATATGTAATTGGTTCCAGTGTGAGTCATTAAATACAGATTAGGAAGCGGATGAGTCAGTCAGAGAGATGAGGCAGAAAAGATGAGAGAATATGGCAGATTCAGGAGTCAGAGATTCCAAAGGTGAGGAGGATTGGATGCACCCATGGCTAACAGCCAGCAAGGAAACAGGGGCCTCAGTCCTACAGCTACAAGGACCTGGATACTTCCAACAGCCTAGATTCTACCACAGAGCCTCCAGATCAGAGCCCAAGCCATCAACCCACACCTTGATTTTAGTCTTGTGAGACTCAGAGCAGAGGAACCAGCCGAGCTACCCAACTTCCTACCTACAGAACAGTTAGATCATACATTTGCATGGCTTGAAGCCACTAAGCTTGTGGGGATTTCTTTCAGAAATAATAGAAAATGAATACAGAAACCTGATCACTTTCACGTAAAATATTAAATTTTTGGCAAAATAACACATACATTTGGTAAAAAATAAAACAGTACAAAAAGAACTATACTGAAAAATCAGCAAAACCCTGCCCTGCCCTTGCTGCCTGCAATCACACTTTCTTCTCTTAATTATTTTTTCTGATATTACCTCCATATCTCTAAAAAATGTTGCTGTATCTAGATTTGTGAACACAGACATTGCGTATTAACTTTCTATTATGAGAGAATCAAATGTAGCTCCTTCATCCTTTTTCATCACACTACAATTGCTTTAATATGTTTGTTTTTATTTTTTGTTTCTTTTTTTTTTTTTTTTTTTTTGAGAAAGTCTCGCTCTGTCGCCCAGGCTGGGGTGTAGTGGTGCCATCTTGGCTCACCGCAACCTCTGCCTCCCAGGTTCAAGCGATTATTGTGCCTCAACCTCCTGAGTAGCTGGGATTACAGGCGTGCGCCACCACACCCAGCTAATTTTTGTATTTTTACTAGAGGTGAGATTTCCCCATGTTGGTCAGGTTGGTCTCCAACACCTGACCTCAGGTGATCTGCCCGCCTTGGCTTCCCAAAGTGCTAGGGTGTGTTACAGGTGTGAGCCACCGCGCCCGGCCACAATTGCTATAATATGAATGAATTCCACCTCCAGTGTTGGCCTAACTCTTGCAGGTGTACTATGATTGCATCTCTTTTCTTAGTCCATGTTATAAAATTTCCCTGTTTGGTAACTTGCATAATTTACTAGACACATATCTTTATTTCCAATACTCCATCAGGCACCTTCTACAGAGTTTTCCTTTATTCTAGAATCCCTATCCCCAGGTATCCCTCTTTCCCTGCCATCCACACACACACACACACGCACACACACACCGCTCCTCTCCCACTCTAATCTGGTCTGGGTGGTCTCCAAGTTATGTAAACAGCTGGTTGTCATCCTGAGGTGTCTCTGCCTCTCTTTTGGCATTGATTCACTATTTCCTGATTCCTGTATCTTTCTTATTCTTGGCTTGTGCCACCATTTTCGAGGAATACATCCTCTAGGAAGTTCTACAAAAAAGAATGCAGGATATATTAATGTTTTAGGTCCTTTAGGTCTAATATTGCCATCTTTATGCCACTGAAATAGTAATTTGGCTGGTTATAACAGTCTGAGGGAAGATCATGTGGCCTCTGCATTTGGAGGCCCTTGATCCACACTGTTCTGCATTTGGAAGCACTGCTGCACTGTCTTCTGCATTGGGAAGTCACTGATGCACTGTCTGACATATTAGGAAGGCACTGCTCTGCCGTCTCTGCATTTGGGGGCACTGTTCTGCTGTACTCGGCATTTGGATGTTACTGCTCACTGTACTCCAGCTGGAGGCATGGCTCCAATGTTCTCTGCATTTGGAAGGAAACATTCCAGTGTTTTCTGCAGTGGGAAGCCCTTGTTCCATCCTTCTGTGGATGTGGAAGGCACTGCTCTGCTTGTGTATTTGGGGGACACTGTTCTGCTGCTCTCTTCTTTACCATCATCTTCATCTGCAGGCACAAACCCTTTCTTCTGCTGTGGAGCCACAGCCTCCCTGCCCTTTGCAGGCTGAGGCACTGCTCCACAACTACTGCTTCCCTTTGGAGTCAATGCTCCCCTGTCGTCTGCACTGACCTGGGACTGCTTGGCGGTCTTATGTATTTAAAGAGACAGCATTCCCTCTTTGCTCTGTATGTGGGAAGGCTCACAACCCACACTGTTGTATTGGGAGGCAGGGCTCCCATGCCCCTTGCACTTGGCTGTCTCTGCTGCTCTCTCACTTTCATCTGGAGTCACTGCTTCCCTGCCCAGTGCATTTGGAAGGCATAGCTGCCCTGTCCTCTGCCTTCGGTGGAACTGCCTCACTCCACTGTGCGCTTCCATGGGCCTGCCCCTTGTCCCCTGCATGTGGAAGGCACGGCTCCACTCTCCTCTACATTTGGAGGCATTTCACTGTGATCTGCATTTGGGGACACCACTCCATTTACCCTGTGGTTTGGTTTGGATCTATGTCCCCTCCAAATCTCATATTGAAATGTAATCCCCAATATTGGAGGTGGGGCCTGATGGGAGGACTGGATCATGGGGACATATCCTTCATGGATGGCTTAGCGCCGTCCCCTTGGTAATGAGTGAGTTTTCGCTGTGAGTTCACGCGAGATCTGGTTGTTTAAAGGTGTCTGGCACCTTCCCCTTCTCTCTCTTCCTCCTGCTGTCGCCATGTGACCTGCCTGCTCCCCCTTTACCTTCCGCCAGGAGTGAAAGCTCTCTGAGTCCTCCCCAGAAGTTGAGCAAATGCTGGCACCCTGCTTTGTGTACAGTGCACAGAACCGTGGGCAAGTTACATCTGTTTTCTTTTCTTTCTTTTTGTTTTTGAGGCAAAGTCTCGCTCTGTCACCCAGGCTGGAGTGCAGTGGTGTGATCTCAGCTCACTGCAACCTCAACCTCCTGAGCTCAAATGATTCTCCTGCCTTAGCCTCCCGAGTAGCTGGGACTACAGGTGTGAAACACCATGCCCAGCTAATTTTTGTATTTTTAGTAGAGACGGGGTTTCACCATGTTGGCCAGGCTGGTCTCGAACTCCTGACCTTAAGTGATTGTCCTCCCAAAGTGCTGGGATTACAGGCGTGAGCCACCGTGCCCAGCCTCTTTTCTTTATAAATTGCTCAGTCTCAGGTATGACTTTATGGCAATGTGTAAACAGCCTAACATACCCTGTGTCAGAGGCTCTGCCCACAGCCCTCCACATTTGGAGACATTGGAGCTCTTGTCCTCTGAGTTTATGTGGATGTCACTGATCCAATGTCGTCTGCATTTGGAGCTGCTGTTCCACATCATATGCTTCTTTATTTTTTTGAGACAAGGTCTTACTCTGTCACTGAGGCTGCAGTGCAGTGGCACATTCAATCATAGCTCACTGTAACCTCGAACTCCTGACCTCAAGCGATCCTTCCACTTCCCAAGTGAGTCCTGTGCTTCTGGAAGGAATGGCTCCAACACTCCCTGTCTTTCTAATGCATTGATAATCCACTCTCCTGTGCATTTGGGGGGCCCTGCCGCACTGTCCTCTGCACTTGGATGTCACTGCTCCACTGCCATCTTGATTTTGAGGTCCTTTCTCTGCTGTCCTCTGCATTTGGAACGATCAGCTGGAGTGAGGCAGGCATTTGCAGCAGCGGAACTGCTTTGGTCACTGACTTCATCTGTTTTCCCGCCAGCTTGGTAGTCCATCCCTAAGAGCTCCACATAGCCTTGCTGGCCCCCAGTGGTCCCCCAGAGCACCCCATAGGCTGCCCAGACCTTGGCAGGGAGCGTCTGTATCTCTACACATGCCTACAGTGGGTGTTACACCCTAAACTGCAGCTGCCCCCCAACTAGCTGAAGGCTTCCTGAGATATGTTCTGGGGCCCATCTGCAGCCTAGGCTCCTCCCGGCCACCCAGCTGCTTCCTGCCCCACCCCTTGTGACAGCGTGGAGGGCACCCACCGTCTCCCACCCTCCTTTCTCATGCCTATTCCTTACTTGTGTGTATTGGTCCCTGAGGCTTGGTGCAAAGGCTACTTATACTTAGGGTACAGGCTGCGGTGGACATGGAAGGTGGGGGGAGAGACGGCCACAGGCAGGAAAGGGATCCTGATGCCCCCTCACCAGCCCACACAGAAAGGTCAGGAGCTTATGAGGTGGGGGTGCCCCTGCCCTACAGGATAAGAGCTGTTTCCTGTGAGGGGGGCCTAGGGCTGCCCTGGCAGTGGCTCTCGGGCCTCCTGGCCCACCAGAACGTCCTGGCAAGCTCACAAAACTCACAAACACTGAACTCCACTTCTAGAGATTAGAATTTGGGAGCTCTGGGGCATGAGCCCAGATCCGCAGGTGATTCTGACAGGCAGCCAGGCGGAGACACGGGGGTGAGATGAGTTTTCTTTGCAGCCCACCCAGAGAGGAAAGGCCTTTCCTTTCAAAGAGCCTCAGAAAGCAATGGTCCAGGTCCTTCCTGCTTCCTGGGAGATGCCACGTGGCTCTACTTCTGAGGGGTCTGTGCGGTGGGTGTGGGAGCACCTGGGGCTCTTGGGTGTCAGGTGTCCTATGTCCTCTCCCATGGTCTGTGGAGAGCATGCACTTTTGGTCTGCAGAGTGCACCAGCTGGGTAGGAAAGGGAAATGCTGCTGGGAGTGGGACCCTGGAGGCCTGCACCAAAGTGCCTGCGCTTGTCCTTCCATGCCTTGAACCAGGCGTGGGTGGCCGGGTCTGTAAGGCAGAGAATGTAGGTAAGAAGTGGGGGAGAAGGCAGGGTAGGGTCAGATCTCTGGGTCCTCTCAGTGTGGAAGATGGGAAGCCAATGCTGCTTTCCCCTGACCTTCCCATTCTGCCTCCTGACCCTTGGGGGCGGCTCTTGTCCTGGCTCGGTGCTCCTGGCCCTGCCTCATCTCACTGTCACTGTCCTGAGAGGGAGTCCAAGCTGCAGAGCAGGGCTGGGCAGTGCAGGACGACGGCACAGGCCCCAGCTGCCAGACCTTTGACCTCCAGGGCCATCTAGCCTTACAAAATCATCCTGGGCGTCTCGCCACATTATTAACTCACAATAACTTGCGGTTAGCTAATCCTTTATGGTCTTTCTGTTTCCACAAATAGTTGTGAGTCTGAGAATCCTTGAGTTGGCCGTTTCATCCTCCCTTTCGGGCAGTGGGTATGAGCCCCGTTTCAGTCTCTCCAGATCCCTTCCAGGCCTCCTCCTGCCATCGGGACCACACACTTTCCCCCCGGTTCTGTGCAGTAGGTGCTCTAATGAGACTGGTTTCCAGGTGCTGAGCAGGGCAGGCTGTGATCAGAGTAGGTAATGGGCTGCCAGAAACTTCCTTCAGGCTTTGGGTCTCACGTTTCACCCCAGCGTGGCACCCCCATCCCAGGCTCCGGGCTATGGTTGGGCAGGCTCATCTTAGGCCTAGCCCTACCTCTTCCCGGGCCCCACTGATGAGAAGCCTCTGCTCTTCCACCCTGGACTCCCAGAACTATCTCAGGGACAAAGGGTGCAACAGAAAGTCTGTCTATTTCAGCTTGTTAGTGCAGAGCTCCTGAGGACCTGAGCAGGTCACATCGGGAGACTCCGGGGGACCCACAGTGCTCGGGAGAGTTTGATGGACAGTGCTGTTGTGAGCCCCCAAGAGGCAGAAACAGACACATGGCCCCTCCAAAGGGGGAACACCAATGACCTCTCCTTCCACTGATGTGGGGGAAGAGACTGAAGGGGAGAAGGTGTCAGGTTAGGCCCAGCGGCTTTTGGCCAACGTGTGTCCACTGTCTTTCTAAGTCCAGTTCTAGGGGGGCTCTGTGATGCTACCAGACCACACGTGGCTTCAGCAGCCTCGAGGTTCTGCACACCAGACTTCTGTCTCTGTCTCCTCCCCAGGGGTCAGGGCTCCAGGGCCCCAGGGAGACGGGCAGCTGATGCCAGTGTCAGATGTGGCCTGAGCCTAACCTTGAGACAAGCCCCCTGCTGATCTTGGAGAGAGAGGGCAGCCGAGGAGGCTCTGGTCAATGAGGAGATCTGGGTCAGGCTGGAAGATGCTGCTTTCGCATTTGACACAGAGGCCATGGAGAGGGGGCAGAGGGGACTCACCCGACCATGGAGACGGGGGAAGAGCACTCACCTGGCCATGGACCATGGAGAGGGAGCAGAGGGTACTCATTGAGGGGACTCACCCAGCCATTGAGAGGAGGCATAGCCTATCCCGTGGGCCCGGGCTGCAAGGACTGAAGTTTTTAGTTGACCGGAAGCCTTCCTACAGCAGGTCTTTCTGGAGGATCTGTTTGATTGTGGCCTGCTTTTTCTAGAAACTCACCCTGCCACAGGGAACCAGAGCACAGCCATCCCTGCCTGCAGGGCCCCTGCCCTCCCAATCTGACCACTTCTAACAAAGCTCCCTGAGGCCCTGATGTCCCGTGGCCTTCTAGTGCCTTACTGGCCTGCCGTCGCCATCATGGGGACTCTCGACACTTTGCTGAAACCCTCACACACTTCCACACTTGGACAGCCTCTGTTTGGGTTGCATCCCATCCTTACTGCCTGGAGAGGCTCTTGAAGAAGGTCCTAGGGCTCACTGAAGAGCCTCCTCCCTTTCCCACCCCACCCACCTCGCCCTTCCTCACCAGGCTCACTCATCACAGCGGCACAGAGTTTTAGTTTGGGGATTCACCCATTCATTCTTCTTCTTTTTAAAAAATCTATTTATTTATTTATTTATTTATTTATTTATTTATTTAAAGACCAGGTTATGAGACTGGCTAATTTGTTTTTTTTTTTTTTTTTTTTCTGTATTTTTGGTAGAGACAAGGTTTCACCATGTTGGCCAAGCTGGTCTTGAACTCCTGGGCTCAAGCGTTCCACCCACCCCGGCCCCCATAGTGCTGGGATTACAGGTGCCTGCCACCAACCCAGCTAATGTTTGTATTTTTAGTAGAGATGGGGTTTCACTATGTTGGCCAGGCTGGGCTGGAACTCCTGGCCTCAAGTGATCCACCCGGCTTGGCCTCCCAAAGTGCTGGGACTATAGGCGTGAGCCACTGCACCCGGCCAGGGGTTTTGGTTTGTTTATTTTCATGGCCCTTATGGGGAACAAATCTTATCTTTAAATGTGTTCAGATGTGCTTTTCCAAAGTTTCGAGACTGGAGAATATGCTGAGAATACGCTGGGTTCTGTCTTCAGGGCTGAAGAGGATATGACGGTGAGTAAAACTCAGTCCTGTCTATGTGGGGGAGACAGAGAGGTAAACGGGTAATATGGGGGCAGGTTTCATATTAAGGGATGCCTTGAAAGGACCCCTCACTCAGCCTAGGGGTCCTAGAGAAGGTGACCACTGAACCAAACTTAAAGGATGAGCAGAAATTGGGTGAACGTGGAGGCTGGGGATAAAGAAGGGAAATCATGAGCAGGGCCAGGATGGAGGGGAGTGTGGTAGGGTGAGCCGAGGACTGCAGGAACTAGCCAGGGGAACTGAGAAGGGCTCCAATGTTGGAAGGCCCTGGAGAAAAATTAAGGAGTCCAGTGTAGGAGCCGCTAGGAGGTTTGAAGCAGGGGAGCCCGGGGTCCATCTGCATTCACGATGGTCCTTTCTGAAGCAATACTCAGGAGGGGTGCTGGAAGGCTGGATGTGTGGCTGCATGCCAGAACGAGGGACAAGAAGTCAGGCAGGGACCCACATTCTGGGAGCGTGGTGGTCAAAATGCTCCAAAATATTCCCAGAAAGGCATCCCAGAGGCCTGTTCCCCCATGGCCACCATGTGCCACAAGCTTGGGCCCAGCCGCTATGCTTACTCCATATAAGGCTGTTGTAGCCAGAGGGCCCTGGTGGACTGGGAGACCCTGCCTCCGGTTGGGACCATCAGTTTCCTCCCACTAGGATGGAGAGTGTGGCCTGTGGTGCTGGTGGGACTCATAGTAGACCACCTGGGAGAACACATAGACTCAGATCGGCAGGGCAGCCCTCTCTGCCATGTTGGATGAGGAGAGTCTATTCTGCAGAGGAGGCCAGCGTGCACTGGGGAGAGGCCCCGTCCCAGAGAGAGGGTCTGAGACAGACATGGGGGCACTTGATGGATTTCCTTTTCCGGGATCTGAGCCCTCCTGAGGGCCCTTGGACTCCAAAAGTGCCCTTGTATCTCTATAATAAATCCTCATGTTTCAAATTCTTCAGTTGACCTAAGTGGGTTTTTCATTGTTGCCATCAAAAATGTTGACTAAGACAGTGGCCGTGCATAGCCTTGATGATCTGGTAAGTGGGTCTTTGTCCCCTTGAGTTGGTTTAAAACTCATTCCCAGTGTATGGCATGGATAGCAGAGGCAAGAAAGAAGAGGAGCCTGTCTTCTTGCCTGCTGTTTCCTTGAGAGTGTCTGAGCATCTTGCTGGTCTATTCCCAGCACGGCTGCGTGAGGCAGCCAGAGGGGCCCAGGGGCTTTGTGGAGGGCAGAGTTCCTCCCCTTGCTGAGGTCTCCATCTCTCCCCGCCTCTTCCGCACCTTGGGGCTGTGGGGTTTGGGGAACATCGATCTTCTGGAGTTGCCTGAGTCAGGGTGAACACGTGGCCCCAGGAGGTGTTTCCAGGGCAACCAGGAGCAGCTTCTCCCGGTCAACCAAAGAATTCCCCACGGAGGTCAGAGGTTGCCAGGGGTCAACAGGAGCAGAGAAAGTGCAGGTATGCCCAGAAAGATGTGAGGAAAAGGAGGGGCCAGGACCCCCCTTGGCCTCCCATCCCCACTTCCAGAAGCCCTCCAGGTGGGCGGCCTGCCCTGCCCCCCAAGGCCCTTAGTGGCTACCCCAAGGGCACCCATGCTTGTGAGCAGCCCCCACCTGCCTGCTTGCTGGGCTTTTCCAGGGAATTCAATTAGAGCAGTGGCTTCCTCGCCTCCTCTGCCCAACTCCAGGGCTGGATCCTGAACCCCACCTGCTCTCCCACACAGGGCTGGGGATGGGAGGAGGCAGGGGCTGACCGGTGGGTCTGATGATAAATTGTTTATTGGGATCCTGCTGGGGGGAAGGGGAGCTGTCCTGTCCACTCCTGGCTTAGCTGCTGACTCAGAATAGTCCTTTCTTCCATGCATCTATTTCTCCATCTGTTCAACAGGCAGATTCAGCATCTTCATCCCGCCCTGGGCTGAGGAAGAGGCTTGGTATGTTTTTGTTTTTCCTAGGGGAATTCTTATCTTCAAACTACAGTGTTTTTACCATACACACAAATAAAAACAATAGCAGTAGCCAATGATTGGCTTAATTATGACAATAATTGAGAAGAGAGAGGGGGTGGGAGTGGAGCACGTGAGGCCAAAGCTGCTTATTTCCCAAGTCCCCAAGGGCTTTTAGTACTAACCAGGAAGCTGGGACCTGAATTCCCCCACCACTAGTGCACCCGAGTCAGAAGACACAAAATCGCCTAAGCGGCAGGTGCTCAGGTGAGGGCTGTGCCCATCTTGCTGCTGATGGGGTGGTTAGAAAGCCATCCCAGGGGAAGGCATTCTTTCTAACAGCCTAAATTGGAGGGAGAAGGAGAAGGGAGAAGCAGTGAGGCCCTGGAGAGACCAGCCCTTCCTCAATGCAGCCTCTGTGGAACCAGGAGCCCCCAATATAGATGCTGGGTTCAGGTGAGTCGGGAGGAAGGGCTGTGGGAGGGCCTAGGCACAGCCTGCACTGAGCTTCACAACACAGTCATAGGCAGTGTGGCCAGGGGCCTCTCTGCACACCCTGGGGTTGGACCCCTACAGGAGGAGCTGGCCCTGGACCCTCCCTGGGGTCCAGGGCCAGCTCCCACCAGACCTAGGGTGCCAGGGCACCCCTAGACTATTCTTCACTGCATCCCTGATCCTCATCTCTGAATCACCCTTTGATGAAGCCCCACTTCCTGTCTCACCCCACTGTAACTGGACTATGCCTTCTACCATTGTGTTCTCTCATCCCCTGGCTCTAAGAAAGCCACAGAGGCAGCAATGGGGAGGGTAAGAGCTCTACTGTGGGCCCAGTCCTGATTCACACCTAAGGCCCTAATTGCCTGATAACCCTACCAGGGACAGCAGGACATCCCTGAGCCTCTCACCCACCCTGCAGACCATCCTGAACTACTGCCCTGGGCTGAGCTTGGGGGTCCTGGGAGCCATGGAGCCAGCCCTTCTCTCCAAGGCTCCCAGTCAGGGGCAGGGAGCTGCCATGGAATCTCACAAACTTTGATTACTTATTTAAATACGAGTAACACGTGTTTAGTGCACAGAAATGAGGAAGCAAAAGACAATGAAAAATTGCCGGCAACTCCACTGCAAAATGATTGCTGTTTTACACCTTCACTGTGTGTACTGATCTGTAATCTTCTTTTTGTTGTTGTTGTTGTTGTTGTTGTTGTTTTTGAGACAGAGTCTCGCTCTGTCGCCCAGGCTGGAGTGTAGTGGCGCGATCTCAGCTCACTGCAAGCTCCGCCTCCCGGGTTCATGCCATTCTCCTGCCTCAGCCTCCCCAGTAGCTGGGACTACAGGTGCTCGCCACCATGCCCGGCTAATTTTTTTTTTTGTATTTTTAGTAGAGACGGAGTAATCTTCTGTTTGAGGAAATGATCGCCATTTTACACCTTCACTGCGTGTGCTGGTCTGTAATCTGCTATTTGCACTTATGAGTGCATGTGAATATTTTTCAGTCACAAGAGACATTTCCACGGCATGTTCTTTAGCAACTGCCCAGTGTGTGATGTAAGAGGCTCATTTTGCTGGTTCCTCAGTGGTGGCTTTCAGGACTGTTTCTGATATCTGCCAGCCCTTCGGTGAATTTCCCCATGACCTGCTCAGCTACAGGTGACTTTTCTGGGCATTGGGCATACAGCTGTTCACAAAACAGAGACCTGTGCAGACACGTTTCTGGTCATATCCTATCACTTCTTTCAACTGCTGACTGGATGAGGTATGGCCAGGCCAAAGGGCACACCTCTGGGATTTGCCCTCCCAAAGGCCTGTGCCTGTCAGGGTGGGCCTCTGTTCCGGATTGGCCTGGCAGTGGGCACTGGGCATGACCTGCAGGGACAGAGCAGGTTCCAGATGAAGCAGGGAGAGCAAGCCTGGGTCCTGGCCCTGTGTGTCTGGTCTTATGACTATTTTGACCAGGGCTTCACCAAGCAGCTGTTTTCCCAGCTCCTAGACTGGGCTGCTGGGGCTGGGCATGGAACAGAATATTTGAAATGGGGCCACTCTAGGTGATCCCAAGCTGCTGAGGTGCCTTTTGGACCCAGCTGGTGGCAGCCGTTGCCTGAAAGGATCTAGGTGGTGGGGAGCCCAGGCTTCCACCCGAGGCCACCAAGGGCGGTCCCAGCCTGGCCCTGCCCCCTACCCTGTGCCTCCACCCCTGCCCTTCCTATGCTCCAAGGCAGACAGGGAGGCGGGAGGCCAGGTAGCTCAGGAACCCAAACCTGTCGGGCAGGTTTTGAGAGCTGTGGAGAGAGGGACAGAGGCTGGAGAAGGATGCATGGCCTGCCCTGGGCTTGCCTGTTCCCTCCTGAGCCTGAGCCCCTTACCTTCCTGACCCCATGAAGCACGCACTGGCTCTGCTGGCTCCCCTGCTGGGCCTGGGCCTGGGGCTGGCCCTGAGTCGGCTGGCAGCAGGGGCTACAGACTGCAAGTTCCTTGGCCCGGCAGAGCACCTGACATTCACCCCAGCAGCCAGGGCCCGGTGGCTGGCCCCTCGAGTTCGTGCACCAGGACTCCTGGACTCCCTCTATGGCACCGTGCGCCGCTTCCTCTCGGTGGTGCAGCTCAATCCTTTCCCTTCAGGTGAGTGTGCCCCTCCCCATGAGGGCCTCAGCATTTGGGTCCCCAGCCTGGCTTCCTCTGTCCCACTCTACCACGGGATGTGCCCAACCTACAAGCAGGCACTTGCCATCTTCCTGGGGTAGAAGGCGGAGGATCTGGGGAGGGCTCCAGAACCTGCTGTGTGACTGTGGGTAGGCCTCACTTCCTCTCTGAGCCTCAGGTGCTCTGTCTGTAAAGTGAGGAGGTTACATTGGAAATACATTAGACCTGACTCAGACATCCTCTTAGTCTATCGGTGCTTGGGTTGGGTGGTCCAGGAGTGGCTGAAGGACCCTCCCAGTCCTGTCCCTTGCTGCTTGAGGGGAAGAACTGCCAGGCCAGGCCCCTTCTCTGCCTGGCTTGCCCAGGCTCAGGACTGACCTGTAGGGTCCAGGAGGAGAGGTCTGCAGCCTCCTCTCTGCTTGCCCTCCTGTAGCAGTGCCAAGGTCAGGGCAGGATGGCACAGGGCTGCGGTGATGCAGCCTTCTGCGAGGGTGCCATGGTGGTGGCAGGAGCCCTGCCTCAGAGCCACTTTGCCCTGGCAGTGGGGAGAGGAGGGACACAGGGGCAGGGCAGTGGCTGCCCCCAAATCCTCATCTTGGCTCTTTCCCATAGAGTTGGTAAAGGCCCTACTGAATGAGCTGGCCTCCGTGAAGGTGAATGAGGTGAGCAAGCTGGGGAAAGGTGCTGGGGGAGGGAGTTCTGGGGTGAGCAGCAGGGTGGGAGCAGAAAAGCCTTGGCTCCCCTTAGCCCACCTCGCTGGGTGTCCACCAGGCAGGGGCTCAGGCATCCTCTCCCCTCCTCTGTGGGCGCTGCAGTCCGCAGACCTGGGTGCAAACCACAGCTCTGCCATTTACTGGCAGTGAGGTTTGCAGGGAGCTGGAACTTCCTAAACTTCAGCTTCCTCCTGTGTAAGATGGTGATGAGCAGTAAGAATGCGGTCACCTCTGGGACGGGTTCCATGAGATGCAGGCCATGCCCCTGACGGCACTCCCGCCCCTTCTGGTTTCCCTCTGGACTCAGGCAGAAGCCAGGGCTGGGCAGTGGGGGTCGGGTCACCCCTCATGCCCTGCTGCCTGCCCAGGTGGTGCGGTACGAGGCGGGCTATGTGGTGTGCGCTGTGATCGCGGGCCTCTACCTGCTGCTGGTGCCCACTGCCGGGCTTTGCTTCTGCTGCTGCCGCTGCCACCGGCGCTGCGGGGGACGAGTGAAGACAGAGCACAAGGCGCTGGCCTGTGAGCGCGCAGCCCTCATGGTCTTCCTGCTGCTGACCACCCTCTTGCTGCTGTAAGGCGCTGCCCAGGGCCCGGGCAGGGCGGGCTGTGGTCCCCAGGCTCCCTCTTACCCAGCAGGCACCTTCCTTCCCCCTCCATTCCCACAGGATTGGCGTGGTCTGTGCCTTTGTCACCAACCAGCGCACGCATGAACAGATGGGCCCCAGCATCGAGGCCATGCCTGAGACCCTGCTCAGCCTCCGGGGCCTGGTCTCTGATGTCCCCCAAGTGAGCACTGTTACCCCTCACCCTCATGTGCCCCTGTGAGCACTGGGCCCGGGCAGGACAGAGCCGAGTGGGCCCTCGATGGCCCATAACCAGCACATCTGAAAGCCGCCTCCTCTCCCGCCCTTGCCTGAGAGTCGACCACCCTCAGGGTGGATGCCATAGGGGCAGGGAAGGGGCCAGGGAGAGATGGGGGTAAGGACTGTGGGTGACCAGGAAGGGCAGCCTCAGGGCCTTGTGTTTGCCTAGGAGCTGCAGGCCGTGGCACAGCAATTCTCCCTGCCCCAGGAGCAAGTCTCAGAGGAGCTGGATGGTGAGGGTCTCGGGGACTGGCAGGTGGGCTGGCTCCCTCCAGGGCCCCTGCTTGGGTGCCTCGGTGGGGGCCTCTCACTCCCTCATTCTGGACACCCCC
Source organism: Gorilla gorilla gorilla (assembly GCF_029281585.2). NCBI lineage: Eukaryota > Metazoa > Chordata > Mammalia > Primates > Hominidae > Gorilla > Gorilla gorilla. The sequence continues at coordinate 32,186,466 of NC_073236.2, read as the reverse complement.
GGGAACAGGCTGGTAGAGGTGGGGATCAGGCCGGCTGGAGAGCAAGAGTGGCCGCCACTCAGCTGCTGGAGGAAGAAGCCCTGTCCCCGCTCCTTCACTCCCCTCCACCCCCCGGCTCCTGCAGAGCCCGGTGGGGCCTGGGGAGGCAGGATGGGAATGGGGAGGGCCCCTCCACTCTTGGGGCCCCACCCTGCAGACTGCCCTGTGCTCTGCAGGTGTTGGTGTGAGCATTGGGAGCGCGATCCACACTCAGCTCAGGAGCTCCGTGTACCCCTTGCTGGCGGCCGTGGGCAGTTTGGGCCAGGGTGAGCTGGAGCCGCATCCTGGATAGTGTGGAGCCCAGCGGGTGTCCTCCTGGGGCGATCCCACCTGCACCTAGCCCTGGATTTCCTGAGCCACCTCTGCCCCACCTATGACTTCCCCATCGCTGTACCCCAGGATCCAGCCCCCCTCCCCTGGCTTAATGTGCCCTGGGGCAGTTTCCATTGTAGGCAGGAGGTCAATGATTTGCAGGTCCCTTTGGCTGGGGGAGGGGAGTTCTGCCTCCTGCAAGGCGTCTGGGGATGCATATGGTGGACCCTGCTCAGGCTGGGTGTGGGTCTCTCAGTCCTGCAGGTCTCCGTGCACAACCTGCAAACCTTGAATGCTACAGTGGTAGAGCTGCAGGCCGGGCAGCAGGACCTGGAGCCAGCCATCCGGGAACACCGGGACCGCCTCCTTGAGCTGCTGCAGGAGGCCGGGTGCCAGGGAGATTGTGCAGGGGCCCTGAGCCGGGCCCGCACCCTGGAGCTGGGTGCTGATTTCAGCCAGGTGCAGACCCAGGACAGAGTCCTCTTAAAGCCACGGAGGGCTAGCTGCCTGCTGCTCCTGGGATCTGGCAAATTCCCAGTCCCCTTGCCCCAATGTTCCTCCCTTGCTCCACCCACCCAGGGTTAATGCGGGTCATCCGGGCAGTGGGTGGAGTGCTCCCCAGGCCACGCCCTGTACGTGAGCTTCATGTATGTGAGCTCCTTGAGTTCTTGCTGCCACCAGGGGCAGTAAGAGCCATGGTAGTCCTCATTTTACACTTGAGGACATTGGGGTTCAGAGGCCCCTGCCCCCCTCATCCACCCTCAGGGATCCCCTTCAGGCCTCTCCATGAACTTTGTCATAACCCACCTTCCCCCATTTCAGGTGCCCTCTGTGGACCATGTCCTGCACCAGCTAAAAGGTGTCCCCAAGGCCAACTTCTCCAGCATGGTCCAAGAGGTGAGAGCCACCTGGTCTGCCTGATTTCTCCCTCACCTGCCAAGTGAGGGCCTCTGTTTCCCCCTTTTGGGCAGGAACCCAGTTGAACCTAATATTTGGGGTCCCACCCACCACACAGCACCCTGGGCAGGGGACTCCCGACGACCATCCTTGGTGTGCACACAATCTGTGCTCAGATGGGAGAGCTGGGCCCTTCAAGGCGGCAGGCGTCTGGGGGTGGCAAGGGAGCAGTGCTCAGTCTGAGCCCAGAGGGTAGGCGGCTCCCCTGGGTGGAGATGGGCCAAGGGGGAGGATGCTGTGTTGTGAGTCAGCGCCCAGGACCCAGGACCTGGAGCTGGGGAAATGATGAGTCAGCCATGCTGGGTGGCTGGAGTGGAAGATTCTAGAAGGAAGGAAGTCAGAGCTGAGGCTAGAAGGGTGGACTGGAGCTGGACCTTCAGGAGCTAGACCTGGCAGTTGTGTGGAGGGCGGCTGAGAGTTCACTGCAATGGTGGGAGAGGGATCGGGGTAGGAAGAAGAGGTCCGGGAGGAGCAACGTTTTGGGAAGTTGAGTCAGACCGGGCCAGGGAATGGGAGAGGAGGGCAGCGACCAAGAGAAAAGAGGGAAGCTGGGAGCACTGAGGGGGGCCCTCCCTCTAGGCCTGGTGACTTTGGGGTCTCCCAAGAGGGGACACTGGGCAGAGATGGGGAGGCCCAGCACTACTTGGTTCCTGCAGGAGAACAGCACCTTCAACGCCCTTCCAGCCCTGGCTGCCATGCAGACATCCAGCTTGGTGCAAGGTTAGGCTGCACGGGTCAGAGGCAGCTGCCAGGCATGGCTTCCCATCCCACCCCTACCAGGGAGGCTTGTTGAGAGAGGACTGGGGTGGCGGGGGACTGTCTTCCCTCTGTGGTTCCCAGATGTTCTTCCTGCCCGCTTGTCTTGTTCCTGGGCCCCAGGGTGCCCTCCGCACCCCACAAGTCCCTGCTACTTTGGGCAGAGCTGAAGAAGGCAGTGGCCCAGCAGCCGGAAGGGGTGAGGACACTGGCTGAAGGGTTCCCGGTCTTGGAGGCAGCTTCCCGCTGGGCCCAGGCACTGCAGGAGGTGGAGGAGAGCAGCCGCCCCTACCTGCAGGAGGTGCAGAGATACGAGACCTACAGGTGCTGGGCACCCGCAGGGTGGGATGGGGTGGGGTGGGGTGGGCAGCCCAGCCTCTATGCCACCCTGACACCCTGAGCCCCATTCCCAGCCTCTATCAACTCCTGACTGTACTGAGCCTCTGTGTTCTTTGTTTGTTTGTTTGTTTTTGTTTTTTTCATTTTTTTTTTTTTTTTTGAGACGGTGTCTTGCTCTGTCACCAGGCTGGAGTGCAGTGGGGCGATCTTGGGTCACTGCAACCTCTGTCTCCCCGGTTCAAGTGATTCTCTTGCCTCAGCCTCCCAAGTAGCTGGGACTACAGGCGTGCGCCACCACGCCCAGCTAATTTTTGCATTTTTAGTAGAGACAGGGTTTCACCATGTTGGCCAGGATTGTCTCTATCTCTTGACCTTGTGATCCGCCAGCCTTGGCCTCCCAAAGTGCTGGGATTACAGGCCTTAGCCACCGTGCCCGGCCGCTTCTGCATATTTTTAAGCCAAGACTCCTGACTCCAGAGGCCTCCAAGTCCCTACCAGGCTGTGTGCCCTTGGAACCTGAGCCTGGAGACCACACAAGAGCAGTAGGGCCTCAGGAAGAGTCTGTATCTGCATTTCTGAAGCCCCAGCCTTGGGGTTAGAGGCCACACCCGGTCGCCATGTCCCGCACCTGTCCATGTTGGTGCCAGCCACCTCCTTTCTTAGTGACACCCATGTCCTCTCTGTGGCAGGTGGATCATGGGCTGCGTGCTGTGCTCCGTGGTCCTATTCGTGGTGCTCTGCAACCTGCTGGGCCTCAATCTGGGCGTCTGGGGCCTGTCTGCCAGGGAGGACCCCAGCCACCCAGAAGCCAAGGGCGAGGCTGGAGCCTGCTTCCTCATGGCGTAAGAAAGGGCTGGGAGTGGGGAAGGGTCCCCTCTTATAGGGCTGGCTGATTAGTCTCGCTCCTGAGCATAGCTCCCGGTGTGGCTGCCAGTGTCAGCGTCATCATCTGAATAAAGGGGTTGAACCAGAGCAGGAATGGCCAACAAGGAGCTCTTCCCTCCTACAGCAGGGGCAACTGTAGCACCTAATGGGCACTCCTTCCCCTAAGTCAGACACAGCCTAGAGTCCCTACCCCAGCTTCCAGGCGGCCCCCACCACCAATAGGCAGCAGCACCAGAGGTGGAATCCGTTTGCCAACCCCAGACTAGATGGTCTCTAAGGCCAAGGCTGCCACATACAGTTGTACAGGCTGTTCACTGAACAAGAGTACCTGGCTAAGGGGGTAAGTGGGGGCTGAAATCCACCCCATGTTTTACTTTCCAAGCCTCACAGCCTGACATGGGGCTGTGCCTGCCTCATAAGCCCTTCGAGCCCCCTGGTCTAAGATCTTTACTCCTCAGACCTGCTGGGATTCTGCCCTGTCGGCAGGTCATGCCTGGTCATGCCAGGTGACCCTTTTGAGTGCTGGGTCCTGGAGTAGGTCACCTCCATGGGCCCTAGGCACAGAAGCGAGCAGTCTTGGCTCTTTGGGTTTTGTTTGTTTTTTGTTTAGTTTGTTGTTGTTGGGACAGGGTCTTGCTCTGTCACCCAGGATGGAGTGCAGTGACACCATCATGGCTCACTATAGCCTCACCCTCCCAGGCTCAAGCGATTCTCACACCTCAGCCTCCCGAATAGTTGGGACTACAGGCGTGTGCCACCACCCCCAGCTAATTTTTAAAATTTTGTAGAGACATGGTCTCACTCTATTGCCCTGGCTGGTCTCATACTCCTGGACTCAAGCTATCCTCCCACCTCAACCTCCCAAAGTGCTGGGATTATAGGTGTGAGCCCGGCTAGTCCTGGCTCTTTGAACAAAACAGCTGTTCTCTCCTCTAGGCTGCCAGGGCCAGCCAGGGAACCAGGAACAGGGTGGGGATGAGGTGAAGGTGAGGCCGGGACAGTCAGGAATTCTGGGTTCTCCCTCCTCTCCAGGAGGCCAAGTCCTCCAAGCTCCTTTCCTCTAAAGGCTCTGTCCTGAGGCCAACTGGCTGAGCAGGCTGGCCCTGGGGTGAGGGTGGGACAGAGGGTATGGTCAGGGCAGCCAGTCCCTGCTGTCCCTCAGTCCTGCCTCTCGCCTTCCCCAGAGGTGTGGGCCTCAGCTTCCTCTTTGCTGCCCCCCTCATCCTCCTGGTGTTCGCCACCTTCCTGGTGGGTGGCAACGTGCAGACGCTGGTGTGCCGGAGCTGGGAGAATGGCGAGCTCTTTGAGGTAGGCCTGTCTCTGCTCACAGGCCCTCCTGGAGACAGAGGTGGGGGGCGGTATCAGCAGAGCAGGAGGGTTGGGGGAAAGTGGGGGTCGGGGGGTAAGAGGGAGAGAGGGAGGGGAGGAGTGAGACAGACATGGCCAAGGAAAGAGACAGAAACCCGCCAGTGGATGGTGGAGGGAGAGAGCACCCATGAGTCCCTGAGATGCTGCCCAGGCCCCAGGGCAGGGACCCTGAGAGATGGCACCCTGACCCATTCCCTCTCATCTCCTAACACTGTCTGGGAGCTGGGACCCTGGTGCCCGGTGAGCTGCGATGCTGGACCGGGTTCTCTGCAGAAGATTGGGCTGGCACCCCTCCTAGGGATTCATGGGAAGAGCCCCCGTAAGGATTTGGGGCCCAGGGGTCACCAGAGTTAGAGGCCAGGTGTGAGCTGGGGTGAGGGGATGTTTCCTACCCCTGGTCTGTGCTGTGCCACAGCAGCACAGGGCCAGGCCCTAGGGGACCAGGGTGGCCTTGCCCCCACCCCGCTCTGTGCCCATTTCTCACTGCCCCATCCCCAGTTTGCAGACACCCCAGGGAACCTGCCCCCGTCCATGAACCTGTCGCAACTTCTTGGCCTGAGGAAGAACATCAGCATCCACCAAGCCTATCAGTGAGTGGACAGCCTGGGCAGAGCTGGGGACCGGGGAAGGAAGGAGGAGGGCCGGTGTCCCTCAGGGGACATCAGCCCCCCCGCCACCCCCAAGGCTCATCGTCTGCACCCCTCACTCCTCCTCAGGCAGTGCAAGGAAGGGGCAGCGCTCTGGACAGTCCTGCAGCTCAACGACTCCTACGACCTGGAGGAGCACCTGGATATCAGCCAGGTAAGAGAACGTTTCGGAAACTGTGAGGAGCCCTCCTCAGATCCCCCTCCTCTGGTCTTTTTGCCTCTGTGGAGGCACTGTCTCTTTGAACCTAGGAGACCCGAGAAGTCTGTGTGAGCGATTAAGGTGCCCAAGGGCAGAGGCCTAGTTATCAGCTCTGGGGAAGGTTCCGGGTGTGTAGGTGGGTCCGTGTGCACCTGAAGGCTATGCCCAGCCCCAAGCACAGCCAAGGTGGCAGCAGGAAAGGCTGGTGACAGCAGGAGGATGAGGGGGCCCATGTGTCCTGACTGAGGACAGGCATTGGCTGGGATGCTCCACTTGGGAGGGGGAGGCTGGGGAAGGACGTGGCAGTGACAAGGATGGTGGTGAGTCTGGCTAACGTTGGTGGAGGGCCTGCCAAGCTCACGCAGGTGGGAGGTGGTGGTGGCAGGATTCCATCCCCAGCCTGACAAACAAGCCTCTTCCTGTAACCTCTGGAGTTACTGGAACTTGGTGTGTAGAACTGGAGACACTTGCCAATGCTGGAAAGAGACAGTTCTAGAATGAAGGCAAGGAAGGGCTGTTTCACAAGAGGGATGGACTTTGAGAATGGGGCTCTCCTCATGGTGCACAGAAGCTGGAAGACATTCACTCCTCGACTTCCACGCTCCTAAGCATATGCTGGGGAAACCCACATCCCCTGGCCCTGGTTCCCCTCTCCATCCCCAAACACAGAGCATGCTAACTCCTGATTTTGTATCGTTCTGGGAAACCCTTCCAACCCCTGGATCCACCAACCAGCCTCGGCCCGCGGACAGCACAGCCGGATGGCCCAGCCCCAACTCTGTGCCTTGAACTGCACAACTTGGGACAGTTATGCAGCTCACTCCTCCTTTCGCATCTTTAACCAGGCAGGAGGCCCCTGAGCAGGCGATATCTCAGTGCTAGGCCGAGACACTGCCCTGTGGAGGAAGGCTGGCCAGGGAGGGATGAACCAGGGCCCTGGGCAGAGGAGCCCCCATCCCCTGCTGGCGGGAAGACATGGCTCTCGAGCGGAGGAGTCCTGGGCTCTGGTCCTTGGCAGGGGAGGGTCCAGCTCACAGGAGAGTCTGGATAGATAGGGCTTTGGATTCAGATGCACTGGGCAGTCCTCTGAGGCCACCTGACAATGTACCAAATGTGGCTGTAAGAATCCTCGTCCTCAAAGGAGATACTGACGGGTAGGCAGACATGAGTAGGACACAGGGCTTTCCAGAGCACGGGGAGGGTACCGGCCACCTTCCCACTTCTCCTGAAGCTGCTGCCACTGATGCCTGAGACACTGCCTGAAGGCCCCCACCCGAGAGGGCCAGGCCTTTTCTCCTCCAGGAGAAGGCAGCCTGGAGGGATGCGGGGAGGAGAGCCAAGCTGGGCTGCAGTCTCTAACCACCTGTGTAACCTCGGCAAGTGGACGCTCCACTCTGACCTCAGTTTCTTATCTGTTAAACACTGGGCTGACTTTTATGACCTCTAAATCTCTTCCAGTGATAGTAGGAAAATGCTAAGACTCTTTCCTGAAAATGCAGTTGCGTTCATTCACTCATTCATTCATTCATTCATTCACACAGCTAACAAACTTGTCCCCTGCCCACCATGTGTGACCCTCCGAGTTAGATGCTGGGGGTTTGGGGCTGAATAGGCAGGCAAAGTCCCACTCTCGTGGAGCTGACAGCATTGAACAATTAACCCACAAATAAGATCATTTCAGAGCAACAAGTGCTTTGAAGGCCTCGACACAGCTGATGGGATAAAGAGCAGCTGAGAGAGCTATTTTATTTCAGGTGGCCAGGGAAGGTCTGTGTCTCTGCCCAGAAGCCAGATGGGCACTGGAGGAAGGCCAGATCTTGGCATTTGGGGCAGGGGCCTACTGGGAGCCTGTCTGGGGCTTGGGGTGTCCAGGGCAGGGGGCCCTGAGGGCCTGCTATGTGAGTCTGTTCTTGTGTTGCTGTAAAGGAATACCTAAGACTGGGGCATGGTGGCTCATGCCTGTAATCCCAGTACTTTGGGAAGCTGAGGTGGAAGGATTACTTGAGCCTAGGAGTTCAAGACCAGCCTGGGCAACATGGGGAGACCCCCCTCTAAAATTTTTTTTAAAAGCCAGGTGTGGTGTCTTGCATCTGTAGTCCCAGCTACTTGAGAGGCTGAGGTGGTAGAATCACTGGAGCCGGGGAGATCTAGGCTTCAGTGAGCTGTGATTGTGCTATTGCCCTCCAGCCTGGGCAACAGAGCAAGACCCTGTCCCCTCCCCCAACCAAAAAAAAAAAGCAATACCTGAGGCTGCATAATTTATAAAGAAAAGAGGTTTAAGTGCAGGCTGTACAGGAAGCATGGCACCGGCAGCCGTTTCTGGGGAGGCCTCAGGAAGCTTCCACTCATGGCCGAAGGCCAAGGGGAGCCAGCACATCACATAGGGAGAGAGGGAACGAGAGAGCCAACGCAGAGGTGCCACACTCTTTCAAACACGTGAAATAACTGAGCAAAACTCACTCATCACATGGCAATGGCACTAAGCCATACATGAGGGATCCGCCCCCGTGATCTAGTACCTCCCACCAGGCCCACCTTCACCCCCAACACCGGGGATCACATTGCAACATGAAATTTGGAGGGGACAAATATCCAAACCATATTGCCTGGTGACCCCCGCGCTTAGGGGAGCATCTCTGGGGTCCTGGCTCAGCAACTGGGCATGACTCCCGCCCTGCGCCCGCTCTCCCAGTACACCAACAAGCTACGGCAGGAGTTGCAGAGCCTGAAAGTAGACACACAGAGCCTGGACCTGCTGAGCTCAGCCGCCCGCCGGGACCTGGAGGCCCTGCAGAGCAGTGGGCTTCAGCATATCCACTACCCCGACTTCCTCGTTCAGGTCAGTGGTGGGCACCTCAGCAGGGCTTCCTCAGCAGGTGGTGATGGAACGAAGGGTCCCACAGAGGAGCTGGGTGTGCATCTTGCCTTGTCCAAGCTCTGGCTCTTCCACATTTCCTGGGGCCTCTTCCTGTGGAGGTGTCCCCAGATCATGTGCCCCTGGGCCTGTCCTCCTGCCACCACCCCGGTCACATGGGAATGGACACCCTCTCCCCCAACCAAACAGCATGTGTTGCTGTTCATGGTTCTGAACCCACTGCTGCCGAGGACGCAGTGGGAAGTTGCCTCTTCCTTAGTTACACCAGAGGGTGCCTTATTTGTTCTTGTTGTTTCTATCTCACTGGGAAAATGTCTGAAATATTTCACAGTTCCAGGGAAAACTCACTGTGACTGATGTGTCACAATACACTTAGCTGGTGTAGGTTATATTTGATAAGACTGGGGATTTGGAGGCTGGGATCAGGTGGTGGTGGGCCCCAGGGGAGCTGGGTTCATCCCTCCTGGCCTCTTCTGTCCACCTGCAGATCCAGAGGCCCGTGGTGAAGACCAGCATGGAGCAGCTGGCCCAGGAGCTGCAAGGACTGGCCCAGGCCCAAGTGAGTGGGAAACAGGGCCCCAACTGGGCAGCAGGAGCCACAGGGGGCTTGGGAGGCGGGAAAGGGTGGGAGGATGTGAGGGCAAAGGCAGGGAACTGAGAACCCCCACCAGTGAGGCCTGAGGCTTCTGACCCCTGGCTGGGCTGGAGGGTTTTGCAGCATCAGTTCTGACTCAAGCTCTGCCACCCATTGGCTGTGTGGCCTTGGGCAAGACATGCAGCATCTCTGAGCCGGAGGTTCTTCATCTGTTGGGTGGACCGTCCTCCATCTCAGAGCAGATGAAATCACTTCTCTGGCCTCATGCAGTTGGGCAAGTGTTTCTGTGTTTGCCACTTGTGGGATTTGCTGGGACAGGTGCTGTGAGGACATTGGGATGAATGAGATGTCATGGCAGTTGCCCTTGAGGGGAAAAATAGCATTTTGTATTTATAACTATTTAGGGTTTAAAAGTTCTCTTTGAAACATCCCATAGGCCCCACAATAACCCCACAGGGTGGGCAGAGCCAGAAGCATCCTCAATTTCAGCAGGTGCCCCTGCAGCTCAGGCATGTTCTGTGACTGACTTAGGGGCACCCAGCAAGCTAGAGTGAACCTAGAATTTGAATCTAGGCCCCCCAAACCAAGATCAGGCCCTGGAGCTTAAGGAGGCCTCGGTTTTCTGCCTCTGAGCCCAGCACTCCCACTTTCTCTTGGTATGTCAGACTGAAAGGCTGGGTGAGGGGTAGATGGGTCCTGGGCGGGGCCGTTCTGATTTTTGTATCCTTTTAGGACAATTCTGTGCTGGGGCAGCGGCTGCAGGATGAGGCCCACAGACTCAGAAACCTTCACCGGGAGAAGGTCGTCCCCCAGCAGAGCCTTGTGGTCAGTTTGGAGGCCCAGGGAGCCTGGGGCCTGGGGGAGGGGAGACGTGGAGAGGGGACAGTGAAAGGGGAGGGAAGTTCTGAGAGTCCCTTCCCTCCCCTCCTCTCCCCTCCCCTCCCCTCCACTCCCTTCCACTTTCCTCCCCTCTCCTCCCTCCCCTTCCCTTGCACTCCCCTAACCAGCCCTGATCTCTTCTCCACAGGCAAAGCTCAACCTCAGTGTCAGGGCCCTGGAGTCCTCTGCCCCGAATCTCCAGGTGGCTGCTGTTGGTGGGGACGTATGGTGGAGTAGGGGGGCTGCAGAGGCGGGGAGGAAGTAGGAGCCCATCTCACTCTGCACCTCAGAGCTCTGCCCAGGTTGCAGGTGGGGTTGGGAGGAAGATGGGGGTGGCAGCAGAGCCTGGGGGATCACCACCCTTGGCTTGTCTGTTGGAGCTGAACCCTCTCCTGCTGAGTGTGCCGTGGTGTGTGTTGAATTAATGAATGGATGCGTGAATGTGTGACACTGAGTTGAGGCTCTCGTCCCCTCCAGCTGGAGACCTCAGATGTCCTAGCCAATGTCACTTACCTGAAAGGAGAGCTGCCTGCCTGGGCAGCCAGGATCCTGAGGAATGTGAGTGGTGGGTGGGACAGGGAAGGGGCTTCCACCCCAGGCTTCTCCAGTCCCAGCTTCTCACTGTGGCTCCCAGGAAAGCTGGGCCTGTCCTCAAGTTGCCAGGCATGGGGGGTGGCGTGGGTGGGGGGCACTGCTGCTTCTGGGACCCCTACAGCCCAGACCTCCTTTCCTTCCTGCAGGTGAGTGAGTGTTTCCTGGCCCGGGAGATGGGCTACTTCTCCCAGTACGTGGCCTGGGTGAGAGAGGAGGTGAGTGGGGCCTCAGAGCAATGACTGATTCCCTGCTCCATTGGACCAGCTGTTCACCCTGCTCTGCCCCGTCCCCGCCCCCGGAGCCCCTTGGGGGTGACCCAGGCCTTCAGGATCAAACCCAAACTCCCAAACCTGGCATCTGCACCCCTGCTTGCTGGCTGAGCTCTGTCCACCCCACCTCTGCTGCAGCGCTTCGCTGAGCTGAGTGTGAGCAGGGTTGGCGTTCTCCAAAATGTTTCATCACACCTGGCCTGCGGGTCCTTCCCTGGGCTGGCCCTTTCCCAGCTTGTCCAAGGCCAATCCTCAAAGCCCACCTCCCGATGCAGACCCTTGCTGAACACAGCCTCTGCAAGCTGTCTGGACGCCCACGCTAGGGCAACAGTGGTCTGGTTTTACCCTGAGTGTGTCTGTGTGTCTATGTGTGTGTGAGTGTGTGTGTATGCATGCACACACGTGTGCTTTCAAGCACTGTGGCTTGACGCACAGTGCTGGGTCATAGTAGGCCTTAATCCAGGCTGGTGAACAGATGGAAAGGGGAGGGGCCCAGCGAGGAGCCTGTAGAGTATGTCTGCATCTGTCTGTACCTGCCTCTCTGCATGTGTGTACAAGTGTGCAGTGGCCCCAATGGTGTCCCCAGGCCTTTCTGTGTCCCTGTCAACCACTCTCCCTGAATTGAATATGGGTGTGCGCCTGTGGGTCCGGGTGTCTCTGCATCACCTGCCTCATGTTGGCACCACAGGTGACTCAGCGCATTGCCACCTGCCAGCCCCTCTCCGGAGCCCTGGACAACAGCCGCGTGATCCTGTGTGACATGATGGCTGACCCCTGGGTGAGTGCCCCAGCTCATCAGGGCTTGTTCACCAAGTCCCCGAGCCTTCCTGCTCTCCAGGGAGGGCCGGGTGAGCAGGGTGTGAAGCCAGGCATGGCCTCTGCCCCGGCTCTGATGACAAGGCAGCTGGGTGAGGCTGGGTGCCACGTGGGTTGGTGAGCCGACCTCATGCCTTGTTGCAGAATGCCTTCTGGTTCTGCCTGGCATGGTGCACCTTCTTCCTGATCCCCAGCATCATCTTTGCCGTCAAGACCTCCAAATACTTCCGTCCTATCCGGAAACGCCTCAGGTGAGGGGCTGCCGGGGCTGCAGGCAGCATCAGGGGCCAGAGAGGTGTCCTTTCAGCCGCCAGGGTCCCCTGTCACAGCCCCTCCTGAGACCTCCCAGGCAGAGGAGGCTCATGACCGAGCTCTGAAGAGCCACACTCTGAGGAGCTCCAAAGCCAGGAAGTTCTCCCGTATGTCTGCCCCTTACCCTTCTTGCTGCATCCATTCGGGCGCAGCTTCGTGGGACCCTTCCCATCCCCCACAGGGCTTCCGAGGAGAAACCCTCAGGGCTCTGGGTTTGTCCCTGTATTGGGGCTGAGGGTCTGGGGGGAAGGGTATGCTCACTCTCTGTCTTTGACACTGCAGCTCCACCAGCTCTGAGGAGACTCAGCTCTTCCACATCCCCCGGGTTACCTCCCTGAAGCTGTAGGGCCCTGTGGGTGAGTTTTCCCCAACTCGCTTAATTGCTCCCTGCCAGGGATTAACGGAGTGGGGTGGGGAGGGGCTGGGGTCTGGGGTTTCCAGGGCCTAGGAGGGCAGGAAGGCTTGGGGACATGGTGGAGTCTGGGTATTGGGTGTGGCCCATCCAGCAGTGGGGCTGACAGCCCTGTTCTCCCCTCCCTCCCCTTCACCCGTTTCCTTCTTAATCCCTGACAGGGTGAGGTGACCCTGAGGCTGCCTGTCCTCCCCTTTGATTTAGCCTGGGCCACAGGCCTTCGGTAGCTCTTGCCCCAGAGCCCAGGCTGGCATCCAGGCCTGGACTGTCCCCAATTCCGGCTTACCTGGCCCCACCTTGCCTGCTCCTTTCCACCCCTTTCTGCTCACGACCCCCATCATTCCCTCTCAGAATCACATGGGACTTCTGTGCAGCTGCAGAGCCGGCAAGTCCCTCCAGGTGTCACCCCTTACCCCCATGCTGGTGGCATCCTCACAGGAAGAGCCTGTTCTCCCCCTGCTGGAGCCTGGACCCTGGGGTGGGACAGAGGCCTCGTCCAACCCCACTCCCCTTCCCGTGTGTCTTCCCCCTGCCAAGCCTCCCCCTGCCCCTCTCTGAGCCCCTCGCCCCCCCACACCGTCCTCATCTGGCCTCCCCCCGGCCCCCGCTTCCCTCTTATGCCCTTCCCGGCCCTTTGCTTCCTCCCTTAGTCCCCTCTTCACCATATCTCCACTGCTACCTTGCTGGCCCCAGAGACCACCCTGCCCAACCAAACCACTCAGGTAACGCCACTAATCAGGCAGGGGCCACCATGGCCTAGGTCTGGGCTGGCTGCAGGCCCTACCTCATGGCCTCTGAGCCCTCCACTGCCCCAGGGCCTTGGGCCCTCTGCAGATCTCATCCAGGATTTATTGGTGTCCAGTGGGGTGAGGGAGGCCTGTCTGAAGGCCGAGCCTCCCTGCCTGCACCCAGGTTAGAAATGGGGGTACCAGCACTTAGCTCCTCCCTGAGTGCTGGCTCCCAAGGAAGGGACCTGGGACCTGGGCCACAGTGGGGGCTTGCCCTTACCTCTTCAGAAGGAAGCATCTTCCACAGCCCCCACCCAGCTTTCTTAGGAGTGATCTGGTGGCCAGAACAGGATTTTGCACGGCCCCTTCTATCCTGCGCGTGTGGCCTAGGGTCATCCCCAGCCCATCCCTGTGTCAGCCCTGAGTGCTGGACACTGCGTTCCAGAAATGAGGAAGAGGAGAGAGAAGAGATGGACAGACCTCAGATCCATTAAAGTGTTCTCACTTCCCTGAGACTTGGTTCTGGGTCCTTAAAACCAGGTTTCCTAGGCTGGGGCCCTGTACATAGTTGGTGTTTAATGAGTGTTTATGGAGAGGAGAGTTCTAAGGTCACCTCTGGCTGCAGGCATGCGGGGATTATTCCAGCAATCTGCAGGTAGGGAGTGGGTCCCAGCCTGGGAGCCTCCTGTCAGGAGCAGGCAGACCTGGACTCACAGCCTGGCTGTGATGCTTGTTCGCTCAGCTTCTCCATTTATGAGATGGGGAGAATAGTCACAGCCTCCTCAAAGGGTTGTGAAAATCAAATGCGATAATTTGTGGAAAGCCCTTAGCAGTGGCCTGGCACAAAACAAATGCTCAGTGGATGGAAGCTGCCTATTATTATTGTCGTTGTTGTTGTTTGCCATGACTGCTCTGGGCCGGAGGTAGAGCTAGCGTCTGGGCATGTACGAGGGAAGAGGAGGCAGGCCTCTATTCAAAGGCAGAAATTCCTTTAAGACTGTGGTCTGCTGGGTTTCAGGGAGTGTCTGTGTTGTTTGTTTTTGTTTGTTTGTTTGTTTTGAGACAGGGTCTCGCTCTGTCACCCAGGCTGGAGTGTAGTGGTGCAGTCTTGGCTCACTGCAACCTCCACCTCCTGGGCTCAAGCGATTCTCATGCCTCAGCCTCCCGAATAGCTGGGACTACAGGTGTGTGCCACTATGCCTGGCTAATTTTTGTATTTTTTGTAGAGACGGGGTTTTGCCATGTTGCCCAGGCTGGAAGTGTCTATGTTTAACTGCATCTTATAAACCAGCAACAAGTTTTCTACTAGAAATTAGAATGGTGCATACACAATGTATTATTATCACTGTCAGATGAGCATGCTTGAATGTAGCATGACTGCCTCTTTTTTGCTTTTCCTAGAGGTTTTTTTTTTTTTTTTGCTTGTTACTCCTCTGTTGACCTACCTGGGGGAAGTAGCACCCTTGCATTTAAAAAATAAAATTGATGGCATTACAAATGGAATAGAAACAATTTTTTAAATATTTTCAGTTCTCTTTCAAAATTACCTATTTCATCTTTTATATATTTGAACATATTAAGCATAGTTATTTTAAAGTTCAGTTAGTCCCTTATATGGAGCCTCCAAGAGTCTGTTTCTAGTGCCTGTTGTTTCTCTTGTTTTTTGTTAGTTTTGTCCCATCTCCTCCCATACTTGGCAATGTTTTAATTGAGTACAAGTAATTTCAGGTCTAGGATGGAGTTATCTTCCTCTATGAGGATTATGTTTACATCTGGCAGGTGGCTGGGGATGCAGTGAGCTAGATCTCTTTCATCTACTTGTAGGGGATGAGATGATTTGAGTCACTTTAAGGGCTGATCTACTTCTGTTTCATTCATATTCATAGGGTGAAGCCCACTGGGGCTCCAACCCAAAGCATAAAACATTTGCCAGGTAGCCTTCCTGTTGGTGGGTTTTGCAGTGTCTTCTAGAATCAGCAGACCCCCTACAGAAAACGTAGTCCCACATGCCATGCATATGTCTCTGAGTTGCCTTCTTTTCCCAGATCTTGGCCTTGTAATTCTTCACTGCTGTGTTTCCTTCCCAATACTCTCAATTAGACTTAAATATATATATATGTACATATGTTTATTAAATAAATAAATATATATATAACTTTAAAAGCTGTTCAAAATGTCCTCCCCCGCCCCACACACACACACAAGTTTTGAGCAGCTTTTTAAGTTGTCCTGAACTGGGAATTTGGTCCAAATTACCCAGTCCACAGTTATTAGAAGTAGTCCTAAAAAACTGACTTTGATGTTCCCATTATAAATTGGGAAAAGGCTGCCACTCTTTGAATTTAGTGTTCAGAAACTGTGGCCCAGCTAATTGAACATTGTCTTTTGAAAGGAGTTTTGTTTAGAGAGCAGCACGGTAATACTGGTTACCCGGGGATGGGGTGGCGCTCGGCAGTTGGCAGAGAGACAGAAATAGCCACAGAGAAAAATAAATTACCGATTTCTCTGGCTCTTAAAATGCTGGAATCCTAAAATGCTAATGCTACTTTATATGTGAAACAAAGCCCCTTCGAGGTCACGATCTCTCTCTTCTGGCCCATGACTGTCTCTGAGGGAGCAAATTATCATCTGGTTGAGCAGAGGAAGCTCCGGGAACTTACGTGGCTGGTTCAGGGTCTCAGAAGTTGAAGCCCAGCCAGGCTTTGGAAGCAGGTCCCCTGGTCCTGGTGGCCCTGGAGGTTTCTTCCTGGAGGCAATGCCAGTTCCCATTCCCTGTGGGCATGTGGGAGCGAGGCCCTATCTCCAAGGTGACTTGAACCAAGTGTCCTTGCTGTCCCTGTGGCAGGGATGACAGATTGGGGGTGCTAGGAGTTCTTCCAGACCCTTCAACCTGGCCACCCAACAGAAGGCCTCATGGTAGATTCTGCCAAACAAATGCCAGATGGGCCAAGGTGTCTGAGGTCCCAGGTGGCTGCTCAGGGCAGCTCCGGCTGGCTCGAGGTGTACAAAGGGAGAGCCAAGTGGCTGGGGCAAGAGCCTGCCCAACTACCTGGAGGGACAAACAATGTGAGTTAACATTTATTTGCTGAGGTCTGAGCATAAGTCAGGAAGCACTTTCCATGAATTAACTGGGAGGCAGGCATTGTTATTTACCTGCCTGACAGTTGAGAAAGCTCAGGCACACAGACTGGATGTGGGCGGAGTGGAAAGGGCAACACTCATCCGAATGAATCAGCTGAGAACAGTGCCACTCAGGCCACATCTGAGTCTTCTGGAATCAGCCTGAGGCCCTGATCTGGGCGGATGTGGACAGCCTCCCCCTTCCCTACTCTCCCCGAGCCAGAGCCGTCCATCGCTTCTAGCCTGAGTGCCAGGAGCTGAACCAGGAGGCTAGTGGCCAACCTGGTGCACGCAGCACATGCTGCCGGAATAAAGCTCCTTCTCCATGGTCCCAGCCCTTCCTAGCATATGCTGGGTGTGCCCATCCTGGGGTGGTCCACACTCATCCATCTTACAAATGCTGACCGAGAACTGCAGCTCGGGTGAGGAGGGATGGAGGGGGTGTGCAGAGGGTGGGGCCCCATCCGAGCCCTTGGCTTCTGCCCACGAGTGAAGCAGAATTTAGGGAAGAGGTGGCTGAGCCCCTACCCACACTGAGGGCTGGAGTGGGAGCCAAGGAGTCAGGCGCTGAGGTTAGAGGAGGGAGGTTTCAGGGAGGCGAGCTGAGTCCAAGGGGTGCGGTCGGCCGCCCTCTCTTCACTTCAAGCTGCAAGGAAAGGGGCTTTAAAGAAAGCCGCCAGAGAGCTTCACGGTATCCCCTGCAGTTTAATAAATCCCTTGGACTGATGCCTCACCCACTGCAAAGTCTAGAGGGCAGTCAGGCTGGCTGCATTGAAGGCGGAGCTAAGGAGAGGGCTGGCGGCCCAGGTGAGGTCCTCCTGTGAGAGACAGCATGGAGTCTCCTAGGTCCAGTCGAAGGAGGCTGCCCAGAGAGTGAACCGACCTCAGCCAAGAGGAGGCAGAGCTGCCACTAAGTATTGGGGGCTTATGAGTCCCCTGAGGCCCATGTGAAACACTCTAGTCAGGGGACCATGGGGCCAGGCTCTGAGGACCCTTGGAGGAGCCCACAGAGAAAGAGGGACAGCTCTCAACCTCTGCAAACCCAGAGCGCAGCTCAGCCAGAGGCTGCCATGCCCGCTGCCTGCCCCAAGCTGCCACCCCCAGGCCTGAGCTGGGTGGGGAGCAGGAGAGTTGATGATGGCATGGGCTTCGATGGGGGCTGAGCCTGTGTTTTGTGATGTGAAGTGATGAGGACCATTTGTATTTTCTTACCAAGATGCACCCAGCCGGCCAGGCTTTCTGTCTCTCTCTCTGTCTCTCTCTGTCTCTCTCTGTCTCTCTCTCTCTCTCTCTCTCCTCTCTCCGCCCCCCGTACCCCTCAGCCAGGGCCCAACAAAAAATAGGGCCTAAGGAAAAGAGCCCTGGGCTGGGGCTCCACAGAGCTGGGTTTGGAGGCCTGGGGAGGAGGGACTTGAATTTGGGCCTGGAATGCGGGATCATGAGCAACAATGGAGGAAGGCGCAGAGGCCCCCAAGGCCTGTGGGCAGGAGCACCGTGAGCCGCTCGCCCGGGGAGGACAAGAATGAAGGCCCTGGTCAGCTGAAACAGCCCACGACTGCCTCCTGAAACACTGTGACGAGAGGAAACCCGATCTTCATCCGGCCTTGAAATCATCCCTTCCTTTCCCACTTCCAAACTCCCCCCAGCCTCGGTTTCTCCCCGCAGCCCCTATGTGAGGAAACCACAGTGGGAAACACAGGGCTGAAGCGTTCCTAGTGGACAAGACCAGGTCCTTCCACAGCCTCCTTAACCTTCTGTGGGTCTGATACACCGCAGAGAATACTGGGAATTGCCAAGGCCATCTCTGGGAAGTCTGCAGATGCCCGTGTACCCACAACAGGTCCGCCTCTGAGGCCCACGTGGGAGTCCAGCCCCCTTTCTCCTCCCCTTCTCATTCCTGTGTTCCCCACAGGCCCAGGGGAGGGACCCAGCTGGAAGCACTTGGGGCCCTGGACAGGCCACTGAGGAAGGGGGGTGTGGTGGCAGGGTCACACACGCCCCACATCTGTATGAGGGGTGTCCACCCAGGTGCTAGCTGCAGTGGGAGGTTCGCAAGGCCCGAACAGCCGGTGGGTCCAGCAGAGCAGGGCAGTTGTCCCAGGCCTGCGGTGTCACAGCTGGTGAACTCCGAGGACAGCGCATCTGAGTGTGGGATGTCAGCGAGTGTGCCAAGCAGGGGTGAGCAGCTCTTGGGGGTGCTGCTGTGACGAGTGGGTTCCTCTGCTCCTGACTCCTCCGGCCAGGCCGTCAGGAAGACCAGCCCATCACGGCAGTGCAGTCACCAAGTTTCCAAGCTGCTGTGTAAGCCTTGGGCATAGAGCCGCCAGCGGGATCTCAGCATCCGCGGTGCTCACTCTAGGAAGAAGGCAACAGGCTTTGGGACCTGGCTTTACCACTCCCTAGCCTGTGACTTGGGCCAGTCTTTTAGCTTTTCTGGGTCTCACCATTATTATCTGTAGAGTGAGATAATTACACTTTTCTCCCAAGGTCGCTATGAGGACTCAAAATGCTCAATGCGTCCCTGCTTGCGGAGGCGAGGCTTGCTCAGAGTCAGGAGGGCAGGACTGTCTCAGGCAGTGAAAGGAGGATGGGGCTGGGCACAGTGGCTCATGCCTGGAACTCCAGCACTTTGGGAGGCAGAGGCAGGTGGATCACTTGAGCCCCAGACTTTGAGACCAGCCTGGGCAACATAGTGAGACCCCATCTCTACGAAAAAATACAAAAATTAGCCATGCATGGTGGCATGCGCCTTGTAGTCCCAGCTACTTGGGAGGCTGAAATAGGAGGATTGCTTGAGCCTGGGAGGTCAAGGCTGCAGTAAGCCATGATCATACCACTGTACTCCAGCCTGGGTGACAGAGTGAGACCCTGTCTCAAAAAAAAAAAAAAAAAAAAAAAAAGCGGATGAGCTCCCAGGATGCCGGCCCTGAGCTGGCAGCCATGAAGGCGCTTGCCTCCCTCCCCCACTTCCTAGGGTGCAGTGTGGGTGGGGCGGGGGCAGCTAGGGAGTCCTCCGGGCTCTGCCGAGCCCCTTTCCCAGTGTGAAGTCCAGCCTGTTCTGAAGTCGCACAGGGCCAGACACCTGGGCTGCCACCTCCCCTCTGGAAACAGTCCTTGCCTCGGTGGGTCAACAGCTCCAGGCTATTTTCTTCCCCTGAGGATCTGAAAGTTGGAGGTAATTGGTTGGCTCAAAACAAAAAAAACAAAAAGGAAAAGGGCATGCAAGCACAATTGTGCAGGCTGCAAAGGAGGGAGGCATCCTAGGGCTTCGTCTCCATGGGAACTACTGGCACAGGCTGGCTCCTCTGGGCTCCAAAAAGGGAAACTTGGCAAAGGTTTCAGGCACCTGGCTCCTGAGTGGTTTGCTTGGGGGCCAAGCAAATGCCCAGGAGCTGCCCGCCTGAGGGACAGGACAGAGCCCCCTCTCTCAGGGATGCCTGGGAGCCCTCGGCCCCATCCTTCACCCTCACACCCCAGGAGATCCTATCAGGTCCTCAGCCACCCTGGATGCTTCCTGACTTGGGAGCTGGGAGGGGACCCAGCACAGCTGGAGAGCATGAGCGGCTCATGCTTTGGGGAGACACCCGTGCTTCGAGGCCCTAGGATGGGTGAATGGGAGGTAGTTAATGAGGGACAGATGAAAGAGGTGGAAGGACCCCTGAGTGTCACCCTGCTGATGTAGCCCTGGTGGCTGTCGCTGTTTCTGGGTTGTGAGCCCCAGAACAGCACCTTGCAGACCAGCACCTCAGGCCAGGACCCTGAGAGAGGACACTTCAGATGCTGGGTGCAGTGGCTCCCTGCTGTCCTGGGGGCCCCTTGGGCTGAGATTATCATAACGGTGGCACTGTCCTGTGTCTGTGAAGAGTGGCAGGCAGGACTGGGGCGGTGGGGGTGTCCTGGCTTCTTCTGGAAAATGCCTCCAGGAATGATCCCTTCCTTTTCCACTTCCACAGTCCCTCCTGGGCACTCTGGGTTCAACTGCTGCTCCTCCCCACTTCTTGAGACAGAAACTCCTGCCCTGAACTCCCCTCTCCCCAGCCCCAGCTCCCTGCACCCTCTACCCCCATTCTTCCTTGGTGACCAAAAAGGGCAAGGAGCAGAGGAAGAGGCAGACGGCAGGGGAGGCACAGAGAGACGCTGGTGACAGGGTAGGGGAGAGGCCAGGAGAGCCAGACAGAGGCTTGGACAGGCTCTGAGAGACCAGGATTAGGGGCCATGGAGAGAGAGAGAGAAAGAGGAGAGAGAGAGAGAGAAAGCGGGGAGAGAGAGAGAGAGAGAGAGAAAGGGGAGAGAGAGAGAGAAAGAGAGAAAGGGAGGCAGCGAGGAGGCAGAGGGGTGGAGCGATAGAAGCCGGCAGGGAGGAAGGGGTGGGCAGGGGGAGGGCGAGAAGCCGCCGTTGACAATTACGTCTGGGTCCAAGCAAACATGAGGCAGCTGCCAGCCGGCCTGGGCAGTCTTGTCTGCCTCGGCTGTGAAGTGGGGAGGCTGGCAACAGTTTTCTTCAGCGCCCAGGATGCAGCCGGCTAAGGTAGGTGCTGGGGGAATGGGGTCTTGCTCTGGAGGGGTGTTGGGGGGAGGAATGGAGGCTTCTGGGGGTTGCTCTGGACCAGGAAGCCTTTTTCTTTGACCCTTGTCCCCTCTTGTTCCACTTTCCTTTGGGGAAAGTGAGCGTTGGGGTGTCCTGGCTGGCGCTGGGGTGTCCTGGCTGGTGTTGGAGTGTCCTGGCTGGCGTTGGAATGTCCTGGCTGGTGTTGGGGTATCCTGGCTGGGAGGCTGAACTCCTAGGGCTCCCTTTGGATGGGAGAGGTTTTAAGTGTTTGCGGAAGAAAAGCTGGACAGAGGAGGAGCTTGGGGTCAGCCCACGACTCATCCTGCTCAGTTAGGTCCCTGGGTCAGGTGCCAGCGTGGCTGACACTGAGCCCGGGCCCCACAGCCTTCAGGGTTGGGGGAGGGGTGAGCCTGGGAGGGAGTCACTTGTGCTTGGAGGTTGGTCAATGAACGCATCTTCTAATCAAGCAATCAAGTAACGAATGAGTGCCCACTTCCTCTGAAAGGGCTAGGAGCCCCTAACAAGAGCACTTCCCACACATTCCCTCTCAGTAGGGCTGTGGGGAGGTCAGAGAGAGAATGCAAGGAAAATGCCTGGCACAGAGTTTGAGAAACAGTGGTGGGGAACGGGGAAGGGTGAAGAATTAAAGGAGGAATGAGGGAAGGAGAAATAAGCTGGCCCTCCAGCCTCTAGCTGACTCTCAAAAGGTCTGGCCTGATGCCCTGTGAGCTGCTCACACATTCAGGATAGTTCAGGACTAGGTCTGGCTGCTCATAACAGAACGCCCCAAATAACAGTGGATGGAACAAGGTTAGCGGGGTTTCTCTCTCATGCAGAAGTCCAGAGGGGCAGTGGAGGGCTGGCTTGGAGGCCGCCTGATCAGCAGCATTTCAGGCCTGCTCCGTATCACTCCTGAGGTTACCTTAAGGTGCAAAATAGCTGCTGGAGCTCCAGCCAGCACACATGGGCTCATACTGACATATGAGCAGGAAGGAGAAAGAAAGAAGGGCAAAAGGACCCAGAGACAATCAGGGTCTTGAGTGTAGGAAAGAAGGGATATGGGGTTGGCACCTCAGCGTCTCTGCCCTGAACAGATGGCTTCCTGCCTCTTTCACCTGTGAGGACAAGCATCCAAGCATGGGCGGGTGGCTGGCTTGGACCACACTGCCCCCAAACCCCAGGCCTCCCTTGTGCTATCTGCTCCATCTTCCAGGGTGCCAAGAGGATCAGCTGAGGTGATGGCATGAAGCCCTTTGAGCATGGCAACACTACACATGGAAAATGTGCCTTCTGTCCTGTCACCTCAAGTCTCCCCAGCAACCACCATGCAGGCAGGGCAGAGTGGAGAAATGTAGCGCCTTGTCCCAGGCTCACACACTACAGCGTCAGGGTGCACAGTGCAACCGTGCCCATAGGCAGAGACATGTTGAGCGACCCTGCATGACTACAGAGATGGGAATTTCCAGAGTCAGGCTGCACACAGATGTGCACACAGCCAGCTCTGACCTCCAGCAGAAGACAGTCCTCCCCTCCTTTGCCTTTCCTCTGCGGGCCTTAACTGCCAAAGGTCACTCTGGGAGCTTGGCCACTCCTGCCCCTGCCAGACTGGCAGAGTGGGTGGCCTGAGTCCTGCACTTACATCTGGTTCTTCCCTTGGCCATTGTGACCCCACACTGCGCTCCACCCTCCCACAACTAGCTCCTGGGCCCCAGTGGGTCTCACTGTCCTTATGTCTGCTAGTGGCCTTCCTGTGACTGGCCTGGCCAGGGAGGGGAGTGGGACCCACACCTTCTGGTGCTGAGCCTAGCAAAGACAGTGGTCCTAGGAGAAGCCACCACTAGGTTTCTCATCAAGATCAATGGGAGATTGTGAAAAATAACCTTCCTCTCTTGTGGCAGCAGGGACTGTAGTCAGAGCTCAGGCTGGGAGGTGTTCTGACTCCTCAGGGTCACGGTCAGTGGCTGTCCCCCAGTAATGCCCCATGACTGCCCGGCTCCCTAGCCTTCTCCCCACACTCCCCAGCCATTCATGAATTCTCACCTCACTCCTATGGGGAGGCGGGGAGGCACTGCCATTCCCATTCTAGACACTGAGGCTCAGAAAACTGGAACAGCTCCAGGACTCCATGAGCTTGATCCCATGAGCTCTTAGGAGAAAGGAGCGAAAGACCCGCAGTTTCTGCTACAGGCACTGCTGTCACGGTGTTGAGGCTGTGGTATCTTCACAGCCCAGCCCGTGCACTGGGAACCCCTTTTGCCTGGCTTCCAGCCTTGTTGCAGGGCACTGTGCAAGATGGGCCCTAATTTGCTCCCACATTTCAAAAGACCCCAGGCTGCACTGGGAAGAAAGGGGCTCTGCCTCAGCCCTCCAGGTAGAGCCCAGGAGAAGGGCAGGGCTGAGAGCCAGAAGCCTGAGGGTACCAACGCCCATCTAGGACATTGTCTCCTGCATTATCTCCCTGGACCCTCACGCAGCCCACAAGGCAGCTGTTGGTATCATCCCCACTTCACAGATGGGGAAACAGAGGCCTGCCCCAGACTGCAGGCTACAAGAGTTGTGGCTGAGATTTGAACCCTGCTCTGTCTTACTCCAGAGCGCAGCAAGTCCCTAGGGCTTGGGGGTTGCAGAAGAAGACGCAGGAGGAGAAGGGCATGCCTTTAACCAGATGGCAGAGGAGGGGCCCATCCCAGCCATGGGCCTGGTTCCCTGGGCCAGTGGTCTGTTGTGCCCTCTGAGCCCTCTAGTGAGTGCACACAAGCCAGCCTCCACCTGGCCGCATCCCCTGCGTTAGCCACGTGACCTGGAGCTAGCTGCCTCCCGTTTTTGGACTGTGGATCCAGAGCTAGGAAGGAGAGGACCCCAACATTTTAAATTCAGGCTGCCTTGTCTTATCAAGACCTTCTGTGTGAGGCAGAGAACTGCTTTACTGACTTAGCAGAGGGGGCTTAGAGCCCCCTGCCCTCCCCAGCCCACCCCTGGGCATCCCAGTGACTTCCAGGAGCAGCCAATGTGGCTTCTGCAGGGAAGAAGGCACTCTCAGTTTCCAAGGTGAAGCAGAAGAGGAGAGAGAAGTTAGCACGTCTTGCTGACCTAGTGCCCAGACCTGGGGCAGGGAGGAGCCTGAGAGTGGGGGAGGGCACAGCATGGGGCGAGTCCCGTGCTGCTTCCTGCCCAGGGCTCCCGGCCTCAGCTGACTGATGTTGCCTTTGAGCAGGTGCGTCTGTCATCTGAGATCAGCCCATGCCTTAGAAGGCCACAGAGCAGCCCTGTGGCAGGGAAAGAAGCAAGGAGACCTGCAGAGTTGGAGAGGGAGCAGCTGAGCCGAGACGGGAGGGCAGTGTGGGGGTGGTGTGTCCCACACTAGAGTCGGCCCAGCCTCCCCCTCTGACCTGCCACCTCAGCTCTCTGCCCAGCATGCCCTCTCCATCAGCCTGGCCATGCCTGGGCCAGGCTCAGCCAGGAAAAGCAGCTGCTGGTCTTTTCTGGCCTCACCTCCCAGCCTGCCCAACACCCCCAGCCTTCCCCAGCCTTCATCACATGGACAGTGGGCAGATGCCAGGGTAGGCAAGGGACAAGTCCCCTGCATCCCAGTCCTCTGCTGCTGGTGCCACATGCCCCTGTGCCCAGCTCTGTCGTGGGATGCTCTCTCAAGATGGGCACTCTGGACAGTGCTCCAGAGAACCAAACTGTAGCCCCACCTCTGCCCCACTGACTCAGGGCCTCAGTCTTCCCATCTGGGTCTGAGAGATGCTCACAGCATCTGCCAGGCCTTGTGATGAGCAGTGCAGGGCTGGGAGGCACGGGCCTCGCTGACTCAAGTCAGGGCCACTGCCAGCAGTGCCCCACATGTGCACACAAATGTCCATGGGTCTTGTGCAGAGCCCGGATCCTCACTGTGCGGGACTGAAGGACCCCGGGCAGGAGACAGGCATGGCCAAGAGGCATCATGGCTGTGCCTTGTTGGCTGTGAGCCCTGACTGCACCAGCAGACCTGGGCTCAGTCCAGGCCCTGTCACACACTGGCTGTGTGTCCTCTGACAGGTTACTTAGCTCATCTGTGCCACTGTCTCCTCATTTTCCTGGGGGAAGTATGAATATCACAGAACCCCCAGATAAATGTGATCCTATACCAACCAGCTTGGCCTGGCCCCTGGCACAGAGTGAGGCCTCCACACATGAAGGGAATACCTATGCCATCCCTTCTGACTGTTGAGGAGAGCCTGGGAAGGCCACCAAGAGGCAATTTGGCCATGGGCAACTCAAGTTCATCCCTGGGTTAACGTGACACCCTCACTGCCAGGCAGCATGGAGAGCTTGTCCTTGTCAAGGTGGCAGCCATCAGAGCAGGGGTGGACAGCCCAGCTCTCCTGCTCCGGTGCTGCGAGAGGGCTGGGGCCCAGGGCTGTGTGTGTGTGTGTGTGTGTGTGTGTGTGTGTGCGCTCATAGGTGTGTTCACAGGCATGTGTACGTGTGTGTGTATGTGCATATGTGCATGCATGCATCTTCAGGGACTCATGACAACCTCGGCTCCCCCGACAAGGCAAGCTGCCTTGCCTATGTCTGTCTGTGCCCAGGGGTGGGTGGAGAATCCAGGCTCCCCAAAGCTTCCCCATTCCATACCCTGGGGCCTGCACAACACAACGCCCACCACTGCTTCCTGCCATCTGTCCCGAGTGATGGAAATAGAGCCAGTGACAGCAAGCAGTGCTGGGTGGGCCAGTCTTCACCGCAGCAGCCGTGGACAGGGTGGGGGGTGGGGAGCCCCACATCTGAGCAGCCTGGATGTCTCATGCTGGCCCTGGCCTCGGTGAAGCCCTTCCGGAAAGGAAGGGGGTGAGAATTGGGGGACCCCCTTCGCCTTTCAGGCAAGGCCAAGAATTTTCTATCTGGAGGGACAGACACTCTAAACAAATTCTCCAAGCTGCATTTTCAGATCTATTGAGGAGCTTTATAAGAACAGAGTAGCCCAGCCCTCTCTGCATCAAACAATCCAGCTCCTGGGCAGGCAGATGGTGGGAGCCTCCCCACGTGATTCTGGCATGTGGCAGCTGAGAGCGGCACATTGGGCCTCCCTGCCAGGCATGCTAGGCTGTGGGTTTCGACAGCCAGACCCTCCCTGGGATCAGAAGGGCGAGGAACACTGACTCTCCCCCACTGGGGGCTTTGTCACCTTGCCTTCCACTTAACCCTGTGAGGGCACATTGTCACCCCCATTTTGCAGATGAGGAAACTGAGGCTCGGAGCTGTCAAGTTCTCTGTCAGGGTCACCCAGCTGGGAAGCGAGGGTGCGGGATTCATGTAACTGGTTGGCCACAGACCCCTCCCACTGTCCTCGGCTGCTGGAAATCACATCCACCTGCCTTTGATCTCCTTCCCTGCCCCCAACTAGCCGTGCCCTCTGAGCCCACACCCAGGGGCCCTGGTGGCACATACGAAGCCACTCACTTCTGTTTTGCATCCATTAAGTCTGTAGACATCTGGGAGGAGTCAGCAATGCATCTTGCCCATGCATGTACTCCTAGAACGCCACCTCTGGGGAACGGAGCCTGGATACTTTAACGCAGGTTTTCCAGGACCCCCACTTCTCACAGGCCGTCATGTGCCCCCCAGTCACCTCTGCCACATCCGCTCTGGACGGCTCTCTGGGAGTTTCTCTGGAGCACAGTTGATGAGAACCATGGAGACTGAACTAGCGGCTCGAGGGTTTCACCTTGGCACACTCCTGACAGTCTGACTCCATCTTCTCAGCCAGATGGGCCTCCTCAAGATGAAGCTGTGCCATGCTGGGCATGGGGCAAGGAGTGGGACGCTGCTCCGTGGGCCACCTGGCCTCTCAGGGGACCTACAGGGTAGGGAGCCACGAGGCAAAATGTCTGGTCCAGGTCCTGGAGGTTTGTTCCAAGTGCTCAGCCTCTGTCTGTGGTGTGGAAACTCTCGGGATGATGGTGTGGTGTTTGCGGCAGAGACTGGACTGTGTTCAGGGGGAGAGGAAGGCATGGGGGACAGCCCTGCCTCCTACATCCCCTCAGTGACAGTTTTCTCAGGCACTGGGAAGTCACCGCCCCTCCCTCACTGGCCACATCTAGAGTAGGTCCTGAGTACCTGTCTCCATAATATCCCCAGCACCCAGCCATGACCTCCGCCTGGCTCAGCCTTCCCCCACTCTCCTGGGCCTGGGCACCCCTCGCCTCCCCCAGATGGCCGCCTGCCTCATCGAACCCCCAATCTGATCTGCACATTCCACCAGGCCACCCTTCTGAGGCAGCTCCGACTCCAGCTGGACTCGAGTGGCAGAGAGCAGCTGCGGCGGCTGTGCCCTGCCAGGAGGATGCTGCCCCAAGCCTGCCGGCTGGCAGGTCTGAGAACCATCCGGATCAGTCCTGTCCAACAGAGACATGATGCAAGCCACAGATGTCACTTAAAATGTGCCAGTAGGCACAGTAAAGAAAGAAAAAAAAGTTAAATTATTTTAACCATGTGTTTTATTAAACCCAGTGTAAATGATTATCATTTCAACCTGCAATTGATATAAAGCATTTTTAATGAGCTATTTGATAGTCTAGTAAGTAAACGTTTGGAACCCAGTGTGTGTTTACACGAGGGCACGTCTCAATGTGGACCAGCCACACGTCAGTCTCAGCAGCCTGTGTGGCGAGAGGCCGCCGTCACTCAGACTTGGGGGGTCGCCTGGCTGAGTCGAGCAGGCCCCCAGCCTCAGCCACAGAGAGAAACGTACACTTCCCGCCTTTACCATTTTGCTGTATCTGTTGTGACCTGTGCTATTGTTTCTTATTATTTTTCTTTAAATTAACTCATGCATTGAATTGTAGTGAATTCATTTAAAAGGGAATCTTTAAATCAGTACTGTAAGTGGGAAGCCGGGAGCAGAAGTGGAAGGTAACCACCACATTGCCATGAAATAAGGCAGCAGCGATAAACTCCCACCCATGGTCTGTGGCCTGTTGAGGCTCTGAGCTGAGGCCGTGCCCTCCCTTTGTAAAGAGAATGGCAGTGGGGAGCTGGAGAGTGTGCTGGCCCTGAGTCTAAGTCATCTCCTGCACCTCGTAGGTGCAGCTCCCCACTGCCAGAGACCTCAGGCCAAAGCCCCCAGGACGCAGCTGACTCAGAACAGGTTGGGTTTACCCCTGTTGAATAACAGGAGAACGCATACCCCAGGGACCCTGGCAAGCTGCATGAGAGCGGGTGAGCTAGAATCCATTACCGGATTTGGGGCTCAGTTGGGTGCTTTGGGTAATTTTCAGGTTCTAAGGAACCTCAAAAAGTTGGTGTGACCATTAAATATGATAACCCCTCCAAACAACTAACTCAGCACCAGCACACAGCAGGGGCATCACCCACGCCATCCTTTTCCATCCCTCCCTGGCTCCCCACAGGCCAGGAGGACTTAGAAGGAAGTTGAGGCCTGGTCCTGGCCTGCCTGGCTGGGCAGGAGCTACAGATCTCGGCCACCAGGTGACTGGCAGAGAATGGCCTGCCTGGCTCACCAGCAGCCTCTATCCTTCAGGGAAACTTGTGACCTTTGAGAAGGCTGCAGGTCCCCAGGGCCAGCCTAGGGCCGTTTCTGGGACACAGCCCTAAATGCCCACACTGCCAAGTATGCCACCAGGGACTCTGCCTGAACCCAGGGCCCAGATCTTCTGGCTTCACTGGTCTCTGCCACTCAACCCTGGCCATCCTCTAAAGCTGGTAGACAATGACAGTTCTGTCACCCATTAAAATGAGGCCGGCATCGAGCAGGAGTGGGAGGAGAGAGTCCCAGGTGAATTGTGAAGAGCACAGGGGACTTTTGATCATTCGTGAATATTTATTCAGAGCCTTGTGCATGCTTGTGTTTTTAACACCCTCTTTTTGGGTGCATGAGAGTATTTTTT
This sequence comes from Gorilla gorilla gorilla, assembly GCF_029281585.2. Taxonomy (NCBI): domain Eukaryota; kingdom Metazoa; phylum Chordata; class Mammalia; order Primates; family Hominidae; genus Gorilla; species Gorilla gorilla. The sequence continues at coordinate 32,157,923 of NC_073236.2, read as the reverse complement.
GATGGAAATCTTTACTGAGCTCGTTGTAGATTCACATGCAGTTGTAGGAGCTCACACAGAGGGCCCATGTACACTTTACCCGGTTTCCCCAATGACAGCATATTGCAAAACTACAACACAATAGCACAACCGGAGTGTCTGCAATGATGCAACCCACCAGTCCTAGTCCGATTTCCAGTTCACACGCACTCATTTCCGTGTGCATTTTTTTGCTACAATTTTTATCACATGTGTAGGTTCAGGCACTCAACAGCACCATCAAGATGCAAAACAGCTCTGTCCCCTCAAGGCCCCTCCTGCCGCCCTGTGAGAGCCACATCCCTCTCCTTCCTGCCTGCCTCCCCCCATCCTTAACCCCTGGCCCTCTAATCTGTTCTCCATTTCTAAAACTTTGTCATTTTACAATGTTATATAAATAGAATCACACAGAATGTGACCTTTTGGGTTGGCTTTTTCATTCAGCGTAATTCTCTGGAGGTTCACGCAGGTGTGGTGTGCGCCAACAGTTTGTTTGTTTTACTTGTTCAGAATTCCGTGGTATGGATGCACTGGAGTTTGTTTAATCATTCCCATTGAAGGGCATTGGGTTGCTTCCAGTTTGGGGCCATTCCAAGTAAAGCTGCCATGAACATTTGTGTACAGGTTTTCACTTGAACATAACTTTTCGTTTCTCCAGGATAAACAGCCAAAAATACCGTGGTTGGGCTCTGTGGTAGCGCATGCCTAGTTTTTATAGGAAGCTGCCAAACTGTTCTCCAGAGTGGCTAAGGCGTTTTCCCTTTCCACCGACAATGGAGGGGTGATTCCGTTTCTCCACATCCTCACCAGCGTTCAGTTGTCATTATCTTTGGTTCTAGCTGTTCGGACAGGCACATGGTGGTGTCTCACAGCGGTCCTCCTCTGCGTTGCCAGAATGGCTAATGACGGCGAACATCTCTTCCCGCCGCCTTTGCCATCCACGCGTCCTCTTTGGTGAAATGTCTGTGCATGTCTTTCACACTTTCTAACCTGATGGTTTGCTCTTTTACTGTTGAGTTTTGGGAGTGAGGATCTCTTGGGTGCCAGGCTGTGTCACGAGGAAAAGCAGGTCACATGAGGATCAGGTTCCACTCTCGCAGAGCTGATGCGCTAAAGGGGAGAGACAGAAAACACAATCATAGGATCAGTTCACAAGGGCTGGGTGCTGTGAAGAAGTGCTGAGATGGACGTGCATGGGGGAGGGTGGCCTAGGTAGTCAGGCAGGGGCTCTTCCAGGACCTGAGCCCTGAGTGAGGCCTTAAACGCCCGGGGCAGAAGTGTCCAGTGCCAGGAGCAGCAGGTGCCAAGGCGGTGGTGTGGGAGCAGACTTGGAGGGGCATGGTGGGGCTGTCAGGGCCTGGCAGGGAGGCACTGGGGCTTCCGGCAGGGTTGGGGCATCTAATTCATGTTCCATCTCATCACTGCCCCAGCTTCTCTCCCAGCACCAAGGCACTGTGGGGTGAGGGGCCATGGGGCCGCCTCTCAGGACGCCCTCCCTTCCATGCTGTGAGCCTCCCAAACCAGCAGGAGGGTGCCTGGGCTGCTATTTAACATTCCCTGACAGCTCAGTCAGACCCTCTTCCAGACAGACAAGTGTCAAATATTCATGAGGATGACCCGGTCACTCTCCCTCCTCCCGCCTCCCCAACAGCCTGAGGGCCCAGGCCGCAGCCTGATGAGTCCCAGCTTCCCAGGCTCAGCTGCTGGGGTCTCCCTGCCCTCCTCTCCCTGGCCCTCCCCTCCCTTCTCTTCTCAGAACCCACCCCCTGCCTCACAAAGAGGGGTGCCCATCATGGGCCTGCCTTGTGGGGCTCACAGGTGGGATTCTGGCCCCTCAGCCAGATGGAGGAGCCTGGCCCGGAACCCCCACCACCACTCCACCCAGACTCTCTCCACAGGGAGAAAAGACACACTGGGGCCCCCTAGCCGAGGAGGGCATCACAGCACTCCTCAACGGATACTTTTGGAAGGCTGCTGATGTGCCTGAGTGGCTTTGGAACACACCCAGCTCCAGAGACTGCCCCAGGGACCCAGGCCGAGAAACAGCCTCAGCAGCAAAGCCCATGGTCAAGCCCATGTGAACTTTGGAATCAGAAGACTATATGTGTAGTGTGGCCCTGGGATGTCCCAAAACTTCTCAGGGAATTAGTTTCCTCATCTGCAAAATGGGGATCGTGTTACCGATTGCAGGGGGTTGTCGTGACGAGATTACTTTCAGCTCAGCATAGACATCCACTTGGGAGGTGCTCAGCCTGCCCTTTGGGCTCACCCAGCCTTCCCGGGAGGACTGAGCCCTGTGAGCTAGAACCCAGGACACCCATGGGATCTCCTGCACGACCTGGGCCTGGGGCTTCAAGACAGAATCCCTGTGACTAACCCTGGGCCCCGAGAAGCAGCCTTGCCAGCCAAGCCAGTGCTGTTCTGAGATGGGCTGCAGACGGGACTGGGGGTCCCAGTGAAGAGCTCCTGCCAGGGGCTCCGAGGCCGCCTCAGTTTCTTCTGATGTCCTCTGCTCACCCCCCATGCAGAGCCTGCAGCAAAGAATTTGTGATGTAATGAAGCACCTGCTGCCCCTCTCTCCCCTACGACCCTCCTTAACCAAAATAAAGACTCCTGAATAAGATCATGAATAATGGAGAAAGTGCGTTTCTGACCCAGCCCGACAGGACGCGTGTATGCATATGTATGTGTGAGCACATGTGCATATGAGCATGTGTACGTGTGTGTGCCTATGCATGTGTGCTTGTGTGTGCATATGAACATGTGTACTTGTATGTGTGCATGTGTGTGCACGTAGGGAGCTTCCCTCAGCACCCCAGGCACCCGTCCACTCCCAGCTCTCCCCCTGTTTCTGCTCCATCAGCATGGTCAGTGCCTCTTCTTGCTGCAGCTCTGGGCACCACTGAGCCCCCTCATTGCTTGGTGAGCCTTGGAGAAGGGGAGGGACGTGCGGGGTTGTTGCCAAGGGTGTGTCGGAGGAAGGATGGATGATGACTGTGAGCTGGAGGACTGGTAGTTGGGACCTAGCTGGGGAAGGCCCAAAAGCCAGGATAAGGGAACTGGACATCTCCCTGCCTAGGGGACCACTTCATCGAACACTGACTAGTGGGCCGGCTGCCCATCCCGAATGTGGATAGGCCTCAGGGGACCATGAGCCAGTGAAGCGCCCAGAGAATCCTCCCCCAGCTGGAGCCTGCAGTGTGCAGAGACCAGTGGGGGTGCCAGGCCCATGCCTCGGGAGAGGGGCCAGCCTTTGCAGCAGCAGCGGAGCCCTGTCACTGGGTTCTGTGTGGACGGGCATGGCCAGGGCTGGTGTCCGGCGCTGCTCTCTGATCTCGTCTGCTTTCCAGGACTGGCTCTCTGTGCTTCCCTGCAGGCTGTGACTGGCCCGGGCTCCCTGCTGCCAATTCTCCCAGTTCAAATCAACCTGGGTCAGTCTCTGGCTCTTGCACCTGACAGTCCAACTAGCACAGGGGCTGTCTTCCAGGGCTGCCTCTGTAGAAGCTGCTTGATGGCCCCGTCCATCTGTTATTTACTTTGAACAACCAAATACTTTTCAGGACCATGCAAAGGTAGCACACACGAGACCCTGTGACCTGGGAAGGGTATGGCCAACCCACCCCCTGAGTGGCCCTCTTTACTGGCCAAGGAACCCAACCGCTCAGAACACATATGCATGTGGGGGTGGTGCCACTGCCACAGCTGGAGGTCAGGCAGTGCGTCACAGACAAAATAGGCATGAAGGCCATTGGTGGGCTGTGGTCCAATTGGCCAGGCCACACCTGTCCCCCTGCCACCGCGAGCAGGAGGGGACAGCACAAAGGCAGCAAACTAGACCCAGCAGGTGCACAGAGGTGTGGCCAGCGGCAGCCTGCGGTGCATCTCCCTCCTCTGTGCCTCATGGGCCAGCTGCCAGCATGGGAACTGAGCATGGTGGGCAGTTTGGATGTCAGGATTGGGGGGCCTGAAATACGTTGTAGGAGAGCAAATCTTGCTGCCCTGGGTCCTCCACCATGACCCCAGGAGGTTGTTTTCCGATCCACACTGACTCAGGCACATGGCCCACTGCCTCTTTTTTTTTTTTTTTTTTTTTTTTTTTTGAGACAGTCTGGCTCTGTTGGCCTGGCTGGAGTGCAGTGGCATGATCTCAGCTTATTGTAACCTCCGTCTCCCGGGCTCAAGCAATTCTCCTGCCTCAACCTCCTGAGTAGCTGGGATTACAGGCGCATGCCACCACGTCTGGCTAATTTTTGTATTTTTAGTAGAGACAGGGTTTCATCATGTTGGTCAGGCTGGTCTCGAACTCCTGACCTCAGGTGATCCGCCTGCCTCGGCCTCCTAAAGTGCTAGGATTACAGGCGTGAACCACCACGCCCGGCTGATCCACTGCCTCTTAATGACCACCCATGACTCTCTCCTCCCAAGACTCTCCTGCCCATAGCTGGAGCCATTTCTTCAGATCCCTGCCAGCCTCAGTGGTGGGTTCCACCAGTGCAGCCCTCCTGGGGTCACCACCCAGCCTTTCATTCATTCTCAGCTTGCCTCAACATGAAAACTCAGGCAGAGCAGGGGCCCTGCTGGGGGAGTGAGGGAGCCAGACGTGGCTGTGTGACCCTGTACAGATCCACTTGCCTCTCTGGTCTTCAGGCAGATGAGGGATTGGGATCGTGATTTCTAAGGGGCCGTCCAGCTCAGACAACCTGGCCTGTGCCAAGGTGGAGAATCCAATGAGTAAGTCTGGGATCACTGGTGACATCCCCTCTCTGCACCCCTGTCCACCCCTCTTCCAGGGGTCCCATCTTACACCATAGCCAGGGTGTAGAGTGAAAGGAACCTCCCCAGGTCTGGCAGGAATGGCCAGGACGAGGGGCACTAGGCATGCAGCCCCGGAAGGTGAGCCCTCTGTTGTGTTCAGGCTGGCCTCATCTAGGATATCAGGGCAGCTCAGGACCATCCAGGGGTCCCCCCTCTGAGCAGGGGCTCAGGGCTGCTCTGCCTGTTCCTACTGCAGGAAGTGACAAAGGCGTCGGATGGCAGCCTCCTGGGGGACCTCGGGCACACACCACTTAGCAAGAAGGAGGGTGTCAAGTGGCAGAGGCCGAGGCTCAGCCGCCAGGCTTTGATGAGATGCTGCCTGGTCAAGTGGATCCTGTCCAGCACAGCCCCACAGGGCTCAGGTAGGGGCCAGGGTGGGCTGTGGTCAAGGGTGGGGGTGGGGAGATCTGTTCTGAGCACTGTCCTTTCTGAGGGCTCAAAGGCCAGCCTGGGACCCCAGCCTGGGCCACATCACCCCTGTCTCTATTGGAGGTGTGTTTTCATTCATTCACACCCTTCCCCATTCATTGAGTGCCTGCTTCACACAGGCCACTGAGCTCCCAGTGGGACCCACAGAGCATGGGTACAGAGAGCTGGGACCACACTGCGGTTTTCCAGTTGGCTAGGAAGACAGAGCCAGGCTGCAGAGTCCAACAAACCAGGCTCCACCCTGCCCACTGCTCACACCCTGAGTAAGCCGGGGCACCTCATTGATCCTTTCTAAGCCCTCGGTGAGAAGGCAGGCTGGAACCTGTCCACAGGGCACATTTGAAGATGGGAAATAATGTGTGCAGTGCCTGGTGATTAGGAGGCCCCACCCTCAGCCCCTCCTTGGTCCTGTTCAGTGCACCCCAAGGATTGGTGCTGGCTCTTTGCCTTGGGCTGCATTCTGGTGGTGTGTTAACGACAGAACGGGCAGAAATCACTGCCCTGGGCTTGCCATGGGTGATATTTGGTGTTTGCCGAGTATAACAGGGCTGAACAGGCAATGGCAGCCTCATGTGGCCCCCACAATCTCACACACACATTCAGACACTTCACACTCACACCTATGCACACACACCGGTGCCTCTACCACACACGAGCTTGCACACTCATCATGCACACATAGGTAGGCATACCATACACACTTGCATACTCACATACACACACCACATGCAGGCACCCACACACCATGCACACTCATGGGATCACACATGTGAGTATGATGTGTATAAGAGTCTGCCTCTGACTTTAAGGAAAAGGTGCAGACTTGCCCTTGACAGCTGCATTTTGTTTGCTGTCTTGGACCCTCTCTAGCTGTGTGATTTCCAGGGAGCGTTGGTCCCCTGGCCAGGAGAATGGGCATGATCGGGGTCCCAGCCTCCTAGGCTTGATGGGGGTCATGAGTGGAGGGGATCAACTGAGGGGTCTGGGCAAACAGCAGGCACAGTGGCTGACAGCCACAGCCAGAGGTCCATGCCTGTGCACAAAGGGACTGGCTGCTACGCACCAGATCCCTGTCCTTTACCCATAAATGCCACTCCAGGGTGCTCCCAGCACGATTCCAGCCCCCTCCCTTTTGCCACCACCACCTGTGCTTCCCCACAGAACCCCTACCTATCTGTGATGCTGTCACCTTGGCTGAGACTTGTCCCTAACCCCTTCCCATGGAAGCGCTAGCACCTGTGAGTGCATGAGTGAGGTCCACATGCACCCCCAACTTCTCGGGGATGGGGGCGGCAGGTTTTGCAGGTGGCAGAAACATGATGAGGTCACTAAAAGCACATGTGCATAGCTCGACCGGGAAGGACCGCCTTCAGGGCACTGTTCATTCTGCATCAGAATGAAAATGCGCCTGCTCTCCCTTAGGGTGGGGGCGAGAGCACGGTGGCCATCGCATGTGCTGGCGGCTCAGCTCCACTCTGACCGGCACAGCTTCAGGTCGCTCGAGACTCAGATTTCCTCCACTTCAGTCTTCCAGGGTTTTCTTGGTGGCAACAAGTATTTAAGGGGTGCTGCAGTGGCACCCTCCCTCCATCTCTCAGGTCCTGCAGATGCTCAGCCTCATCCTCCCATCTCTCTCTGGCAGGCAGAGGTGGCTCAGGACGGGTGGGGCTGGTGTGCATCCTTTGCCGAAGCTTTCTGCACACCCGTGACAGCAGCAGCTATGCTGAGTGGGGTGGACGGGGAGAAAGGCGACAGAGGGGCTGGCATGGCGTGTTCAAGTCAGGGCGGGGGGGACCACCCCTGCACGGCCCACCCCTGCGTGCCCCATCCCACCACACAGAAGCTTCCTAGAGGGCAGGGCCTTTCCACACCCAGCTGTCAGGACACGTTTGCTGAACAACTTGTCAAAGGCGCACAGGAGACAGGGCCAGGGCAGGGCCAGGGCACCAGCGATGGGTTTGTTCCCCTGCATGGATGTGTTTACCGGACCCTGTGCCGGCACTGGGAGCAGATGTGAACGACACATCCAAGAGCCTATTTGATTGTGCAAGGAAGGCAGTGTGGAGCTCATCACCCTGATTTACCAGAGCGTCCACGGCAGCTCAGAGAGGTCACGTGACTCAGCAGATGGCACAAGAAGCGGGGGTTGGGGTGGGGGAGGCTCGGGCCCAGAGCTCCACGGTGCCCACCCTGACGAGCGTCTTTGGTGGGAGCCGAGGGACGAGGGAGCCCAGGGACCTCATGGACAGAGGAGCCGGGACTCCGATGTGCCCTTTGTCTCCCTTGGCCATAGCTCCCGGGTCTCCTCTCTTCAGTCCAAACACGTCCCATGTGTGTCCCGCAAGGAGGCCGGGCTGGTGTGGTCACACTGAGGGCTTTGTGCACGTGTGAAGTGCTACGCGGTGTGCAGATGAGGCATCCCCGCTCTTTGGGAGCTGGCACAGGCTCTGGGTGCAAAGAACAATGGGGCCCATTCAGTGCAGCCCCACTGCGTGCTCTGCGAGGCCCAGCACGGTGTCCTGAGCCTTGGGGTTCTGTGGGAGGGGGGCGGCCCAGACACTGTGCCCTTGTACTGGGGTTTTTCCATCCAGCAGAAGTGGGGCCAGAGACACATGTCGGGAACAGCTGGGATTGAAAGCCAAGGCCCAGCCTGGGAGTCCTGGAGGCTTGGGTGAGGTAGAATGTCGGCAAGGAGTGGACAGGACCCAGGGTCCTGGAGACAGTGGGCAAGGGCTAGAGCATCTGTGGCTGGGCCCTGGGTGGCCAATTCTGGGTGTGAAGACCCCAGGATGGAGTCAGGAGGTGGCCAGCAGTGGGGCCTCTAAGAGGGGAGCCCAGGAGACTCAGAGCACAGGCAGCCTGGCCCCACCCTACCCAGGAGAGGTGCCCCATCCTCAGCCTAGAAGCTCCTTGGACCCTCTTCCATGACCCGGAAGCTGGGACTCTGGCCTGCCCTGCATGCCTCCCCTGCATCTAAAGCCTCTCCCTGCAGGACGCCTCTCCAGAGGCATGGCCAGTGCCACAACTGGACAGACCTGTTTCTCAAGTTTGATGCCCACAAGGGCTGTGGGACTTGGGTTTCTTCAACTGGAATAATAATGTCACCCACAAATAACCTGGGGTCCTAGCTGCAGACAACTGAAACAGGGTGGGCTCCAGGCCTCAGGAAGTTCACAGAAACTCTGGAGGACCAGAGAACGAGGTCTGAATGGGACGAAGCCAGGGCCCCACCTACTGCCTTGGGAGATGCCTGGCACCCTGGACCACTCTGGCAGGAACACTCTAGCAGCTGCTGCACGCTTCTGTGTGACATGGTGCAGCCATTCCTCACACACGCACACACACATACACACACACACAAGCACACACACATACACACACACATGAGCACACACACACGCATACTTACACACACGCATTCACATGCCCCTCCCCCAGGGAGAAGACCCACATCCTCCTCAGTCGCCGATGCATCCCAGGGAGATGCTCATTCTCCCCGGGGTGCCATGGCAACCCCACATAAAATCATAAAGACACCACCACCAGTGCTCCTGGGAAAGAGGGGTAGCAGAAAGGCATCAGAACAAAAGGTGAGTTAACTCGTCTCTGATACGTAAAGATCTATAAACAGAATTTTCGCGTATTTGAAGATACAGGATACAACTGACATCATGAAGCATCAAGATACATGATATCAAAGTGAGATGTCAGATCAGTGCAAATTTTCAAGAATTTCTGAGAATTAACCCCTTTCCATGGGGTTGTAGTATGACATCTGTGGCCATCTTTAATCCACCACAAAGATGGATTAAAGATGGATTAAAGATGGATTAAAGCCACAAAGATGTGGCTGAGTCCTTGGTGGAGTGATCCAAACCCCCATTCCTGAGGGATCTGAGTCCTGGATGGTACTGCCTCACCGGGGTTGCTAGAAGCCCCCACTGACTTTCATCACTGTAACTGGCAGTGTTGCTAGGCTCCGTGGAGAATTCACTGGATTTGAGGCAGAGTCCTCCCTGCTCCCCTCGATAATAGGGTCATTCGCTGGCCGATGGCCCTTGATGCCAGTTGGTCTGAGTGGTGTGAGGGGCCCAGCATGGCCAGGCGGCTGTCCCAGCTTCCAGTTTAGCAGACCCCCTGCTGCCTCCTGCTGGGGACCCATTCTCCCATGGGAATTTAAACCCTCTAATCCAGAGCCTGGAGTATTGGTGAGGAGCAGCAGAGGTCCGGTGAGCAGGCACTGGATGAGGGAGGGGCCTTTGCATGTTTTCCCGGGCTCCGGGCTTGTTCTTCTGGCGGGGGGAGAGGCAGCACATCTAGCAGTGTCACTGGCACCCGACAGGGCAGCCCTGGAACCTGCAACGGCTGCCAGAACCAGTCTTCAGCGGGTCTCATCACTGTTCTGTGAGGCCAGCTGCCTCTGGGGGTGGGCACAGGACGGGGATGGGAGCCTGTGAGCCCTGGTCTTTGATCACACTGCTCTATTCCGCGGTGAAATGAGTCTGTTGCTCGGGATCTGTGGCGTGGGGGCACCGTGATGGGGGGAGGTGCTGGCAGCACCAGGGCAGGCCAGAGGGAAGGTCACACCCAGAGTGACCATCACTCCCATGAGGATAATGGGAGCCCCAGAGTGATGGCAGGGATGCACAGTGGCTGACCTGCCACCTGGTGGCTGGCTGGGCACTGAACTGCAGCTGCAGCCTGATCGGCCCCGGGAGAAGCTCTTTTATTGAACCTACGGTGTTTCGTTCTCAAGCAAATGCCAGAGGGGCCAGGAACGGAGGCTGTGAGGTGCACAGAGGCTGTGAGGTGAACAGAGGGGACCACTGGCCCACCTGATCGTCCAGTGCCTCCTCGGCCCCAGCGCCCCTCGGAGGGCACTTGTGAAGCACTTGCTGTCCCACACTCCGGGTGGTTCCTCCCCAGGCCTCCCAGCCCTTACTCCCCCAATCCTGCCCCTCCACCCCCCTGACCCCTGAATAATGGTTAACAGCCATCCATGAATCAGTGTAAACCTGTGCCTTCAGCCCTCTCTTCTTTAGACAATGTGGGCAACACATGTACCAGGAAGATGTCCCTTCTCCACGTCCTTCCCCTAGGTGGGCCTCAATGTCACCTAGAGTTGGGGCCAACATTGCTTGCAGCTCTGTCTATAAGTCACCTCCGAAAGTTTTTCCTCCTCAGACGGCTTCGAGACCGTAGGGGGCGGGTGGGCTGTGGGGAAAGCGGCAATGCAGCAGGTACTGTGGGAGTCGCAGCCCCCGCAGGTACAGCCTCCCTGCGCCCTCCAGACCTGCCCTGCCTCGGGCCCCATCCACAGCACCTGGGCATGACGACAGAGCACTGTGTGCACATGCAGATACCAGTGGGGCTGGGCAAGAGGTTGACACTCGATTGCTGGTGGGTGGTTCGGGGCTCGTGGCCACCTACTCTGTCTCTCTGTCTCTGTCTCTCTCACCATCAGGCGCTCCACCCCCACGGCAGCCGAGCAGTGGGAAGTTAGCTGAATGCCAACAGGAGAGATTTTTGGCATTGCTCAAAACCCAAGAGACCACAGATTTCCCCTCTGGGGGCCTGCCATGGCCCCGCAGAGCATTCCAACTTGCCTTAGACTCATCGTGTGTCATTGAATGTTCTGGGTCATTAGGCCCAAGGGGCAGCACTGCTTGTACTTGGCCTGCACCTGCGGAACAGCCTCTGAGCCGCACATTTAACTGTGGTGCACAAGAGGCCCGCCGGACACCGCACCTTCCTTTACTGGCAGGGGTGCGAGGCGCAGCAGCTTGTCTTTCCCTCTGCAAGGGATCCCTTGGCTTGCCTGAACTTGCATGTAACAGAAACCCCAAATAACAGTGGCTTGATCAAGACAGGTGCATCGGCTCCTATATGGGAAATATGGGGTGAGGCAGTGGCTGGCACTAGTTTGGCAGCTGGGGGACGTCACTGTCAATGTCTTTGGTTCTTCTACCGTTCCCCTCACTGTGGCACTGTGGTTGCTTTGCAGCCCACACAGCCTCATTTCAGGCAACAGGAAGGAGAACCCACGTGGAAGGGGAGAGTGGTGGTCCCCATGTCAGGAAGGCAGCACTCACAGAAGTCTCTGGAAGACGGATGCTTCCATTCCACTGGCCAGAGATAAGCTGCCCTCACTGCGAGGAAGGCAGGGGAATGGTGGAGTTTTCAGCTGGGCGCATTTCCATCTCCAACAGCATCTGAACCCTGCTGGTGAAACTCAGGAAGAATGAATACAGAACTGGCATTCTCAGCCACATGTGGCTTGCAGGGTTGTTTTGATGACTGAAGGCACTCACTGGCACCCAGAAAGACCTTAGCAAGCTGCCTGGTTGTTATCGCCTTTATTTATTGCTAGGTGCTCAAAAATGTGGAGGGCAGGGGGTTGGTCACCTCCAGTCATGAATTTGGCTCTCCCTTCTGCTCCTCAGCAGAGGAACCGCTTCCCACTTCCCCTTCTGCATTTTAGAGAGGCACAGCAGGGCTGAGGGATGAGGCCAGTGGGTAGAGGTCAGAGGTCAAGAGACAGCCTAAGGCTAGGGCCCTACCTATGCCCCCGTTCTACTCAGGGCCCCTGGCCCCGAGCCTCCTAGGCAGGGGACTGTGTGGGAGCAGGCTGTTCCCTTTCTGGCTGCAGAGAAGCCCTGGGGCCCGGGTGAGGCCCCTCTGCAGTGAGATCACACCCTCAGCTGATAATCACACCAGTGTCACCTCCTCCGTTGGTGCTGGGAGCTCAGGAGTGACGCCCACCCCATCCCCACGCCTCCCAGCCCAGGAAGCCGCAGGGGCCCTTCTGCCTCCAGGAACAGTGAGCTCCGGGGGCCTGGAGGCTGAGGCCAGGCACCAGGTGAAGGGGCCAGCCCTGTGGCAGGGGCAGGGGCTACCTGAGAAGGCAGACCCAAGGCGGGGGACTGAGTGCGCATTGGCTGCCCCGGGGCTCTGGGCTGAGGGGCAGGCAGTCCCCGGAAAGGCTGGGAGAGCCAGAGGCAGGGACAGAGAGCAGAGGAGAGAAGGACAGGCCCAGAGCGCCCAAGACACTGGGGACAAGCCGAGACCAAGAGGAGAGATGCTGCTTTTGAGAGACAGAGACAGACAGACAGACCAGGAGTGGGGAGTCCTAGAAAAAGAAAGGTGTTGAGTGTCAGGCTGAGGAGAGGCTGGCAGAGGAGGTCAGGGAGCAGGCTTGTGGGGGCACCACCTGCACAGTGGCAGGCAGGGCAGAGCTGAGGGCAGGAGTCAGGCGGATTAAGCCAGGCCCAAGAATGGCAGGGTGCAGCCCTGGCCCGAGGCTGCAGGAGTGCCAGCATGGCTGTGGGAAGCACCTGGGAGGCATCATCAGCGTCTTCTTCCGCTTCATCTCTGGGAACCTGGCTGGAGGTGAGGGCTGCTTTGGTGGGGCTGGGATGGGGCTACAGAAGGGACAGCTTTGGGCCGGGCCAAGGATTGGGCCTGCCTTATCTGGGGCAGGGATGACAGGGGGCAGGCGTGGGCAGTGGCCCTGGGAGCAGGACCAGGAAGGACTGCAGTCTTTGCAGCCCACCCCTCCCCACTGTGACCTGGGGACAGTGAATGCCAAGCCTGGGATCCCCGACTCGTGGGCCCAGGGAGGGAGAGCAGATGGGGAGCCGCTGGCTTCTCCATGGGGTACACAGACTCAGGACCAGCCTGGGCTGGGAGAGAGTGGGGCGGCTCTCAGGCCAGTCCTCCTCCTGTGCACACTGACTCCACCGCCCAGGCCCTCCCCATCTCCCTCCCTCACTGGAGACCCTCTCCTCTTCCATCAAAGGCAGAAGTGGTGTCTGTGATGAGGATTAACAAAAATGTGCAAGTGTGTATTAAGACCTCTATACAGAAAGAGCTCAGTTAATGACAGCCACCTCCCAAAACCTATGAAACCTAAGCAACCTGGAGGCCTTGGCAGGGATGTAGGGGACTCCCTGAGTCTGTACTTGTGGGCCCAGGCCTGTGGGGAACCGGGAGGTGGGTGATCCACAGCCAGCCAGTTCCACTCCAGGCTTCAGCTCTCCCTCCTCGGCCTGCACCCGGGGCTGAGCAGGACCAAGACCAAGTCTCGGCCATGGGGCTAGGAAGCAGGCACAGGGGTGGCGCCCTGCATGGGGGGACCTGGCATTTGCTGGGAAGGACACTGGGGAAGGGTTGATATCAGGAGCTTCAGACCCTGAAAGGAGTGACCATCAGCAGCTTGGAGTGCTGAGCAAGTGCTGTGGGGACGTGGAGGAAAGTAGGCTAAAGAAGTCAAGTGATTTCCAAAGAGAGATAAAATGAAGTCCCTAAAACAAAGATGAGCTGGTGTAGACATGTGACATGTACATCCCAGGACCTGGTGCCACAAGCTGCCTATGCTGCCAGAAGATGCTGCCCCCATGCTGAGAGGTCACCTGCAGCCGCCGGCAGGGCTGGGCTGCCACAGCCTCTCCAGGGACCAGGGGCTCATCCCCCCATCTTGTCCCTGCCCTGTCCTGAGTGCCTCGCACAGAGCCTGGCACATGAAATACCTGTCGAATTCATGCATGACATTTTGAGAAGCATGCAAATGTAAGATTGAGCATACACTCACGCATCCCCAAACAAGTAGAATAACAGGGGCTTGGAGAGCGGTAGAGCAGCACAGAGTCTGCAGGAGGAAGGCGGACCCTGCTGTGCGGAGGCTGGTGGAGCCGGGGGCTCAGTCTAGCCCCAGGTGGCAAGTTCGGTGGCTCTGAGTGGGGACTCGGAGAGCCCAGGGTTCCTGGGCCTTCCAGTTTTTCAAAAGACAGGGGAATGCTGTGGCTACATGTGCTGTGCCTTAGCGGTGCCTCAGGCTCCCAAGCCTTCCCTTCCTCAGGAAGTTATTTTGGGGAAGGAGAGAACTTTGAAGACAGTGGACCCTGGGCTGCTTCTCTGTGAGGTGAGACACTGGTGGGCCAGGCCCAGGGGGAGAGGAATGTACCTGAGGTCACTGAGCTGCTGGGCACGACCCTCCAAGCTGGGTGCTCCTCCTTGCTCCTCCTGGCTAGTGACCCCGAGCATCCCTCCTGCCCGCCCTTGGCCTGGCTCCTCATCTTCCCTGGGGGGGCTACAGCGATAGTGCCTCCTCCGCTGGGTGGCCCAGAGGGCCAGTTTATTGCCATGATGTTGCCATAAGCAAGAGTCCGTATTGTCTGGAGCTCCGGGCGCCTGTGTCATGCCTTTTACCTGCCTCACAGGCTCTTGGGCTCACGGTGCTCCCTCTTGCTCCCTCCGCTGCGCCGTCTGTCTCAGTCCATGTTCCTTGCCTTCCTTAGGGAGAGTGAGACATAAGCCTCGTATTGGATTAGGAGGCCAGGAGGGCTGCTCCCAAGGTGGCCATTGAGCCCCATCTCAGAACAAGAGAGGGAGGGCAAGAGCGGCAGGTTTGCCTCTGCCCGGGGCCCCAGGTGCCTCTCCTGGCACCAAGGGCTGGGGCTTGCTGGTCCACCTCTGAGCTCCTCCCAGCTCTGGAGATGCCAGTTCTGGGATTCTCAGCAAGCCAGGGAGGTGCTCTCCGGGAGTAGGGGTGAGGAGGCTAGAGCTGGCTGGGTGTGGACCCGGAGGCGCGGCTGAGAATGAGGTGGGTGCTGCTGAAAACACCACTGCCTGCTGCCAAGGTATGGAACCACACGGAGGGAGCCTGAGGCGCTGTGGCCTCTGACCCTTAGTCCACTCGGTGTGGCTGCTCTTCCCTGCCATTTGCATTAAATTTTCTGCAGATCCTGTGGTCACCTTTCAGGTGTCAGCAAGTACTCAGGGAATCCTTTCCAGCCCGGCACCCCTCCTTTGCTTCAGGACTCCCTCCTGCCATTCACAGCAGCCTGGAGGGGTCGGGGAGGAGGAGGCAGGGTGTGGTGGGGTGTGGGCGGGTCCCAGGTCTCTATGCCCTTCCCAGACCTGCCCAAGGCTGCCACCCCTCAGCAGCCCCTGCCACCCCTCGGCCTGTCTCCCAGGTGCTGAGCCTGCCCCTCTCCCGTGGTCTTTCTTGTGGGGAGGATGGGACTTTGAAGACGGATTCCCTGGGAGCATCCCCTCCGGCTCCATGAAGGCCTCTGGGTGGGTGTCCAGTTCACTGTCCTCACCCTGGCGGCCACCGGCCAGTGTAGCCACAGTCACCACCCGACCTCCTCCAGGAGTACGTCAGACCCAACTGGCCGGGCATCCCCCAGACTCCAGGGGACACATTCAGATCACCATGGGCTTCTCAGAAGTCCCTGAATTGGAGGGAGGAGGGGACTGAAGCTCCCCAGGGTGGGAGAAGAAGGGAAAATGCCCAGCACTCCACCCAGCCTTCCCTAGGCCCTCTCCTCCCTGACCCCCAGCCTCTCCTCCCCACACCCCCAGCCTCTCCTCCCCACACCCCAAGCCTCTCTTCCCCAGCCCTGCCCCCGAGCCTTCCCTAGGCCCTCCCCTCCCCAGTTCCCCAAGCCTAGGGAAGTCTAGACCCTTTCCTCCCCGGCCCCCACAGCCTTCCCTACGCCACCCTCTGTGGATGAAGGGGTGGGTCACAGAGCCGGTTTCGCAGCACCTTAGTGTGGCCTGCAGAGCTGGTCCTGTATCTCTCGTGCTGTTCCTGGCTGTTGGGACTTCTCTCAAACTCAACAGGAAAAGTTACATTTAATACCAGATATAAGCATGGAGTTCACGTCAAGAGAGCGTCAGCCCTGTGCTCTGGGTCACTCACCCTATCACAGGGCAGGCGCCCCGGATGGAGCCCCAGAGACAAGTCTGGGGTGCAGTGGAAGAAGGGGGATCAGGGCTGGGGCTGGGGCACCCGACGGAGGCAGCAGAGACCAGAAGTTACACACAAAATTGGGCACATCTGGCTTGAATTGACAAAGCGTCATTTTGACGCACTAAAAATGCCATTCTGCAAATAGACACTGAGTGTGTGTCAAGGTTCTGTTGAACTCCCTAATGAGGGAACTAACAGAACGACAGAGCTGATTTAAGAGAAACACAGGGCTCTTTAGAGAGGGTGGGAACAAAAGGCACACAGAGACAGGACTGCTCAGTTAAACAGAAGGGATATGAAACTGAGAAAGACCCAGGTGAGTGAGGCCACTGCCTGCAGGGTTATCTTCTCTGCCAGAGGGAAGAGAACACCATGGCATCTGTAACTGTGTTATAGGCCTGGAAGACGTCGGAGCTCTAATCAATCGTGCAGCTTAGTTCTGCCCCTCCGAGAGTCAGATCCCCCGACCGCCATGCTAGACAGTGCCTGGCGGGACCTCAAAGGCCAGTCAATTCTCCTCAGGCCACGTTTCCACTACTCTTAAGCATCTCATCTCTGCCACTCATAGCTCTGTGTGAAGCAAATTGCTTCTAACCTCTCTGAGCCTCAGTTTCCTCATCTGCAAAATGGCCATAAGAATAATGAGGTTGGCAGGGCCTAGTGGCTCATGCCTGTAATCCCAGCACTTTGGGAGGCCGAGGTGGGCAGATTGCTTGAGCCCAGGAGTTCGAGACCAGCTTGGGCACACAGTGAGATCCAATCTCTACAAAAAATACAAAAATTAGCCGGACATGGTGACACACACCTGTGGTCTTAGCTACTTGCAGGGAACACGGGCAGATCGCTTGAATCCGGGAGGTCAAGGCTGCAGTGAGCTGTGTTTGTGCCACTGCACTCCAGCCTGGGTAACAGAGTGAGATCCTGCCTCAAAGAAAAAAATAAAAAAGAATGAGGTCACTGTGGAGCGTTGTCAGAGGCACGTGAAAAGCCCTGTCCCCGTGGGACAGCCTGCTGCCCTCCCCACCTTGCTGTGACCCTGGACAAGTTGCTGGGTCTCCATGCATCTCAATCTCCTCATCCATCAAATGCGCACAATGGAGAGTGGTTTTAAGGATTCTATCAGTGTCCATAAAGGGCCAAGGCAGTGCTGCCCCTGGCCACAAGGGCAGGGCTGGTGATAGTTGGACTGGTTTCAAGGCCCTGAGTTGGGGCCTCGGTTTTCTTGTCTGTGAAGTGAAGGCTGGAGAGAAGGATTTTCAAGGTCTAGACCAGATGTCTATCCCGTGATTTCTCCCCACCCCGCTTATCCCGGCACAGGGGCCAGGGAGCCTGGGGTGTGCTTGCGGCTCCTGTTCACGGGACGGGGCCTGCCTTCAAAACACCACCCAACCCCAGCCCTTGGCAGCTCTCCCTGGCGCTTCTGAGTACTGCGAGGCCCTGTGCCCCTCTGCTCAGAGCACTCCTCAAACACTTCCCCAGGGCCTTGCCAATGAGGCAGAGTTCATTAAGAGCCACCGCGAGCAGGTCCATGCTCTTCTTCACCCAGGAATTTGGGATTCTCCAGGAAGAATGGGCTGCTGTGGTCCTGGCCCCCGCTCTGGCCTCCACCCACCCAGCCTCCCCCATTGTCTGCCTCCTAACGGCCAAATAGAACATGTAGGAGGGGGGTGAACAGGAACACTATGGGAGGGTCAGCAGAAGGACATGATGACTGGTGAGGTGGGCAGGGCAGCCTCCAGAAAGGTGCAGAGCCACCTGCCCAGGCACAGGGCCGTTTGGCCCCATGGCCACCTTCCTGGCGCCAGGCCCCTCCCCAGTATGCTGGGCATGTGGGGCCCACATCCCTGCCCTCTGCGGTGCAGGAGGTTGGGAGTTTTTTGGGAAGGTGGGGAGAGGAGACAGGAGCAGCTTTCAGATGCTCTGGGGTGGGAGGAAACGTCTTTGTGTGCTTAGGGCTACTCAAGGAAAAGGCAGAACTGCGGTGGCAGAGACGGCAGTCAGTGCTCTGGGCTCCGTGGCACAATCTCCCAGGCTGGAGCCCGCAGGTCCGGCCACGCCTCCAGGAAAGGGCCCCTCCCTGCGGGTGCAGGAGCGCTCTCTGCAGGCATTCCCTCCTCTTCCACCAGGGGGTAGCAGGTGCCAACGCGTCCGCCTCCCTGGACCATTTCACTCCTTCAAGTCACTGGCTCCACCGCGTTTTCTGTTCCCACCCCGTCACAACTTTGGGGCTTAAAGGCACCAGGATCTGGCATCCCCGGGATGCCACCTGTCTTCCAGGATGTGTCCTGGCTCCCGATGCCCCAAGCTAAGCCCCGGACAGGCTGGGAACCTCTCCCTAGCAGCCCCTGCCCTGGTCCCTAGGGCCCCGCAGGCCTTGGGGTGGCAGTGGCCTCGTCCCATGTCATCCCAGAGGCCTCGGGAGGCAGGTGGTTTTGTCTAGGAAGACCTGTCCTCCTGTATGGATGAGGGGCCAGCTCCTGAGGGCAGGGGAGGGGAGGGCCGCCAGGGCCACGTGCAGGGCTTCTGACTGCAGGTGCCTCATCCACACTCGGGGCCCGCACCTGATGGGGCGGGGAGGCAGAGGGAGCCCGCGGCTACTGCCTTGGAATCCCCACCCACGCAGATAGACCGGGGCTCCCCACCTCCCCTCCGTGGGCTGGTGGGGCCTCTGCGGGGAATGAGGAGAGATGGGCGCTGGGCTGACTTGGTCAGTGAACTAAACGGATTCCCTGACACAGATTCAGGTTTTCATTCTTGTTTGAAATAATGCTGAGAAGTTTTTCTTCATAACGTGAGGGCCGGGCGCGGTGGCTCACGCCTGTAATCCCAGCACTTTGGGAGGCCAAGGCAGGCGGATCACGAGGTCAGGAGATCAAGACCATCCTGGCTAACACGGTGAAACCCCGTCTCTACTAAAAAATACCAAAAAAATTAGCCGGGCATGGTGGCGGGCGCCTGTAGTCCCAGCTACTCCGGAGGCTGAGGCAGGAGAATGGCGTGGGCCCGGGAGGCGGAGCTTGCAGTAAGCGAGATTGCGCCACTGCACTCCAGCTTGGGCGACAGAGCGAGACTCCGTCTCAAAATAAATAAATCAATAAAAATAACGTGAGTAGTTTTTTAAAAAACATTTTTTTCATGCCCTTGCTTTGCAAAATAAAAAAAATGACAGTTTTGGCCGGGCGTGGTGGCTCACACCTGTAATCCCAGCACTTTGGGAGGCCAAGGTGGGTGAATCACAAAGTCAGGAGTTCGAGACCAGCCTGGCCAATATGGTGAAACCCCGTCTCTACTAAAAACACAAAAGTTAGCCGGGCGTAGTGGCGGGCGCCTGTAGTCCCAGCTACTCGGGGGGTTGAGGCAGAAGAATGGCTTGAACCTGGGAGGCTGAGGTTGCAATGAGCTGAGATGGCGCCACTGCACTCCAGCCTGGGTGACAGAGCGAGACTCTGTCTCAAAAACAAAACAAAACAAAAGACAGTTTTATGACCTCTTCCAATTTGGGAGGAAATGCAAAAAGCCCAGGACCACGATGACAAACCCCTGGCTGGCTGAGGCTGGGCTGGGGGGTAGAAGGGGGCTCCAGTCCCTTGCTGGCTGAGCGACAGGCAGAGGACAGGGACAGCGTGAGGAGGGAAGTGTACTGGCTGGGCCCCTGCCAGCCTTTGGAGCAAGGTGCAGCCATGCTGGTGGGGTCCACAGGCCTGGACTCCCACTCGGGTGGCTGAGAGCTGGCCCTCCCAGAGAGGGAAGGGCTTGGGCTTGGGCCTGGGCCTGAGCATCGACCGGAGTCCTGGGACTGGAATGGGGCCTGGCGGAGACGGTGCAGGAGCTCACCTGAGCAGCAGGGAGGCTGTGGCAGGGAGTGCTGGCTGCAGCTCAGCCCAGCAGGAGCGGGGGTGTGGAAACCTGTGCCCGCCTCTGAGCCTAAGAAAGAACACAAGAGGACAGTCAGGGGACGTCCCAGCAGCTTGGGGTCTGGCTGAAAGCTGGGTATCCCGTGAGGAGGGTCCCGGCCAGGCAGGAGGTTCAGGGGGCCAAGGCAGCCATTGTCCCCTACCCCCAAAACAGGTTTCCTGGAGTGAGGCAAGATGCCCAGGGCAGGGGGCAGGTCAGGGCACATGCACGCACACACGCACTCACACACTCATACACACGTACACACACACATACACACGCATACACACAGATACACACTCATACACATCATACATACACACAGTCATACACTCATACACATACACACACTCATACACATACACACATACATATACACACTCATACACACATACACACTCATACACACACATACACACTCATACACACATACACTCATACACACATACACTCACAGGCACACATACACTCATAGACACACTCAGACACATACACACTCATACACACATACACACTCACACATACACACTCACACATACACACTCATAGGCACACATACACTCTACACACTCACACACACTCATAGACACACACATTCACTCACACACACTCATATACACACTCATACACACATACACATTCACTCATACAAACATACATGCACATACTAAACACTCATATACTCACATACACACTCATATACACACTCATACACATGCACACTTATAGTCAGACACACATACACTCATACACACTCATATACACATATACACAGTCATACACACATACACACACTCATATACACACACTCATACACACACACACATACACTCATACACACATACACACATAACACACACATACACTCATACACACATACACTCACTACACATACACACTCATATACACACATACACATACACACATACACATGTGTAAACACATATACTCACACGTGCACACATAAACACACACTCACCCCAGTACACACACTCACATACACATACACGCACACACACATTCACACACTGCACTCGGGAGGGCCAAGAACAGCATCAGGCCGGGCTCTGGGAGGGCAGCAGCTCCCAAATTCTTAGCGCCCAACATGGTCAACAGGGCCTGTGTAACTGGACCGGCCTGCCGGCCCTGTTCTCAAATGGGAAGCCCTACAGGACACCCCCTGCTGCACTGCGGCTGTGCTTGTGAATGGCGGTGGGAACGCCCATGGTGGGGGTTGCTCTTGACTCTTTTCCTTGTTCCCCGGTCTCCCCAGAGGACAGGCCTCCTCTGGCCACCTGGCCCAGGGGCAGCTTCAGAAACGTAAATTGGAGTCTGCCACTCTCCTGCCCAAACCGTGATTTCCGTTGGTCCTCGAATTAATTCCAAATGCACCTCGGCCTACAGGGCCCCGTGGGACCTGGCTCTGCCCACATGGCTGAGCCCCTCGGCCCCAGTAGGCCTCCGCCTGGAACTCCCCTCGCCCTGCCCTTCCTCGGCAGGGCACTCATGCGTCGGGCCCTCGCTGCCCCCAGCACCCGCACCTCGTGGCCGCTCTCCTCAGCAGGCCTCGGTTTACAGGTCGCCTCCTCAGAAGACTTGCTCTCTCTTATCACCACGGTGCTCGGCATGTGCCGGCTACCCAGTCAGATTGCACGGGACAAGTCACTCTCTTGCTGGAGGACTGAAGGCTGACTGTTCACTAGACCTAGACTATGCCACGTCTACGGAACAAGGAAGGCTTGAGTAGGTCACCACCTAGCTCCATTCTAGGAACCCTAGGTCAACCGGCCGACTCCCAAGGTCTCTGCGAGTCCTGATAATGGTGCCTTACACTAACCATGTCCACCTTGTCTGTAATGAGTGGCATCACTTGCCCCTAGTTCCCATCCCCAGGACCTCATTGTCCCCTTGCACTTAGGGATCCCAGCTCAGTGGCTGAGGCCACCCTACCTGCTTTTTAAGAACCCTGGATGCGCACTCACTCACACACATTCACACACACGCACACATACACACACTCTCACGCTTACACTCACACATGCACACGCATACACACCCACACACGCACACACCCACACACGCACACTCACCATGCACACTCACACTCTCTGTCACACACACGTGCACCTGGAAGCAGTGGCTGTTGTTTTCATTTGTAGCCACAGTTGATGTGGCTTCTGAGCACCTCCTGGGGCCAGAGCAAGGGGATGTCCACTGTGAGGAAGGATCTGGAGTGGCAGGACACCTTCTCTGTCTTGGGCAGGTGCTGGTGCCCACACCTGTGCCCTCGGCTAGTCTTCATGCTAATCCTGAAGGGGGCGTCACCATCGCCCCCATCTTCCAGGGGAAGAGCTTGAGGCTGAGAGAGGGAATGGTTTGTCCGTCCATCTGTTTGTCCATCCATCCGTCCAACACACAGCATGAGGCACCCTAGAGGCTACACGCAGCAGGACTCAGCCCAGCTGGGAGGGAAGAAGGAGCCAGGGAAGCCTTCCCCTCTGCCTCCCACCTTACCGGTCCCCTTCCAATCTCACCCCAAACACTCACCCCAAACTTCCATGCTAAACTTGCCGTAGAATCTGCTGTGGTTGGGTTGTCGGGGACAGACCTGAGCTGGGGAGATTTGCAGACCTGCTGCCAGCCTGTACTGGACAGACCTGGGGCTCCGTGGCCCCCACACCCTCTCAGGGGAAGAGAGCAGAGGCAAGGGCCCGTGTGCAGTTTATCTCAGCCTCACCCCATGGGGACTTCACCATAAGGATCTCACACACGCAAGCCTGCACCACCCCCAGCCCCCACCAGCTTCCCTGGGACTGGGAAAATGGGCCAAACATGATGGCACACTCTCCCCCCTCCCCCGGCCCCTCTGGCCTTCATCGTAGACCTTCTGAGCTCTCATGGCACCAATGAGGAAACTGAGGACTGGAGAAAGAATGTGAGCTGTCTGAGGTCGTTTAGGTCTAACTCCCAGAGCAGTGCTGCTGCTGCTCCACACACTGTCTGAGCCACAGTATCCTGCTTGGGAAATGTGAAGCCCGCTCAGAGAGGCTGTGTGCTCTGTCTGAGTGCCTGGAGGAGAGCGGTGGGGCGGACAGCGGGCAGCTGAGCTGTTTCCAAGCACTGATCTCACAAAGGAAGTGGTGAATCTGGGGAGGGTGTGCTGGACGCCGCTGCGTGCCTGCTTAGGTGCGTGTACCCATGTGTGTGGCACATGCATGTGTGTGCACACTCCTGTGTGTGTGAGCGTGCTCACCACCTTCAGGTCGTCTGTGACTGCCGTCCCTGTGTGCTGGGGTGGGGCTCGGGTGCTATTCTTGGGGCAGCATTCTCAGTCTACAGTCAGATCTGCTAACTGACCGCCAGGGAGCCTGGCCTGAGCAGGCATTGCTCCCCAGTACCAGACTCTTGGGGTGGGGAAGAGTGTGCCCCAGCACACACACCTTGGAGGAAGAAACACAGGTCAGATGTCTTTCAGTTCTAGCTGCCTCCGAGCTCTGGCCTTTGCTGGGCCTTAGCTATGCCCTCAGGAATGCGGGCTGCTGGCTGGGGCCAGGGACTCCTCTCAGTGACCCATGGAGTGAAGAGGGGAGCTGCGGAGGAGGGGAGGGCAGAGAATGGATGGGTCTCAGTGTAGCCCAGCGGTTCCTAGGAAAGGCGGGATGGCTTGGACTGCAGAGACCTTGGGCAAGTCACCGTGCCTCTCTTGGCCTTCACTTCCTCATCTTTAACATGGGCTGTGATGAGAGAAGAAATTGTCTCTTTGGGTTACTTCGAGGATTAAATAGAACACAGCGATTAGCCCAGGAGTACTCCGTGCACAGTAAGCGCCTAGTTAGTGCTGTGGCTCCCAGCGCGGGGCCAAGCCTCAGAGTGGCCCTACAACCTTCTTATCCCATAGCACTCCTATGGAGAACATCCCACTTTCTAGAGTAAGCTGATCCTGTACTTCAACTAAGCCAAAGGTCTGGGGTAAGAGCAGAGGCCCATGCGTCTCCCTTGATACCTGCCCTCCACCTCTGGACCACCAGGCCCCAGGCCAACAGGACTGGCATTCGCTGGGCACTGGCCACCCTGGACACTGCACTGGGCTTGCTCACATGCCCTGACGTGGGCATCACTAGACCATCCTACAGGGGGGTTAAGCAGCCTGTCTGGTGTGATCAAGCTGGTAGGGCCCCCCTGTATCTGACTCCAGACCCCGTGCCCTGAGGGCACCTGCACCGCTGGGGCTCCATCACCGCTGGTCTCACACAGTGCTGGCCTGGCTGCCGGGAGCGGGGGGACCTGGGAGCAGGCTGAAGCTGTGCCCTCTGGCTGGCCTGATGGGGGTCTGCTGGGCATGGACCCCTGCGTCAGGTTTGTGGCTGGCGCGCACGTTCCCAATTAAGCCGAGTAAATATTTACAGCCATTACGGCCATTGATCGCCTTCGATCCTGGGCGCTGCTGTGAGATGCCCCTGCTTACTCATGCTTTCTTAAAAACAGCTCTTCCCTGCGCGTCTTTAATAATTCAACTCCTAATTGTCTCCAAACGCAAACCTGAAAATGCCAACTCAGGGCCTTCGCCCCCGCTCTGGTCCCCCTCTCGTCCCCTCTGCCGGAGGCCCCTCTCCCCCTTTCTGCTGCAGATCCTGGCCTCCCTGCCCTGCCTCTGACCACTTCTAGGAGGGACTCAGGACGTCCCTCACCTCTGGCCGCAGCCACCACCAGCTGCCGCAGCAGAAGTGAGCTGGGAGTAATTGAGTTGCAGGGCTGGGGCGAGAAGAGGCAGGAGCAGGAAGGTCTGGCCGCGGCTCCCCAGGGTGCCCTGAAGTGATACTGGGCAGGGAGGGGCAGGGATCTGGGGCATCTCGAGGTGACAGAGGAGGCTGATTCTGAATGGGTCCCTGGACAGGCTTCAGCCCAGACCTCCCCTGCCAAGGGCTGGGGGTGGAGGTGAAGCCAAATCAATATTTATAGCATCTCCTGGGCACCAGGTCTCCTGGCTGGGGCTGCTCCCCAGCGGCCTCTGAGGGCCATCCCATATGGGGTGGAGTCTAGGGGACTGCGTTGTGTCCCAGCCCTGCTCTCAGGGCAGGGTGACCAGGCGCTCCCAAGAGCTCCACTACCAACTTCACTTCCCTCTCCCTCGAGGCCCAGTCCGGGTCACACATCGGTGCTAAGGGAGACTCACCCGTCTGTGCCCCCCAGGGCAGCTGCCCAGTGTAAAACTCTCACAGCCGGACAAACACCACAAGGGGCGTGAGAGGACAGGCACACAGTCACTAGAACTGCAGCTGGCCTGGAGCCAGTGGCCACCGATGCAGAGGGCCCTTTCAGCCAGGATGCCGGGGCTGTGGCTACCAATCCCAGGTTACTGGGCTGGCACTGATCCCTCCTCTGCTCTCTGGTCTGAGAACATCCCGTTGTGAAGCCGTGGGTCTCCTTGCCTCCTCTGGTAGGCAATGTCCCAGGCTCTGGGGACACGGCAGGGAACCAGACAGAATAAAACCCCCTACAGCTTATAGGCTATAAAATGAGATTGATGAATAAACGATATATTGGAAGGGAATAGGGCTGCAGAAATTACCTAGGACTGGGAAGAAGGGAGGGGTGCCTAGGGCAGGGCCTGCAGGGCACATGGCGTTCAAATACAGATCCGAGGGGTGAGGGAGAGTGAAAGGGAAGCTGTCCAGGCAGGCAGAGGGGCAGCAAGGGCCAGAGCTCAGGGTGAGGTGAGCTGGCGGGAGAGGCCCCTCCTGCTGATGAGGGGTGGAGGCTGAGCCCGAGGGGTAGGCGAGGGAGTGGCAGGGATTTGTGGCTGTCCAGGGTGGCAGTGGAGGAGGGAGGGAGCAGCGGTACATTTGGAGGCATTCTGAAGATGGGACCCAAAGGATTTGCAGATGTCCTGGGTGTCTGTTGCGTAAGAACGAGAGGAGTCAGGCCAAGGTCCTGAGCTGCTGGAAGAACCAAGCTGTTATTCACTGTGGTGGGAAAAACAGAAGCTGGCCTTGTGTGAGGGGAGGAGGGGGCTTGGTGGTAGCATTTCAAGTCTGAGACATCTAAAGAGATCCTAGCAGAGGCTTCAAACAGGCAGGTGGGATCTGCAAGGGTTGGAAGTGGAGGGATACATTTGGGGGTCATCAGCACATAGACGGATTTGAAGCCAAAAGACTGAGCAGAAGAGGCCCAGGACTGAGCCAGTCGTGCACGCTGATGTCTAAAGGCCTCCTTGCCCCCTGCTGCCTGTGCCCATCCTCAGAGCTTGGCTTGGACATTTGCAGAAGGCTGCTATTGTTTCTTCTGTTCAGAAAGACACCTATCCACATTCCAAAGAGCGCCCCACATCCTGTTCTGCCATCGGTAGCCACGAGGGCTCCCAGCTTCTTACCCGATCCAGCTGGCCAGTCACAACAGGAATACCCACTGGCCAGGGCAGGTGCCTGACCCAGGCTGGGCCAAGGAGATCCCTTCCCAGATATTTTGACAGTGGGAGGCCCTGTGACTGGGATGCAGAGGCTGTGACATGCAGGCCTGGGCAACTTCTTGTAGCCAACCATGAAGCCACATGGAAGAAGGCACTTGAGTAGGGACGCTGACATGCAGCGTCTGCATGTGAGAGGTGAAGGACACGGTGTGAGCGGACTTTTCTGGTCATCCCCGTCCCGTTCTCTTCCCGTGGTTTGGTTTAAGGGCTAACAGGTCCCTTTGACTGAGCAAGTTCACTCAAGTTAGCCTTAATACAGCATCTCAGCATTCAGACAGAGAGAGGAGGCACAGGCCAAGGAATCCAGGGGCCCAGGAGCACAGGCAAAAGGCTGGTCCTCCTGAGCCCTCAACCAGACTGCACAGAGCCAGGTGAGAACACGCATGTGACACACAAATGGCCCTGGAGCTCCGGGGCAGATGCATACCAACAGGAGAACGTATTGATGATCTGATTTTATTCTGAGTCAACTGTTTTAAGGTTTATATAAGGCTGGCCCGCCTTGGTGGCTCACGCCTATAATACCAGCACTTTGGGAGGCCGAGGCGGGTGGATGACCTGAGGTCAGGAGTTCAAGACCAGCCTGGCCAACATGGCGGAACGCCATCTCTTATTTTGAAAATATCAAAAAGAACTTAAAAGTCATGGAGGAGAGTTCAGCATGCTCATCTTTCATCTAAAAGGAGTCCCAGAAAACAGGTGAGGGGATGGAGAGGAGGAGGTGTTCCTTAATATTAAAGAGAACAAATGTAAGCATTATTTCATTTCATCTTCAAGTGTGGGCCATGGCATATTAATATGTGTCATGTGGAAAGGTATTTTGTGGGCAAACACATTTGGGGAGTACTAGTCAGATGAGGCTACACAAATTCTTTCACTACAGAACTTCTCAGAACCTTTACTATACACCCTTTATATTTTCAAGACAACGTGGGGGTGGTGAAGAGGCCTGGCTTTGGAATCTCAGACCTGGGTTCTCAAGCCTTCCCTGCCTCTTTTTGTCTCTGTGTTTGGGAAGACCTTTGGTCCCTCTGGGCCTCAATTTTCTCATCTGTTAAATGGGAATCACAATTACATCCTTGGGGGTCTTCCAGACTTAGGGACAAAGGGACAAGACAAATGTGAAGATGCTTAATAAAATGTAAAGTTATGTGAATGTGAAATGCCCTGTCTCGCGTGAGTTCTGTGACAGCCTCTGGCTGGGCCTCACTTGTCTCACCTGTGAAATGGGAGTTGGGGTAAAATCACTGTAGCTCCCCTACTCTGCATGCAGTCACGCTGCAGCTGGAGTGGTTGTTATAGAGAAAACAAAAACCAAACGAATGCTCCCTTGCTCTGAGGATAAATCCCCGGCCACAGACTTGGCCATGCCCTTATAACTGTTTGACTATCTGCCTGCACCTCTAGAGTGTAAGCTCCTTGAGGCCAGGGCTGCAGCTGCAGCATGTAATGCCACATCTGGCAGGCACAGAGTCGACTTGGGAAGTATTTGTCAAATGAGTAAATGCATGAACTTAGGCCTCTTCTAACTCTGAAATCTTACATCCCTCCGGATTGAGAAAAGAATCAAAAGCCATTCTACCACTACTGCTGCGGGAAACAGACTGCCCTGGACCCTGACTCCTCCCCTGTGGTGGCCTCACCAGGGCCCGCCCTCGGTCAACCTAGCCTCGAAGAAGGGAATGCTTGGGTGTTTCCAGAGACTCCTCAGAGCACGTGCTCAGGATAGAGTCCTGATGCTTCTAGAGACCGTGTGGGCAAGTCCTGTAGCCTCTGTTGGTTGCAATTGTGACAGCTCGTAGGAGCATGGTGAGGATTCAATGATACTATGTCAGTGAGTGCCTAGGACAGTGCCTGGCACATGGTAAGCAGCAATGAATGACACTGCTGCTATCCATTATTATTACCCAATTCCCTCACTGAACGCAGAGGGCATGATGGGTGGCTGAGTCCTCCCAGCTTCCTTGAGGCAAAGGTGGGACTTGGATAGGGGGCGTTTCACTCCTGCCCAGCACCCTGGCTGCTCCCCTGCTGCTTTCTGACTCAGACCCCAAGGCTGTGATTCCCAAGTCATTCGTCTGCATTCAGCTGACACAGGCCATCTGCAAGACCCACACCTCTCTGAGCTGTCAGAAGACACTGCAGAAGCTGAGATCCTGGCATCAAGCGTCCCAGATGGAAATTCCCCAAGACACCCTTGGGCCCTCGGCTCAAGTTCAAACAAAGAAATGCTTATGTTCAGAGATCTTCACAGATCACCAGCGAGGATGTGACTTGAGAACACTTTGCGTCAGCATTATAAAACATGAGGATTGATGACCCGTGTGAGTGGGGTGAGTGCCAGGGGAACGCAGGCTCTGAGTTGGCCGGCCGTGCTTCCTGCGTACACTCTGTGCAGAGGGTGCCAGCCTAGACTGGGGGGGCGGGTTAGAATAGCGCCGCGCTAGTTAGCATGTCCCATAGGACCCTGTTTACAGCACACTTGCATGGGCATGTGTGCACCTGGTTCTCATGAAAATATGCAGGGTGGGCAGGGGTTAAGGAATGCTTCCCCACTTTGGGGATGAAGGAAACTGAGGCTCAAGGAGGTGCGAAGCCAGGCAGCTGAGGTCACACAGCCTTGGATCTCCCTACCATCACTACCCTCTCCTCTTGCCAGCAGAGAGAGGTGGGAAAGCCACGTTCAGCCAAAACCCAGAAATTTACCCAGAGAAACTCACAAACCAACATGGTGGGCCTTGTACAAACTCTAAGAGTATGAAGAGAAGAGCTACAGCTGGCCTTACCCCGTCCTGCCATGCTGGGACTGGTCAGCTCCCCTGCACCGCATCTGGGTAGGGGCATGAAAAGACACAAGATGGGATGAGAAATCCTCCACATGAGAGAGGAAATGGGAACCTTTCATCACTGGGGACCAGGAAGCAGGGTGAGGGGCTCACAGGACAAGCTGGCCTCAAACGTTCCCCTTCCATTGCCTGTTCAATGTTACTAGATACTTGCAGACCTCTGGCAGAACAGATGGGGACATGGATATGCCTTGTAAGGGGATGGGGGCATGAAGACAGATTCGTTCCCCTGACCAAGGGGGAATCAAACAGGTCACTGAGCGCTCAAAGGAGAATATTCCCAGAGCTATGCAGTGAGGTGCCTGCTACCACAATAACACTTGGGCATGTGTCAAGTCCCCACTTGGCCAAGTAGCTTGGTCTTCTCCTACCTTCCAAGTCTTTCCTGACCATGAGAACCATGGGAACCAGAACTACTTAATTAAGGAACATGAAATTCCTTTCCTTTCAGATCACTGGTCCTGACTCTGGCCTGAGATGCTAAGAGATCCCACAGCTCCTGTGATGGGAAAAGATCTATTCCCAGAATGTGGTTCCCACATGGGAAATTTTACCTGTTCAGTACTTCTTGTGGAATGTATCTACTAATGATATACTCTCACAATTTTTACTTAACTTGGAATGCCTTAATTTACCCTTCATTTTTTAAAAGACATTTTTGCTGGGTATAAATTCTAGGATGGCCAGTTACTGTTCTTTGAGCAATAACATTTGAAAAATGTTCTTCCATTGTATTCTGGCTTCTGTGGTTTTTGTTGTGAAGTCTACCATCATTTTTGTATTGTTATTTCTCTGAGTACAATGTGTCTGTTTTCCTTCTGGATGCTTTTAAGGTTTTCTCTTTACCTCTAATTTTCAGCAGTTTGACCATGCACATGTCAGAATCTCCACACCATAGCAGATGTACCTACCTGTGGTCTTCTTTGTATTTATCCTGCCTGGGGTTCATTGAGCTTATTAAACCCGTGATTTGATATCTTTCAACAGTTTTGGAAAATTTCTTCAAATTCTCTTGTTATTTCTTTAAATTATTTTTTTAATTATTATCATAATTTATTCAAGTTCTAAGTATTTCTTCTAATTCTAATTCCATGCTTTTCTCTCTCTCCTTTTCTTCTGGGAGTCTAGTTATACATTTGTTAGACTTTTTTACTTCGACCCACACATCCCCTTAAATTCTTTTCTGTTTTTTTCTTCCATTCATTTTTAGTCCATTCACATTTAAGGTAATGATTGATATGATGGGATTTACACTGCCATTTTGCTACTTGTTTTCTATTTGTCACATGCCTTTTTGTTCCTCTGTTCCTCCGTTATTATCATCTGTTGTATTTGCACTTCCTTGTCTCTTGCCATGTCTTGTAATTTTTAGTTGAACACTGTAGCTCTGTGACAGACAGTGTGAACTTCTTTTGCAGGTCACCCATGTTGTCAGGTTTGGGGGCAGTGAGAGACAGATGTGGATTCTAGTTTGTCCTTTTGAGTTCCAGTTTGTTCTCACTTTATCTTACTTCATGTCCAGTCTTTCTTCCCATTTCTGGTCCTGCCAACCTACAGCAACTTCAGGCATATGCAGAGGCAACAGCCCTCAATAAGACTTCTTCCCCAGCTTCCACAACTATACAAAGTCTCATTCCTATAACAAAGCCCAGACTCCATATCAGTCATAGTGGTTCCATGTCTCTGATCAAGCCTTCAATGATACAAGATCCAAATTCTCTGTTAAATTTTAAACACATCTTTTCATTACTTTGTCCATTTCTTTTTTCTATTTTTAAAAACATATTTATCATAGTTATTTTGAACTATGTCCTTATCTGCTAACTTAAACATCTGAGTCATCTCTGAATTTTATTTCTATTGACTTCATAATCAGCCACTTTCTCCCTCTTCTCACGTCTAACAATTTTTTATTGCATGCTGGAAATTGTGAGTGATATGTTATACAGGCCCTGGATTTACTTACCTCCCTATAAAGAGCATTGAGTTTTGTTTTGGCGGGCATTTAAATTCCTGGCAAATCACACCGTTCCTGTCAAAGTTTGCTTTTAGCCTTTGTTAGGGAGGGTCTGTTTCAGCTTTTTTCCTTATTCATAGAGTATAGCTCTTCTCTTAAGGCGTGATCTTAATCCTAACAAATGGCTTTTCTGAGGTCTCAACAGAAATCCCAGGGTGTTCACCAGTGCGTGGGTGGGCCTGAACCTCCATATTTCCTCAGTGCTGTCTGACCCCTGGGATCTTTGCTCTGCTCTCAACATCGCGGCAGTTGTTCCTGCAAGCACTCCAGAGTCTCTCCCTGCTAATGCAGAGCCTAGCAATTAGCCAAGGCCCCAAAGGATCTTTTCATGTAGATTTTGGGGACTACTTTTTCTCTGTGGCTCCCTCCTTTCCAGACCCCTATCAACTCAAATGTTAGCTGCCTTAGCAGCCTTGAACTCTGAGCTCTATTTCCTTTATCCAGTGTGACCACCAGTGCTAGGAGACCTTGTATGCCCAGCATTTTGGAGAATATACTCAAGGATAAAGATGAAGTAAACTGTGGGGTCCATTCAGTGCGATTCTCTTTTCTCGAGGATCATTGCCCTCTGTTTGTTGCTGTCCAGTGCCCTCCTAGAGTTGCTGTAAATACTCTGTCCAGGTCCTAGAGTTGTTTTCAGTGGGCAGATTAGTCTGATGCCACCTACTCTAACATGGTTGGAACCTTTCTTTCCTGGATTCAAGGGGGCGGGGGAGTGAATGATGTTTGTATGGTTAAAAATACAAATTTATTCAAACTTATCTATGTTCCTGCTAGGTCTCTGAGTGTGTCATTGGGATATAAAATGAATCCTTTCTCTGTCATAACAGTTGAGGCTACAGCCCTTATTGAGTACCTCAAATGGACCAAGGCTTTATTCTAAAGTGCTTTATACATCTAATTGATGTCACCTTCCCACTCACTCTGAGACATATGCACTACTATCATTCCCATTTTACAGTTGCAGACATCGAGTGATGGTGAGGCTAAGTTACTTGCCCAAGGTCTGTTGGCTTTATTACTTCCCCCGATGATGTCCTCACCTCTCCAGTCCTTCTGCCGCTACCTCAGTCCAGGCCACCCTCATCTTTCACCCAAGCTCTCCACTGTCCTCATGATGGGCTTTTCTGCTTCTAGACTTCTCTGATAAGCAGGGTCAGAGTAGAAAAGCAGGCAGCTAGGCTGGGGGTGCTGATGAGGACTGGGGCCAAGAAAGTCCAGGCCCAACCACGGGGCTACAGTGTGGGAAACTGGAGGTGGTGGGGGAAGCAGGAGAACAAACAGTGAATGTTTCTCAGTCAGGGATTAGGCCTGTGGGAGGAGACACGGGCCCAAGACTGATGGCCCACGAGGAGCAGGCAGACACCAGGCAAGGCAGAGGCCCCGAGGCATCGGCACAGCCAGAGCAGGAGGTAGGTGGGGAGGCAGGGGCTGTGGGGCAGCATGTCACTGTGGCACTGCCTTCAGGCTGAGTTCAAACCGCAGCTCTGCCTCTCACCAGCTGTGGACACTTGGGCACATCTCTTAGGCTCAGTTTCTCCACCTTAGACTCCATTTGAGGTTGACGTTAGCTTCGTGAAATAGAACACCTAATTATGGCAACTTAAATGAGACGAGTTTAGCTTTCTCAAGCAATGAGAAATCCAGACGTTTAGCTTGGCAGCTCCAGCCATCAGAGCCCAGGAACCTGTGTCCTTCTTTCATGGTTCCAGGGACAGTCATCATAAGCCCATCCCAGAAATCAGGAGGGAGAAATGGCAACAAGAGTATGCTAGCTGAGTCCTTCCCACTTCCATAAAGATGGTTTCCTAAAAGCCCTACCCAGTGGTTTCTACTTATGACCCATTGGCCCAAACTATATCACATGGCCATCTAGCCATAAAGACCCCGGGAAATGTAATTCTGTGGCAAAGAACACTGTCGCCCCCAATGAAATTAGACTTGATGTTAGCCAAAAGGCAGAGAAGCAATTCCAACAAGATAAGGAGTCTACTCGAGCGGAGGAAGGAGAGAGGTGACGTGAAATCAGCAACCAGAAGTCTCTGCCACAGGGGTAAATGATGTCACTTCCTTTATCTGTGAGGTTGATGTGAGAAGGAAATCAAGACATTGGTGTAAAGCACCTAACAGGTACTTGTTCAGCAAATGGCAACAGGTATTCTTGAGTCTGAGGAACTTTTCTAATGATCCCTCGAAGGCCCATCCCCAGAGAAAAGGCTTCATAAGCGCTTGCAGCATTGACTTGTCTAAGCCCCACCCAAAGAGAGACCCATCTGTACAGGCCGATGGGACACAGCCTGGAGCCTTTGTAAAGCCCTGCCTTGGAGGAAGCTAATGCTCTTTACTTGCTATCTTGACTCAGTGGGTGGAGGATGAGGCTCTGGGCCCTGTGCCTAAATATCATAAGGAGCTGGGAGTTAGTGCAGACACTGCTGATTATCTGCCCCAATCTATCCCTCTCTTCTTCCTCTTCTACAAGCTCTGCTTTTGGCCCCAATTTCAGGTGTCCCCCCTCCTCCTTCAGCCACAAGGGGAGCCAGGCCTGACTGATCTGATCATCATGCTTGTGGTAATTAGGTCAGGCCAGGCACAGTGGCTCACACCTGTAATCTCAGCACTCTGGGAGGCTGAGGCGGGCAGATCACTTGAGATCAGGAGATCGAGACCAGCCTGGCCAACATGGTGAAACCCCGTCTCTACCAAAAAACACACACAAAAATTAGCTGGGCATGGTGGTGCATGCCTGTAATCCCAGCTACTTGGGAGGCTGAGGCGGGAGAATCACTTGAACTCAGGAGGCGGAGGTCACAGTGAGCTGAGATTGTGCCAGTGCACTCCAGCGTGGGTGGCAGAGTAAGACCCTGTCAAAAAAAAAAAAAGATTGAAAATAATAATAATAATGAAGTCAGACCAGGTGCTGTAATAGTGAGACCCCCAAAACCCAGTAGCATCAGTCTTATCTCTTCTGTTTGGTCCAAAAGCAATTGGCTTTTCCAACACTGTGAATAAGCCTTCAATACCTGGTATCTCCATCTCTCTTTCCACCTCTATTTCCAAATCGATAGCTCTTACTTGATCTCATCTCTTTCCTTAAGGCATAAAAAAAGTATATTTCTTTCTCCCTTTCTCCCTAGGTGAGAGTTCTAGATTGGTGGGAGGCTCTGTTCCATGCAGCCATTCAGGCACCCAGGCCCTTTCTACCCTGTGGCTGTGTTCTCCCCTAACCCCTAAGATCTGCATGAGTGAGGCTGGTCACCAACATGTGTGAGTTCCAGCCAGTGGGAAAAGAGAAGAGAGAACAAGTAGGAGAGTCACTTACCGTCTTAAGAACTCCGTCCCAGGCCGGGCACGGTGGCTCATGCCTGTAATCCCAGCACTTTGGGATGCTGAGGCAGGTGGATCACCTGAGGTCAGGAGTTTAAGACCAGCCTGGCCAACATGGCGAAACCCTGTCTCTACTAAAAATACAAAATTAGCCAGGCATGGTGGTGCATGCCTGTAATCCCAGCTGCTCAGGAGGTGCGGCAGGAAAATCACTTGAACCCGGGAGGCAGAGGTTGCAGTGAGCTGAGATGGTGCCATTGCACTCCAGCTTGGGCAAAAAGGGTGAAACTCCATCTCAAAAACAAACAAACAAACAAACAACAACAACAAAACCTCCATCCCCAAAGCAGCATTCATAGCTTCCTTTGGCAACAACGCACATCCACACTAATTACAAGGAGGCCTGGGAAATGCAGTCCCTGCTAGATGGTCACACGTGTAGCTAAGACTTTGTTACTGTAGAAGAGAGAAGAATGGGTTTTGGTGGCAAGCTGGCAGTCTCTGCCACAGTGGTGGCCTCTTTTCTGTTGCCAGCAATTGATTTCGGCATGGCATGTGACACAATCATAGCCAATGAAACATGAGGGGATTTTTCATGAGAAGTTTATGGGAAAGCCTTTCTCACAGTAAGAGATGCCGGAAGAGATGATTTCTTCTCCCCTTGGACAGTATCGTGTCAGAATGTGATATCTGGAATTAGGCATCTGTTTTGTGATCATGATGGGAACAGGCTGTAGTTAAGGCAGATGCTCTAAAGCTGGTAGTGTAGTTAGATGCAAGAGCCCAGGTTCTTGCTGATACCACTGCATCTAAGCTGGCTGCTCCTGGAAGCCACCCTCTGGCTGGACTTCCCATGTGTGACATAGTACATTTCCTTATGATTTAAGCCAAGGAATGGGGTTTTCTGTTACCTGTAGCCATAAGCCTCCCAGATTTCATGTGAAGTTGGGCCAGAGCAGAGGCTGTGTGGAAGGGTTCTGTGCGGCCCCTGGGGGTCTGATTCAAGGGTGATATGGTTTGGGTCTGTGTCTCCACCCAAATCTCAAGTCGAACTGTAATCCCTAATGTTGGAGGTGGGGTCCCGTGAGAGGTGACTGGATCATGGCGTTGTTTCTCATTGATGATTTAGCACGATCCACTTGGAGCTATTCTCACGATACAGAGTGAGTTCTTGTGAGACCTGGGTGTTAAAAGTGTGTGGCACCTCCCCCCTCACTCTCTTTCTTGCTCCTGCTCCTGCACGTGAGACGTGCCTGGTCCGCCTTCACCTTCCACCATGATTGAGGATACCAGCACCACGCTTCCTGGTCAGCCTGTGGAACCATGAGATGAATATACCTCTTTTCTTTATAAATTACCCAGTCTCAGGGATTTCTTTATAGCAATGTGAGAATGGACTAATACAGAGGGCTTGGTCAATACTCTAAGGTCAAGATAGCTGGGCTCCCTTGGTGTCATTTCGTAGGTTGTCCTGGCTCTGAGGAAACAGGCTCTCCAGAAACAAAGTCCCTCTTGCACGTCTTGAGACGCTTTCATATCCATAGCTCACTGTGCAACAGGCAGGTAAATATCACCAAGTGACTCCATTTTACAAGGAGGAAGGAAGGTTCAAAGAGGCAATGTGCTGTGGCCAAGTCCCTGAACAGGCTAGGGTTGGGACCAGGAACTCAGCCCTGGTTCTCCTGGACTCCCAGGCCTGTGCTCTTGCTAGTGACACCAGGGCATCCTGTGCTGAAACAATTGGGAAAAGGTGTCATGTGAACCCTATCAATTATAATAAATATTTATACAAGGCAGGCAATAGCCATCCCTTCGGGAAGCTTGCAGTCTAGTGGGAGAGCAGAAACAAATAAACACATAAGCAAATATCTACATTCCCATTGCAGTAACTGCAAGGAGGGAAAAGGACGGGGGCGGGGTGGAGACTGATGATGGAGGAGATCTAGGAAGGTGACTCTGTGGAAGTGACATTAGAGTGCAGACCCCAAGGATGATGAGGCATAAACTGGGCAAAGACAGGGAGGTGGAAAAGTGTTCACAGTTCACGGAAGAGCATGTGCGAAGACCCTGAGATGAGAGAGGGCTGGGCTCATTCTGGTAGCTGCGAGTGTGACCAGAGCCACACGAGCAAGAGAGAGGAGGGGCCCGGCCATGAGGGGCAAGATTGAATTGAAATCACAGGCTTTGGAGCTGGACTGCTTGGGTTCAAATCCTGACTCTGGTTTATCAGCTGTGTGCCCTTAAGCAAAGCATTAACCACTCTGTGCTTCAACTTCTTCCTCCTTTCCAGTTCCTACCTTATCAGAACTATGAGGAATGAAGAGATAAGTCATGTTGAAACACCTGGTACATAGTAAGTGCTTTAGCTGCTTGGATTAGGGGCCTTCTTAGGACTGTGGTCTTTGTTCCGTGAGAAGTGCAGAATGCATTAGTTAGGACCCTGTTGGCTGCAGGTGACAGCAACTCAACTCACATTGGCTTAAGCCACAGTTGGCGGATTGATTGGTTCATATGTCCGAAAGATACAGGTTTAGATGTGTCATGGGGCACGCAGCGTTGCCAGCTGGACTTGATCTCTTTGTCTTCATTTTTCGCTGTGTTTTCTCCTGAGGTGACTCCGTTCTCAGGCCCGCTGTTCCCACATGGTGGCAGCCTGGCCACTTATCTACTATAATCGCCTGCTTTTCCCCAGGGCCAGTCTCATGGAGGGCTCTCACTATCCTGGCTCCCGTCTGGTGGCCATCCCAAAGCCAATCACTGTGGCAGCAGAGGGGTGGTATGGAGTGGAAAAGAGAAATTGATACTGATTGAGCCAACCTCCAAAGTCACTGCACTGAGGCTGGGAAAGGAAATTGGGGTGTGGTCACCAGCCACACAGGCAAACACGGCCATTGCTGAACCAGGGGGCCCCTGGTGGTTTCCAGCTGGGAAGGGGCACGGTCTGATTTTTGTCTTGAGATGATCATGCTGGTTGCTGAACCGAGAAGAGGTAGGAGGAGAACCACAGTGGAGGTGGGGAGAGGCACTGGGGACCCATGTTGGGAGTCCAGGAGGGAGAACAATGCTGTGGCTGGGCTGGTGGCAGTGGGGCAGAGATGGACGAGGAGGCACAGGGCGAGAGTGTGGTGACAGGCTGGACGGGGTGGGGACAGGCAGATATTCCAAGGTAAGAGCCAGGGTTTTGGCTGAACAGCTGAGATGGGGAGACTTGGGGAGTGGCAGGCTGGGAGAGGATGGAGAGGTCAGCTTTGGAGGTGCTGAGTTTGAGGAGCCTTGAGAGTGTGAAATTCCATTCCTGGGCATTCTTGTCTGGTTTCTATGAAATATGGGAAAAATAAATAAATTGAATAATGCCTGCTTTGCCCAGTAGAAAGCACTAGAACTAAACTAGAATAAGGCAGGCCTCCCCCAGCCCCACTCCGGAGAGTTGGGACTGGACCAGTGTGCTGAGCTGTTTTCACGGAATGGGTCCCTCAAACAGCATGCATCCAGCCCAGACCCGCCCTTATGAGTCAGGAGACCTCATGAAATCCCTGGGCAGCTAGGTGGTCAGGAACAGTTAGCATGGGACATCCAGGGAATGTCGGTCAAACTCACAGAGTCCCAGGCCTTGGGAACTACCAGTGCAGCTGTGGTAACAAGATGGAAGATGCCGGGGCAGAGAGCCAAAATGCAGGGAGGAAGAGTGTGGCCCAGGCAGGTGTGTGCTAGTTCATAGGCAAAGGCAGTCAAGACAGGGCTGCTAGAATCTGGGTTGGCTTCTTGGAGACAGAACTGGATGGCAGCTTCAATATTCCAGCCATGGTTGTGACCTCAGGTGTGGGGTGCATGTCCAGGTTTGGAGTGACCCCCCACCCCGACCCCAAAGCAATTTCCTCTGAAAACTTCCTAAACTAGAGCAAGATGCAGGACACCCCTGTCTCCTAGTCATCCTGAGGACTTCAGGACAAGGCTCAGGGCCCCAGCCTTCTCCAATCACCCCAAGGGCCAGTGAACTGCTCCCTCCACATTGCCCCTCAACTTGTCCCCACCTCTGGGGCAGTCCTTCCCTAACTCCCTGCCCTGAAGAGGTTTTTTTGCATGTCCCTCACCTCCAGCCTGTGCTTCCCTCAAAGCAATGAGTGCCACCCATACACAGCATACTGCCACATGGAGGCACTTGGGGTGTGCTGGGGACCAAGGAAATGTACGCCAGGGCAGACAGTCGCCTGGGAAGGCACTTCATGGGTGGCGGGGTGGGGGGGGCACATGGGGCCTCAGGGCTCGCCTGCTGGCTTCCTTCTCCAAGTCCCACGGAAGGGGAGTGTGATAACACCCTCAGCCCAGCCTCAGTGGGCCCACGCTGGTGAATGAGCCTGGGAGTCAGCTCCCCATCCATTAGGCCCGTAGCCCAGGCGGCTAATGCCACGTGGACACTCTGCTCTCAGGCCTCGTATCCACTTAGGCGTTGTTAATATTTTACACGGCACAGCCAGAGGATCGATGTCTTGTTTATAGCTCAGGGTTTATAGGCAGTCATCGAAGCTCTCACTGGGAACTGGGAAGATGCTCAGAAGCATCCAGGGAAACAGAGGCAGAGAAGAGGGTTGGAGGCCAGCCTCAGGACCCCCAAGATGGCCTCCTTTGCATGCTCAGTTCTCTCTCTCATCTGACACGTGTCACCATGTGAAGCTGGGCACATGCAGCTCTGAGG
Source organism: Gorilla gorilla gorilla (assembly GCF_029281585.2). NCBI lineage: Eukaryota > Metazoa > Chordata > Mammalia > Primates > Hominidae > Gorilla > Gorilla gorilla. Next base: position 32,118,665 of record NC_073236.2, on the reverse strand, counting down.
GTGCATTGTAGGGGCCATTGGAGCCCCTGCCACGTGCCAGCCTGCATCTCATTCCATCCTTTCAAGCCCCCGGAGAGGCTGGATTATTGTTCCCATTTTATGGATGAGGAAACTGAGGCTTAGAGGGGTTATGTACCACTACACTTTTACAGGTCACTAATGGAGGCTGAGCCGGCACTACCTGGGCACAGGATGGATCTTGCTCAGCACTTAAGTGTGTAAATTACATTGCAGGAGGCTCTTTAACCTTAAAAGCTCTGCTCCAACAGAGCTGTTTTCTCTGGGGATTGTTAGCCTCTCTGCTTAGGACTTTTGCCTTTGGTCAGTGGAGAATCACCACATCCCAATTAACTAGAATTAAAAGCTGTGCATTTACAGTTCTTTAAAACTAACGCCAACGGCTCAGACATTTAACTAGGCATGTGATACAGTGAGGCTGCACTGCGCAGCCCCTCTCCCGGTCATTTCCCACCAGAAACAGGCTGGTGTCACGGGAAAGTCCCCGCTCCGGACTCCAGCAGGCCTGGCTGTCCCTGTGCCCCTCACGTAATTAGCCCTCTAGCCTAGGTTTCCTCCCCCGTAAAATGGAGGAAGAGGAAAGCCCACGGGGGGAGCCCTTTAAGAATCACACGTAAGCTCAAAGGCTTGGCACACGTAGGCGCGCTCCAGGGGGCCCTCGCAGCCACGCGCCGCGGCTCCCACCCCACCCAGGCAGCGAGCTCTGTGCCTGGGACCAAGCACCGTGTTAACGCTCAACATCAGCTGAATGAATGGCCGAGTGAGTGGCAGAGGCTCCCTAGATGGAAGCTGCAATTGCTCAGGCCGTGAGTCCAAACAGGACTCGCGCTTATAGGCGTGGAGCGGAGCTGGATTTCTCCCTTGGCTAACACAGCGGGAAGGATGAGGTGCGGGCCGTAGCCGCGCTGCCGCGCTGAGTCCGTCTGGCGGAGATGCCCATAGTGCGCCGCGCCCGCTGGAGGGCAGCAGAGGGCCAGGCTCCCAGCTCAGGTCTCCGGCCTCGCGGCTCCGAGGACCCCGGGCTCCGCCCGGCCACGCCTCGTCCTCCCCTATTTTCTCCTTCCTTTTCGCGGCTTTCCCTCCTCTACCAGACCCGGCAGGAAGAAAGCCACCCACAAACGAATAAGCATGCCCTTGCCCTGCCCGTGTGTGGCACTCCGCATCCGCTTAGCTCTTCCCCGCCGCCCGAAGGCGGGCGTCTCCCCCTCTCTGCAGAGCAGGCGGCGGCGGCGGCGGCGGCTGCGAGTCCGTGACTCGACCAAGGTCACGCAGAAAAGTCAGCGACCAAGCTCTGTTCCGCAGACGCCAGGGCCAAAGCCCACACTTTCCCTAAAGCCCCGAGTGCACGCGGGTTTCCGGAACGGGAGAACTTTGGAGACCAACTTCTGCATTTTCAAAGGGGGCCAGCCTGGGCCCAGTTTAATCTCCGGCGGAGGACCGGGGTTGCGGGAAATGCGCCGGGGAGTGAGGGCTTCCCGGATCCCCCGCCGCCGACTCCGCGCGGGCCAGCGGCGCTGGGCGGGCCGGGCTCAGCGCCTCCCCGGGAGACCGCAGCCGCCGCCCCCCTCCTCTCGGGCTCCCGGCCCCTCCCCAGCCCCTCGGCCCCCATCCTGCGCGTGGGAGAAACCGCCGACCGCGCGGCCTCCAGGGGCTGGCGGAGCAGCGGTGGCGACGCGCCAGATTCCGTCCTGGGCTGGCCCGTGCCGGGCGGGGCGGGGCCGGCTCCCTCCGCCCTTCACGGGCAGGCGCGGGGGGGCCGCAGGGACGCCTCCCGGAGTGGCCGCCGCGCCTAGGCCAATGAGCGCGCGGGGAGCGGCGATGGAGGCTGGGGCGGCCGGGAGCGCCCGGGACCCCCGCCGCCGCCGCGCCCCCGCGCCCCGGCGCCCGCGGGGCTGGAGAGGGGGCGACAGAGGCGCAGCGCCCGCGCCGGGCATGGAGGCGCCGCTGGCCCGCGCTGGCCGTCCGCGCTGCGTTTCGCGCCGCCGCCGCCGCCGCGCCTCGAAGTTTGCCGGCTGACTCGGAAAGTTGCGCTCGGGCTCGGCCGCCGCTTCCAGCCTCCGGCCTGACCCGCTCGCCGCCGCCGCCGCCCTCCACGGGGCCCCGGCCCAGCCAACCCCGCAGCCCCGCCTGCCGGGGGTATGTGAGCCGTCGCCGCCCCCGAGAGGCCGTGCGGGCTGCAGGGGCCCCGGCGCCTCCGAGGCAGCGCGTGGGCGAGGGGTGCGCCCGGGCCCCAGGGCCCCAGGCAGCCCGGCTCGCCATGGGCATCCAGGGCATGGAGCTGTGCGCCATGGCCGTGGTGGTGCTGCTGTTCATCGCCGTCCTCAAGCAGTTCGGCATCCTGGAGCCCATATCCATGGAAGGTAACGCGTGGCCACTTGCTCCTCCGCCGCCTCCGCGGGAGACCAGTGGTCTGGAGGGAGGGACCAGTACCCGCACGCCGGGGTGCACTGGTCTGGCGAGGAGCGGCCTGGGCCGCCGCCCCCTCCCGGCTCCGGAGGGTTGGGCCTGGGACTAAGGAGACGTAGAGAGCCTGGGCTCCAGGAAGCCCCAGAGGGGACGAAGCCGCAGCGCTTGGGCTGGGTGTGAGGCGCCTGGTGACACCTTGAGCGGACAGACCCTGCCATCCTAGGCCTGCAGTCCGGGCGCCCCTGGTGAGCACACCGGCTTGGGTCGCCCTGTAGCGGGAGGTGGCGCAGGGTGCAGATGACAGGAAGGACCCTCAGCCCAGGGCACTTGGCAGCCGGCGGTGGGGAGAGATTTGAGGCCTCTGCCGTGTGATGGGGCCTCCCCTTTCGCCCCGCACCTGGTATCCAGTTACCCCTCCCCAGGCAAGGTTCAAGCCCATGAGATCAGTAACCAAACCCGCAGGCGCCACATTTCTGTCTCAATAAAATATTAACTGAGGAGACAGACCCACACTTGGATCAGACACTGACGGCCCCCTGGGGCCCTTCCATGGTACACCTGGTTCTGAAGGGGACCCTGAAGCCAAGGATGTAGCTTTTCCCCTGTTCAAAGAGGCCCTGCACCTCTGGGCCGTGGGGAAGGGGCTAGCTCGTCCTGTTCTCGTCCCTGCTGCCCTCTCCGAGGACATGGGCATCCTGCCTGCCCCAGCGCTCTGCTGACCTTGCCGGGCTCCAACTCTCAGTACTGAGACCCAGAGGCCTGAGAATGAGAGAGAGCGAGGCTGCCCCTGCCTGGGAGCTGCCCAGCAGCCAGCCCCTCGGGCATGGGGAAGTGCCCCGAGTTCCTGCGAAGGGCTGCTGAGGGCGGGAAGGGGCAGGAAGCAAGGCTTCCCTGCATTCTACCTTCGGTGTCCAGGGCTGGCTCTTTTCCCAAAGTCCACGGCCACATGCCCCTCAGAAGCCACTGGGCTCTGCCACACCTTCTCTCTTGGTGAGTGTGTGAGGCCCAGAGAGAAAGGGCTTGCTCCAAGTGGTTCAGAGGGGTGCCACCAGGAGCTTTGGACTGGAGATGGGGGAGAAAGTGGCCCAGGCTGGGCCTTCGCTCGGCCGGATGCTGGCCCTGGCAGGGGGAATCTGTGACAGGGAACTTCGTGGGACATACAGGTGCTGGGATTGGGGCAGAGTGTGGAGGGGTGAGCGTCCTGTGCTGCTATGCCTCAGAGGACCGTGCCTCCTGCAGGGATTGCCATCCCCTGTCCCCTTGCCCCATTTTCTTTCCCCATCTGGAGCCTGCGGTGGGCGTGGGGGGTGGCTGGTGCCCAGGGAAGCCGTGATCTCTCCATTGCTCTTCCCTGATCCTCGGGGCCTCCAGTGGCCAGGAGCAACAGCCAGCCTCACTTCACTTAGTACCTCAGACCTTCCTAACAGCGGGTTCACCCACAGTTGGGGGCAGTGTGAGGTTTGCCTTTGTGATTTCTGAGGAGGTTTCTTTGCAAGGTGGACAGTATGCACAAGATGACAGATGGTTTATTCCACCTGCCAAAAACCCCATTCAGGCTCCCATGAGTCTCCGTTTTCTGTGGGTATGTGCCCACTCATACCCCTGGAGTTCTGGGGTCTTGATCCAGTTGGGGGAGCTCAGAGCCTCAGAGTGAGCCAGGCCTGTGCTGAGATCCTGTCACCTTCATAAACTGGCTGTAAAAATCCCTTAAACAGTCGAAGCCTCAGTTCACCATCTGTAAAGTGGGGCTGATAAGAATTCCTGCTCCCTAGGGCTGTGGCAGGCTTGAACCAGTCAGTGGGGCTTGCATGGATAATAAATGTGCAGGCTTTGTGAGCCGTGCTTATCAGGGATATTAGCAATGAGTATGTGAGTGGTACTCACAATAACAGCACTGATTCATGGTTGCAGCCATTCTCTCACTCAGACACCCCCACCCCCGTCAGAGGGAGGGCGTCGTGAGTTCCAGATGTTCTGTTGGTGGGGAATGGTGTCAGCCAGCCAAGGGCCTGGAAGCTCCCATTGGCCAGGCAGTGTCTAAGGAACTGTCAGATGAGCTGTGAGGAGCCCAGGCTGTCCCACCAGCCTGGATGTGAGCTATCCTCGTGCCGCTGGGGGCCGGAAGGGGACTGTTGCCCCAGCTCCGCTCCAAGCCTGTGCGTGTGCAGTCAGAGGGGTCTCTTGTCCTCTCTGAGCCTCCGTGGTTCTCATCTGTAATAGACCAGAGTTATGGTGCCCTGGGGATTGTTAGGAACTAATGGATCTGGGTTCTGGGGATGCAGCCTTCTAGAAATACATGCAGCAGTCAAAAAGCCTTCCTCTCTGCCCTGGGTCCCCCATCAGTCCCTTTCCCTTGATGACTTCATGGAAGAGTCACCTCAGTCACTTTTCCTGAGCAGTAATGGAGCAGGAAGCTCGCCCCTTGATCCATGGACAAGGGGGCTGAGCCCGGGGTGGTGGCATGGCTGTCCTGACCACCAGGGCAAATCAGTGGGCAGCAGGGCATGGGCCTGGCCAGAGGCCAGGCTAGCCTCAGTGTGACAGACCCTGGGTGGCAGAAAGGAAGTCCTCATCCTATCTGCTTAATTAGGATTCCTCCTTCCCTGGTGACCTACGGGATATCAGAGATGAAGAAGCTGCCTGCCATCCACGAGCCTCGCCTCGGCAAGTGTGCGAGAGCTTGGAGCTGCTGGGACGGCCCCGAGGGCCATCAAGGGGATCTCATCTTGGCTTTGGGACCTGGACCCTGTAGGGCTGGGCTGGGGGTGGGGTCTGCATCTGAAGGGCTATGGTGCCTGACACTCCATGTTTAACACAGTGGGGTCCCAGCCCAGAAGGTCCATAAAGCTCCTGAAATTATGGGCAAGATTGTGTGTTTGGTGCTTCTTCCTGGAGTGCTGAAATACGGTTCTCAAGGGGATCTGCGTTCCCAAAGTGTTCAAAGGCTCGCCCCTGTGGCTCTCCCTGGAGCCTTGCTGGTGGAGGGTGTTGGTGGGCCCCGGCAGGCAGCATTCCTGATGTGCTGGTGACATAAAGGTCCTCTTTGTCCCTCTGTGGCTCCGGGCTCCTAGCACATTCCTTGTAGTAGCAGAGACTCCCTTACACACTTGATTTTTCTCCACAGCCTTGTCACTCCCTTAAGATACTGGGTATCTCAATTTCTTTATCATTAGTTTGTGGTTTGTCTCCCCCAGCTGTGGGTCACATGAGGGCAGGGACTTTGTCCTGGTCACGTTAGCACCCTGTGCCTAGAACAGTGCCTGGCACCAGGCAGCAGCTCGGGGAGGATTTGTTAAATTCATGAGGGAACCTGCTGACCAAGAGGGAGAACTGGAGCCTTCTCCTGTCCCCTCTGCTCCACCTCCTGCTGGCGAACCTGAGGCCAGGTCCTGTGAGAGCTACTGCCTGGATGGGCACCGAGCAGGGGGCCCGGAGCAGCAGGGGTGGGGGCTGCTGCAGAGAGCACAGAGGCTGGAGGTGGGGTGTGCTCGGTGTCATCAGGGTAAGCGGGTGGAGCCGAGTGAGTGAGGAGCAGTGGCAGTGGAGGTGGGGGGCCAGTGGGCTCTTTATCGAGCTGTACATTATCATTGTAATCACCTGGGAACTTTAAAAAATACCCGCCGTGCCCACCCTGGGGCATCGAACTCTAAATCTCTGGGTGGAACCCAGGCACTGGGATTTTTAGGAGTTTCTTGGGGGACTCTCTGTCCTGGGTCCCCCATCAGTGCCTTTATCTGGGTGACTTCATGGGGGAGTCACTGCAGCCACTTCTCCTGAGCAGTGTTCAGTGTCATCAGGGGTGAGCAAACTCTGAAGCCAGAGTTGGGAGTTGGGTGCAAGGCCTTCGAGGGCAGGGGCTCTCAACGTGTGCTCTGGGTCAGCAGCAGCAGCAGCCCAGGAGCTTGGTAGAAATGCATCTTCAGGCCCCTGCCCCAAACCTGCGGGCTCAGAAAGTCTGGGCTTGGGCCCAGCGGCTTCTCTCTTCCCCAGCTCCAGGTGCTAGGGACATACTCAAGCCTGAAGACTACTGCCCTGGCCAGGGGTGGACCTCCGCAAGGACGTTGGCTTTTACTGTGGGAGAAACCTGGAGCCATCGGAAGGTCCTGACAAGAGGAGTGAAGTGGCTTTGCATTTCCGCAGGGTCCCGCTGGCTGCTGTGTTGAGAGCAGACTTGGGGTGCGAGGCACCAGGGGAAGCAGATCCTATGAGAGGCATTTGCAGCCATTTAGGAGGGAGACAGCATTGGGGTTGGGGGAAGTTGCCAGTTCCAGATGCATTTCCCGGGGAGAGCTGTTGGTTTGCAGTGGGGCATGAGAGGAAGGGAGGAGTCTGGAAGACTGGCCTGAGCACCTAGAAGGTGCAGCGGCCATCTATTGAGATGGGGAAGCCTGGGGCGGGGTGCAGGTTTGTGGGAAGCTCAGCAGCTCCATTTGGACCTGGTAAGTTTGGGATGTATTAATTTTCTATCACTGCTGTGACACATTCCCACAGATGTCATGCCTGAAACCAAAACAAATTTACTGTCGTATAGCTCTGTGGCTCAGAGGTCTGCAGGGACCTCCCTGGCTCATGCCTGTAATCCCAGCACTTTGAGAGGCTGAGGCGGGAGGGTCACGGGAGGCCAGGAGTTCCAGACCAACCTCATCAACATAGCAAGACCCTGTCTCTACAAAACAAAAAAAGATCCAAGTGGAGCCATGAAGGAGGTGTTGGGGTGTACGTGTCAGGAATTTATGGGAGTAGTCTGGCTGAGAAAGAAGTTTACAGGCCACTGGCTAATGTAGGGATATAGCACTGTGAGACTGGGGGAGTCACCAGAGAAGAGGGTGGGACAGGCCAGGTGTGGTGGATCAGGCCTATAATCCCAGCACTTTGGGAGGCTGAGGTGGGCAGATCACTTGAGGTCAGGAGTTCAAGACCAGCCTGGCCAACATGGTAAAACCCCGTCTCTACTAAAAATACAAAAATTAGCCGGGCATGGTGGCGGCGTCTGTAATTTCAGCTACTTGGGAGGCTGAGGCAAGAGAATCACTTGAACCCAGATTGCAGTTTGCCAAGATCACGCCACTGCACTCCAGCCTGGGCAACAGAGCAAGACTCTGTCTCAAAACAAACAAGAAGTGGGTAGGACAGAAAGGGGACCAGATTCAAGGGCCCAACCCTGGGGCCCTCCAGCATTTGTTAGCAGGTCAGGGAGAAAGAGCAGGGTCAGGAACACTGGAGAGCTGTGTTCTGGAGGCCAGGGGAGGAAGGGTAGCTGGGGAGGGCGGGAGTGACCCTGGGGTCAGAGGCTGCTGACAAGCTGGTTGTGGACCCCGAATATCCAGGCTCCAGGTCACCTGAGAACAAGACCCAGCACTGGACTTAGCAACCCCTCCTGGAATCTCCATGCTCCCCGACCAGCCTTCCCCACTAGCCCTCCCTCTCCAGCCCTCTCTCCCTCCCTACCTCTCGAAGGAGTCTCACAGTGCTGTGTCCCCACATTTGCCAGTGGCCTGTAAACTTCCTCTGCCCTCCCTCCCCTGCCATTTCCCCTAGTCCTCCCTCCCTTGCCTTTCCCCCCAGCCCTTCCTCCCCTGCCTTCCAGTTCAGGGACATCCTGTTGCCAGTTAGGGGCTGGCCAGGGGGCCAGCCAGGGCCCTGACCCACTGGCCATGCCAGGCCTCCCTTGGTCATCACAACTGGTGACCAGACATATCCAGGAGGGAGACAGGAAGGCCAGATGCTTTCCTGTGTGGAGCTGATAACAGCCTGGTCACCCTGCAGGAGGCCTCCAGTCCATGGCTGAAGAGGGTGTGCAGCCTGTCAGGTTGTTGCTTCAGTGATTTGGGGGTTCCCAGGCATCTGCCCTCTAAACCTGGCACTCTATCCCAATGCCTATAGTCCCACCATTAGCCATATGGGTTAGCGAGCAAACACTGAGAGTGTGTGTTGGGGTTGGGGGCTGTAAGGGCCTCCCAGCTGGGCAGGATTGGATTCTGGCTGGGGCAGGAGTGTCTCCTAGTGGGAGGATTGAGCCCTATGCACAAAGTGAGTGAGTTGCCAAGACTGTACAGGAGGCAAGGCCCTGGGAAGAGAAAGAGATGCTTTCCATGCAGAGAACCTGGGTGGGGGCCTCTCCCAGCACTCCCTACACAACTGATCCCAGAGGAAGAGCAGCTGACACCAGGCCCCTCATTGGATGCGGCTGGGTGGTCCAGTTCAGCTCCCCCATGAAGGGCCTTCTGGGATCAGATCGGATTCAGAGGCCAGAGCGCGAGGCAGCCAGCATTGGGCTGGAGCCGGGCATCCTGACCCGCAGGCCCTGCCTGGTCTAGCACACTACGTTTCCCTCCGTTCCAGCCCGGTTTGGCCACCTGCTTACCAGGTGACTTCTCTACGTTTAGCCTCCTTGAACTTCACCTTCCTCATCTGTAGAATGGGGATAATAATACCTCCCAGTATCCACTTTAGCCAGAGGGGGTGCTGAGCCAAAAACACTTTGGAAAAGTTGAAAGAGGAACTCAGATCTCAGAAATTCAGAAGGGGAGGGCAAGCAGAAGTGGGTGCAGGCAGGCGAGCCTGGGCGCTGTTGTGAGGCTGATGCAGCCCGACCCAGAGCTTTGTGACCACATCTGTGGCATGAGGCTCGGCTTTGGCTGCTGCTTCTCTTAGCTCAGCTCAGATTTCCACGCGGCTCTCAACCAAGGGCAGTTTTACCCCACAGGGACGTTTGGCAACGTCAAGAGACGTTTTTGGTTGTCACAGTTGGGGAGGTGCTACTGGCATCTGGGGGTTACAGGCCAGGGGTGCTGCTCACCATCCGGCAGTGCACAGGACGGCCCCAGCACAGAGAGGTGTCTGACCCCATGTCAGTGGCACGGAAGTGGAGGATGCTGTTCTAAAAGGAACGCTGGCCAAGGGCTGGGAGTGCCACTTCACGTGGACAAGTCACTTCTGTCTGAGTGGTTTCCTCACCTGTAAGTGAGGGGTGGGGAGCAGAGGTACCATCTCCCCTGGGAACTCTCCCGGACCTTGCCCGCTCCCTGCCCCCTCAGGTTGTGTTAGATAACACTGCCCTCAGGTTTTCTGTGTTCCTGTCCTGCCCTGCCGTGGGCTCTCAGAGCAGCAGGGGCGTGTGTCTCTACACTTAGGGCTTCACGGTATGCCCAACACTGCCTGGCAAGCATCGGGTGTTCAGTAAATGTAAGTTATATGCCACCATAGCACGCACTTACTGGACATGCATTTTATGCCAGGCAGCACAGGTAACATGGAGTCTTGGCCCTACCTTTACAGTAGCTCTGGGACGGTGCCCTCTGCAGGGAGGGTCCCTCTGGCTGGGGCGGAGGCAGGGAGACTGGGTTGTGGGCCTGGGGACAGCAGAGGTGTGAGGTGTGATGGGGAAGAGGAGAATGCCTAGAACCAGGATGTGCAGGGTCTGGCCCACTGCCCTTGCTCCTCCGTCCTGGGTGGTGACCCCAAACACTGCACATGCCCTCTGCGCACCTGCCCTGAAAGCGTCTCTAACTGCGGGGCCAAGGGGACTACCAGGGGCCTGGTCTTACAAAGGTGACCTTGGGGCCTGTTGGGTCTGCAGCTACCTCTTGGCTTGGAGCAGGCCCAAGGGGCCATTGTGATCCTTCCTGCTCGTTCTCTTGCTCTCCTTCCCCCCAATGCCCTCTCCCACCTTTGCTGGGGCCAGTGGTGATGCTGTGGGTGTGCTGGGTGCCCTGTTCCCTGGCTGGGCCTGCTGCCCTTTGTAAACTGCCAGTCCCTCAGGTCTCGTGCAGCTCCTTGAGCAGGCTTTCCAGATCTGGGATGCTGATGACAGTGATAGGAACCAACCTCTAGAGAGTGCTCTCTCTTTGGGGGCACTTTATGCATATCCCAATCTTGTCCTCATCAGCAGGCTCGTTTCATCAACGAGGAAACTGAGGGCCGGGGAGCGGCAGAGTCAGGACCTTTCTGAACACCGGCACACCTGCCCTGAATGCATCTACAGCTGCAGGGCCTTGGGGACCACCGGAGATGGTTGTGTGTGTCCCAGCCTCTTACAGGACAGGTGTCAGGAGCCCAGAGTGGAGGCAGCTGCCCTGGTCCAAGTCCACAGTGAGAGGACCCACTGCCCTGAGCTGTTGTGGAGACTGCATGTGTGAGTGTGCACAGAGCTTGTAAGGCAGCGTCTGGCACGGAGGAGGCGCGCGCTTTCTTTTTAAATTATTATTATTATACTTTAAGCTGTAGGGTACATGTGCACAACGTGCAGGTTTGATACATAGGTATACATGTGTCATGTTGGTTTGCTGCACTCATCAACTCATCATTTACATTAGGTATTTCGCCTAATGCTATCCCTCCTCCAGCCCCCCAGCCTCCAACAGGCCCTGATGTGTAGTGTTCCCCGTCCTGTGTCCAGGTGATCTCATTATTCAGTTCCCACCTGTGAGTGAGAACATGCGGTGTTTGGTTTTCTGTCCTTGCGATAGTTTGCTGAGAACGATGGTGTCCAGCTTCATCCATGTCCCTGCAAAGGACATGAACTCATCCTTTTTTATGGCTGCATAGTATTCCATGGTGTATATGTGCCACATTTTCTTCATCCAGTCTATCATTGATGGACATTTGGGTTGGTTCCAAGTCTTTGCTATTGTGAATAGTGCTGCTATAAACATACGTGTGCATGTGTCTTTATAGCAGCATGATTTATAATCCTTTGGGTATATACCCAGTAGTGGGATTGCTGGGTCAAATGGTAATTCTAGTTCTAGATCCCTGAGGAATCACCACACTGTCTTCCACAATGTTTGAACTAATTTACACTCCTACCAACAATGTAAAGGCGTTCCTATTTCTCCACATCCTCTCTAGCATCTGTTGTTTCCTGACTTTTTAATGATCGCCATTCTAACTGGCATGAGATGGTATCTCATTGTGGTTTTGATTTGCATTTCTCTGATGACCAGTGATGATGAGCATTTTTTCGTGTGTCTGTTGGCTGCATAGATGTCTGCTTTTGAGAAGTGTCTGTTCATATCCTTTGCCCACTTTTTGATGGGGTGGTTTGTTTTTTTTCCTTGTAAATTTGTTTAAGTTCTTTGTAGATTCTGGATATCAGCCCTTTGTCAGATGGGTAGATTGCAAAAAATTTCTCCCATTCTGTAGGTTGTCTGTTCACTCTGATGGTAGTTTATTTTGTCATGCAGAAGCTCTTTAGTTTACTTAGATCCCATTTGTCTATTTTAACTTTTGTTGCTATTGCTTTTGGTGTTTTAGTCATGAAGTCCTCGCCCATGCCTATGTCCCGAATGGTATTGCCTAGGTTTTCTTCTAGGGTTTTTATGGTTTTAGGTCTAACATTTAAGTCTTTAATCCATCTTGAATTAATTTTTGTATAAGGTGTAAGGAAGGGATCCAGTTTCAGCTTTCTATATATGGCTAGCCAGTTTTCCCAGCACCATTTATTAAGTAGGGAATCGTTTCCCCATTTCTTGTTTTTGTCAGGTTTGTCAAAGATCAGATGGTTGTAGATGTGTGGTGTTATTTCTGAGGCCTCTGTTCTGTTCCATTGGTCTATATATCTGTTTTGGTACCAGTACCATGCTGTTTTGTTTACTGTAGCCTTGTAGTATAGTTTGAAGTCAGGTAGCATGATGCCTAGGAGGAGGCACTTTCGGAGTGTACATTCGCCTTACTTCTTGCCCGAAATGACCCAGGCAACATTCCCCCACAGCTACACATCACTACCTGCGTCCTAGGAGTTAGTGGGAAGGGAAGATGCACGTGGCCCACACTTGGTTGTGTTGGGCTTTCTTCATTCCGTGCCCTGTAGGGTCAGGAGCCCAGAGGCTGCTGGCCCAGGGACTGCTGGGCCATGCTCGCCGGCGTGGGTGGCCTCTGCAGGAGACAGTGTGGGCTGGAGCCGGATGCTTGATGTTGCTCTAGGCTGGGAACCTGGGCAAGGCCACTCCCTCCCCAGGTCAGCAGCTCTACTGTCACATACCTAGACACAGGTGGTAGCATCACAGCAGTCTCACCACAGACTCTCCAATAAGTCTTACAAGTCCAGTGCCCCTTGATGGATAAAAGGGACAGCTCAGCTCAGATTCAAAGGGAGTCTTGCCCCAAAGTCCTCCCTTCACCCCACGGCAGTTCCTGGACCTTCTGTGGGACCCTATGGTTTAGGAGTGACCTGAGCAGCAGAGACTAAGTGAAGGCTGAGATCCCCGGCCTGGGACAGGGGTAGGGAGCCCCATTTCATGGTGTGCTGGATGCCCTGCCTGCCTCTTCCCCAAGCCCTCATGGACTGTCAGCCAGAGGCACCAGTGGGCACTTCCAGGGCTAACTGCGCCTCTGAGGAGCTGAGCTCCGGTCGTCTAGAGGCCAGACCCCTGGGGCGGTGGTTAGGGCTGCTTTCTTCCTTGGTCCCCACAGGCCTTATGGGGATTAGGCAGCCTTCCTGCCCAGTGCACAGTCACTAAGGAGGGTATCATGTGAAGTCATGAGTGCAGGGCCACACCAAGGCTCTCAGTGGACCCAGGACTGCAGGAATTCCGGGGCTTCCCATCATTAAGTTAAATTAGTATTGAAATGCAGTATCTATGTCAGGAAGGCCATGAGTGTTCCCCTTGGTGACCACATGTGTACTTTTGGAAATATCAGATCCAGTCACACCCCAGCCTGGTGCCCTGCCTTGCTGGCCTCGCCTTGCTGGCCTCGCCTTGCTGTGGCTGGAGCTGGAACTGGCTGGCTGTTGTCTGAGCCAGCTGTGTCCACCCCTGGCTTCTGTGTGTGTCAGGCACAGGCTGTGTGCAGTGTCACACAGGGGCATGAATGTGCTGCAGTGCACCAAGGGGACCTTGACCAGCAGCTTTGGGGAGTACTGGTGGGGGGAGCATCTGAATGGAGTGTGTTCAGGAGGGATGGGAGCCGGGGAACTTGGCACCTCTTCGGAGTTTTGCCACAGAGGGGAACAGGATGGGTGACAGCTGGCAGGGGACATAGGCTCGAGAGGTTTTTAGAGAATCTTCCATTGCTTCTGCTTCTCTCCTATGTGGCAAGCTGCAGGAGGCCTATGAGGGGCTTTGCAGAGGTACTGGTGCAGCTCAGAGAGGTTTCACAGGCTTCACCCATGGGGTGGCGAAAAAGTGCCTCTTGCCCAGTACCTGGTGCATTTCAGCTTAGTGAATTAAAGATTTGGAGCCACTTTGCTGAGCTTTTGCACAGAGAGGACTACATGGGGTATAGGACAGGACCTGGACTGAGACTTTTACACACTGGGAAGAAAGCCCCGCTTGTAGTCTGTCAGGCTGCTGTACAACTTTTAAACATCAAAAAGTCCTCATGCTTTTACTCCTTTGGCAAAATGCTTGTTGGATAGAGGAATTCAAACTTGATTGCAGCCCCCCTGGCTATCAATGGTGTATTAGCCTGTTTTCTGCTGCTATAACAGAATACCACAGAGTGGGTAATTCTATTGTACAGAAATGTATTGGTTTACAGTTCTGGAAGCTTGGAAGTATAAGACTGAGGGGCTGGCATCTGGCGAGGGCCCTCTTGCTGTGTCATAACATGGTGGAAAGCATCACATGGCTGAAGGGCACAGGGAGCAAGAGAGAGTAAGAGGGGCAAAACTACTCTCATGGTAACAAACCCACTTCTGCAGTAAGGGCACTAGTTCATTCACGAGGGCAGAGCCCTCGTAAACTAAACATTTCTTAAAGGTCCCACCTCTTGCCAAGCATGATGCTGTGCACCTGTAGTCCTAGCTACGTGGAAGGCTGAGGTAGGAGGATCACTTGAGATCAGGAGTTGGACACCTGCCTGGGCAACACAGTCAGACCCCCCTCTCAAAAACCAAACAAATTTTTTTTTTTTAAAAAAGGTCCCATCTCTTAATACTGTTGCAGTGGCAACTAAATTTCACCATGAGTTTTGGAGGGGACAAACATTCAAACTGTAGCATTCTGCCCAGCCCACCCCCGGAAAATTCATGTCCTTCTCACATACAAAATATATTCATTCCATCCTGATAGCTCCCAAAGGTCTTAGCTCATTCCAGCAGCAACTCATAAGCCCAGAGTCTCATCTAAATCAGATATGGGTGAGACTCAAGGCATGATTCATCCTGAGGCAAATTCCTCTCCAGCTGTGAGCCTGTGAAATTAAACAAGTTACGTGCTTCCAGAATACAATGGTGAGACAGTTGTGGGATAGACATTTCCATTCAGGGAGAAACCGGCAAGAAAAAAGGGGGTAACTGGTCCCAAGTACGTCCAAAACCAACCATGAAGAGCAACATTAAATCTTGAGACTCGGGAATAATGTTCCTTGACTCCACATCCCACCTCCTGGACACACTGGGGCCCTGGGCAGCCCCACCCCCATGGCTTTGGTGGGCTGGGCAGCCACAGCAGCTCTCCCAGGTTGATGTTGCTAGCCGGTCAGGCTGGTAGCTCTGCAGTCTCAAGGGCAGCCCAGCCCCTGTGGCTCCACAAGGCATTGTCCTAGCAAGGACTCTCTGGAGTGGCTCTCCCTCTGCAATAGGTCTCTGTCTGGACCCCCAGGCTGTCTGATCCAGCCTTTGAAATCCAGGCAGAGGCAGCCACACCTCCACTGCTCTTGAACTCTGTGTGTCTGCAGAATTAGCACCACATGGATGCTGCCAAGGCTTACTGCTTGCCCTCTGGAGCCGTGGCCTGAGCCACACCCAGGCCCACTTGAGCCACAGCTGGGGCAGCCAAGGAGCACTGTGGTGGAATGTGAGGAGCAGAGTCCCAAAGGTAGTCCAGGACAGCAGGTCCTTGGAGGGGGCCCTTGGCCCATCCCCTAAAACCATTCTCCCTTCCTAGAGCTCTGGGCCTGTGATGAGAGGGGCAGCTTGGAATATCCTGAAATGCCTTCATGATAAGTTCTGTCTTTAAGTCATTTCTTTCTTCTTTCATTTTGCTATATGATATTAAAAGAAACCACACAGCACCTCAATATTTTGCTTAGAAATTTCTTCTGCTCGGTATCCCAGTTCATCACTCTTAAATTCTGCCTTCCATACTCTAGTCTGGGCAACAGTGTGAGACTCCGTCTCAAAAAAAAAAAAAAAAAATTCTGCCTTCCATAAACATAAAGCCACTGGGTGTGGACACAATTCAGCCAAGTTCCTTTTCACTGTAAGGATGGGCTTTTCTCCAGTTTCCAATACCTTATTCCTCAATTCCCTCTGAGACCTCATCACCATCCATATTTCTGCCAACATTCTGATGACAGCCACTTTAACCTCCAGGAAGTTTCAGACTTTTCCTACAGCTCTTCTCATCTTCTGAGCCCTTAATGTTCTGTTCATGGTGACAGGCTTTTTTCTAGTCTGCTCTTCCAGACTCTTCCAGCCTCTACTCACTACCCAGTTCCAAAGCCACTTTCACATTTTTAAGTATTTGTTATAACAACACCCACTCTCAGTACCAGTTTTCTGTCTTAGGCTGTTTTGTGCAGAATGCCACAAACAGGGTAATTTATAATGAACAGATATGTATTGGCTCATAGTTCTGGAGGCTGGGAAGTCCAAGATCGAGGGCTCGGCATCTGGGGATGGCCTTCTTACTGAATCATCATTCCATGGTGAAGAACAGACAGACAGACAGACAGAGAGAGAGAGAGAGAGAGACAGAGAGAGAAAGAGAGAGAGAGAAAGAGGGGGCAAAGCCACCACTGTGATAATGGTATTAGTCCATTCGTGAGGGTGGGGCCCTCATGGCCTGAACACTTCTTACAGGTTCCACCTCTTAATACTGTCACAGTGGTGATTAAATTTCAACATGAGTTTTGGAGGAGACAAACATTCAAACCACAGCAAATGGAGACTTTGATGGGGAGGAGGTGGCCCAGTACTAGCCCCTGGAGAAGGAGGAAGAGAGCCACGCTGGGGGAGAGGTAGAAAGGGAAATGGCTGAGTTCGTTGGCATCACAATTTTGCCCTGAGCAGTCTTCTACAAGTTAACATCTAAACACACAGAGCTGGAGCGCTGATCAATAGTAAAAAGCCCAAGTTTCCTATAGACAGTGCTCTAATGTTACGTTGAAAAGCCATGCAGCCATCTTCTTGCCTTTCTTCCATTTCCGGGTAATTTCTTCCATGTCTTGGTGGATGACACCAGCAGTCACCCTGTTTCCCAGGTCAGATATGCGGAGTCATTCTGGACTCTGCCTGCCCCATCCTGGTCAAGTCAGCAGCTAGAAACTCTGGCTTCTTCATTCCTGACATCTCCCGCCAGTTCCCTTCACTCCATTCTCTTCACGTCACTGTGACACCCTGTGGCCAGAGTGACCATTCTGGAGTGGAAATCAGACAACCCTTTCTCTGCTTTGGACCCTTCGATAGCTCTCATGCCTACATGTGCCTCGGCTCACCTTAGACTCCATGCCCGGGTGCCCTTGACCCCAGTTCACCTGCTGTCACTGGACCTGAGTCTTGGAGTATTATCTCTTTTTCTCTGATTCTCCTGCCCACTCTGTGCCCAACAGGTGTAAACATCAGGGAATGCTGGGGCCTGGGACAATCTGCAGGAGGTAGGCTCTGCCTAGAGACATTAAAATTAAAGCCCACGCCAGTACTCCATAAACTCACCCTAGGAAACATAGCTGGGAGGATCCTACCCAGCGTGTGTTCCAGAGCACCTCCCATGCACAGGCGCTGTTCCAGGGCTGGGTACGGCAGCGAGGAGACCCGAATCCCTGCTGCGGTCACCCTGTAGGGGGAGAGACCAACAATATACCAGATGTCTTAGTCTTCTCTGGCTGCCATAACAAAATAACAGAGACTGAAGGACTTAAACAACAGAAATGTATTTTCTCCCAGCTCTGGAAAGAAAGTCTGAGAAGAGGGTGCCAGCAGGGTCAGTTTCTGGTGAGGGCTCTCTTCCTGGTGTGCTGATGGCTGCCTTCTTGCTCTGTCTTCATGTGGCCTTTTGCTGCATGCACGTGGAGGCAGACATAGCTGTCTCTCCTACCCTTTTTTTTTTCTTTTTTTTTTGAGATGGAGTCTTGCTCTGTCGCCCTGGCTGGAGCGCAGTGGTGTGATCTCAGCTCACTGCAAGCTCCGCCTCCTGGGTTCAAGCGATTCTCCTGCCTCAGCCTCCCGAGTAGCTGGGATTACAGGCATGCACCACTATGCCCGGCTAATTTTGTATTTTTAGTAGGGACAGGGTTTCTCCATGTTGGTCAGGCTGGTCTCGAACTCCCGACCTCAGGTGATCTGCCCACCTCGGCCTCCCAAAGTGCTGGGATTACAGGCATGAGCCACCACACCCGGCCTCTCTTACTCTTCATATAAGGCTACCAGTCTTATGGGATAAGGGCCCAACCTTGTGACCCCACGTAACCTTGGTTACCTCCTATCTCCAAATACAGTCACACTGGGGGTTAAGACTTCAACGATGAAGTTGAGGGGACACAGTTCAATCCTATGCACTAGTAAACAGAAATCTGCATATGCCAGGGAGTGATAGCCAAATGAAGAGAGAAACAGATGGGGACAGAGGGAAATAAAAGTGTCCCTCTGAGGAGGAGGTGACATTTGAGCAGAGGCCAGCAATAGGGGGGCCCTATGGGAAGAGCGTGCCTGGTAGGTTTGAGGGGCACCCACATGGCTAAGGTGGAGGCAGTGAAGAGAGAGACATGGGAGAAGAGGTCAGAGCTGGGGGACTGGGGACACTTATCAGCCATCTAAGGACTTTGAATTTTATACTGAGAGCTTGGGGGAGGTTGTTGAGCAGAGGTGTATGAGATATGTTTACAGCAGCTTCCTCTGGCACTATTTGAAGAATAGACTAACAGGGTCCAGGGTAGAAGCCTTGGGCCTGGGTGGAGGGAGGGGAGGTGAGAGTAGGGGTCAGAGGCAGAACATATGCTGAAAGTAGAGCTGGCAGGATTTGCACATGGGTTGAGTGTGCGCCCCGTGGAGCTCTGGCAGGATAGAGTTGCATCAACTGAGGGGGACGGCTGTGGGTGGAGCAGGTTTAGGGGGACGCTCAGGAGCTCACTTGGGACATGTCCCCTTAGAAACCTCCGCGACATCCAGTGCAGATGGCAAGGACGCAGGTGAGCCCAGAACTCGGGAGAAGCTGCCCACATCCTTGACCAAGGCTAAACTTCAAGTAACTTTCAGGTTTGGAAAGTTAAATGAGTAACATTTTTTTCTCATTGTTCTCGTGCATTTTCCGTACTAATGATTTTGAATACGTCTGTGTGTGCCTGCTGGCCTTCCCAGCTTCCCCCTCTGTCAGCTGCCTTTTCACATTCTCTGACCCTTTCTCCTGGGATTGCTGTCTGCTTTTTTTTGGTCCAGGCATCCAGGGTTTAATCCAGACCAAAGGTATCTGTTCACGCCTCCACTTCACCCCGCACGCTCTCATTTTCTCTTGCTCTGGGAAAACGAAATTGTAACCAATTCAATTAACCTCTAATAAACATATATTTGATATGTGAGTTATAAAGAATAACATACTGAACACCAGTGAACCACTCTCCCCTGTCCCAGCCCCGTGGAGGTTCCCATAGCCAGATCTGTGTGTGTCACTCCTTGATTTTTGTTCTTATGATTTTATCTGTTATCTTCCCTACATATATAGGATTCGGTTGTTCTTGGCTTTGAATTTTATGAAAAATGGACTTATATTGGTTTCCTAGGACTGGTTTTTCATTCAGCAATATGTAACTTGCTGTGTGTTAATATAGTTCACTCATTTTTTCACTGCTGTGTAATATTTCATCAGGTGCATACAACATAATATATATTTTTTATTTTTTCATTTTTATTTATTTATTTTTTGAGACAGGGTCTCACCATGTCACTCAGGCTGGAGTGCAGTGGTGTGACCATTGGCTCACTGCTGCCTTTTGCCTCCACAGCTCAAGCAATCCTCCCACCTCAGCCACCTGAGTAGCTGGGACCACAGACGCACACCACCACACCCGGCTAATTTTTGTATTTTTAGTAGAGATGGGGTTTCGCCATGTTGTCCAGGCTGGTCTCAAACTCCTGGGCTCAAGCGATCCTCCTGCTTTGGCCTCCCAAAGTGCTGGTATTACAGGTGTGAGCCACCTAGCCCGGCCTAGACCACAGTATATTTATCTGCTCTGTTGTCAGTGGACATTTGGTTGATTCAAGCCATTATTGTAAAGAGTACGCCAATGGCTATTCTTGTACATGTCTCCTGGGCACTTGGATTTAGCATGTGTACTAGGAGATGATTCCTGGGCCCTAGGCCCAGTGTTAATTTTATACAAAGTGTTAATTTTATACAGTTTATATAATACATAATTACTATGAAAATTGCAAATAGATTTCCACAGTGTTTGTACCAGTTCCCACATTCACTAGAGCCGTGGTCCCCAACCTTTTTGGCAACAGGGACTGGTTTTGTGGAAGACAGTTTTTCCACGGATGATGCTGGGGGAGGGGATGTTAATGGGCATCAGGAATTAGTTAAATTCTCATGAGGGGCGTGTGCAACCTAGACCCCTCGCATGCACAGTTCACAGTAGGGTTTGCGCTCCTATGAGAATTTAATGCCGCTGCTCATCTGACAGGAGGTGAAGCTCAGGCAGGAATGCGAGCAGTGGGGACCAGCTGTAGATACAGATGAAGCTTCACTTGCTCACCTGCTGCCCACCTCCTGCTGTGCAGCCCGGTTCCTAACAGACCACCGACTAGTACTGGTCCTCGGCCCAGGGAGTTGAGGACCCCTGCACTAGAGTGTTTCAGAATTACCATTGATCTACATATTTGCCAAAAAACTTATTTTTTCATTATTATTATCTCTTAGCAATCTAGGAGGTACTGCATTCTCATGCTAATTTACGTGTTCCTATTTATTACTGAAATTGAGCCATCTTTCGGGTTTGTATCCATCTTTCTGGTTTCCCTTTCTGCTGCTACCTGCTCTAGAGATTCTTCTTTCATCATTTGTGAACACTCTACGCTATCTTCTTCTATTCTGTTGAGTGTCTCACTCTGACCTTTGTTGAACAGAAATCTTTAATTTTGATGTAATCAGATTCATCCTTTTTTCTCCTTGTGGTTTGAGCTTTTGGAGTTTTAAGAAATCTGTCCACAATCTTAGGTTAACAGGAGGCTCTTTTACATTTTATTATAGCTCTATCATTTACCATTCACATTGGGGTCTCTAATGCACCTGGAACCTACATTTGCATGTGGGATATGGAAGGAGTCTAGATTGTTTTCTTTATATGGTGATCCAGTTTTCCTAACACCATCTACTAAACACTCTGACCTTTTTTCCCATAGCTTTCATGAAATTCCCTCCTACACCTCACTCTCTTTTTTGAGCCCTCTGGTCTGTTTGTTGGTACGTTTGTCTGTTCTTGTACCAACCATACAATTTTTATTACAATGACTATACAACATGTACTAGTGTCTGAGAGAAACTCCTCCCTTGTTATTTTTCTTTTTAGGTTTTTATGAATTGTTTGTTTCTCCATATACATTTCAGTGTGTGTTTATCAAGCTTTCCAAAAAAAAAAAATCCAACTGAATTTTTTATTGGAATTGCACTGAATTTACTTACAGATTACTTTGGGGAGAAATGACATTAATATGTGGCCATAAGATGGAATGTCTCATGTATTCAGAATATCTTTCCATGTAGAGGTCCTTTGAGTTTTTATTACTACTTAGAGATACTCTTTAGTTTTATTGCTATTGTGAGTGTTTATCTTGGTATTTTTAATTATATTTTCTAGATGGTTATTACTGGTGTAGAGAACTGCTATTGATTTTTGTATCGATTAATCTTATATCTGGCAACCTTCCTGAACTCTCCTGTCTGTTGATTCTTTTAGTCCCTCTAGGGACGCTATCATCTAAATAATGTTAATTTTATCCTTTACTTCTCAATTCGTACACTATTTATTTCTTTTCTAAATTTCCTAAGAGCATTGGCAGGACATTGATTAGTGGGGACTGTGGCCAAACTTGTCCCAAATATTAAAGGGAATGTATCTAAGCTTTTGCCATTAAATCCAATATTTTCTGTAATTTTTTTTGTAAATATGTGATTTGCAAATATAAGCAAATCACGTTAAAGAACTTCCCTTTGACTCCTGGTTTGCTGAGAGTTTTTTTTGGTCGTCGTTTATTTTAATTATAAATAGACATGAAAGCTTATCAAATGCCCTTTCTGCATTAAGATTTTCATGGGATTTTTCCTCTTTATGTTCTTCCAGATAAAATCTTCTTGATCATGATGTACGTAAAAAAAATGCCATTGTCTTCATTTAGCTAACATTTGGTTTAGGGTTTTGCATCTGTGTTCAAAAGTGGCATTAGGCATACGTTGTTCACTCTCACTCTTGCGTTTTCTGATATGGTTTGGATGTTTGTCCCCCACCAAAATCTCATGTTGAAATGAATCCCCAATGTTGGAGGTGGGGACTAGTGGGAAGTATTGGATCACGGGCGCAGATCCCTCCTGAATGGCCTAGCACCATGCTCATGGTAATGAGTGAATTCTCTCCCTGAGTTCATGTGAAATCTGACTTTTATACAATTTATATAATACATTAAAGAGCCTGGCACCTCCTCCCTTGTGTCTCTTGCTTCCACTCTTGCCACATGACCTGCTTGCTCCCTCTTCACCCTCCATGACGATTGGAAGCTTCCTGAGGCCCTCACCAGAGGCAGATGCCAGCACTGTGCTTTGTGTACATCCTGCAGAACCACAAGTGAAATAAACATCTTTTCTTTATAAATAATGCAGTCTTGAGGATCACTTGAGCCCAGGAGTTTGAGACCAGCCTGGGCAACATGACAAAACCCTGTCTGTATGATAAATAAAAAAAATTAGCTGGTTATAGTGGTGTGTGCCTGTAGTCTCAGCTACTTGGGAGACTGAGGTGGGAGGATCACCTGAGCCTGGAAGGCTGCAGTGAGCTGTGATTGCACCACTGCACTCCAGCCTGGACAACAGAGTGAGACCCTGTCTCAAAAAAATAAAAAAATTACCTAGTCTTAGGTATTCCTTTCTAGCAATGCAAGAATGGATTAACACCTTGCTCTTATGTCTTTTTTTTTTTTTTTTTTTTGAGACAGAGTCTCTCTCTGTTGCCCAGGCTGGATTACGGTGACATGATCTCAGCTCACTGCAGCCTCCGCCTTCAGGGTTCAAGCAATTCTCCTGCCTCAGCTTCGCAAGTAGCTGGGATTACAGGCGTGCACCACTGTGCCCAGATACTTTTTGTATTTTTAGTAGAGACGGGGTTTCGCCATGTTGGCCAGGCTGGTCTTGAACTCCTGGCCTCAGGTCATCCACCCGCCTCGGCCTCCCAAAGTGCTGGGATTACAGGCATGAGCCACCACACTTGGCCCCTTATGTCATTTTTTTAATCAAAATTACAATATTGACCACATGGAGATCATCCACGATCCTTGTAAGAGCAGTTTTCTTGGAGTGGAGTAAGTTCTAGGGAGAACAGGAGGAGAGGAAGTGAAAGCAGGGAGTTACAGGAGGTGAGAAAAAGGCTTAGGGGAAAATATGGTCAAGGAGTTTTGTTGTTTTTAATGGAAGAAATAGCAGCAGGTTTGGAGTTTCTGTCTTATTTTGTTTCTTGGCCCTCGGGAAAGAGGATTAAGTTCATCCTACTCTGTAGTTCATGGGGTATCATCAGCCTTGACCCATTTACAGCCTCTCATTTGTTTTTCCTCTTTTACACCCCTATTTCCCTCCTCCCCATAGCTAAGTATTCTCATTTTTTCTAATTTAAATTAATGTAAAATTTACCTTTTTGGCTGTCTAGTTCTACGAATCTTGATACATGCATAGTCATGTAACCATTACCACTATCAAGATGTAGAACAATTTATTTTAATTTAATTTAATTTTTATTTTTATTTACTTACTTACTTTTTGGAGATGGGGTCTCTGTCGCCCAGGCTGGAGTGCAGTAATGTGATCCTAGCTCATGGCGGCCTTGAACTCCAGGGCTCAAGCAGTCCTCCCACCTCAGCCTCCTGAGAGGTAGGACTACAGGTGTGCACCACCACACCGGGCACCTGGCGATATAGAACAATGTCGTCACCACAAAAAATTGCCTTATGCTGCCTCTTTGGTAGTCAGCCCCCAGGCAGCCACTGATCTGTTCTCTTTCCCTGTAATTTTCTGTCCTTTTATCTTTTCCAGACTGTCCCATGGATGTTGTCAGACATGATCTGCCTCTGGAGCCTGGACTCTTTCACGTCATTGCATGTGCGATTCATTCATGTTTTGCGTGTGTCAGGAGTTTGTTCCGTATTGTTGCTGAGTATCTTTCCTTGTGTGATGTACCACAGCTCATCCACTCACCGGTTGGAGGGCATTTGGGTTATATACAGTTTGGGGCAATTTTGAATAAAATTGCTCTAAACATTTGCCTAAAGTTGAATATAGTAGCTTTCATTTCATTTGGGTAAATAACCAGAAATGGGATTGCTGGGTCTTATGGGAAGAGCCTCTTTATAAGAAAGTGCCAAGATGATTTCCAGCATGGCAGTACCACTTCTCTCTCCTGCCAGCAACATAGAGTGGTTCCCGTCGCTCTGCATCCTCCCACCGCAAGCGCCCGACATTGTCAATATTTGTTATGTAAGCAATTCTCATAGGTATATAGCAGTATTTCACTGAGGTTTCAATTTGTATTTCCTTAATGGAAAATGATGCTAATCCTCTTTCTTGTGCTTATTTTACCAGCCTTGTATCCTCTATAGTGAAGTGTTTGATTAGGTTTTTTGACATTCACTAATTTGAGTTCTTTGATTTCTTACTGCAGAGTTTTGAGACTTCTTTATGTATTCTGTATATCCTTTGTCAGATATGCAGTTTGCAAAGGTAATATTTTCTCCCAGTCTGTGCTTACCTTTTTATTTAACAATATCTTTGTAATCCCAGCACTTTTGGAGGCTGAGGTGGCCGGATCACTCAGGAACTCCTGAGGTCAGGAGTTCGAGACCAGCCTCGCCAACATGGTGAAATCCTGTGTCTACTAAAAATACAAAAACTAGCCAGGTCTGGTGGTGCATGCC
Organism: Gorilla gorilla gorilla; assembly: GCF_029281585.2. NCBI lineage: Eukaryota > Metazoa > Chordata > Mammalia > Primates > Hominidae > Gorilla > Gorilla gorilla. The sequence goes on along the minus strand of NC_073236.2, from coordinate 32,094,193 downwards.
TGTAGTCCCAGTTACTCGGGAGACTGAGGCACGAGAATCACTTGAACTCGGGAGGCAGAGGTTGCAGTGAGCTGAGCTCATGCCACTGCACTCCAGCCTGGGCGACGGAGCCAAACTCTGTCTTAAAAAAATAATAAAATAAAATAAAAATAAAAAACCAATATCTTTATTCTTCTTTCACAAAATTATTTTAGCTATTCTAGTTCCTCTGTCTTTCTAGATAAATTTTAGAGCATGTTGTCTGTATGTACAAAAAAACTCTTGCTGGGATTTTGGTAGGAATTGTATGAAATCTGTGGATCATTTTGGAGATAACTGGCATCTTTATAGCACTGAGTCTTTCAATCCATGAACATAGTTATGTTTCTTCTGTCATTTGAATCCTCCGTGATTTCTTTCATCAGCATTTTGTAGTTTTTGGCATACGGATTATATACATGTTTTGCAAGATATATACCTAAGTATTTCATTTGTGAGATGAGCAATTGTAAATGGTATTGTTTTTTAAGTTTTGGTTTTTTTATTTGTGTGTAAGATTTTTATTCTAATTTGCATTCCAAAGGAAATTACAAAATCCATTGACTTCTTTACATAAAAAAGTGAATTAACATTTTTTTTTTTTTGAGATGGAGTCTCACTCTTGTTGCCCAGGCTGGAGTGCAATGGCACGATCTCAGCTCACTGCAACCTCCGCCTCCCAGGTTCAAGCGATTCTCCTGTCTTAGCCTCCTAAGTAGCTGGGATTACAGGCGCCTGCCATCACGCCTGGCTAATTTTTGTATTTTTAGTAGAGACAGGGTTTCGCCATGTTGGCCAGGCTGGTCTCGAACTCCTGACCTCAGGTGATCCACCCGCCTTGGCCTCCCAAAGTGCGGGGATTACAGGCATGAGCCACCACGCCCGGCCTGTGACTTAACATTTTAATACAAATTATAAAACATGATAAAGTTGCAGGACAAACTAGGCTAGCTGCTTGGAGTAACAAGTTTTTAAGTCACCATTTTCTACCTCCATGCTAAGGATAACCTTCTAATTAGTGATCAGCTGTACTGTAATAGCAGAGTAACCCTGAGACTTGAGTAAACAGAAAAGCTGAAGATCTCCAGTTCCCAGCCAGGTAGTTTTCTATGCCTTCTCATAGTAGCAAACAGCAACTATGTCACCAAAAGTGAGGACCCAACGGCATAAGAATGACACAAAGGACTTTGGGGACTCTGGGGAAAGGGTGGGATGGGGTGAGGGATAAAAGACTATAAATTGGGTTCAGCATATACTGCCGGGGTGATGGGTGCACCACAATCTCACAAATCACCACTAAAGAACTTACTCATGTAAGCAAACACGACCTGTTCCTCAATAACCAATAAAAAAAAAATTAAGTGGGAGTCATAACCATTTTGCCATCCTTAATTTCTCTTACAAAATGTGTGTCTTTGCCATCCCATTTCTGTATGTGAACACGTTTGTCTCCATCCAGACTAACAACAGACGTACTCTACCAGTGTACAGTGTCTGTCATCAGCAGTGGTTTCTCTGTGTGAATGAATATGCTTTGAGTCCTGCTCACCACTTTGACTCCTTCCTGACTGATAATCACTGTTGGTTTGGTCACATTTCCACCTGCCCAGTGGCAAAGCCTACACCTTTGATGACCCTTCATGTAGTCATCAGAGTTCTGACTGTCCCTCAGCTTCCAGGTAGCACAAAAAGCTCCCACCATCCTTCCTTCTCCCTGTTTAGCTCCAAAACAGATCAAAGAGACTGGAGCAAGACTCTTGGATCTTACTGTCACTGAAATTCCGGAGACACCTTTGCCTAAATTTTGATTTCTAATTGTTCATTACTGATCTGTAGAAATGTGATTGATTTTTGTATATTGACCTTTTTTTCTTGGGGGGGAACATTCTGTATTTTACCATTAAGAATGATCTTAATTATAGATTTTGTGTAGATGCTCTTTAATAATGTGGGGAAGTTCCCTTTCATTCCCAGTTATTTTTAATGAATGGATGTTGAATTTTGTCAAATGCTTTTTCTGCATCAATTGATATGATTATGTGCTTTTTTCTTTTTTAGACTATTAATGTGGTGGATTATGTTGATTTATTTTTAAATATTGAATCAGCCTCATGTTCCTAGAAAACCCCTCTTGGTGTGGTGTATTATTCCTTTTATTCATCAAAGGATTCAATTTGCTAATATTTTGTTGAGAAATTTCACACCTGTGTTCATGAAGAATATTGGTTGGGACTATTCAGGTTATCTTTTTCACCTGGGATGAATTTGGGTCGTCTGTAATTTTTCAGGAATTGGTCCATTTTATAGAAGTTGCTGAATTTGTGTGTGAAGACTTGTTCATAATATCCCCTTTTTATCCTTTTAATCTCCGGAAAGTTAGTACTTATTTCCCTTGTTTCCTTCCTGATGTTAGTAGCTTATGTCTTTTCTCTCTTTTTTTTTTCAATTTATTTTTTTTGAGCTGGGGTCTTGCCCTGCTGCCCAGGCTGAAGTGCAGTGGTATGACCATGGCTCACTGCAGCGTCAATCTCCCAGGCTCAAGTGCTCCTCCCACCTTAGCCTCCCAAGCAGCTGGGACTACAGGTGCACACAACCATGCCTGGGTAATTTTTTTGTAGAGACAGGGTCTTGCTGTGTTGCCCAGGCTGGTCTTGAACTCCTGGGCTCAATCAATCCACCTGCCTCAGCCTCTGAAAGTGCTGGGATTACAGGCGTGAACCACTGCACTCAGTCCATCCAGTGAACTTTTAATTTTAGGTATTGTTTTGTTCAAGCTTAGAAGTTCCATTTTGTTCTTTTATTATAGTTTTTAATTTTTCTATTAAGATTCTCATCTATTATGCTTTCTTTTCTTTATTTCTTTCAAAGTGTTGATAATAGTTGTTTTAAAGTTCTTTTCTAATAATTCTAACAAAAGTCTAATAATTCTGCTTATCCTTCATCTCTTTATTATGGTCACATTTTCTTGCTTCTTCTCATGTCTTTTTATTTTTTATTGTATGTTGGACATTATGAAAGGGATAGTGTAGGCAATGGATTATATTGTTTTAATATAAATGCTAACATTTTAGTTTGGCATGTAGTTAAATTATTGGCCAACTCATGTGATCTTCACAGACTTTATTTTAGGCTTTGTCAGAGTAGGTTTGTTTTGACTTTGTCATTGGGTCTAGAGCATGCGCTTGCTCAAGGATGTGGTTCACAGTCCTAAAGCATAGCTTTTCTGGGGTTTCAGCCAACACCTGAGATAGTTAGGGAGGTATCTCCACTCTGGCTGAGCCAGTACTCCAGTTTTCCCATCACTGCATGAATTCTCATATGTCCTTTCAAGTACCTTTTCCTGTGCTTATTGGCCAGTTGTATATCTTTTTTTGTGACACGTCCTTGTCTTTTGCCTGTTTACAAAATCGAGTTATTAGTCTTATGTTGATTTGTAGAAGTTTATTATGTATTCTGGAAATGAGTCCTTTGTCAGATACATATACTGGAGATATGTTTTTCCAGTCTGTGACTTGAGTTTCTTAATGACTTTATTATGAGGTTTGCGGCTATGCTTATATTTGTCATTGATTTTTTTTTCTTTTTTTTTGAGACGAAGTTTTGCTCTGTCAACAGGCTGGAGTGCAGTGGTGTGATCTCTGCTCACTGCAATCTCCAACCTCCTGGGCTCAAGCGATTCTCATGCCCCAGCCTCCTGAGTAGCTAGGATTACAGGTGTGCACCACCACACCCGGCTAACTTTTTTTTTGTATTTTTAGTAGAGACAGGGTTTCGCCATGTTGGCCAGGCTGGTCTTGAACTCCTGACCTCAAGTGATCCACCTGCCTTGGCCTCCCAAAATGCTGGGATTATAGGCGTGAGCCACTGCACCCAGCCTGTCATTGATTTCTACTCTTGTTTTTATTATGTTCTTCTATTTACTTTGAATTTAATTTGCTCTGCAATTTTTAGATTCTGACTCTTAGATCTAGAAGCTTATGTCATTGCTTTTACACCTATCTTCTTTTCTAATAAAGGAATTGAAAGCAATAAATTTCCCTGTCAGCCCAGCTTTACCTGCATCCAGCAAATTTTGATATGCTCTGTTTTTTAATCATTCAATTCAAAATATCTCAAAATGTGATCACCTTGCAGTTTATTCTCTGACCTATGAGCTAATTAGAAATGTATTGTTTATTTCCAAATACTTGAGATTTTCTAAATATCTTGTCCTGAATTTTAACTTAATACCATTGTGGTAAGAGTCTGTGTTCCAGCATCTGATATATATTGGTAACCTCAGGATATGCTCTTGAAAAGAATGTGTATCTACAATTATACAGTGTTCTATAAATATTAATTAGGTCAAATTGGTTGATGGTGTTTTTCAAACCTTTTATATCGTCACTTGTCATACCATTTACTGGAAAAGGATGCTAAAATCTTCCAATTATGATTGTGACTTATTTGTTTCTCTCTTTAGTTCTGAATTTTTTGTTTTAGGTATTTTAAAGTTCTGTTACTAGGTGATGTCTATTTTAGATTATTCTGCCTTCTTGATGAATTAATCCTTGTATCATTATAAAACATCCAGCTTTCTTAATGTTTTTCCATTCTTTTATTTTAAATCTTTTTTTTTTTTTGAGATGGAGTCTCACTCTGTCACCCAGGCTGTAGTGTAATGGCGCGATCTTGGCTCACTGCAACCTTCGCCTCCCGGATTGAAGCGATTCTCCTGCCTCAGCCTCCTGAGTAGCTGGGATTACAGGTGCCCGCCACCGCACCCGGCTCATTTTTGTATTTTTAGTAGAGATGGGGTTTCACCATGTTGGCCAGGCTGGTCTTGAACGCCTGACCTCAGGTGATCCACCCACCTCAGCCTCCCAAAGTGTTGGGGTTACAGGAGTGAGCCACAGCACCCGGCCTCAATATATCTTTGTATTAGGAGTATCCCTCTTGTAAACAGGATATAATTGGATCTTGCTTTTCCAGTCTGAAAAGTCTGCCTCTTAATCAAAGGATTCTTACCATCCATCCATCCATCCATCCACGCTGCTGTGTGTACATCTGCTCCACGGCACAGTTCTCCCCAGTGTGCAGCCTCCATATTTCGCCTACCCATCCTGCCTGCCATAAACCCCTGAGTTGCCTCCAACTCTCCCGCCAAAAATGCTGTTGCTGTGAGCATCCTTGTGCAGGCCCCTGGGCAGGGGAAGAGTCTATGTGGGATGCTTGCCTGGCGTGGGATGCTGGTTTACAGGGTTTGCCTATACTTAATATGACTAAGGATTCGAGATACTACAGTATGTCTATATGGTGATGGGAATGATCCAGAAGAGAGGAAAAGGTGATGAGGAAAGAGTGGGAGACTTGCTGGCACCGCTTGCCTGAGTAGGTGAGAGGGATCGGGACACTGCACAAGTGGCAGGTTTGCCTTCGCTGGGAGCAGGCACAGTTCAGCCATGGAGCAGGCAGGCGTGCAGACGTCTGGGCCAGGTGCAGGCAGGTGGGTAGGTGTGTGGTGAGGGCTTGGGGAAGTTTTCCTCCATGGCTTGTGTCTTCTCAGTGAAGTGGGAAGCAACCTGAGGGTAAGGATGGGAGAGGAGATACTGGAAACTTAAGGGGAAGGATGGTATGAAATAGTTATCTTGGAGATGGGGAGCATGTGTGGACCAAAGAAACAGCCCAATTGCTGAGCAGCTTTCAGGGTGCTCTTGTGGTTAGTGTGAGTGGGCAGTGCAGGCTGTCTTTCCCACCACGCTCTCGGGAGAGGCCTGGGTATGGAGCAGGCTCAGCACAGGACCAGTGCCCAGCACCATGCCAGGCACCACGGGCACAGGATGAGCTGTGCAGGACAGCTGCCCCTGAAGAGCTCGCTGTGCAGTGGGAGAGGCAGCAGCCAGCACCAGAGTACCAGCCATGAGGGTGATTATGGATCACCACCATTCTGTGTGGCCCAGGGGAGACAGGGTGACGGTGCAGCGGGGCCCATGAGTCCTGGGTCTGTGGGAAGGTGGCGCTCTGTAATTATGTGAGGATGCCGCTCAGCAAGGTGTGGGCACTCAGTGCTGTTTCAGCCCTAGCTTTATTTTGCATTGTAAAAGTGATGCATGTCACACCTAAAGAAATTAGGAAAATGTTTTTAAAAATCATAAATAAAAAAGTAAAAATCACCTGAAATTGCACCTCCCCCCCAAATGTAGCCATGGTTAGTTAACAAGTTTGTGGTTTTTTTTTTTTTTTGAGATGCAGTCTTGCTCTGTCACCCAGGCTGGAGTTCAGTGGCTCGATCTCGGCTCACTGCAAGCTCCGCCTCCCCGGTTCACGCCATTCTCCTGCCTCAGCCTCCCGAGTAGCTGGGACTACAGGCGCCCGCCACCATGCCTGGCTAATTTTTTGTATTTTTATTAGAGACGGGGTTTCACTGTGTTAGCCAGGATGGTCTCGATCTCCTGACCTCGTGATCCGCCCACTTCAGCCTCCCAAAGTGCTGGGATTACAGGTGTGAGTCACCGCACCCTGCCAAGTTTGTGTATTGTTTTTAAAGGACAGGTCTGATCCCTGCCCCCACAGCCCTGGAGGTTTAGCCTCCTAACCAGATGTGAATAACGCCCCTCTGCCAACTGTAGCTGAACAGCATCGCCTTAGGCCTTGAGGGCCAAGGGAGGCACCCTCTCCATTCCTGGGGAAAGTCAGGGAGGGCCACATGGAGGAAGTGGTCTAGGAATTGGATCCTGAAGTTCAAGTGTCCCTCATGCCTGTCTTGCTGTCTTTCCCCCTCCTATATCCCCTCGTTCAGTGCCTCTTTAGGACAAGAGCAGCTCCCACCTTGTCCCACTGTGCGGCTGACGGGGGCATACTGCAGGGGCTGCGATGGGGAGGCCCGCCCTGTGGGGGGCAGGAAAGCAGAGGCACAGCTCTTGCGTGGGCCACTCAGTCACACCCCCTCTGTTTGTGCAGTGCACAGCCTGTGTGGCTGTCCATGGTAGTCATGCAAGGAGAGTTCCTCCACCTGCTATTTTGGCCCATGCCCTGGCCACACTGGAGCAAGATGGAGGAGCAGGGCTACAGGCCTTACACTCTCTGGTCTGTGTCCCACTCCAGATAGCAGCGACAGTGAGCTGGAGCTGTCCACGGTGCGCCACCAGCCGGAGGGGCTGGACCAGCTGCAGGCCCAGACCAAGTTCACCAAGAAGGAGCTGCAGTCTCTCTACAGGGGCTTTAAGAATGTGAGTGTTCCCCATTCCCCCGGGAGAGGCCTTGGAGACCCTGGCTCAGGGAGACCTGGAAACTTCTCCATGCCACAGTAAATATCCCAGGGGCCTTTAAGGGGCTTATGTGTTGTGGGAAAGCTGTGTGGCGGGGGCAGGCTCTGGAATGGGCATCGCTGAGGCCGCCATGCTCCTCCCTCCGTGTCTTTGCTGCTGGTGCAGAGGAGGAGGGTATAGGGGAGCAGTCACCCCCTTCCTATTCACCCCTCCTCCCTCTCACCCCACCTCTACCCAGGCTTTCCACAACTCAGGCCAGGGGGCCCCAGCAGTGCCATGGGCAGCAGGCAGCCCCCAAGGGGGTGGAGAGAGGCCAGCCAGGCACCATGCAGAGTCGGGCTTGGAGCTGGGGGTGGCCGAGGGCTGAGGGGGTGCCTTCCTGCTGCAGGAGTGTCCCACGGGCCTGGTGGACGAAGACACCTTCAAACTCATTTACGCGCAGTTCTTCCCTCAGGGAGGTGAGTCTGAGGCAGGGCAGCCCTGCTGTGTCCCAGTGTGGAGGGAGGGGACCCTCCTGCTGCCCCTCGCATCCTGGAGGCTTGGTGTTGCCCCTGTCCTGTGGGAAACAGGGACTCCAAGCCAGGACGCAGTTAGCACCCTCAGCTGGGGTTGCCTGGGGTGGGAGATGAGCCGCCAGGCAGCCCCGACACACCCCAGCCTCTTCCTTGCCCTCCCCAGATGCCACCACCTATGCACACTTCCTCTTCAACGCCTTTGATGCCGACGGGAACGGGGCCATCCACTTTGAGGTAGGTCCTCGCGGATTCCTCCCACGTGTCCTGCCCCTGTGGTTGCAGGGGTGAATCCTTACCCTGGCGTCACTGTCAGGGCTTTCGAGAGAGCCATGGTCCTGGGTGGGAAGGATCTTGTGAGTCACCCTGGGAATGAGTGGATGTGGCTGGCCCTGCCCTGGGCCAGTGAGCTCTGGGGTGTTTGACTTTGCTGGGCCGGCACCACGTTCTCAGCCTTTTCTTCCATTTGAGAGTTTGCATCCAGCTCTGCCTGGTCAAGGGAGCCCCCGAGGCACACACGGGTGGTAGTGACCCAGCGGGAATTTGCATTTTCAAAGGGATCAGGGCTTAACTCAGAGGCCTGGTTTGCTGACGGTGGGATGTGAGACCTCCATTTTCAGAATTTACTCCTTGTTACCCAGAAAATAGGCCAAAAATATCTAGAAAACATCCCAGCCGGAGCAGCCTCCAGGGCTCATCCCAGCTGGGCACTGAGAGCGAAGCCTGGTGTTACCCACTGGCGGAAGGAGAAGCCTGTCCCCCACCCAGACAGCTTCCCTGTGGGGTCCTGGCCTGGGCTTCTCCCCAGCCCCGCCACACAGGATCATTGGAGAGAGGCCCCATCTGCGGAGCCCAAGCCTCTAAAAATAGCTGCAGGCGAAAAGCTGAAACCGCTTTGGGGAGGAAAACCTTTCTGAGAGCTGGCTTGATCGATACCCCGACAGCTTGGCTTCCACTGGGCTAAGGGCAGCTAACAGGAAAGCACAGAGAAGCACATGCGGCCAGAAGGCCCCGGCCACATGGGGTAATAATAACTTGTCGATAAGCTGTGCGGGTTATTTTTATGCCGCAAGCCCGCCAGGCACACTGACGCTCCCCGCCTGCCCTGTGACCGCAGGACCCCTCCACTCTGAGCCACACTCTGAGGGCTCTGCACATAGAAGCAGACCGTGTTTTCAAATCTTGTTTTCAGATTTGAAATACCAACCCCACAGCACACAGAAGACACCCGGTTAGCACGGAGGAGCCTCAGGGAGGACTCAAGGTCCTTTCCCTGCCCCTCTCTCCTGGGGTGCCCTTTAAGAGGCACTTGACACTTCAGGCAGTAAAGCATCTTTAGGAAACGGTGTAAGGGAGCAGGCGGGGTGCGAGTGGTTTTTCTTGTTCAGGAATGAGATGACTGAGGGGCTCGGCAGAGCCCCTGCTCATGGCAGTGCTCAGGAAGGTCACAGTCGCCCCTCACCTCCTGTGGCCATCAACCTCGCTGTCCTGAGGGACAGCCTTGTGGCCCTTTAAGGAAGCAGGTGGCAGCCCTCTGGGCTGGGTCTGTCAGTGGCTGCGCTGTGGCCCCTCTGCTGGGCACCTTCTCAGAAGATCACTCATCCCTGGCATCTTCCTGGGCCTTCTGCAGCTTCTCTGCACGTGAAACGAAGTCCTCTGGCTTCACGCAGGTACATTTACCTTGAGGAACTTCTCGATTTCAAAGTGTTCTGCTCTGGGAAGGAGGAGGGCACAAGCCCCCATGGCCCCATCCTGGGAGCCCCACAGGCTGGGATCCCAGTGGTCACAAAGGATCCTGCCAGGGACGGAGGCACCAAATCTAGTCTGGAGAACACCGGGCCATCCTCACTGCCAGCCCTCAGAGCCTCCTACGTGCGTCTGTAATGCAAGGCAAGCCTGCATGACACTGTCTGCAATGAACCTGTCCCTTTCTGTATATTCTTAGAGACAAGATGCATATTAGTTACAGTTTACTGATATGGTAAAAGGTAATACCCTCCCTCCGCTCACCAAAAAGAATAACCAAAAAGACCAAATCGGAAAACACACAGACCTCAACAGAGCCAAGCGGGCGATGCCATCCCCACACCCCACCTCGGAGTGGCTCCTGCTCCCATCCCCATGGACCTTCTGGGATTTGCCAGCAGCAGGGAGCCCCAGGTGAGCAGCGCCACACACAGATTTGCTGAATGCTCTGGCCACCAGGGCCTTTCTCGTGCAACTCATCTGGCTTGCCAGGATGTGCAGAGCTTCCAAAACGATTCCGTAGACTGTTGGGGCCTCTTCAGTGCCCAGGATCAAGTCAGGCCCAGCTTGGAAGTGGCAGCCAGGCAGGCATCTGGAGGTGCGGCCGCTTCTCTGTTACCTCCCCCGACAGTAAACTGCTCCATGTGCCAGTGGCCAAGCAGCATCCAGGGCCGTGTGAGGGCAGGCCTGCAAGCCCAGCAACCACATGCGACTCCCACCCCCTCGCTGAGCACCTGCTCCGGGCTCTGCCGGGAGACCCTCCTGTGCACTCTTGTGCACCTTCACCTGGAAGTGTGCTGTGTCATTGGAGCCCTCACCCTGCCTAGCCCCTGCCATGGGGACAGCCATAGAACAGAGGCTGTGGATGTGACAGGGTTCCTACACTTTGGCATTCAGAGCATGGAGTTACAACTTGCCATGGTTGCACTGTGTATGGCCAAGGAATTTAGAACCAGCGTGCACTCAGACATGGGCTGGCTGGACTTGGGGTCATCTGTGTATTACCTTTATGAATGGAGACTAGCCAGTGGCCTAACAGGGGACATTCCCACCATCTCCTAGTACTGTCACTACTGTAGCCAACACACAGAGAGAGGCTAAGGGATACTGCATAGGGACATTCCTCAGCTGCTAGCAGCAGGCTCTGTGGCTGAACATGAGGGCTTCTCCGCAGCAGACAGAGAGACCACCTGAGGGGCCCATGTCAGCTGAAGATAAGGTGGAGGACAGCGGTGCCTGCCCAGGGTCCCCAGGAGAACGGTGTGCTCCACGCCTTTGCTACCCACTAGGAAGGCCTGTCTGACCCAGGGCTTCAGGGATAACTTAGAATCTTCACTACTGTGTAAACCATGCCCAAGCTTCAGTGATTGTTATTCCCTAAACTTGGGCATAGTAGAAATATAACAATGTTTTTCCTTGTTTTTTAATTTTTATTTTTTTTGTTTTATTTTTAGACAGGCTGGAGTGCAGTGGCACCACCATAGCTCATTGCAGCCTCGACCTTCTGGCCTCAAGTGATCCTCCCGGCCTCAAGTGATCCTCCCACCCCAGCCTCCCGAGTAGCTGGGACTGCGGGTGCATGCCACCATGCCCAGCTAATTTTTTTATTTTAATTGTTGTAGATGCAAGGTCTCACTATGTTGCCCAGGCTAGTCTTGAAATCCTGGCCTCAAGCAATTCTCCTGTCTCAGTCTCCCAAAGTGCTGGAATTGCAGGTGTGAGCCACCACACCTGGGTGTTGCTTCTTTAAAATATTTTCATTGGCCGGGCTCGGTGGCTCACGCCTGCAATCCCAGCACTTTGAGAGGCCAAGGCGGGCAGATCACCTGAGGTCAGGAGTTTGAGACAAGCCTGGCCAACATAGCGAAACCCTGTCTCTACTAAAAATACAAAAAAAAAAAATTAGCTGGGCATGGTGGTGGGTGCCTGTAATTCCAGCTGCTTGGGAGGCTGAGGCAAGAGAATCACTTGAGCCCAGGAGGTTGCAGTGAGCTGAGACTGCACCACTGTACTCCATCCAGCCTGGGTGACAGAGTGGGACTCAATCTCAAAAAAAAAAAACACACACATACATATATGTGTGTATATATATATATATACACACACACACACACATATATATACACACACACATATATATATACACACACACACACACACATATATATATATATAGTCATTGTCTTCAGTTATACACACACATGACTGGAGTCCAACACATTCGCAGGGTGCACGTTGGAAAACCAGCAGGTGACCACCACCTTTTCTGCTGTAGCCAGTCGTCTGTGCTTGTTTCCATGTCCCCCAGCAGCTTGCTTCCACTTTTGCACCCCCTGCCACGAGTGAGAATTTGGGACTCCCTCAGACACACAACGTTCCTGTCCCCCCAGCCCCCCACCCATCCCCCAGGAGGCTGAGGTGGGAGGATCGCTTGAGCCCAGGAGTTTGGGACTGCAGGGAGCCCAGCTTTCCAACAGACTCTAGGCTTCAGGTTGGATAAGGCCTTGGTTTACTCTGATTTGTGAACTGGACCCCTCGCTGAGGCTTGTTGTCCATTGCAATGATCTTTTCCTTTCCTTTGCCTACGGTTAACATTGGTCCTGATGATTCGTTTGTCTGTGTTCTGTGACCTCATTATTCATTCAAGCCCAGGCCCTTCTCCAGTCATCTGAACCTGTTGCCCGGCATCTGCCAGAGGAGGGCCCCCCACCAGCCTCCCACGGCTCCATCCTCGCTGGGGCCTGGTGCCCTCTGGGGCTTCCTCCCCTCTCTGCTGGGCTGGGCCTTCTGGTTCTGGGATCTCTGATCTTCCCTTTTCTTGCTTTACTCTCTGTGTGTTCAGGGGCTTACTGCCCAACTGCTTCCTATAAAAGAGGATGTGAGCTGTAACTTTGGAGCCTTTGAGCACCTGGGAGTGTCTTTATTCTGTTCTTACTCTTGCTTGATCCATTGTAGGGACCAGCACCCCCAGGGGGAGCTGTTCTCCTTCAAAGTTGGGGGTCGCTTCGTTCCCTGGGCCTCCTGCCTCAGGCGCTGCTGCAGAGCAGGTACCCCTGCTGACACTGACCCGTGATGGGACCCGATTTTGCTTTTTCTGTTTGGCTTTGCTTTCCTCTCTGAAAGTTTATAGGATCCTCTGCACCCAGTTTGCTGAAATTTCACCATGATCTATGCTTGCAGCTAAATTGCAGGCTGTTTTCATGCATTGTGCCAAGCCTTGGTGGACACTGGAAATCTCTGCATCCATTCTGGGAAATCGTCTTTCCTGATTGCTCCTACCCACTTTCCTCTGTTTTCTCCTGTTCTTCCTGAACTGCCTGTGTCCCAGCATTGGCCCCTCTGGAGTGCACCTCTCATTATCCTCTGTTCTCCCCTATATTCCAGCTGTTTGCCTTCTCATTCCACTTCATGGAAGATTCCATTTGCTCTCCCAACCTTTCTTTTTAAGTCTGTCATTTTGCTTTCTTATTTTTAATTTACAAGAGCTCTTTCTTTTTTCCAGTTACCTCTTTTTTGGGACATCTTATTCTTCTTTTAGTGATGGAAGATTTCTAATCTCTGAACCTAATGGTTGTCAAATTTTTTTCTCCTGGGATAATTTTTGTTCTTCCAAATCGCTTTTTTCTGTCTCTGTCTCTCTCATGGTACAGACTTCTTCCAGTCCCGAAAATCTAACACTTGAGGGGCCTCGGGGCCTTGGTGCATGGCCCTGTCCCTTGCACTCTGACCGTCCTCCATCCCACTTCGCTGGTACAACCCTTTTCTCACCCCTTTCTTTCAGAGTAGCCTGGGAGGACCCCAGGGTGCAGGGAGGGTTTCACCTTTAAACCTTCCAAGAGTTAGGGGGAAAACCTGCTTTCTACCAACTGCTGTAACAAAACAGTTGAAGTTGTCACATGGAAACCATTTAAACAGCCATATTCTGTCGTATTAGTAGTAAAGTGTCCCATGCCAAAGGCGATGGCCATACACAGCAAGTCATGACTCAAGAGTTGAGCACCAGGGTTGGGCGAGGTGGCCCTGGGATTACACCTGTAATCCCAGCACTTTTGAAGGCCAAGGTAGGAGAATTACTTGGGGCCAGGAGTTAGAGACCAGCCTGGACAACATAGCGAGACCCCATCTCTATAAGTGTAAAATAAATTAGCCAGGCATGGATTATTCTGAGTGGTCCCAGCTACTCAGGAGGCTGAGGTGGAGGATCGCTTGAGCCTGGGAGTTTGGGACTGCAGTGAGCCATGATGGCGACTGGTGACAGTCTGAGACTCTGTCTCTAAAAACAACAACAAACAAAAAGCTGAGCATCATTCCTCTAGCTATTTAATCTGGAAGTTTTCAAGCACCTTTGCCATGCAGATGCTTGGCAGAATAAACATAGAGCACTTCCTTTATTAAAAGAGTACCCCAGGCGTCTCCAGCGGCAGCACTGCATTAAATGGGTCTAGGACACCATATATATTTGAATATCTTTATCTGGCATCAGTATCAGCTACCATGCCACTCCTGCCACACATGCAGACACATGCGTGTGCACTCACACAGGTGCACGCACTCACACAGGTGCACACACTCAGGTGCACACCCTCACAGGTTCACACATACAGATGCACACCCTCACACAGGTGCACACCCTCACACAAGTTCACACACAGGTGCACACCCTCACCCAAGTTCACACACACACAGGTGCACCCGTGCATGCGCTCACACACGGGCACACACTCACCCGGTGCTGACCTGAATGGATGCCGTCAGTCTCTTAGGGAGGCTCTGTGCCTGTTGGAGGCGTGAATTTCAGTGGAAGCCACACAGCAACTGGAACTAGAACCTGGGCATTGATTGGATGTCACGCCCCGCACTCTCCTTTCCCCATAGGACTTTGTGGTTGGCCTCTCCATCCTGCTGCGGGGCACAGTCCACGAGAAGCTCAAGTGGGCCTTTAATCTCTACGACATTAACAAGGATGGCTACATCACCAAAGAGGTAGTGGGGGGCTGGGGGCAGGGATTGTCCCCTCCTCCCCTCCTGCTGCTCCACCCCCCGCCACTCTTCCTCTCCCTGCTCCTGCTGCCCACCTGTCTTCTCCCGCTGTCCATCCAGAGACTGGTCCCGGGGACAGCAGCCAGTGGGCTCTCCTCTCCTGGGCTCGGTCCTGGACACCCCGGTGTGGAGTGTGGGCTCAGGTACCCTGTACCACACATCTCGGTCCAGCTCAGCAAGTGTTCTGGGTCATACTGTCTTACACAAAAGGCCTCGGGGAGACTTAAGTGGAGAAGCCAGAGGTCCTGGCCTTGGCCCCCATCAAGTGAAGGGGGCAGTGCGGTCCCTTAAGGCATGGGTGGAGAGGGGAGCCCTCCCACATGGGCCCACAGACAGGTTTTGTTTGGTCCAAGCACTTTTTCTGCTGCCGCGTCACATTTTGGAGATAAGCACATAGCAATCGATCTCCCACTTCTCTGGGAGATGAGCTTCCCCTAGAGTCAGAAGCTCGCTCTGGGTGCCCTGGAAGCGGACAGGCTTCTCTCTCCAGCTCGTCCGGCCCCTCGCACTCACTGCCTTGGAGGTGCCCTGCACCCTTGGATGCCGCCCGCTCCCTTTGGGCCCTCACAGCCACCCCGGCCTTGCAGCAGGCTCATGCCAGCCTCCCCCTCCAGGAGATGCTGGCCATCATGAAGTCCATCTATGACATGATGGGCCGCCACACCTACCCCATCCTGCGGGAGGACGCGCCGGCGGAGCACGTGGAGAGGTTCTTCGAGGTGAGTGAGCGCCAGCCCTGCCTAGGGAGGGGAGCCTGGCAGAGGAAGGGGCTCTCGCTTTTGGGGCCACCCCGGGCAAGTGGCTTGCCCCTCTGAGCCTCCCCACTCCCCATGAGGAGGTTAAACTTGCCCCTCCAATCTGGCTGGTTGTCAGAACCCCTGAGAAGTGAACTACACCACTGCTCTGCCCTGTGGACCTCATCTGGGGGCCAGGGCTGGGGATCCTGAGGCAGCTGGCCCTGGGCCGGAGCTCCATGCCTCCTGAGAGCTGTGTGGCTCCTCCAGGAAGACGCTCTGGGAGAGGAGCAGGTTGGGGGCCTTCACCTGTATGCATGGGGGCTGCAGGGGCTGCAGGCTTTGCCTCCTACTTGCTGGGGCCACTAGACACGGGCCATCCTGTCACTCAGTTGCTCCCTCTGCCCTGGCTTTCTCTCAGGGAGGTGAGGCGGTCAGATGAGCATGGGGACAAATTCTGGGAAACCCAAGCCCAGGAGGGCTCAGGGAATTGGCCTAGGGGAGCAGTGGGGAGATGCTTGGAGCCTCAGCAGTTGGTTGGGAGGTGGCTATGAAGGGTGGATTATGTGGCCTGGATCCAGAGTAGTCACAGGGGACAAGTCGGAGTGGAGGGAGCCCACCCGCCCATCCAGCCACCCATGACTTCTGCGTCCTCAGGCCAGGGGCAGGGCTGTCTCTGCTGGGGCACAGACTCACTTTGGGCATGGCTTGGGTTGCAGAAAATGGACCGGAACCAGGATGGGGTAGTGACCATTGAAGAGTTCCTGGAGACCTGTCAGAAGGTAGGTGGCACGGGAGGCTGGGCCACAGTTCTCTGCAGGCTCTACACGGAGGTGGGTGGTTGGCAGCGTCCGCCCCTTCCCTCACCCCAGTCCCACCCCTGCCAGTCCAGGATGTGGCAGCTGTCCTTGGCCCCTTGCCACCTCCTGGACAGCCCCAAGCTCCACTTGCCCTCTTGTCTGAGTCTTCTCCTCCCCACCCACCCCTGCAGCCCACAGCATCCCCCACTACCCCCACACCCTCCCTCAGCCCAGTCCCTGGAGAGCCTCAAGTTAGGGGCAGACATGGGGCCAGCCAGAGGGAGAGGGTCACTGTGGGGAGGCACCAGAGCTTCTGCAGTGTTGCTGCTGGCCCTTCCAGAGAGCACCTCGGGGCAGGACGCTGGGCCTCCAGAGCCTCTACTGCCCCACTCCCAGAGCAGTCCTGGTTAGCGCCCACCTCCGCTGGAGGCCAGCCGGGATCGCCTTCATCAGCTCATCCCAGATGGGCTTGCAGTCAGGAGTGGGGTTGAAGACAGGCTGTGCCTCACCAGCTGGGGACCTCGGACCAGCTACTTCACCTCCCTGTCCCCCAGCTCCCTGCACCCAATAAGACAGACAGACAGGCAGTCGCTGCAGGCTCCGAGTCCCTGGCGGGAATCTGCTCAAGGGGGTCGGATTTGGAGCCCACCCAGCACCTGAAGGCCTCCCTTCCTCTCTCCACGCAGGATGAGAACATCATGAGCTCCATGCAGCTGTTTGAGAATGTCATCTAGGACACATCCACAGGAGTGCATGGCCACAGCCACCTCCACCCCCAAGAAACCTCCATCCTGCCAGGAGCAGCCTCCAAGAAACTTTTAAAAAATAGATTTGCAAAAAGTGAACAGATTGCTACACACACACACACACACACACACACACACACACAGCCATTCATCTGGGCTGGCAGAGGGGACAGAGGTCAGGGAGGGGCTGAGTCTGGCTGGGGGCCAAGTCCAGGAGCCCCAGCCAGCCCTTCCCAGGCCAGCGAGGCGAGGCTGCCTCTGGGTGAGTGGCTGACAGAGCAGGTCTGCAGGCCACCAGCCGCTGGATGTCACCAAGAAGGGGCTCGAGTGCCCCTGCAGGGGAGGGTCCAATCTCTGGTGTGAGCCCACCTCGTCCCGTTCTCCATTCTGCTTTCTTGCCACACAGTGGGCCGGCCCCAGGCTCCCCTGGTCTCCTCCCCATAGCCACTCTCTGCCCACTACCTACGCTTCTAGAAAGCCCCTCACCTCAGGACCCCAGAGGGACCAGCTGGGGGGCAGGGGGGAGAGGGGGTAATGGAGGCCAAGCCTGCAGCTTTCTGGAAATGCTTCCCTGGGGGTCCCAGGATCCCCTGCTACTCCACTGACCTGGAAGAGCTGGGTACCAGGCCACCCACTGTGGGGCAAGCCTGAGTGGTGAGGGGCCACTGGGCCCCATTCTCCCTCCATGGCAGGAAGGCGGGGGATTTCAAGCTTAGGGATTGGGTCGTGGTGGAGAATCTGAGGGCACTCTCTGCCAGCTCCACAGGGTGGGATGAGCCTCTCCTTGCCCCAGTCCTGGTTCACTGGGAATGCAGTGGGTGGGGCTGTACACACCCTCCAGCACAGACTGTTCCCTCCAAGGTCCTCTTAGGTCCCAGGAGGAACGTGGTTCAGAGACTGGCAGCCAGGGAGCCCAGGGCAGAGCTCAGAGGAGTCTGGGAAGGGGCGTGTCCCTCCTCTTCCTGCAGTGCCCCTCCCATGGCCCAGCAGCTTGGCTGAGCCCCCTCTCCTGAAGCAGTGTCGCCGTCCCTCTGCCTTGCACAAAAAGCACAAGCATTCCTTAGCAGCTCAGGCGCAGCCCTAGTGGGAGCCCAGCACACTGCTTCTCAGAGGCCAGGCCCTCCTGCTGGCTGAGGCAGCCCCAATATAGTGGCCCTGGGGAAGAGACCTTGGGGGTCTGCTCTGTGCCTGAGATCAGTGGGGCCCCAAAGCCCAGCCCGGCTGACCAACATTCAAAAGCACAAACCCTGGGGACTCTGCTTGGCTGTCCCCTCCATCTGGGGATGGAGAATGCCAGCCCAAAGCTGGAGCCAATGGTGAGGGCTGAGAGGGCTGTGGCTGGGTGGTCAGCAGAAACCCCCAGGAGGAGAGAGATGCTGCTCCCACCTGATTGGGGCCTCACCCAGAAGGAACCCGGTCCCAGGCCGCATGGCCCCTCCAGGAACATTCCCACATAATACATTCCATCACAGCCACCCCAGCTCCACTCAGGGCTGGCCCGGGGAGTCCCCGAGTGCCCCAGGAGGCTAGCCCCAGGGTGAGCAGGGCCCTCAGAGGAAAGGCGGTATGGCGGAGGCCGTGGGGGCCCCTTGGCATTCACACACAGCCTGGCCTCCCCTGCGGAGCTGCATGGACGCCCAACTCCAGGCTCCAGGCTGGCTGGGGGCCTCTGCCTCCAGGAGGGCATCAGCTTTCCCTGGCTCAGGGATCTCCTCCCTCCCCTCACCCCCTGCCCAGCCCTCCCAGCTGGTGTCACTCTGCCTCTAAGGCCAAGGCCTCAGGAGAGCATCACCACCACACCCCTGCTGGCCTTGGCCTTGGGGCCAGACTGGCTGCACAGCCCAACCAGGAGGGGTCTGCCTCCCACGCTGGGACACAGACCGGCCGCATGTCTGCATGGCAGAAGCGTCTCCCTTGGCCACGGCCTGGGAGGGTGGTTCCTGTTCTCAGCATCCACTAATATTCAATCCTGTATATTTTAATAAAATAAACTTGACAAAGGAGAGGGATTCCTGTTGGCTTTATCCTAGCTCTGAACTTCAGCTCAGCTCTTCCCACCCCTGCTGTCATTAGCCGTGGATCCTGCCTGGTGCTGTGCTGGTAAATGTTTGACAGCTAGCTCTGGGGGCAGAGAATGCCGCTCAAATTCTCAGGCTCACAGTGTGACCTCACTAAGGCTGAGTGAGGCCAAGATGCACACAGTGGGCCTTTGGGGCCTTCATGGGAAGCGCCAGCGCTGCAGCCTCTGCACAGACCCCACAGGGCAGAAGGACTTCTTCCTGAGGCACCATGTGTATTTCACCCCCAGATAATTTTTCTTTCCCAGTTCCAGGAAGTCATTCTGGGTGTCCCCTTGGCTGGAGAGTGAGGGTCACAGGGCAGAAGAAAGCAATATTTGCCTGAACACATCTCCTGGTGTTTATTTTCAGAAGTATAAGCCCTGTGAGGACAATGCCAGGGAAGGGACAAGAATGAAAGCCTGGGAGGAGGGAGGAGGAGGGTTCCCCAACTCACCAGTTCAGATTGAAGAAATCCAAACACGTCCTAAGCAAGCGAGATAAAAGGGAACTCACCTAAACACGTTACGGTGAATTGCAGAACACCAAAGACAAAGAGATGGCAAAGACAGCCAGAGACAGATTGCCTGCCAGCTCTCCTCAGTGATAGTGATGCGGAAAGACGGGAATAGCATGTCCAGTTTGCCAAGAGAAAAGTAACTACCAACCTGGAATTTTACACCAGGCAAATAAAATATTTTCAGTGTGGCATGGTGGCTCACGCCTGTAATCCCAGCACTTTGGGAGGCCGAGGTGGGTGGATCACTTGAGGATGGGAGTTCAAGACCAGCCTGGCCAACATGGTGAAACCCCATCTTCACTAAAAATACAAAAAATTAGCTGGGCATGGTGGCGAGTGCCTGTAATCCCAGCTACTGGGGAGGCTGAAGCAGGAGAATTGCTTGAACCTGGGAGACAGAGGTTGCAGTGAGCCAAGATGGTGCCACTGCACTCCAGCCTGGGGAGGAATAGACTCAAAAAATAAATAGTCTCAAAAAATAAATAAATAAATAACTTAGGAGACTTTGCCACCAATAGATAATAGAGAAAAGGGCTTTACTTCATGTGGAAGTAAGGCGATCTCCCAGCTAAAAGTTCTAAGATGCAAGAAGCATGAAGGGTGTAGACAGCAGTAAATATTGAGGGAGTCTAAAGAAATGCAATGTTACTTACAAATACAGTAAAAAAAAATCAGCATAATTTCCAAAAATAGCTAATGCAATATTTCTAGCCTCACTGCTCTTCCAGACCTTATCGCTTCCTCATCAAGAGATGGAGAGTAGTTTTCCTGCCCTCAAAACTCAGTAGGACTTCATGTGACTGTCTTGATGAATAGAACATGGCAGAAGTGAGGCTCACTCACTCACACGCGTGATAGCCGGTGCTGCTGGCAGTAAGCGGGAACATCAGTTGGGGTTGTTGGCAGGAAACATATATGGGCTCTCCATGTGGCCTGGGCTTCCCTACAATGTGGCGACTAGGTTCCGGTTCCCAAGGGCAGGTGTCCTAAGAGAGAACCAAGCACCAGCCGTATTGCCTTTGATGAGCTAGCCTCAGAGGTCAAGCTGCATCACTTCTTCCACGTTCTAGTCAACAAGAGTCACATGAAGTCCTACTGAGTTTTGAGCGTAGGAGAACTAGTCTCCATCTCTTGATGGGGAAGTGATAAAGTCTGGGAGAGCAAGGGCGCTAGAAATATTGCATTAGCTATTTTTGGAAATTATACTTTTTTTTTTTTTTTTTTTACTATTTTTGCAAGTAACATTGCATTTCTTTATATTCCCTCAATATTCACTGCTCTCTACACCCTTCATGCTTCTTGCGTCAGCCTCAAGCACACAGGACAGACAGAAGCTCCCCACGCACCCTTGTGACATAGTCACCCATCTGCCACAACACAAACCCCAGTTCACCATTCACCAGCTGTGTGACCTTGGGCAAGTCACACAGTCTCTCTATGCCTCGGTTTTCTTATCTGTAAAACAAGCACAAGGAGAGAGCCTGCATTACAGAATCAGGCTTAGATGAGCACAGGCTGTTCAGATACCACATCCAGCTCCAGCAATGGTTTGGACCATCTCATGGCCTGGCTTTTGGGAGCGGACCATTCCCTGCCCCAGAACTGCTTCTGCGAAAGGCGGCTGCCCTCTGCCTCGATTCTCTGTCATGTGCAGCATCTTCTCTCCGTTAGGGCACACTCCCACCTCCCCCAGAGGAGTTGACTGGACTGAAGATGGCCCTTTCTGCTGGGCATGTCTTTCCCCTGCCAAGCCTTTCAATGGCCCATGGATTGGCTTCCCATGGGACACGGTCGGGGCTGGTCCAATCCGCTCTGGGAGCCAGCACTGTGCGCCTCCCATCCAGACATCAACGCAGAAGTCTGGGTGGGAAAGGGGCAAAGGCAGGGGAGTCCTCTTGCTCCCCTCACCCTGCCCTGAGGACAGAGTAGAGCTGTGTCCCCAGTCCACATCCCAGGTGACTGCTTGACATATGCCATGTCTCTAAAGCCTTGTAGCATCTAGGGCGCAGGGCAACGCTTCCATTCTGGAACTTTCTGTGTCATCTTGAGCATGTCAGTTTACCTTGCTGAGCCTCGGTTTCCCTTATCTGTAAAATAAGCAACGACAACACAAAACTCCTCTGCTAGGGCTGGTGTGATTTCGCATGCACATCTACTCATCTCTTAATAAACACGGGCGTCCCTCCTTCCTAGCCACTGACGTGTGCCTGCATCTGTCCCTTTTTACGAAATGGTGACTCACACCCATAAGCCATCAGAGAGCGGACAGACATTTCAGGAGTTTCCAGGTATTGGAAACAAATCCGTGCTGGTCCCCAGTTTTCCTGGTAACCCCAAGGCCCGTGTGAGGACCAGCAGGCTGAGGAGGGGTAGTCTGGGCCATCGGGCCACAGCAGGCCACTCTCACTGCGCGGAAATAGGGAGGGAAGAGGGCCCAGAGCCGGCGCTGGCACCCGTGGGCCTGGCCTGTCTCATTCACCCCAACAAGGGTCCTCTCGACAGCGTAGGGTGGGAAAGGCGGGTCCAGAGACGGTGGCCAGCGTGCCCACACCCTCCCCGTTGTGCCCTGTAGCACAGCTTTCCAGAGAATTGGCCGCTCCGGTTTAGAAGGTCCCAGGCTTCTCGGCTGCAGGAGAGATTTCGCAGGAGACAGGAGTGAGGCGTTCGAGTGCTGTGTCCCCCACTGACCGCCAGGGGGCGACTGGGCCCCACCGCGGCCTCCAGCTCCTTCAGTCCTTCGGCCCGAGGAAGCTCCTTGGAGGGAGCTTGTCATTTCCTTCACAGCCCCAAAGACACGTTCCTATTTCTGCCTCTCTCCACATGGTTTGCCCCCAAAACTGAATGTATCAAGTAACGAGCGCACCGAGTGCACCAAGCTGGGTGCTGGGGACAGGCATGACGCGTGCCCCGGCCTAATTCCCCGGGGCGCTCCTAAGAAGCCTGCACGTGACCCGCTAGGCTTTCCGGACCGGACCGAAGACAGCTTGCGAACCCCACTCACACCCTTCACAGGCCCCTGTCGGGTCCGGAAGGCGGGAGACAGCGGCCTTCCAGGAGCCCACGGAAGGAGACCCTTGCAGATAACTGAGGCTCACAGACCTGGACTTTGGCAGGACCACGGCCTGCCCCAGGGAGGTGGAGAGGTTTCTGCACTCTCTAGGGACTCTGTGGTCTCTAACCTGTGCCCCGTGGCCCCGAACCCTCAGGAACACCAACACTGTCCTTCAAGTTCACAGCCACCTCCCAGGCTCCCGAGGCTGCAGAGTGCTTCGCCCTCCCTGAGCCTAATCATTGCGTCTCTGCTTCGGGCGGGGCTTTGACCTTCACTCCCCACGCCTTCCAAGCGCTGTGTTCCCAGGTCTAGGCAAGGCAGGTGCCATTCTCCATTTATTAAACACCTCCCACACACCGGGCACAGTTGCATCTTGAGTCCACACGGAAGAGGCCGCAGTTCCTGCTGTCAGGAAATTCAAGTCTTGTGGGGACAGCAGAAGGCAGTGAGAACAGGCCCTGATGGTGATGGGGCGATGCGGGAAGTGACCTCAGGGCACAGGCTGGAGATTGCACTTGTGGGGATGCGATGGATGGCACATACATCCCCTAGAACTGTGAATAGAATAGGAGTGAGCAGAACCTTCCTTGGTGTGGGACATGTCTGCCATGTGTTCAGATCACTGTGGAGCCTTTGATCCCCATCACCTGCCCTGACTTCCTGGCAGAGGCATTCCAGGCGGAGTTGTCTAGAGTGAGTAAGGCTTTGACACCTACTGTGGAGGACCTCTCTGACCCAGTTCTGCCCTCCTCCAAAGCTGGTTCTTTGATCTGTTCATTGCCCTCATCAACCTTCTGTGTCCCAGACAAGCCCCCAAGTCCAGAGGCACTGCTGCCAGCCCAAAGCAGGTACTGGGCCCTCCCCCAGCCCTCTGGTCTTCTCACCTGGGCCCCAGCCCCTTGGGTTAGGGCCCTACCAAAGGCTGGGCATTCCTGGAGAGGAAATCACTGGTCATGTGTGGGCCAGCTGCGGTGGCCTGGACTTTGTCCCAGCCACCTGATTGCCAAGGGAAGGTGCAGAGTCCAGCTCCCTGCAAGGTGAGCTTCACAGGGGTCAGAGATTGGGAAAGAGAGTTGGGGGTTGGGGGAGAGGTGGGGCCCTGCTTCACAGGGAAGGGGAACTGAGGGCCGGTGACAGAGCCAGCATGGCCAGGAGTAACCTCATGCCTGTGTGAGGCCAAGATGGTACCAGGAAGAAACTCTCCCCACCCCACCCACACCCCCGCCACTCAAACATCTCATGGATCTAGAAGGGGAACATACGGGTCTTGTTCGCCTTTGGCCAGAGCTGAGAGGTCATGGCGAAGGAGCTGTGTACCGGGTGGGGACCTGTCAGGAAGGCCCTGTGTGGCCCTGGAAGGGAGTCAGCCTCCTCCTGCACAGCGCCAGAGTGCAGCCATCTTTAAGTGGTGGTGGCAGCACTCAGTGGACCACCATTGCCTCCCCTGCCCACCCCCACCCGACTGCTGCCTGGCCACCGAGGGCCATCAGTCTTAGCACTGGGCTCCCTGCCAGCCCTGCGCACCTTTCTGTTCTCTCTGTTCCTCAAGCAGGAAACCCAGCTTCTCTGGAGCTCACCAGGCCCAGCCATACCTGCCTTTGCTCCTGCTCTTTGACCCGTGCACAGAGCTCCCTCTGTTCAGCTCTTGACCAGCTTTGAACATAATCAAACCCTCCGTGGATAAAGGATCTATGTCTACCCCATCCCTCTGCCTGAGATAAAAGGCCCCCAGGAACTTCTCTCTTGCTTGTGGCCTTGGGCACCATGAGGGCAAGGAGGAAGGTCTCCTGACCGAGCACCAGTCTTCTGCCTCCCCAGCCTCCTCCCTCTTCTACTGCCAGTAGCCCCCAGTCTCACTGGGGGACCCCTCCTCCATTCTCCATCCATGAAGCCTTGGAGTCAGCCCTCACCTCCAAGGAAAAAAGAGCAAGGCCAGGCCTAAGCCACTGGGTGCATTGCCCCCCTCGGGTCATAGTGATTGGTGGAGGGGTGGGCACATGACCTGATTATCGTCATTAAGGCCCAGGGAGACCTTTGCTGGGAAGGCTGGGAAAGATGCTCCCTCCTCCCCCATCTCTGAAGCTGCAAAGGTGTGAGTCCTGGAGCTGTTGCTGCCATTTTGTCACTGTGAGGAGCCATGGAAGGAAGCCAGCAGGGGAAGTCCTCACTGAGAGGAAACAAAACCTGGGAGAGCATCAGCCCTGCAACTGCACCTGAAGCCACCTCCTTCCAATCGCTGGACTATTCACTTACGCGAGCCAGTGGGGAGGCAAGACTCAGCCAGTGCTGCTGAAGTGAAGGTCACAGGGAGGGAGGCCCTGGCAGGGCTCCCAGGGAGGGGCCAGGCACAGGGCCCTGAGCCTCTGGGGTCGTGAGGCCAGCTGTGGGGTTACACCAGGGTTGAAGGCTCTTAGAGATATATCTGCTGGCAGGCTGCCTGCACTGGAGGGCCTCAGCCTGGGCACCCACCCCAGCCCAGCCCCTCCTCCATGTACTTTCCTCTCCCGGCTGTGTCCCAGCCCAGGAACACAGCATGTGATGCCAGGTGGCACTTTTTCCAAGTTTTGAAAAATCACCAAATACAGTAAAACATCCAGAAACTAAAAATAAGGCCCCAAGGAGCCAGGCATCCGTTATTTCCTGACAGCCAACCAGGATTTAGAAATCCGCAAGTTTCTTGCTTTGTTGACAAACTTTCCCAGCAGAAAACTTCCCAAGTAGGTAGAAGTGTGTTCTGGGCAGAGCAAATGGGCCCCAGAGGAGAGGAATCACTGGTCTCCTCCTTTCACCCCCACCGTGCCCCCACCCCGTTCCCTGCCCACTCCAGGGCCTCGTTCCCGCTGCCCCTGCAGATGTGGAAAAAGCGACAAGACACTGTTTGGCAGGGACAACCATCTATCCCATCTATCCCACCCGATCCCCCGTCTTCCCATTGCTTCATTCATTGAAACAAAAACCAACAAAAAATAAGTTGTGCACCCAGCACTGTGCCAGGGAATGGGGATAAAATAGCGGAATACCTGCAAAGCCTTCCCTGGTGGAGCCTACACTTTTTCAGAGACAAGACGTTAATAAATTAAATCCTATGAAAACTATAAATTTACACCTGATGTCATGATCAGGAAGATGAGGCCTATGGTTTGATGAGAGCTTTGGGCCAGGTGCCATGACCTGGGTGCTCCACCAGGGAGCAGCCTTTGAGCCCAGCTTGCAGGATGAGGAGGAAGGGGCTGGGGAAAGGGGTGAGGGGTGGAAGGGAGACAGCACTGCCAGGGGCTGTGGCCAGATCCCAGGCACAAATGCTGGGGAAATGGGAGAGGCCCACAGGGCAGAGCCACCCTGAAGGTGTTGGCCTCAGCCTGAGAGCAGCACGGAGCCACTGAGGAGTATTAAATTAAATTGGTGTTTTAAAACCCCACTCTGACTGAAACATGGACACCAGATTGGAAAGGACCAGAGTGGATGCAGAGAAACCAGAGGTGAGGCTATTCTGTTTAGCTATTGCCACACAGCCACTGAGCTTTATCACATGTCACAAGGCCGGGGCTTGACTGGGCCCACTAGGTGATTCTTGGCACGGTCTCTCATGCCGATTGCAATTAGATAGCAGCTGAGGCAGAAGTCAATTGATAGTTGGAGTGTTCATGGCCAATAGGCATGAGCTGTGGAGCCTCTGGAAGGCACTAATAGAACCATCACAGCTGGACTGCTAGGATTGTGGAGCCAGTCTAAACCATCTCCTGGAGACAATCACGCTCCTTTTGAGAAACAGCCTCTTGCTTTGCTGTTGGGCTTTGGTAAAGACTGAAAACCTAACCATGGGCTGTCAGGCGACCACATGGCCTGAGCTTCCTAAAACAATCTGTATTGTCTGACCCACCTAGTCATAAGCTGGACGTGCCATCAAGTGGTAGTGGCAGATAAGAGCTGGAGCTCAGGCAGTGGGGAGGGGATAGCTAAGCTGCAGGAGCAGGTGGCTCAGGTTCTTTTGACAGCAAGTTCAGTTGCATTGCTTCCTCTCCCTCCATCCCTGCCTATGGCTTTCTGCATGTTCTTTAGGATCAGTTTACTGAGGAAGAAGAAACTCAAGCAAGACTTACTAATGGATCTGTACAATCGGCTTATACCACCCAAAAGTGACAAACTGCACATGGCAGCCCCACTCAGGGATGACTCTGAAGGGCAGTGGTGAAGGAAGTCCTCCCATTAGATAGAACTTTGAGCAGTATATTTGGCTGTCTGGAGTAAGAGATGGCGGAAAGTATGGTGGCAGGAATGGGGTCTATGCATGGTCTCAACTATGTGGATTTCCCCTTCTCAAGGTGGACCTGGCTGACGCCACTGCTCAGACTCAGTCAGCCAACAACAGAGACCAATGTCAAGTCCCTGCTATGGCACCATTCCCCATGGAAACTGGCCAGCCACCTGGTGTCAGGTTGATTACACTGGACCTCCTCCATCATGGAAGAGGCAGAGGTTTTCCCCGACAGGACACATATTCTAGAGGGTTTCAACTTCCCTGCCCAGCATCGTCTATGGACTATAAGAAGCGGGAGTGCTTCTCTCACGAGTACATCTAATAACTCACTTACAGCAGTTTTGTTTCTTGTCCTGGCTACTTTGAGCTCTGCTGACTTGGAGATATTAGTACTCAAAGGGACAGTGCTTCCCCCAGGAGACAGAGAAGTTAAGACTGCTTCCTGGTCACGTTGGGTTCCTTATGCCACTGAATCAACAGGCAAAACAAGAGGGTTGATCCAGTGGCTGCAGCGATGGGTCGATCCAGTGGCTGCAGCGATGGGTCCTGATGACCAAGGGGAAAATTTGGTTCCAAGGGGAATATGGTTGCTACAATAGATGCAAGATTCCAGCGAGTTTCACCAGTGTAAAACTACAGCATCCTGTCTGCCGTCTCCAGCAAGATCTGGCTCTCATGGTCTGTGGGGTGGGAGCTTCTTCCTTGGGTGCTTGTATCTTAGGAGTTTGGCTGCTTTTTTTTTTTTTTTTGAGACAGGGTCTCCCTCTGTACCCCAGGCTGGAGTGCAGTGGCGTGATCATGGCTCACTGCAGCCTCAATCTCCCTGCCTTAAGTAATCCTCCCAGCTCAGCCTTCTGAGTAGCTGCAACCACAGATGCACACCACCATGGCTGGCTAATTTTTTTATTTTTTATTGTACAGACAGGGTCTCACTATGTTGCCCAGGCTGGACTCAAACTCCTGGGCCCACGAGATCTTCCTGCTTTGGCCTGCAAAGGGCTGGTATTACAGGCATAAAACACCACGCCCAACTTGGCTGCTCCTTATATCTAGCTCTTCCTTAGTCCTTAGAGTTCTCTTTACTTCTTACCAGCCTATCCCTCATGGCTCCAATCCCCTGTCATAGTTGCTACTTCCTTGTATTAAACTCAGTCTGTTCCAATCCCTGTGTGATTTCTCTCTCCTGATCAGACCTAGACTGATGCACTGTCCTGAGAGCCAGGAGGCAGCTGGGTCACTGATTAGAACCTAGTTGCGATGAACTGGATTGTGCCCTCTCCTCATCCACATGTTGAAGTCCTAACCCCAGTACCTCAGAATGTGACTGGATTTGGTGATAGGGCCTTTAAAGAGGTAATGCAATTAAAATGAGGGCTCTAGGGTGGGCACTAATCCAACCTGATTGGCATCCTTATAAGGAGAGGAAATTAGGACACATAAAGAGACACAAGTGCCATGTGTGCACAGAGGGACAACCATGTGCAGAGGCAGCCAGGAGACAGCCACCTGCAAGCCAAGAAGAAAGGCCTCAGAAGAACCCAGCCCACCGACACTATGATCTCAGACTCCTGGCCTCCAGAACTGAGGTGACAAATTGCTGCTGTTTAAGCCCCCCAGCCTATGGTACTTTTTGCAGCAGCCAAGCAGGCTGACAGGCTAGCTGTGGAAGGAATGCAGGGTCCTTCCCCCATACTCTACTTGTCAGAAGTGAATTGCTAGGTTCCGCCCGCAATAAAGGCAATGGACATGGAAGACATGTCAAATAATTTGAGGACATGTTTTTAAATCACCACAGAGGCCATAGTGGGAGTGCAGCCAGCAGGGTCAAATAGCATCTTGGCCTGGATGGTGGGAAGTCTATTGGTTCAGACGATGTGGGGAGGTAAAGTTGCCAGGATGTGAAGATGCAAATGGGAATGACGTGGGGAAAGGGCAAAGACTGAATTCTGGCTTGGGGTCTGCCCAGGTGGATGGTCAGAGGATGCCATGACATCCTCTGAGATACAGAAGAGGACCACATTTGATGTGGAAAAATCATGAGTTCATGTTGAGCTTGTGGTGCCTTTGAGACATCAAAATGAAAGTGTCCAATAAACAGTTGAGTTTATGGAGATGGACACATGTGAGTCTTCTTTCTATAGGTGGCAACTAAACCATCAAGCCTGTGGTTGATGTTGTGAAAATGTGGCCTGAGGGATCCTACTGAGTGAGAAGAGACATAAGTACCGTGCTTTGAGAGGCAGCAACATTTATAGGTTGGATGGAGGAGAGAGTGTCTGAAAAATGACTGAGATAGAGGAGGAAAATTCAAGACAATGTGATATGACGGAAGACCTATCAATAGAGACTATGTTTGGCTGCAAGTAACAGGGATCCAGAATAATGGTAGCTTTTAAAACCATAGATTTGTTTTTTCTCTCTTGCATAAAAGGCCAACAGAGCATTGTTTGGCATTGGTTTGGCAGCTCAACAATCCTCAGGGATCCAGCTCCTAGCTCCGGTAACCTGTCACCTCAAGGTCAGAGATGGCCCTTCATGCTCCAGCCATCACATTCACATTTCAGCCAGCAGAAAGAAAGAAGGGTGAAGAGTAAGGGCCTGCTGATTCTTTTTAAATAATTCCTTTAACTCCCAAACTTTTCTATTTAGATCTTGCTAACCAGACTAACTCTCATGGCCTCATGTAGCCTCAAAGCATGACTGAGAAATGAATCTCTCTATTCTAGGCAGCCATGTATCTAGCAAATAAATGGTGTTTTACTGCTGAGGAAGAGGGAAAGAAAGAATACTGGAGGGCAACCAGTCACCTCTGCTGGGAAGCCACGGGAAGGCAGTATTTAAAGCACAGGGAAATGGCCCACAGAGGCCAAGAGTGCTTAGAGGTAATGATAAAAAGTGTCTTTTGAGCCAGGCATGGTGGCGGGTGCCCCTGTAGTCCCAGCTACTTAGGAGGCTGAGGCAGGAGAATCGCTTGAACCCGGAGGCGGAGGTTGCAGTGAGCTGAGATCGCGCCACTGCACTCCAGCCTGGGTGACAGAGCAAGACTCCATCTCAACAACAACAACAACAACAAAAGTGTCTTTTGGTCTTAGCACCATGGAAATCACTGGGGACTTAAGTAAGACTTGTTTCAGTGGAAGGATGGGGGCAAAGATCAGATCAGGATGAATGAGGAATGAATGGGAGACAAGGAAACCAAAGCGAAGATTCATATGGGAATTAAGCTCCTGTAGGAGACTTTCCAAGGAAGGTTGGTGAGCGATGTGGGAGGGGCAGCTGGAGGGAAGTGGGGCCAAAGAAGAGTTTTGCTTGGTTTTAAGATAGAGAGATCTGAGCATGGGGGAAGGACGTGCAGAAGAGGCAGAGCCCTGCTCAAGAGGAATACGGGGTAATTCTCAGTGTAAGGCAACCAAGGTGCAGGGGCTCCTGCACAGGACTTGAGGCCTGGAAAGGGGTCGTTCCTCATCAGCAGGGCTAGCACATGGCAGGTGCCGGTGTGGAGGGTCTGAGGGCATGGGAGTAGGAAATGGAGGGCATTCACCCCAAGTGAGGGCTTCTGTTTTCTCTGTTAAACATGCGAGTTACCAACCAGAGCGAGGGTGAGGCAGAGAGAGGAGCAAGCCGTCTGTGGGGCTGGGCGTGCATTGAGGCAGTGACAAAGAATTCATGGCAAAACCAACCCACATCATAAGGGTGGCCATGGAGAAAGCAGGGGTCAAAAGCTTTTATTTCCCCTTTGATTATTCAGCCACATTGTCAATGGAAAAAGTCACAAAATGTAGAAATTTAGCCAGGAGAGCTTTATCTCTTAGAAAGGGTTGCCACCCGCAGGATGGACATCCCACAGGTGGGGAAACGTGGCCTTTAGCAGAAACCAAAAGCAGGCACTTCAGAGGAAAAAGCAGAGAGGCTGAGGTGTATGCCCAAAGACAGGAACTATACATACATATTCAGTAAGTTATATGAG
Source organism: Gorilla gorilla gorilla (assembly GCF_029281585.2). Classification (NCBI taxonomy): domain Eukaryota; kingdom Metazoa; phylum Chordata; class Mammalia; order Primates; family Hominidae; genus Gorilla; species Gorilla gorilla. The sequence continues at coordinate 32,063,496 of NC_073236.2, read as the reverse complement.
ACCCTTATGAATATTTATGAGGGGATCCTAGCACATGCAACTGAATAATCCTGTGTGTTGCATACAACCCATGTTCACTTTGGGGTGGAAACATAAAATTAAATGCCTAAAATTAGGCTCTATAGGTCAAAAGGTAGAAGAACATTAGCCAGGTGCAGTGGTGTGTGCCTGTGGTCCCAGCTACTTGGGAGGCCAAGGTGGGAGGATGTCTTGAGCCCAGGAGGCAGAGGTTGCAGTGAGTCAGCATCATGCCACTGTACTCCAGCCTGGGCAACAGAGCCAGACCTGCTTTAAAAAAAAAAGAACACAAAGGTACTCAGTGCGCAGCCTCTATAAACTGGCCAGAACCAGGCCATGGTCAGTGGTGTCTTATCAGGAGAAAATTACTGAAGTCAGTCTCTTGTTCAATCAAACCTGTAGTTATGCTTTGTGGAATGGAGTCTGGAGTCTGGGGGCATCAGTTAGCATCTGGCAGTTGGTGAGTTAGAACATTTATTATTTTAGTGTAGGGGTATGTGACTTTTGCCTGGCATGGCCTTAGTCTTATTTATAATTTCATAATTTATAAGCCACAAAGACTCCATTCCATCAGTCTTATGATCTCTGTTTTACAACCCTGGATTTGTCCAGCTCTCCACCATCTCTTGTCCTAGGTACAAGCAGTTTCTCCAAGGAGGTGTCTACACCCAAACAACCACTGGCCTGTTTCCTGTCACTACACATTCATTTGCACTTCTAGTGTACTGTAGTCCCTTCTTTTTTTTTTTGAGATGGAGTCTCGCTCTGTTGCCCAGGCTGGAGTGCAGTGGTGCAATCTCGGTTCAATGCAAGCTCCACCTCCTGGGTTCACGCCATTCTCCTGCCTCAGCCTCCCGAGTAGCTGGGACCACAGGTGCCCGCCACCACGCTTGGCTAACTTTTTGTATATTTAGTAGAGACAGGATTTCACTGTGTTAGCCAGGATGGTCTCGATCTCTTGACCTCGTGATCCACCCACCTTGGCCTCCCAAAGTGCTGGGATTACAGGCATGAGCCACCACGCCTGGCCTGTAGTCCCTTCTTATCCATGGTTTTGCTTTCTGAAATTTCAGTTACTCAAGGTCATCCATGGCCCAAAAATATTAACTGGAAAATTGCAGCAATAAGCAATTCATAAGTTTTAAATTATGTGCTGCTCTGTGTACTGTGATGAAATCCTGCACTGTCCTGCTCCATCCTACCTGGGACAAGAATCATTCCTCTGTTCAGCTTTTCCATGACGTCTGCCCTCCTTGCCCCTTAGTCACCAACGAGCTGGCTCCATGATTAGATCCACTGTTGTGGTACCGCAGTGCTTCTGTGCAAGGCACCATCATCTGACTTCATAATGGCCCCAGAGCAAAAGGGGAGTGGTGTCGGCATTTCCGATATGCCAAAGAGAAGCCTTCCTTTATGGGAACGCTCCTGACTTAAGGAAATAAAACAAAAATCACATAATGAGGTTGCTAAGATCTACAGAAAGAACGAATCTTCTATCCATGAAATTGTGAAGAAGGAAAAAGAAATTTGTGCCAGTTTTGCTGTCACACCTCAAACTGCAAAAGTTATGGCTACAGTGTGTGAGAAGTGCTTAGTTAGGATGGAAAAGGCATTAGATTTGTGGGTGGAAGACGTGAACAGAAACATATTCTGATTGACAGCAACCGTGTAGCACCAGATTAACTTCATCTGGATTAAATTTGATCACTGGCATATATATATAGGAAAAGACGTGGCAGATGTAGGGTTTGGTACTATCTGCAGTTTCAGGCAACCTCTAGGGGTCTTGGAAAGTACCCCCCAAGGATACTCTATACAAATGAAATAATTCCATATGTACTCATTTTTAATCTCTTTTTCACTCTGAATAATTATCTTGATATATATCCATGTTGCATCAACAATTTGTCCCTTTTCATTGCTGGGTGGTATTCCCTAGTGTGGCTATAACAGAGTGTTTACACATTCACCTGTTAATGAAAAATTGAGTTGTTTCCAGTTTGGGGATTTTGTAAAAAGGCTGCTGTGAACATTTCTGTATAAGCCATTGCATAAGCATTTTTTTTTCATTTCTCAGGTAATTACTATAAAACAAAAAAACAAATCTGGATTATATAAGGAGCGAATTTATTCTAAAGGATTGTTGTGGGGGTGTGGGGGTGACCATTGCAATAGGGAAACGTTGCTGTGCAGCCACTCGCAGGCTTCCCATATGATCTGCAAGTGTCTCAGAGGTTAGGCAAAGGGCTGATTTTGTATAGGGAGGCATAAACGTGGCTAGAAAGAACTGCTATGGGAAAGTGGGCTGAGCAAGAGTGTCACGATCGAGGAGGTCTTACCCTGCGGACAGCCTGTTGTCAGGAGGGACCCTCAGGAGGGCTGTGGGTTGGCACAAGCTGTGGGTGGGCCAAAGCTCAAGGGCTTGGAAAAGGAGAGAATCTGAACCAAGGTTTGGTTACAGGCTTTTGTTCTTATTGATCCGTGGGGACAAGCAGTCCAGCTAATCATTTATGAGGCCAAGAATGGGAATTTAGAGGGTCTGTGTCTGGCCTCGTCACAGATAAACAAGGGAGCATCTGGGAGTCTTATCTAGGTTATATAGAAAGTCACTGGTTCTTTCCAGTAGGGGGTTTTCTGGAACAAAAGAGTGGAGGGATTCCTTAACCTTCACTATTTCTGGAAGCAAACGGCTAAGGTAAAATTCAATACTGTCAATAGTCAGGATTGAAATGGCTAGATCATATGGTAGGTGTATGTTTAATTCTCTTCATACACTGCCAAATGGTTTTCGATCGTGGTGGTACTATTTTATAATCCCATCAGCAGTGTACAAGAATCCCAGGTCCTCCACATTCTTGCCAGTACTTGGTATAATCAGTCTTCTTTGTCCATTCTAGTAGGTGTGAGATGGTGTCACATTGTGCTTGCAATTTGCATATCCTTAATGATTAATGATGTTGAGCATCTTTTCATGTCCTAATTTTTTCTTTCTTTTTTTTTTTTTTTTGAGACAGAGTCTTGCTCTGTCGCCCAGGCTGGAGTGCAGTGGCACGATCTCGGCTCACTGCAAGCTCCACCTCCCGGGTTCCCGCCACTCTTCTGCCTCAGCCTCCCCAGTAGCTAGGACTACAGGCGCCCACCACCACGCTTGGCTAATTTTTTGTATTTTTAGTAGAGATGGGGTTTCACCGTGTTAGCCAGGATTGTCTCGATCTCCTGACCTTGTGATCCGCCTGCCTCGGCCTCCCAAAATGCTGGGATTGCAGGCGTGAGCCACTGCACCCGGCCTTCATGTCCCAATTTTCTGTCTGTATATCTTAGTTGATGAAGTGTCTGTTCAAATATTTTGTCCATTTAAAAAATTGAATTGTTTGATTTTACCTACTGACTTTTAAGTATTCTTTCTATATTCTGGATACAAGTCTTTTTATCAAATATAGCCTTTGCAGATATTTTCTTCCAGGCTGTAACTTAGCTTTTCAGAAAGTCTTTGGGAGCTATGGCTTAGTGAAACCCTTGTGCCAGGTTCTCCTCAGCGAATCCCCCTGATCACAGCCACCCCCATAGGTTCCATTTCAATATCTGTGGTAACCTTCTGCAAGCTACGCTGAAGTCCCAAGCTCCAGACCCATGTCTCCAACTGCCCACCGTTCAATGCCCTTTGGATGTCCCATGTAAATCGGAGCTCACCATCCTCTCCCCAGACCCGCTGCTCCTCCAGGAGCCCTGTCTCCATGAACGGCCCTGCACCTACCGAGCTAGAGACCCAGGAGTTGGCCTTGTACCTCCTTCCTTCTCACTTCCACCTCCTGTCATTCAGAGCTGTCAGTTCTTCCTCCTGAACATCTATGGACACTCACCTTCTCCACCACGCACCGCACCACCATTGTTCTCACCCGCACCACCCACCCAGACACCTTTCCTTAGACGGGTGGCCAGAGAAAAACTTCTCAAATAGAAGTCGGGCCATGGCACGCCACTGAGAACCTTCCAGCGGTCTCCTGTGCACATAAACAAGGTCCAGACTCCTTTGTGGGACAAGTAAAGCTCTTGATGATCTGGTCCTTGAGTAATGTGGGGGCCTCTTGCCCAGAGCCCCTCACACTCTTCAAAGCCGGCAGCTGAAGAGCTGAGCAGTAGCTGTCTGTGGAGTTCAGCCGCCGCTCCCTGCACGCCTGCCCTCTTGCAGGGGATGGAGCACCGTTTCCCCACTTCCCCACCTGCGCCCAGCAGTGCAGGTGAAGGCCTGGCTGCTGAGAGTGACTGGGAAACGCTGAGCTTTGGGGTCAGGAATGCCAGCTCCACTACTCACCGCCTGTGTCACCCTGGGAAAACAGCTCTGGCCCCAGGTTCTCCATAAGTGAAACAGGGGCAGTCATCCCTCCCCTCCTCAACGACATACGTCAGAATCAGAAGCCACAAATCATTCTCTCCCACCCAGCACGCTGCCTTGGTCTCCTAGACCACTTTCCCCAACAATGGGAAAGGCGCCAGGCCCAGAACAGGGCCGAGACCGGATGAGGCCAGCGAAGCGCCCAGGGACAAACCTTCGGGCAGCGCCCACTCTCGAGTTCGGGCAAGTGCAGGGTCCCTCCGAGAGCGAGCGTCTCCAGAGAACGCGGCTGGCGCCTGGCTGTGCCGGTAGCCTGAAAACTCGCCTGAAGACCCGCCGGAGCCGCCCGCCCCACGATGGGCCCGCCCCTCCGGGATTGGCGCCCTGCTAGTGGCCATTGCCTGTGACGTCACAGGATCGCGCCCGCTTGTCTCTCGGGTGATCCGGCCGAGTGGCCCTGGGTTAGCAGCTGCTGCATTTCCCCGGCCGGCTGCTTTCACTGGTGTCACTGCTCAGGCGCCCGCCGCCCTTGGCCTTCGGCCCCGCGAGCCCTAACCCTACAGCGCAGGAAGATCGGCCGCCGCGGCCAGGTAGGACGAGCCTGGCTGGGTCTAGGCCAGAAGGGTGTCCGTGGCGCGGGTCTCTCGCGGAGCGCAGAACTAGCACCGGATCCCCAGCCGCTTCTGACCACACAGACGGGGCGGACCTGTGTGAGCTCTCACTAACTGTCGGGGCCGGAGCTGGGCATATGGGGAAACTGGGGGACCGGCACGGGTTCCAGGCGAGTGGACGGTGGGATGGAATCCGACGTGCACACCCATGTCTCAGGCTTTGTTTGATGGAGGCTACTGTTTCCACCTCATGTCGCTGCCCCTTTGCTTATGGACTCTTGCAGAGTTGGATTGAGCTCGGGCTGTGTGACATAGTGGTTGTTGCAGAAGCCCCAGGGCCACTTTCTGACTAGTACCTTGGGCACCTGACATCATCCCTTTGAGTCTCAGTGTCCTCTTCTGTAAGGTGAGGGCGCTCTACCTGAGGGGATTGCTGTAAGGTTGGAATGAACCTGCATGTGTGTGTCATGTGGGAAGGGAACAGTCAATGGGGCCTGGGGTTCTCTTGGAGAGCTGGTAACCAGCCTCGTCCCTGAGGCAACAGCCAGAGGGCGCCTGTAGTTTCCCGACGCATGGCTGTTAGCAGGGCCTCTGGAGGATCTCCTGTGGGAGGTCCCTACTTCTCACTACAATCTTTAGGGCCTTTGGAGGATTTCCTATGGAAGGTCCCCACTTCTCACCACAACATTCTGGGTTAAAATGGCCTTGGTAGGGGGATGGGGGCTGAAGCCAGATTTTTTTTGCTTGCATTACAAGCTTCTGAACCAAGGACTTCATGTCACCTGGACTTGGATTCACATCCCAGCTCCTTCCTCTCCTAGCTCTAGGACTGTGTAAACTTGGGCAAATCTCTTAACCTCTTTAAGCCTTAATTGTTTCATCTGTAAAATGAGGCTAACAGTACCTACCTTCCACAATTGTCAAGAATTAAATCAGACATTGTAGGTAGAGCACTTAATAGCTGGCATTCAGCGGCAGCAGTTACTGTTATGTTAGCATGTGGAGTGTCTGAGTGTGTGCACATTGGCTCGAACAGCCTTTTGACAGTGGCACAGTTGGTGCTTGTGTAAGACAGCAGGGCAGGGAAGTCAAAGCCCTCGGTTTTCTAGTCAAACTGGTGGGCCACAACAGTGGTGACCTAAGTCTAATGAGTCTTTAACTGAACAAGGCAGATTGAATCTCCAGGTGAGGACCAAGAGTCTGGGGATCAGCTGCCTCCACATTTTTGGGCATAGAAGGCTGTACAATACCGCCTTTGTTGTAAGAGCAAGGAACCATTCAGGGAAGGCACCATGTAGTAAGAAATAGAGGCCAGACGTGGATTAAGAACAAAACAAGAGAATAGTGTTTGTCTTTAAGTGGAGCCTTGGACTCAAAACAGGATCTGAGCCCTGAGGATTTTTTTTTTTTAATTAAGATGGAGTCTTGGTCTGTCACCCAGGCTGGAGTGCAGTGGCGCGATCTCAGCTCACTGCAACCTCCTTCCCCTGGGTTCAAGTGATTCTCGTGTCTCAGCCTCCCTAGTAGCTGGGATTACAGGTGCCTGCCACCACACTCGGCGAATTTTTCGTATTTTTAGTGGAAACGGGGTTTCACCACGTTGGCCAGGCTGGTCTTGAACTCCTGACCTCAAGTGATCCACCCACCTCGGCCTCCCAAATTGTTAGGGATATCACGCGTGAGCCACTACAACTGGCCCTTGTGGAAAGGCACAGCCATGTCTCCTGAAGTTAACAAGCACTAAACTTTCCCAAGTAGTGAAATGTCAAGCCCCTGCTTCTGTCATTTATTTGTTCATTCAGCAGAAAGTCACTGAGAGCCTTCTGTGCACCAGGCACAGTGCTGGGCAGTGAAAGAGACAGACATGTGCCCTGGACCCAGGGAGATGACAAGTGATGGCTGTCAGGCCCAGACCCTGTTGTTTGTCTGCAGCCTCTTCCCTCAAGCAACTTGTTCTCTATCAGGAGAAACGAAATAATTATTATCTGGAGAGGCAGGTGGGGGCGCTGCTCCTAGAAGACAAGGACAGCCTGGTAGAGGTTCTAGCTTGATCATGTGAGCAGTGGAAACCATTTTAAGTAGGAGGTTAACAGGACCAAAATAGCATTTAAAAAATTGCTTATGGCCGCTGTGAAGCCAGTTTCACCAGCGTCACTTGCCCATGCTGGGCTGCCACCCAGCTAATTCCTGGTCCTGCTCATTTAGCCCAGCTCAGCTCACATCACTTCCTCAAGAAACTAGACAAGGGTAGAGCCCCTGACCATCTTCACAGCATTAGTCCTGATAGCTGAATCTTATGTCACTTGTTTACATCTGTGGCCTGTGCAGGGAGAATGGCAGGGCTGAGTTTCACCTACATTGTTTCCCCAAAACCTACAGCAGAGCCAAGCACAGTGGGAACTTTCAGAAAGCACTGGTTGAAGGAACGCTGGAATCCCTGGGACTTACTGCGTAGCATGTAGTAGTTGCTCCTCTAGAAAAGTTTCACCTTATGAAGAATAGCAGGGAAAATACAAGCCTGGACCACTTCCCATGTGGTATGCAGGGAACGGTTGATGGGGCAAAGGGCCTTGGGCTATAGCCCTAGGAATTTCAGGGATCCTGATGATGGCTCTGAGATCCTCCATCTCCTGGATCCTGTGTTTTTCTCTGCAGGCTCTGATGCTGGTGTCTGGTAAAAGAAGGTTACTCACAGCTCTGCTGCAGGCTCAGAAGTGGCCCTTTCAACCCTCCAGAGACATGAGACTAGTGCAGTTCCAGGCACCCCACCTGGTGGGGCCTCACTTGGGCCTGGAGACAGGGAATGGTGGAGGCGTTATCAACCTCAATGCCTTCGACCCCACACTCCCGAAGACGATGACGCAGTTCCTAGAGCAGGGAGAGGCCACCCTCTCAGTGGCAAGAAGGTAAGTAAGTGGGCAGCATCGCCCTGACGTGGCTGCCCTGGTCCCCCTGCACCCTCCCCGCTCTGGGAAACAGCACCAGCAGGTAGCTCTCTTGCAAGGGAGCAGAGTAACCCCACCTTTCCTTTTCTCCCATTCTCTTAAAAGATCCTTAGAAATCTTATATAATAACATCTTCAGTTTTCAGAGGAGAAAACTGAGAGCTAGGGGAGGTGATTAACAATTTCAAGGCCATACATTTGGTGCTGGAACCAGGACTCTATACTTCATCACGCTGCCTCCTCTGGGAATGAAGTCCTGGACTGACTGATGGGTCTGGGCCCGGGGGTCCTAAAAGGCATCTTATGCAGCTGGGGGAGTGATACAGACTCCCAGCTCCTACAAGGAGAGAGGACTGCAAGGAGGTTTTCTATAAGACAGTTGGTTCCTGGGTTTGGACTAGATTAGGTGAGATTAGGGTCCTGAAGCCTGGACCCCTATAGAATGTGGTCTAAGGAGCTGATGAACAATAAATTAAAAATACTTTAAGATGTCATTTTCATCTATTAAAATGGAAAAAAATACAAATGTTTCACAGCTCACAGTATTAACAGTATGTTCCCATATTGCCATATTCTGCAAAGACTGGAAATCTCCATGCTTCTCATTAGGGACTTGGGTATATCTCTACAGAGCAGCAATATGCAGCCACAAGAAATAAAGAGGACACTCTCTATGTATTGTTACATATTGTTAAGCAGAGATCTCCAAAGTCAGTTGTTTTTTTAAAAGATGTAAATAGTATGCTATCATTTGCATACAAAAGGGTGGGAGAAGAATATCCATAGAGTAGCTGCAAAGAGCCGGGGGAACGGGGTAACAAGAAGGGGAAAGGGAGACCTTTCCATGTATTCCAGTTTGTATCTTTTACGTGGACATGAGTTACCTAAGGGGGAGAGGAAATCAATACTGGATAAATAAAAGCCCTGCTCTGATAGCAAAGGACAATAGTCAGTGATTTTCACACTGACTCTGATGGTTGATAGAGCTAGGAAATAGATTTCAAAAAGCAAAACCTGTAGCTGCTGCAGGATCTGCCCAGCCTGCCCGGGATTGCCCACCTGTTCCCAGCCAGACCCTCTCACCTGCTCTGGTCTCTACAGAGCCTTGGCTGCCCAGTTGCCAGTCCTACCACGGTTGGAGGTAACCTTCCTGGCTCCAGTCACACGGCCAGATAAGGTGGTGTGTGTGGGCATGAATTATGTGGACCACTGCAAAGAACAGAACGTGCCCGTGCCCAAGGAGCCCATCATCTTCAGCAAGTTTGCCAGCTCCATCGTGGGGCCCTATGATGAGGTGGTCCTCCCACCACAGAGCCAGGTCAGTGTCTCCCCACTGCCCTCCCTAGTCACTGGGCCCATCACAAGGGCGTTCTGAGCTCAGTAGTGAGCCTACTGGAGCCACCTCTCGCTCAATAGTGCATTCAACAGAAACTCTACAGGATTATACACACAGTAGTAACACTGGCCTTGGAAAAAAAAGTTAATGTACATGTTTTCCTGATTACAAAAGCAATACACCTTCACTGTAGATAAAACAGAGATAAACATTTAAAAATTACATCACCCATAATCCCACTGCCCATGGCTCGGAATATTAATGTTTTTCTGTCTACCTTCCCGGTGTTTCTCTGCTCCTGTATATGTTTATACTGTACATATACTTACCTTTTACTTAAGACTCCATCAGGAGCATTTTTTCATGCCATTAAGTATTCGCCCTGACGTATTTTAGGTTACCACGGAGTTTGTTATGTAGATTAGTTTATTCCTGAGTACCTTACTGCTGGATACTCTTTCTAGTTTTTGGCTTCTATAAATAAATGTTGCAGTAAACATCCTTATGTAGAAAAGGCTTTGCATGTCCATTAATACGTTATTATTTCCTTTGAATAAACCCTTTGGAATTTAAATATGTCAGCATATAGGCAGTATTTCAAAACTTTTGAAAAATTCTGCCAATTGGCCTTTTAAAAAATTGTAAAAGCAACTTACACATCCACCAGTAGTGTATATACCCTTACTAACACTGGTTACTTTTTCTCTCAGATTTTTATTTTAGAAATGCCTTGAAAATTATAGAAAAGCTGGGAAAATAATACAGTGAACACTCAGATAACTTTTCCACCTGGTTTCATTGTAAACATTTGGCCATATATCCTTTTTCTCCCTTGTCTTCTCCCTGCCCTCCACATGGCAAACACACACTTTTTTTTTTTTTTTTTTTTGCAGGGTATGGTGTGGAGGGGACCTTTTAAAGCACATTGGAAATATTAAGACAATTTAGTCATAAAAACGTAAATAGGCATCTTCTAAGAATAAGGACAATGGCTTGCATGACCATCCCACCATTATCACAACCAAGAAAATTAACTTGAATAATATTTAATACGAAATCCAATTGGCCCAATTCCCAATCGGAAGTACTGCTGACTTCCCCAAAGATGACTTCTAATTTGGTTACTTCGTTTGTTGCTCCATGATCAACCAAGGCCACACACTGTATTCAGTTATATCTCTTTAGTGGTTTCAATCTAGGACAGGGTTCCATAGATTTTTCTTAAAGGGCTGTATTAGTCTGTTTTCATACTGCTGATAAAGACATATCCGAGACTGAGCAATTTACAAAAAAAAGAGGTTTAATTGGACTTACAGTTCCACGTGGCCAGGGAAGCCTCACAATCATGGCAGAAGGCAAGGAGGAGCAAGTCACATCTTAGGTGGATAGCAGCAGGCAGAAAAGAGCTGTGCAGAGAAACTCCCATTTTTAAAACTATCAGACCTCGTGAGACCCATTCACTATCATGAGAACAGGATGGGAAAGACCTACCCCCATGATTCAGTCATCTCCCACCGGGTCCCTCCCATAGCACGTTAGAATTATGGGAGCTACAAGTTGAGATTTGGGTGGGGACACAGAGCTAAACCATATCAAGGGCAAATTAGTAAATATTAGGCTTTGCGTGTCATATGGTCTGTTTTGCAACAATTCAACTCTGCTGTTGTAGTGTGAAAACCATGATACAGAAATGAATGATGGGTTTCCAGTCAAAGTTGATTATAGCAGATGTTGAGCTGGCCATAGTTTGCCAACTCCTGCTCTCAAACAATCCCCCCTGCCCTTTCCTTGAAGAATCCAGTTGTCTCATAGCATATTTCACATCCTGGGTTTGTCTGGTTGTTTCTTCATGATTAGTGTCAGGGTAAGCATTTTTATCAAGAGATCTACAAAGCAGATGTTACACATTTCCCATCGCATCCCACTGGGAGGCTTATGTCAGTGGTCCCAGAATTCGACCACTTGGTTTAGCTGACGTTCACTAGGTGCCTCCATTGTGAAGATGCATTTCCATTTTTGTAATTAATAAGCAATCTATGGGTGGTAGTTTGAGATCACATAACTATCTTATTGCCCCATAGCATCTCATCCAGGGAAGCTGTGGTCATCCTGACTGAATCTATTATTGCATTGGGGGTTAGAGAACAATGACCTTTTTTTTCTTTGAGACAGAGTCTCACTCTATTGTGCAGATTGGAGTGCAGTGGCATAATTTCAGCACACCTCTGCCTCCTGGGTTCAAGTGCTTCTCCTGCCTCAGCCTCCTGAGTAGCTGGGATTATAGGCGTGTACCACCACACCTGGCTAATTTTTGTATGTTTAGTAGAGACGGGGTTTCATCATGTTGGCTAGGCTGGTCTTGAACTCCTCACCTGAGGTGATCCACCTGCCTTGGCCTCCCACAGTGCTGGGATTACAGGCGTGACCTACCACTCCCAGACAAGATCAATGACTTCTCAATCATGCCTTCTGTTTTTATTGGCTGGCATTCTTCTATGAAGAAAAGCTGCCTCCCTCCTTTTTATTCCTGTCTTCAATATCACTGTGAATTCTGTTTTTACTCAATTGTTTGGAATTCATCATTTACATTCTTTAGGTGACCTCAGTTTGGCCAGTGAGGGGCCTTCAAGTTGGCTCCATTCCCGTCACTTTTAGTATATCCTAGCTTTCTGGCCGAGATGTTCTAGGCTTATCATGTACTGTCTGTCTTGGAACTGGAATTAGCCGTTTCCCCAAGGAACCCGGTGCTCCTTAGTGGGGAGTGGTATTAGAGACCAACATCTGGATGTCGGGTGTACTTACACCAACTCTGGTTATTATTAGAAAGAGCCACCAATTTTAAAGGCCAAATTATATCTATTTTATAGTGTATTTTATGGATTATGGGAGAGGCTGAGCACTTCTTCATGTTTTGTGGCCATGTCTGTTACTTTTTTGTGAATTGCTTACTCAAGTCCTTTGTGGGATGTCAATCTTTCTCTTACTCAAGTGAGTTAATAGATTAAAACACTTAGAATAGTACCTGACACAGAGTAAGGTTACATATTGCTAGCGGATATTACTTCGTATTTATCCTTTGTTAAAAGTATCCAGAGTGACTTTTAAACTCTCAGTGCCCTAGACACGTGTTGCTCTTCTGCAGTCACAGTGGTGTGGGGACCTGTGCCTGCATCCCATGATGCTGTCTGCCACTGCCCAAAATGTATGGGTCTACAAGTCACACCTCCCTTGTCGTTCACTGGGCTCTGGTTCGTGGTGATGGCAAACATGGGATGGCAGCGAAGCCATACTGACAAAGGTTGAGGCCCTTCAGCATGGTGTGCAGCCTCTCAGCATGGACAGTGGGCCCTGAAGCCACTGCGGCTCACTATTCCTCTCCCACCCTACAGGAGGTAGATTGGGAAGTGGAGCTGGCTGTGGTCATTGGAAAGAAAGGCAAGCACATCAAGGTGAGGTGGAAAGGGTGGGCTCCCAGTCCAGAGTGCAGCAGAGGCCCCAGCTCCTGCCTCTCCTAGTTCTGACCTCACTCACCAACACATGGTGCCAGCTGTCCCTGACACTAGGAAGCAGTCAGCCTCCTTGCTCCCTGACACTGCCTTTCCCTTCACCCACCTTTGGCTGGCTCTGGCTGCTAACATGGGATAACAGCTTAGAGATCCCTTGCCATAGGTGTTGGTGTCACCCATGATCTAACCTCCTGTATGGCCAAATCCCCTGCCCCCATAGGCCACAGATGCCATGGCCCACGTGGCCGGCTTCACTGTGGCTCATGACGTGAGTGCTCGTGACTGGCAAATGAGACGTAATGGGAAACAATGGCTGCTGGGAAAAACCTTCGACACCTTCTGCCCTCTGGGCCCTGCCTTGGTGACCAAGGACAGTGTAGCAGGTAGGTTCCTGATCCCTGCCCCCTTGTACCTACCATTGCACAGATGAACAGTGCTTCAGGGAGGAGCATGGGTTCAGGTACATGTGGCACCTGCCCTCCCTGGCCGCCCTTTCACTGCTGACTCCATACAGGGCAAGTCTCTTATCCTCAGCCACAAGTTCTCCCATGGGCTTCCTTCCCAGGCCCCCTAGGGGAAACACAACTGCAGAGGATGTGAAACTGCATGCGTGAAGTAAATTACAAAGAACACTGAGCTGATGGGTGGATCGGGCTTCCTGTGGCTGCCACCTCTGAAACAATCTAAGTTGAGCATCATGGAGCATAGTTATCCCAAGGCCGAGGCATTTTCCACACTACAGGAGATGAAAGCCAGTGTGACTCACCCAGCCACTGTGGAAATAGAACAGCACTGACCGCACACAGTCAGGATACAGCGCCAGGATGGGGGCAGTGCCCCAGAGGGCAGAGCGCAGCCTCTTACACAGCCACCCACAACTGTGGTGGAGGTGGGGGGTGTCCAGATGGGCCAGCCATGCCAGGATACCAAAGACCCCAGTGCCTCACAGCACCCACACAGAGTCCTCGGCAAAGTTAAATTGTGTTTCAGCTGCTCTATTTAAGGGTGGTAGAACACTAGGACCACCACCAGCAACTAAAAGTGCTGGTTAGCCAGGATGTTCTTACAGTAATCCATCCCCTGCCAGCATCCGGTACATGAGGCTTCTCTGTCCCGGCTAGAACCATTGCTTCACTGCTTTATAGATGCTGGGTCTTTTTTTTTGGCATGGTCTTACTGTGTCACCCAGGCTGGAGTGCAGTGGCCCAATCCCAGCTCACTGAAGTCTCAACCTCCTGAGTTCAAGCAGTTCTCCCGCCTCAGCCTCCCTAGTAGCTGGGACTACAGATGCGCACCACCACGCCTGACTAATGTTTTTACTATTTTTTGTAGAGACAAGCACTCACTAAGTTACCCAGGCTGGTTTTGAACTCCTGAGCTTAATCAGTTCTCGCCTGCCTTGGCCTTCCAAAGTGCTATGATTACAGACATGAGCCACCATGCTTGGCCCTGCCGAGTCAATCTACACGTGTCATCCTATGCTGTAGACAGATGCCCTTATTTTTTTCAAGGCAAAAACCCTAGCCATTTTTCTCTCCCCCTTCAGAGTCTGGAACATCCTCTCAACCCATCCCTGTTACTACTGCCTGGTGCTCTTGGTGGGGATGCGGGGAGGCCTGAGAAGGCCAATGTCTATACAGAAAGTTCTAATGTAGTGCACTGAGTCAGTGTGGGCACTTTAAAGCCCTTTCACCTGCCAAGTCACGAAGCACCCCTACAGTTGTGTTTGTAAAATACTGGGGGGTTTGAAGGGGAAAAGGGATAACTCCAAGGTACCATCTTTGCATTTCAGATCCACACAACTTAAAGATCTGCTGCCGAGTGAATGGGGAAGTGGTCCAGAGCAGCAACACCAACCAGATGGTATTCAAGACAGAGGACCTGATAGCCTGGGTCTCCCAGTGAGTGACAGGGGCTGTCCTGCCAGCCCTGCTCCACCTGCCACACATGTGGAGGCTGACCTGAGCCCTCCACCTTTGGCTGTGGCCACCTCAGCCAGCCCCTGGTCTCACCGGGTCCTTCTGCTTTGATCCAGGTTTGTTACCTTTTATCCAGGGGATGTCATCCTAACTGGGACCCCCCCAGGTGTCGGTGTATTCAGGAAACCTCCTGTCTTTCTCAAGGTAGGTTAGCGAAAAGCAAAGAGAGCAAGGGCCCCAAAGGCCTGGCAGGCTTGGCTCAGACTTGAGAAGTAGAGGCTTGTGTACGTGTGTCTGACGGAAGGGCTGACACTCTTATGGCCTGCTCTGTTGCAGAAGGGGGATGAAGTCCAGTGTGAGATTGAAGAACTAGGTGTCATCATCAACAAGGTGGTGTGATGGCTCCTGCACAGGCCCTGCACATAGGATGAGGGCATTTGCTCCCACTCAGCCTAGCCCAGGGAAAGGCCCAGTGACAGGTGTGGACAGGTGCCAGCCCTGCAAGCCGCCTCTTCTCGGTAGAAAGGAGAACGACAGAGCTCTCTTCAATAAATTTGTCGGGTCAAAGCAGCAGCTTGGCTTCTGCTGTTTGTCTTCTTTTGGGCTTTGTTTCATGGGACAAGTTGGGGCATTTTGTGGGACTGGGGAAGAAGAGAGCAAATACACACACGTACGCCAAAAAGATGCTGCTGGGCTGGGGAAAAGACAACTCGTCTCGTCCCCTTGTTTATCACATCAAAGAAGGGAAAAAGCAAGAGATGGCAAGGGACAATCAAGCCTCAATGATTATATTTATAGAGCAGCTAAGGGTTTGCAGCCTCCTCTCCATCTTCTCGCTCTAGGACACAGCTGTGTTCTGGGGCTCAGAAGTCTCGGCACAGGCTCCTCCTCACAGTTCTAGCTACAAATGAACTGCCGGATGAACTGTTCTAGTTTTTCCTGATTGTCCAGGCTGGCAAAAGTAGGGGACAGGTGGAGCCTGGGGCCTGCAGGGCTCGGCGTCTACTGCAGAACCTGGGCCATGGAAGATGGGCCGTGAGTGCACTCACCACAGGGACTGTGTCCACATGGCCCAGGGGCCAGGCCTGTCCCCCAGAAACCTGCCTTGAGACCTCTGACCCCTTAGGCCTCAGTGTTTGAGTGCAAATGCTGCCTCAAAGCAGCCCCAATACCCCACCTAGAAGGATGAGCCAGTGATTTGGGAGACCAAGAGGCAGGAAACCATCCCACCTTCTCCAACCCATCACCACATCTATTGCTGGAAGACACCAAGTAAATCCCAGGGTCTTAATGAGGCACCATCAGGCCAGCCCTGTGGAGTGATGGGGACATAGCTGGGTTTCCCTGAGCCACTCTATTGGGGTGGGAGCAGGGAGACAAGATGGTGACACTGGCTCCTCTCACCCCTAGGTCTCTGAAGGTCCAGATAGCACTGATGGCAAGCTTTGGGTCTGCACACTCTGGAAAGAAGAGAGAAGTGAAGGCTCTAGGTAGGGAGGACAAGGAGACACTGGGCACAGGCTTCTCTCCTCTTGTTTAAAGAAGCCCAGGGAGGGATAGAGCTCCGACTGGACAGAAGACTGTACTCTGCAGCCCGCCTTCCTAGAGTTGGGTTGTCACTGTCCGGCAGGGGGCAGCAGCCACCAGCAAACACCACTGCCTGCAGGAGCCTGGGCTGACTGGTTGGGACTCACCAGGAAGAAAGATCCCTTCTTCCTGGGCGGTGGCCTGCAGGAACTGGAACAGCTGTTGGAGAGGAGAAGAAAAAGAAGACATCAAAAAGAAAATCTAGTGCTGGGTGGATATAGAGTATGAAGATGTGGAGCTGGGAAAACAGAGGACGTGGTGGGATGGGGAAGGAAAGGTTGTGGAAGGCCTACATCCCATCTCAGTTCCTCCACTGCTTCGTCCCAGATTCTGTTTTTGTTTTCCTGAATCAGACTTAGTCTCCCTCCATTCTCCCGTCCCCTGTGTGCCCCCATCCTGGTCCTGCCTCACTGGACAGCCTCTCCGCGGCCTTCCTCCTCCCTGCTCCAGAATTCTACTTGGTGCCCCCCAACCCCACTCGACTCATTGTCCACCTGGCCTCTGAGGCCAGGCACCCTCATTCCCCTCTCCCACCCACCCCACCCAAGGAAGCCCAGCACAGACCATCTCAGCTCACTCCACCGTCACTTCTTTGCCAAATGCATTTCCAAACACCCTCATGAGCTTTGCTGATCTCTTTGCCATCTCTCCCTGCCCCACTCCGAGGGCTCCTCCTGCCTGGTGAAGACTGCCCTGGGTACCCCAGAACTGAACCTGCAGCAGCCAGCACAGCTGACCTTGGGGCGATAAGCAGCCAGGGAAAGGCTTTCTTTAAAAAAACACAAAAAACAAAACCAATAACTCAGTAAGCAGATTAAACAAAGTAGAGACGGAGCCCTCCACCCCTCTCACACACACACTCATCCTCACACACAGCTATACCACACCCCACAAATGTTGCTTATGTTTCTTTGGTCATTCTGTCCATCCTCCTGTCTGTCCAAAGCCAAGGACACTGCTCTACTCTAAATTTTTTGTCCCGAAGCCCCCAAACACTGCAACCCTGACCCAATGCACGAAGCCACCCCAAAATACAGCAGAGGACACCAGGACTTTCATTTTCCCTCAGTATGGCCCATCCTTTGGGTATGCCAACTCCATGGCCACCAAGCACTGCATGTGGGACAGGGCACAGTTTGGAGGCCTTGGTCCAGCCACACTGCCCCAGACCCACCTTGGCTCTCTCCTCACTAACACCCGAGAAGCCCAAACTTCCCAGTGTTTAGCAACAGATTAAACTCTAAGCCAACAACAACAGAATGGGGTGGAGTGAGTGGAAAGCAAATGAAATGTTAAAAAAAAATTAAGCAATACTTGCATTCTCATTAGTAGGAACATGTGAGATGAAGCACGTTATGTTATTAGGCATTCTCTTGATTCAGTAAACACAAGCTGAATAAATTTATAAATATCAGCATTAAGCGAGATTTAATGGGGAGCTGTTTATCTTCTGCCTGTCAGGCAGGTGGCAACACTCTCCATGTATCACTCGCCAGTCGTGCAGTCCTCACTCTCTTGCCCAGGTAAGCTGGGGAAGAGTCTGCTGCCGCCCAGCTCTGGTTGTGGAAGGGCTGGCACCAAGGAGCTTCGAGCTTACCTCACCTCATCTCACCTCACCATGCCGGCTGCGAGGCGGCCCGTGCAGTCCGTGCTCAGGAGGTCACACTCCCATGCTGCATCCCAGCCCCTCCAGCAGCAGAGCATGTCCTGGGTGACTTTGAGGATGCTATTTAACCTCTCTAAGCTAAAGCTCCTCAACTGCAGCATCAACAGATCAGTGCCAACCTGTTAAGGCCGTCGAGAGCATCAAATGCTACTGTTCAGCAGGTGCCTGACACATAGTAGGTCCACAAGCAAATGATTTTCCTGCTTGCATCATTTCTAGCACAGAGCTGGAGGAAATGGTGAGGTGCAGATGGCCGCTGGGCCCTGCTGTTCTACATGGGAGCAAGAAAGCTGCTAGGTGAAGGGGAGTGACCAGGCAGCCACAGGGAGGACATGTGGCCTCAGGAAGCCTGGGTGTGTATCCTGGTTCTGCTAGGAAAACGTGTGGGGCTTTGTGTGGGTGACTCTCTGGCTTCCCAAGCCTCAAGTGCCTCTGAGGCCAAAGCCTTTGTGGCAATTGTCAAATGAGTCCATATGCAGTGAGTATCATGTTGAGGGAGGACAAGGTCACCAAGAGCTGAGAATGTTTCTCCGAGTGATGAGACCTAGATATTGGGTACATGGAGGTTCCCGGTCCCTTTGTGATGCCTGCAGCCTGTTGCCTCCTTGCCTGGACCCTGCCCCAGCTCAGAAAGCCAATTTCCTAGATTCCAAAGGCCTTCCCAGACCAATTAGCATGTCCTGCAGCTGTCAGCTCCCTGTGCCTTGCCTGGACCTCAGCCCATGTCTAGCACGCAGTTCCCAACCCCACACATATTCACAAATAAAAGAAAATAACAGATGACATAAATTCTTCACTCCTGGTCTGGCTTGCTGTGTGTAAACTGCTATGACAATACAAGACGCAGAGGCAGGTACCCAATAAAAGCTGTTGAAAATGTGACTGACACCGATTTTCAGCTCTCCAGGAAGGCACGGATCCTTACAAGGTCCAAGCAGAGTCCTCGAGAATAGTTGAGAATTCTTGGGTTCCATATGAACACAGGAGATACTCACACAAAAGCTTGGATTTCCCAATACACGACTACCCCTGAACACTCCTTCTTTCCCTCGTCTCTCTGCTGAGACCTCTAGACCCCAAGGATCCACCCAGGACAACCTCTCCAAAGGTACCCTGATATGCTTTTCTTCCAGGCAGCATTTCCACAGAGCTGTGGGTGAAAGTCACAGGATGAAAATGTGCCATGGGACTGTATCTCCCACCAACACACTGCAGGCAAGGGGCACACAGAGTGCCCCCTCTGCCCATCCCAGGAATGGCCATCTAAGAATGATGCGATCTTTTCTAAAAAGAAAGTAAATAAAGGCAGGTGCCATATAAGAAGACCTTGGGGGACTATAGGGATGTTCCTTAATGACTCAGAACATCTGCCTCCATCAGTGAAATGAAGGATTCAAAGCAGCTCATTCCTGAGTTGACCTCAATGCTGAATCCTAAACATCACCCTTAGGATGCTATCTGGCTAGGCAGGGAATGAAGGATCTGGGAGCCGAGTTGCAGGAAGCTGCAGCAGCTTCCCATTTACAGATCCTCTAGTGCCAGTTTTTCAGGCTTCCTGACTAAGAGAAGCAGCCAGGCAAATTCCACCATTCAGCTACATTTACAGGAAGCTGGCTATTTGGGAGGCTCTCTACCAGAGGCTTTGGGAAAAAAAAATGCAGAATTAATGTAAAGATCACATATTTACCTATGAGAGAAAAGATATCCAAGGATGCCCTTCGGCCTCATTTGATCTAAAACTAGGCCCGGAGCTACCTAATTGTCAAGTCAGTTCAGGCTTCTATAACAAAAATACTGTACACTGGGTGGCTTAAACAACAAACGTCTATTTCACATGCTGCGGAAGGGAACAACCATGGTCAGGAGCATGGTGAGGGCCCTCTTCCTGGCTTGGAGGTGGCCATCTTCTTGCTGTGTCATCACATGGCAGAGAGAGAGACAGAGAGGAAGAATGAGAATGAGAGGAAGCAAGCAGTTTCATATTTTATCTTATAAGGGCACTAATCCCATCATGAGGGCTCCATCCTCATGACCCAGTAGCCTCCCAAAGGCCCCATCTCCAAATACCACCCCTCTGGTAGTTAGGGTTTCAACCTACACATTTGGGAGTATACAAATATGCAGTCCACAAAACAAATACTCCTAAGTTGTCTGCATATGTATGCTTGTTCTGGTGCTGCTTTGAGGATCTCAGACGATAGAATCGGGTGTAGATCAAACTTCTCTAGGCCTCAATAGGGTGAATCTAAAGATTGGGTCACAATAATGGCAATAAGCCACAATTCAATGGATTACTCTCACCTACTGCTTCAGGGGCCTATCCACATTCAAAGTACCACAAGTACTTGTAGAAGTCTCTGAGCAGTATCACAAAGACTGACATAGATACAGGCAAAATAGAAAATGGATAGATGGTAGTATGGGATTGGGGGTGGTGTGTGAGTGTGTGTGTGTGTAAGTAAAGAGGATGTCTTGTACTTGGGATACATGGGGATTATTGTTTTTGAGGCTGTTCGGTGGCAATGCTTGCCCTGAGCTCAGGAGACAGTCAGGCCAGAGAGATATATCTGTTCCCTACTTAGAAGAGAGCACTGATGCATGAAGGTCGGGAGGAGGCCAGAAAATAGTGTGTAGAAAGAAGAGAATGTGACCAAGGCCCCAACATTAAAAATGAACCTTGAATTGGAGATGGGGAATGAAGAAAAAGTCAGAGAAGAGGGTATCTGAAAGACAGGAAGAGCCACAGGTGTGCACAGTAACCAGGATGTGAGGTTAGTAGAGAGCTTCAGGAAGGAGGGAAAAGGCATTCATGACAAACACTGCAGGACAGTCACAAAGATGGGGAATGAGTAAAAGCCATTGAGCTTGGCATTGATGACCTTCATGGGACGCATACAAGGAGAAACCTGTGGAATGAAACGTAACTACACAAAGCCAAGGAATTAGTTAGCAGTAAGGACATTAAGGTGGTCTTATGGGTTAAATCATACACACCAAAAATATGTCAAAATTCTCATCCCAGTACCTAGAAATAGAATCTTATTTGAAAATAAAGTCTTTGCAGGTGTAATCAAGTTAAGATGAGGTCATTAGGATTGGTCCTTAAGCCAGTATGACTTGTGTCCTTGTAAGAGAGAGAGAGATGCCACGTGAAGACACAGACATACAGAGAGAAGACAGAAGATGGAGGTGGAGGCTGAAGTGATGCAGCCACAAGTCAAGGAACTCCTGGGTTACCAAAAGCTGGAATAGACAAAGAAGTATCCTCCCCTAGAGCCTTCAGAGGGAGCAAAGCCCTGCCACATCTTGATTTTGTAAGCCAGGTCTCAAAGACTGCAAGAGAATGAATTCCTGTTGTCTGAAGCAACCCAACTTGTGGGACTTAGTTATGGCACCCCTAGAAAACTAATAGAGGCAGTAAGGGCACTTTTATAAGAAATGTGTTCATGAAGAGATGGAGTTAAATGCTTTTAATAAAGAGAATGTTTGCTTTTCATGGCCATACTTGAGAATGTTTACAGACTAAGAGGAAAGAATCTAGAGACAGAGAGAGAGAAGTTGAAGATTCAAAACAATGGAAGGATGGTTAATAAAATATGGAGGAGGAAGAAAAAGATTAAAAGGAGAACTCAAGTGGCATAACTGGCCTAAAAAGGTGAGGGACACTTTTTCATCCTGGGCGAGGTGTCTTGGCCTAGATCCTATAGAAAGCAGAGCCTGAGGCAAGGATTGAAGTGCTGACATTTTATGTGGGGGAAGGGTGCAAGTTCAGGACAATGAAAGTGAGGAATAAATGGAAGCAGATGGAAGGCCCTGTGATGAAATGCATTGCTATCCTAGTGGCAACTTCACACCAAGCTGCAAAGATGCTGTATTAGTCAGAGTTCTCCAGAGAAACAGAATTAATACAACATAGAGATAGAGATATATACATAGATATAGAGATAGATCTCTCACATACAGACCTATATATCTATACATGGAGAGAGAGAGAGAGAAGAACAGAGTGGGGGCAGGGGCACAGAGAGAGAGACATTGAGAGACAGATTTATTATAAGGAGTTACTTCATGTGATTATGGAGCTGAGAATTCCCAAGATCTGCCATCTGCAAGCTGGAGAACAGGGAAAGCCAGCAATACAGTTCTACAGTCCAAGTCCAAAGGCCTGACCACTAGGAATTCCAATGCTGTAAGTTCCAGTTCAAAGGTAGAAGACTGATGTCCCAGCTCAAGCAGTTAGACAGAGGGCAAATTCACTTTTCCTCTGCCTTTTTGTTCTATTCAGGCCCTCAATTGATTGGAACTTCTACATTAGGGAGGGCAATCTACTTTATTCAGTCTGCTGATTAAAATGCACATCTCATCCAGAAACACACCCACAGAAACACCTGAGAAATAATGTTTAGCCAGACACCTGGGCACCCCATGGTCTAATCAAGTTGATACATAAAATTAACCATCACAGACATACAGCAGATCACTCATGAGACATGCTTGCTTGACATGCTGGGCTTCTCTGTAGGATTTGCAAGGAGAAATCATACCTTAAAGTATTCACAGGAAGGAGGAGGAGGATTTATCTGACCATCTTCCTCCAGTCTCCCATTTCCCACCAATCAAGATTTACCCAACAGTGAGCAAATCCCCCTGGGCTTCTGGATTGCAGCATCCTGTCCCCATTCACCACAACACCAAATCCCATGGTGTGATCAAACCTG
This sequence comes from Gorilla gorilla gorilla, assembly GCF_029281585.2. Classification (NCBI taxonomy): domain Eukaryota; kingdom Metazoa; phylum Chordata; class Mammalia; order Primates; family Hominidae; genus Gorilla; species Gorilla gorilla. The sequence continues at coordinate 32,040,858 of NC_073236.2, read as the reverse complement.
GAAAAGGAGGGAAAACTCAGAATTGTCTGGGCACCTAACGAGAGAAAATAGGGCAGTTGAGGAAATCCAAGAAAGCACACAAAGTTTGTGTCCAAAATTAAGAGAGAGAGAAAAAAAGAAAAACAGTTAAGTGAAAATATAGAGACATTTTTAAAATAAAAAGAAGTTGAGGAAACTGACTTTGAGTGGTAGGTGATGTTCAGAGAGATCTCAAGTAAACGGTGGGAAAGGAAGGAATGGGGAACATGGCTATGACCCCAAAACCTTAAGGACCTGCAATACGTTTTTAAAAAGTAAAAGAAGCCTTGTTATAACTGCAATACTATAGAATCCTAGAAATTCAGAGCAGACATTAGAAATCACTTTCCTTAACCTTTTCACTTTAAAGATGAGGCAACAAAGGCCGGGAGAGAATTAATGGTAACTAACTTTCATAAATGTACAATGTTTGTTATGAATGAACCTCTGTGTGTGTGTGTGTGTGTGTGTGTGTGTGTGTATGTGTGTCCCCAGGATGTCATCTACACATTTCTCCACCTGGTGGCTCCTGCCTGAATGACAGGCAGAGTCCAGCCAGTGGAAAGAAGCAGCAGAGGACACTGTCTTGGAATCCCAGAAGAAAATCTTAAGAGCTGAGACCTGAGACCTCCTTCACAGACCCAGGCCAGCTTCTCATGGACTAGCCTTAGTCCTCAGAGACTCAGAATGTTTGCTGCCCCTCTCTCCAGTTCTGTGATCCCTCCTCTGTAGCTCCCTTTCCATACAAGAAAATACCAACCAGGGGGAAAGCAATGAACAAAAGGTATAATGTTTGACCAGTGGTCCTGGACGCTAATTCTTGAAGACTTCCAAGATGGTAAATGGAAAGAACAACCCACATGCATACACATACATATAAATGTACAAAATGCAAAGACTAAGACCCAATTAGCCTCTCTCTGTTTCTTTTACAGGAAGGGAAGTATCACCAGCCTCAACCACTACTTCCCATCCCCTGCAACTGCCATTCTTTCTGACTTGTCTCTAGAAAAGGCCACGTGACCTCTCCCTCAGGCTGACCCATTGTCCCAGCCAGAATGTCCAGCCAAAGCAGAATAAAGCATCTACTGGACCTAAAAGAGTGCCCCTGATATCTCCCAACTGGGTTCTGAAAGGATTCCCTGAGGGGATTTTATCATAGACACATTTAAAATGCCAAGAATGAATCAATGTGTCACCAAATTTCAGTGTCAGTGCTAGAGGCAGATTTACAGCTCAAATGAAGTCGGTTAAGAAAAAAAGAAGAAATTCCACTTTATTCTCTAGCTGTGAAAATATTCTCTGAGGAGTCTCCTGTCAGAACACCTATATGACCAAGAGTGGAATTTATCAGAGCAGATGTGAGAATAAGAGTTTAGTGTTAGTTCTCTATTGCCATGTAACAAATTACCCCAAACTTAGAAGTTTAGAACAACAAACATTTGTTATCTCAGACATCTATTCCTGAGGGTCAGCAATCCAAGAGCTGAATAGCTGGGTGATTCTGGCTCAGGGTTTTTCATGAGGTTACAGTCAAGCTGTCAGCCAGTCCTACAGTCATATGAAATCTTGACTGAGGCTGAAGGATCCACATCCACAATGTCGCCTAATTTCTGTCTGGAGGCCTTGGGTTCCTAATGGCTGTTGGCAGGAAGCTTCAGTTTCTCTCCACATGGGCTTCTCCATGGGGATACCTGAGTGTTCTCATGACATGGCAGTGGACATGTGATCCAAGAAAGAGCAGGACAGAAGCCTTGTCTTTCAAAATCTAGCCTCAGGATTGATATACCATCAATCTGCTGTACTCTAGTGGACGTGTAGACTAACTCTGATAACATGGGAGAAAGAAATACCCAAGGGCCTAAATAGTGGGAGGCAGGGAATGCTTTGCCTTTGGGATTCTCTAGTGGCCACCTTTAAGGCTGGCTACAACATATTAGGTGGTAAATGCAATGGAACTCATGACTCTGATATGTAGAATAAAAATAGAATGACTAATAAATACTGAAGATCGGTGGTGCTCAGATTTGAGCAGGCATCAGGATCACCCGTGTATTTAGCATACACAGATAGCTAGAATCCATCCCTAGAGCTTCTGATTCAGTAGGTCTTGGGTGGGGTTGAAGAACTGGAATTTCAAGTAAGTTTCCAGATAATGCTGATGCTGCTAGTCTGGGGGCCACACTTGGTGTAGACAAGTTTGTCAAAATTTAGAATTTGAAGATACCTTAAAGGTCTTCTGATTCAATGGTTTCCAAGTCCAGATGACCATTAGAATCACCTGTGGGAGATTCTTCCCCACCCCCAACTCAAGAGTCTATGATTTTTTTAAACTCCTCTAGGCAATTGCATGATCGATCAGGTTTGGAAATCCCCAACCCCAGTCTCCTCTGCTTAGCATCCTCAGCATCAATCCTCCTCTTAAAGAAGACTCTTAGCAAATTGTGGTGTATGTATATACCATGGAATACTACTCAGCCATAAAAAGGAATGAAATAATGGCATTCGCAGCAACCTGGATAGAACTGGAGATCATTATTCTAAGTGAAGTATCTCAGGAATAAAAAAGCAAACATCATATGTTCTCACTTATAAGTGGAAACTAAGCTATGAGGATGCTAAGGCATAAGAATGATACCATGGACCTTGGGACTTGGCGGAAAGGGTGGGAGGAGGGGTGAGGGATAAGACTACACAATGGGTACAGTGTACACTCCTTGGGTAATGGGGGCACCAGAATCTCAGAAATCACCACTAAAGAACTTATTCATGTAACCAAACACCACCTGTTCCCCAAAAACCTATTGAATTTTTTTTTTTAAAGAAGACTTGTAGCATAGCAACAGGCCATTAACTCCCTCCTAAGGCAATGCCCATTACAGTGTGGGCAGATCAACTGCCTCAAACATGCTACTCAGACTTAAGCAAAACTGACTTGTCCACGATGTTCACACATTGCTCACCAAGCCTATGGATTCTCTCTCCTCATAACCACTGTCTAGTTTTCTAAAAAGGACTTTTATTTCACCCTCAGTCTTCTATTTTTTAGGCAAAATATCCTTTGTTCCTGTAATTCATCCTCAGTGGGCATGGTTTACACTGTTCTCATGGTTCCTAGTCCTTTCTGTTTCTCTTTCTCAGTCTCCTTCTTTGTAGGTAATGGTTAGAATGGAGCTATTAACCCAAGTGTGGTGCAACTCAAAGAAGTATAGAGGAAAGATAGCACTTTTATCTTGGATGTGCTTTTCCTATTGGTCCCACCTAAGAATATAACAACCTTTCAGTCAGTCCCAGCACACTGGATAGGTAAATTATGACAAATAGATATTTAGAAGACTCCCAAGGCATCTGAGAAAGCACCCTCAATGAGTATCTTCGAGATGTCTAAGCAGCCCAAAAGATCTTGACTTCCTATTCTCTGAGAACTGCAATCTTTATTCACAAAAATGAACCCCCAATAGCCTCAGTGAGAGTGGACTGGACCAGGGCGTGAAGCAACACAGGCTGGGATGAGGAGATCGTCTTTGATGAAAGAGGAGTGGTCACTCTCTTCTTGAGGATCTAATGAGTAATCTCAGGACCTGCCTTTTGCCTGATGGAAAAGAGAACTTCCCTGCAGAGATACAGAAAGAGAAGCCAATGCTCCAATAGAAACAGAGGGGGGAGGAGGCGTAAGAGATGGAGAGAGAGAGAGAGAAAGAAAGAAAGAGAGAGAGAGGGAGGGAGGGAGGGAAACAGATGGCCAGCAGCCCAGTGAGTGACCTTCTGGGTCCGTTCTGGTCATTTCTGAAACTCAGCTGCATCATTGACCTTGGGTTCCATAACCCATCTCTGCATCTCTATAACCCATCTCCTATATTTTTTGCCTAATCGGGCCTAATTGTTTGCCATTTTTTCAACTAAAGAGTGTCAGTGAATAGAATACAATTTCCAGAAGACCTTTGGCACTGCTCGTGCTATTATGTCTGCACTGGGTGGAAACAAGCCTCCCTTGTGCAGGGTTGGTATGTATTCCTTGGGCCTCTAGACCCATCAAGACCTTTCTTTTCACCTAAATCAGTTGAGGACCTGTCCACACTCCATTAAGCCAGCAACTTTCCCACCCCTATCACAGCCCACTCCAGAGTAAGCCCAATTTTATATTCAACAATAAAATCAACAAAATCTTTTAAAAACTATTTGGAAATGTCCGTTTTGGGGTGAAGAAAGCACTACGAGAAAACTGGAGCTTCAGCTCACACTGATATGTTCACACCACCTCACTCCCTCTCACATGGCTCCAACCCTAAAGTGGAATTCACCTACATGAAAGCTGCCTTCCAGTCTGCTCTCCTACTTCCATACCTTCTCTCTCAACTATTTCTTCTTGGAACACTCAATTACTACTTACTGCTTCTCAATATTGAGAACCTACGTGTACCAGGAGCTGTGTAGGTCAGTGGGGACACAGAGAGGATAAGGCAGTCCCAGGTTCTGGCCTCAGAGAGCTTCTAAGAATGCCCTCCTTGCAGCCTTCCGAATCCCACCACTCACAGAGCTCACTGCTCAGATACTTGTCCTCATCCCCTTCCCATTCCCAGCCTGCCTGCACCTCCATCAAATTGCACCTGCCCTAAAGATCTATTCCCTGAAGGTCTTGCTCTCTGGTTTCTGAGTGATGGCAAGCTCATTGAATGGTCCAGTGTCTGCTAATAACTCTGCTCAGCCTTTGGCTTAATATCATCACACTACTCCCAACGAAAATATTTGTGTTTTAACACATCTCTAAAGTCATAGTGCCTGAAATAGAGAAGAGACCTGACCTATTGAGTGTCATTTCAATCAAGATGCTTGTCTTGTTCTTCCAAGTGACCTCTTCATGAAGATTCCACTTTTCCTGGGCAAAGCCTGGGGATTCAAGGATCTTGTCCAGATTCCAGTTCCCTTCCTGATGGTGTTCCCTAGTCCCAGAGACAGACTCTGGAATTGGAAGGCCTGGGTCCAAGTCCTGATTTCTGCACACAGTCATTAAATGACCTGACCTTGAGTATGGTGTTTAGCTCATCGGAGCTTCACTTTGCTCATCCGTAAAACAGATCAACAGTAACCTCATCAACTGCTCATGAAAATGATATGAGATAATGCTATTAAATTACTCTGGGATACGAATGCTGCCATTATTTCAAGCAGTCTCTCTGCCTTCCCCCAACTCAGCATAGCACCCGTGGCAAAGGAGATGTGAGACAGGAGAGCTCAACCCACTCTGGGTGCATGGCTGAGAAAGTGCTAATGAAACACTTTTATCTTCTAGGTCCTTCACCAGCGGGCAGGGAAGCAGAAGGAGTGACTAAAAACGTGCTGAAAGCACACCTCTAAAATAAATCCTAAGCTCATCATTCCCTTTCTTGTCCCTGGACCTAGGTCTACCCTGGACCTAGAATAGTATTAACTGACTGTCTTTCTGGGCTGACTCCAGACAGCAATGGTGATCCATTAGGCTCCCAGTTCCAGAGGTTCCACAGAGCAAAGTGAGAGGAAATGTTGCCTGCTTTCCTCGGGAGTATCATGGGAGGGGCTGTGGCATGACCCCTGGTGTGTACTCTCTGGAAGACTACAGAATGCTGGTGGCTAAGGGATTCCACACCCCTTCCACCTTTTCGTCCACATTGTTTCCTCCTCTGTCTTTTACATGGGCGTCTACGTCTACTTCTGAGCCCAATCTATGACCCATCCATTCATTCATTCACTATGTATTGGTTGTCTACTCTGCATCAGACACTCTGCATGGAAATGAAACACAGCAACTCCCATTACCACACCCCACCCCCATGATGCCTGTCTCCTAGTCCAAGGAAGAGAAATTTGTAGGAAAGGACCATCCGAACTAGCTTGCAGAAGTGAGGGGGAGGGGGTGGGACTCCTGAGTCAGTCTGGGATAACGAGTAAAAACTTAAGCAGAACTGGAGAAGCCCATCCTGCATCTCCCTTTCCTTTTCTGTAAGAATCAGGCCTCCTTCCTGCTCTTGTCCCTTGGTCCCTAAGACCCTGGGGCAGCTGGAAGGGGTGGATGTTGGCCCGGGGATGGAGAGGGACTGGAGTGGGACAGTGAGCAGGCCAGGAGCAGTTTACAGACAAAACCTCAGATAGGTTAAGGAAGCCAGAACCATGAGACAGAGGCGACTGGAGTCAGAAACAAACGCCATGATCTGGAGTCTCCCAGGTCTGTGTCTGAGCCTCCATCAGAGCACAAGTACGTGGAGGGAAAGGAGTCTGGTCTCAAGCAGTCAGCTTCCTCTCCTGAATGGGAAACGATGGACCTGGGAGACCAGCTGGCTGGGGTTTAAACCCCAGGCTTGCCTGCCACCATCTACATGGCCTTGGTGAATTTGCCTGATTATCTTAAGCATCAGAATGTTCATCTAAGAAAACAAACAAAAAACATTTGTAAGGATCTGCCGTGACAGTTCGTGTCCTGCTTTTCTCTAACAATCAGTGCCACTTCGGGTGAAACATTCCTGCAGTTTTTAACCACCCGCTACCTGATGTCATAGTTCTTTGTGTAGTCACCAATACAGATTCCTCCTGAGGAGCTATGAGTTCCAGGCAGGAGTTGTGACTGTCCTTCCCTGGAATACCCACGGAACTCAGTCCAGTGTCTGGCACACGTAGGTGATCAGAAAACAGCTGTCTTCCTCCTTCGTTCAGCCCACGGAGACACGGGCTGTGAACGCACTTTGCCAGGGGAGGATGGGGAACCTGCTGCGCCTCTCCTGTCGCCTGGAGGCCCAGCCCTGCGGGGCGGAGGGGCTGGAAACCTGACAGCTCCTGCCCCGTGACAGCCGCCGCCTGCGGAGTCCCAGAGGGCAGCGCGGGGAAGCAGAGCGCGCGCTGGGCCCTGGTGTCCCGGGACGCTGCACGACGACGCTCCGTTAACCTCCTGGCTCGTTCTGATACTGAGGCTGCATAAAAAGAAGGATCCCATGCAAAGAAAGGCCAGTGTAGCGGAAGGCTAAATACTTTTAATCAAAGGAAGGCACCTGGAGACCCAGCCGGTGGGAGGAGAGAACTAGAGAAAGTCCGCTATGCTCTGGGCAGAGAGGCTCGCCTTTCCTCCAGGGCCCTTTTCCTCTGCTACCCCACCCCTCCTCCCTACTCCTCCCACCTTCAGCAGGCAGAGGGGACAGGAGGTGGCCTGACCCAGAGGAGTTAAGGGTGAGGCTTGGGCGCCTGGAGGAGAGGGGACTTTCTGTCCTTTGGAACAACTCTGACATTGTGTCTCTGACGCAGAGCCCTGGGGACTCAACCCTCAGACCCCGATCTGAAGGTGCGGAAGGAGAAAGTGATGGTCCCCAGGCCACTAGGCAAGTGAGAAACCCTCAGGCTTCCCAGGACTGCCAGCATCAGGGCCTTCTTGCTGCCCTGCTGCAAATTCTAGGCAGCAGTGAAGCCAAGGATAACACCTTGGGGAGCCTTTAGAGCACTCGCATTTCTTCTTCATCATCACCGGCGTGACTAAAATTTGCAGAGCCCTTAACAAGCCCTGTGCCATGCGCTTCATCATCTCATTTAATCCTCACACAACTCTTGAAATGAAGGTGCTCTCATTATCCCCATTCCACAGGTGAGGTCACTGGGGGCCCAGAAGGGCTAAATCACCTGTTAAGGTCCCACAGTAACTTGCATACAGGAGTCTCCAAGACAGTCCAACTCAGAAGTTCAAAGTTGCAGACCTTTTTCCTTAGAGATAAGGCACCAAGAATGGTGAAAATGTTGGACATGCCGCGCTTTGGACAGCATCTGACACATGGTGCTTGCTCACAAAGTAGGTGTTCAGTCATTGCAGCGGCCTCCTCCTTTAGCCAGACCTCCCTTCCCATGGTCAGGGTGTGTGTGTTCCCCTGGAGGATGACTCTGGAGAGACAAAACATGGGACACAGGGACCACCTGCTGGGCCCCAAGAGCCAGGGTCAGGAGCAAAGGCATCTCAGATGCCTGGGTCCTGACCTCTAAACCGGTGTCTTTCCTGCAAGTGAAGATGGGAAAGGGTGAGTGCTGGCGTAGTCTCTTCCTCTGTCTTTGTGGAAAGGTATGATGAGGATTGGGGATAAAGCAGAACTGATATCTCTGAACCTGTAACTAATATCCAGAACCCAAAATGGCCCTGGTTGGCTTTAAGCTTCTTGATCCGGATTCACCTTTTTTTAGCACTCACTACATGCCAGGCACTCAAGTATCTTGCAATGTGCCAAGCAAAGGTATATCCTTATTCACTTGCCTTTTAGAACCAAGGTTCCTGTGGACACCAGGCACAGTGGCTCACAGCTGTAATCCCAGCAACTTGGGAGACCAAGGCAGGAGGATGGCTTGAGCCCAGGAGTTCGAGATCAGCCTGGGCAACATGATGGGACTCATTTCTACTAAAATAAAATAAAATAAATTTGCTGGGTATGGTGGTGTGCGCCAGTGATCTGAGATACTCAGGAGGCTAAGGCAGACAGATTGCCTGAGCCCAGGAGGTTGAGGCTTCAGACTGCAGTGAGCTGTGATCACGCCACTGCACTCCAGCCTGGGTGATAGACTGAGACCCTGTCTCAAAAAAAAGGTTGCTTTAGTCAAATTGGATTCTACCTCATCATGCCATCTCCAGTGCGGTTACTAATAATGAAAAAAATAAACAGCCTAAGCAGGGACTTCCTTGCAGTCACTGAATGGTCCTGTGGAGTGAAACCTACCAGTGACCTTGGCCTGAGTGTCAGCAGGGTACAAAGCCCTGTAGAAGTCCTTGCTCCTAGAAGGACAATAACAAACACAATCTTGTACAGACCAAGAGTTCAGTAGCACCAAATCCTTGTCTAATGGTCTGCTGAGAACCAGTTCTGGGAAGGAAGATCTTCAAGAATGGATAGTGACTTGATGGGAATTTCTGGACCCAGTCATGACAGAAGGGAATCTTTTGGACTTCTGGAAAATCAGCAAGTGCTCAACAGTCTTCACCAAGCAAAGCAAATGTTGGAGGACAATAGTCAATGCCAATGTCATCAGGAGTCAAACAGTGATGATCTTGTCTACCACTCCTCATAGGGCCTGAAGCTAGAACGCGGTTATTTACTCCTTCTCCCATCTACTTCTCCCTGGATCTCAGAGCAGGCCAGAGTAAGTGAGTCCCACAGAAGTGACCTCATCCTCCCACAGGGCCATTAGAACAATACTTCCCCCTTTGGGGCACCTGTAAATCAGGGCCCCAAAAGGGTCTGGCAGTGCTGGAATGAGGTGTGGCTTGGCAAGGAGACCTGCATGTTTAGTACAATGGCCTGATTGTGTGGATTGTTTCAACCCAGCAGCGCTCAAGTGGTCACATGTTCCCTGGGCAGCAGGTGCTATAACCTTTGCCCAGAGATTTGGAGCCTTCGGTGGTGAGACTGAGTGCCGATGAGGAGGAGAGTGGTCTGGCTGTCTCCCACTGCCTTTGGGATCTGGAGAAGGTCACTCCCTGACCCTGCCCATGGCCTGTGCCCAATTCTCACCCATATTCTACTCAGAGGGTCCTCAGCTATCCAGAAAAAAGAGAGAGGCAGGCAGCATGCCCAGGTAAACAATAAAAGGCTACTGAGTTTCTGCTTCTGCCACTAGCTGCCAAGTACCAAAGAGGGGCAGGCACGGCTAAGACTTCAGTCCAGTGTTTATCTTATTAACTGCTGTGTGCCCAGCACCCAGCACCACACCATCACAATGAGGCCATTGTGTAACCCTTGCCACTCAGTCATTCCATCGAACACTCATGTAAGCACAAGCTTTTACTCAGCATTGTCTCTGTGCCAGACACTGTTCTAGGCACTGGGGATACAGCAGTAAGCAAAACTACCAAGAATTCCTGCCCTCATGTAACTTACCTTCTACTGGGGGGAGACAGAAGATAAATAAATAAGTGAAGTAGACAATATGTCAAATGGCGAAGAGAAATAAATCAGAGTGAAAGGGGTAAAGCCGGTGGTGGCGTGGTGGGGGAGGCAGCGTTGGTTTGCAATAGGGGGATTGGAGAAGAGTTCCCTGAGAAGCTATTTTGGAGCCAAGACTTGGAGGTGAGGGATCAAGCATCTCATCAGCCCATCTATGGCAGTATTGGTCCTAGACCAGCATCCCCTCCTCACTTCTCTGATCTGACTGTCATCACACAGAAACTTCCCCTGGGCCACTGGAAGATTTTGAGGTGGGAGGAGCCATATCTGCTTGCAGTGACTACTGGGCTTGGGGAAGCTGAAGCTCACCAAAGGACATGGGAAGATAGGATGGGGCTTACACTCATTCTGGTCTTCACAGGGCTGCAGCCCATCACCAGCAGTCAAGGATAGAATTGAGAGTCAAAACCTGACTATGACAATATTTCCCCACCCATCCCTATCACCACTTCCCTCTATCCTCAGGGCTGCCATCATCCCTTAGAATTATGGGAACACAGTGCCCCACCAACACCCCACCCTGCCTACAACCTGGCCTCCTCCAATCCATTCGCCACACTGTAGCCAGAAAAAGCTTTCCAAAACATGTCTGTTCCTTCACTTTCCCCAACTAAGATCCCTTTGCTTTTTAGTATAAAGTCCACATTTCGCAACATGCCTACAAAGATTTTTGTGATCTAACCCAGCACACTTTCCCAGACCCATCTCTCAGCTCTCACTACAGATAACACACACACACACACTCACACATACAAACATGCACTCTATTACTGTACTTTATTTCCCACTACACTGAACTTAGTTCCCTAAATGTACCTGGCCCTGTCTGGATTCTGGACCTTTTTCTGCCAGTACCAAAACATTCCACCTTTACCCTTCACATTCTCACATTTGCCTGGTGGATTCCAACTTTTCTTTCTAGTCCCTGCTTAGAGGTCTCTTTTTCTGGACAGCCAAGACTCTGTGGGGTACCCTCACTGCTCCCCACACCTCCCCCTCTACACTCCAGCCACATTACAGCACGAAGCACACCTCCCTACTAGGACCTGTTTAGTGGTTCCATGAGGACATGGTTCTTGTTTCAGTTGCCACTGTGTTCCCAGGTCCTAGCAGATAGCCCAGCACTTAGTAGATGCTCGGTAAATGCTTGTACAGCTAAATACGTCAAAGGGGAGGAAGACCGGAAAATAGAAAAGGCTGTCCTGGTGAGGGAACCATGGCACTATATTGATCATCATAATTGCCTCATCCCTTACTTTTCTCCATTTCTTAATAGCTTGCAAATCATTTTCACGTCACCCTGCTAATAAGATGTGGCTGTTACATGTATAGTTTTACTAAGTGTGAGAAACCCGAGAATTTGAGGTCACTGCTCAGAGCAGGGCGGTATCACGAACCCAGGTCTCTCTGACTTTGAGTCCAGGGTGCTTTCCATAACTCACAACTCCTTGGGCTCTAGAATGGAGAGACTAAGTTTCAAACATGGCAGTACAGCTATCTCTTGAATCCTGAACAAGAGACCATAAGACTGAACTCAGTCACCTAATTTGACCTGTCAAAGTGGCTTGAGGATCTCAGGGGGTCGACGTGTACCCTCTCTTTATTTCCTGGTTACCTCTGGGCAGTCAAGGCTGCTTTCAGGATCAGGAGCATTACCCAGTCAGGATGCGCATCCTAAGCTTCTGTATACCTTGGTCACTGCCTGGAAAATGGCAATGGCCCTGGACTGGGGAATCTCTCCAGGTACTCCCTTCTTACACTTCCCTACCTGCTTACCTTTAATCTTTAAAGGGATATTCAAAAGCCGCAAAAAGACAAGACAGACTAGGTTTATGGGAAGCCAACCTGTCCATATTCATTCTAAAGGTGCCCAACCTGTACTCCCACAGTTCCATTTGTCACTTCTCGTCTCTTCAGGAAAATATTTATACATACAGTTCATTACAGAACACTCATTTTTTGTGGAGTACACTATCTTGGCTCACTGCAACCTCCACCTCCTGGGTTCATGGAGAAACTGAGCCTGGAACGCCATGGCTCTGGAAGCCATGGGAATGATATCTTCTATTCTGGATTCTGCTCTCCAGAGTCACAGGTCCCTGGTAGCATGGAACACTCTCTCAGAACTCAGAGAGTTCTCAGACAGTAGAACTTGGCAGCCCATTGAGCTGCTGGAGTAGGCTCTAGTCTGTGACTGTAGTCTTGGACACCGTAAGAGCAGACTCCTGAGCCCCAGAGAGTGCACAGTCAGATCCAGGATGGAAGGGAGGAATAAGGTCATTCACACCTGAGAGACCACCTCCTCAGTTTGTCCTCATTGCTCCTTCTCCCCAGCCGCCTTGCCCCACTGCCATTTTTGGGACCTCTCTCTGTCTCTCGGTATCCCTGGTATAATGACTGTGACACCTCATCAAGGTCCATGAGCAACGCTTCTCTGCCATCTTTCTTGTGGCTAGTTTGACTTTCAGCCACTAACATTTATTGAGCACTCACTGTGCTCCAAACACTTTGTCTGCCTTAAACATCATAATATCGTACAAGAGAAGTGCCATTATTAGTCTCAGTCTTCAGACATAGAAACTTTGGCTCAGAGAAGTTGAGTGATTGGCACAAGGTCACACAGCCAGTATGAGAATGTGCCAGGGTTCTGGCTTTGGCCACCAGATTCCCAGCCCAGCATTGTGACCCCTATGGTCTCTCTGCATTATGGAAGAAAGGGTACCAGACCCCAAATAGGAAAAAAATCATTCTCTCAAGACTCTAGGCCATCTTCACTGGAGCAAGTGATTCTACTTAAAAAATAAAATCTCAGAGCAGATGGGATCAAAGTCTATAAAGTGCAGGGAATGTGGACAAAGTGGGACAGAAATTACCACAGACCCAGCACACTCCAGGAGGTTCAAAGGAGTGGTGTTTGGAACAAATAAAAGGAAACGCTACATGACATAAAATATGGTAGGCCTAAAAATAGAAAGAATTTTAAAACAAGTTTAGAAAATGTGTAAATGGATGACTAACTCATTCTTGCCACAAGTGTGTTCTGTGTCTGTGCTTTGCAAGCGCAGTAGGAGTTCAGTCGGAGAGCGATGGGATTCACCATGACACCAGCCTTCGATTCCTTTACATTCTTGCAGTTACCTACCCACCCTGTGGGCCTAAAAATCATACATCTCGTTACTGGGGTGAAGCTTCTTCTCAACAGTCCACTAGTGGCCCCTAACACTGACACTGTTTTTAAGTTTATTTTCTAGTTTATTCTAATGCTTCCTTGGAGTTATTACAGTTGTCCCTGCCTTGGAGCTACTCCATGGGGTAGTGAAGAGAATGCTGGTTCAGGCGTTAGATGGACCTGAGTTCAGATCCTGGTTCTGCGGGTCAGCAAATGGGTGACCCAGAGCACCCTGTGCGGCCCAGTTGCCTCAAAGCCCTGGCTTCACTGGGTGTTGTGAAAGATAAATGGGGCTGTGTAGGAGGCACTCCACAGTTCCTGGCATTAAGTAATACTTAGTGAATTACAGTAGTAGTAGCTGTTGTTGTTAGAAGGAAATACCATGCTTAGCATTCCCTCGGGGTAATGGTATGTCCACCCTGGTGTGGGGGCCATGAGCAGCAAGGATAGCCACTGAAGCATAGAGAGGAAAATGGGGTTCCAGACCCCTAAGCCCTCCAGGCTGCTCCTTCAGATGCAGGGAAGGCAGGCGCTGTGTGGTCCACAACATGACACAAGAGGACACAGCCCTGTAGTGAGCCTAGCCCCATGAAGGAGTGGGCGAAGCACCCAAGTTTGCTCCACTCGGAATGTGCCAGAAGCCCTCCTGGGGTAAGCAAAAGGCCAGTTAGATCTCTTGAATCTTCTCTATGCCTCAACCTCATTCCCTTGCCCCACTCAAACCTGCAGAGTCTCTGGTCCCTTCAACGGCCCCTGGGCACTGCCGGGAGCTGGGGAGGATAGGCCCTGTTCTGTGGTTTGTGCCCACAGCAGGAACCGCTGGCATTCCAAGGCCACAAAGAACAAAAGCCAACCCTGAGTCTGCTGAAAAGCCCTGGGCCTGGGTTTTTTCCTTGGCACTTCCCCAAGAACAGCTGTCAGGAAGGCAGCCACTCCAGGGCCCTGGCACTGGTTGGAGAGGATTCCTGCACCCTGACTCCTGCTGCTCTGGGCTGGACCACAGGGGCCTAGCTGAGGGGAGGGCATTCCTGCCCGGTGAGCTGCTCTCATTCTTATGGTTTTCATTGAAATGTGCCCGTGGAAGAATCACCAGCAGAGTATCATAGAGAAATATGACCCTCCAGGATACCTCTATCAAGGATCAGATAGTAATGGGCAGATGATGTAATGCACCACTCTCTCAGGAGCAAATGAGATAAATGGAAATGTTCATGGAGGCTTACTGAGCAATGGAGGTTTCAGCAGTGGCTGTTCCCACCTTCACCATAAGGTCCGTCCTCAATGGAGTCAGTGTAGTTGTGAGTGGGAGCTTAAATGGAGGGCTTTACTCTGGGCACACCAACTCTCTTACAGCAATGGGGATGGAGCTGGAGGCTGTAATCCTAAGCAAATTAATGCAGGATCAGGAAATTAAATGCTGTATGTTCTCACTTATAATTGGGAGCTAAGCATTGAACACACAGAGACATCAGTATGGGAAAAATAGACTCTGTGGTCTACTTGAGAGTGGAGGGAGAGGGATGGGTTAAAAAAACTACTTACTGGGGGCGGCCTCTACAGCCGGCCCCGCTTGTCTCTCACAGGATCCCTCCTCCTGCTCCTGGCATGCTCCTGGCAGCCATGAACCCGCCCGGTTACATGCCCACTCACCTCTGCCTGGAGGAGTGCTGCCGCGGGGGCGCGCCCCAGGTCCCCTACCCTGAGCCCTGATGCCCAGCTCCAGCGTCAAGATGCCAGAAGAACAAGAACACAGCGCCGGCCTGACCTACCCAGCGCCTGCGCCCCAGCCTGCAAGACACCGCGCCCTCCTCTGCTCTGCGTAGTGCGTGGAGGGGCCCCTTCGGATCGATCGCAGCCGCTGCCACCATAGCCGCCATCATAGTCGCTGCCGCAGGCGTCAGTGGGAAGGACCTGAGGGTGGCTTTCCCAGCCGGCCGCCACACAGGACCTCTGGATGCTTAGCCCGCCTGGCCGAGAGCTCTAAAGTCAAGGCATGACTTAACAGCTTATCTTGTAGGAGAACAGCTCAACTCAAAGGTAGATTGCTAGTTTGGAGTTTATTACAAGCAGAACTGCTATGATGTGCTTTTAGCACTGAAGTGAACTCCATTGTAAGTACAGAAAGTGGCATCTCTGCTTTCCCGCAGAAGCACAATCGTATACACCTTGATCTAAGCCAACTGTTACTCTGAGTTTCGGAGACCCCCTGTGGACAGCATGAAGACTGTCCCTGATCAAAGTCTTAGTAAGCAGGAAGGAGTCAAGGTTAAGGAATGCGTCTGATTACCCTGAACTGTCGTACCTTGGAAAGTGAACCAAGGCTTGAGTTTTGCTCTGGAAGCCTGCCTTGCCTGCTTCTGTAATCTGGCGCTCTGCATATGAATCTTGGATCCATATGGACACTGCTGTATGTTACTGTCATGATTCTCTGCTCTTCCATGAGTTCAGAGTTGGCACCTTATTTTACTTCTGAGCCACCTCTACGGTCCAGAAACGTGGTGGACCTGTAGAACTACATTGTTCTGCCAAACTTGTGACCACTCATAGCTCATGGTTGCATAAAGGAAAAAAGTAGGATAGAAACATGGAACACACAAAGCTTCATCAGGGGACTTTGACAATGCTTTCTCTTACCTTCTCTCTTTTGGGTTTCTACCAATCCATTGCCAACAATAGCGTTGGTATTATTTTGAGTGACCCTGTAACAGTATCCGTGGCAGTTTTTGGTGATTTTGGTTCATCCACAAAGTGTATTATTACAGAGGAGGAAAAAAGTGCTGTCAGGATAATAGAAACGATGTCAGCTGTGATTGCACAGAAAATCCAGAAGAGTTCAGCAGAGGAGACAGCTGTGTCTATTCAGAAACAGACAGCAACATTTTACGTTGGAATCCTCTTATTCTGCCACCTATCTCAGAGGACTGTGCTGAAGAGACAACATGGCCTCCGCCTGGTGTTCCTTTGCACAGCCCCTCAGGGGTCCTCCAGCAGCTCCAGGAAACCAGAGGATGTGCAAACAACCAGTCATGTTCCAACTTCAATCCTGTAACTAACTGCACAAAACAGGCCTGGGAGTGAACTACCTGAAGGACCTTAATTCAAATCAGAGAAAATCACTATTTTTTTTTTTTTTTTTTGTAGTATAATGTCATGTGAATGTGTCTTAAAATGTGTGCCCTTTTATGTTATTTATGCCTTAAAAGTTTTCTTACCCATTCCTTCCTTCCTCTCAGGAAGAAACAACCTTGTTTTGCATAGCTTTCAATCACCTGGAGGGCAGAGGGATCATTCCATGTTTTCTAACAACCATAGTGGCAGTAAGAACTCCTCATGCAAACGATGCCGTCTCTTGGCTGCTTCAGCTGAGAGGAAATGCAGGGGCCAATTGAAGGTTGCCACCAGTGAGGTTTTCAGGTGGAAAACCGTCTTTTGATAGTGTATTATCAAACCTTCTGAGAACACTTTGAAGTCAACCACAGTTTTGACCCAGTGTTTGTAATAGCAGACCTGGCCGATGAATTTTTTAAGAGTGCCTTCCACCAAAGTGGTAACGTGACCAGACGACTTTCTCTCTATCTGCACGTAGGCACAAGTGATGTTCAGTCTTCTAGGCGCTAGTCATAAGTGGTGTCGTGGACATGGTAGAGTGTGAGATGTAGTTGAATGATTGCAGTATGCAGAAAAGGAACCAAGACCAGAGAGACAAATAATGCCTTACTATCCCTCTGCTTTAAAATTACATTGATTGATAAAATGGCTGGTATGGGGCTCTTTTTGACTGTTTTTAAGAGTAGGAACAAAATAAGACTTTAAGTTGTGGCTTGAAAAGAAAGATACACATTTTCAGAAGAAAGAAAGGGAAGGGCTGCAGGGAACCTGTCTTGGAGGGAGCTCTTCAGTCAGCTCCATTAGCCTAGGAGCGTGCTCATGGTGTCACACTGCCAGTAACTAGTCACTCTCTCACTTCCAACAGGGGCAACAGCCTGAAGGTGTGAGTGTCAGAAAATACTTTCTTTGGAAGAAAAGGTGTTTTTGTTGTTGTTGTTGTTGTTGTTTTCTTCCCTGAAGTTTCCTGACTTTTTTTTTTCAGAATGTCTTCCTCGTAAACAGGCACCTAAAGCATCAGTCAGCAGAGTTCCTGATGACTGCTGCCTCTGTGTGACAAGAACATTTGCAGCTGTCTTTGGAAGGCTATTCTCCACATTAATAAATGATAATAATATATTTTTTAAAAACTACCTATTGGGTACTATGCTGACTACCAAGGTGACAGGATCTGTATTCCAATGACAGCAGTAATGCAAACATACAATTCTGTAGCCATTTATATTTTAATAGCATTATACTCTTTCAACCATCCTCATCTTGTATATAATCTCATTGTATATTAGAATACAGTTATTAGAGCAATAAGGAAGAATGGATAAATATAGTCAGCTTTTTGTTTTGGTTTTGTTGTGTTTTTGAGACAGGCTCTCACTCTGTCACCCAGGTTGGAGAGCAGTGGTGAGATCACAGCTCACTGCAGAGTCGACCTCCCCAGATCAAGCAGTCCTCCAACCTCAGCCTCGCAAATAGCTGGACTACAGGCTGAATTGTCATGCCTGAGTAAGTTTGTTGTTGCTGTTGTTGGAGAGACAGGGTCTCACCCTGTTGCCCAGGCTTCTCTCCAACTCCTGGCTCAAGTGATCCTCCCACCTCAGCTTCTAAAAGTGCTGGGACTATATATATATAATATACATGTATATATGTGTATATGTATATTTTATGTATATATAATAATAGTCCTTGGAAAATTAGCTTACTACTTGAAAAAAATATATATGAATGACTGCTTTGAAATATATGTATTTTATATATATACATATATATACACACACACATCTATATGTATATATACGCAACCTTCCGGTGACAGTAGGTATGCTTTTGGCTTCTGAGATGAACATATTCATGATGATAACTATTTACCATGAATTCAGCTAAACATGAAACTCAGCAATATTCATATCTATTTTTCTCTATTTCTACCTAAATCTGTGTTTGAAAAGTTGTGCCTAAGCCTTCCTAGTTAGTTAGATTTTTATCCTTTACCATTCAATGTGTGTGTGGCTTGGAGACTCTTTTCACAGATCAGGAAGCTAACAATTATGTCCCACATTCAGTGGACTAACAACTCAGAGATCCTCTCTGTCATTAAACTTTTAGATCAGAGTTACTCCTTATAGATGGAGTCAGCCTTTTTTAGACTTTGTCCTCAGCAGTCCTCATTAAAGGAGGCATTATTTTCTTGCTTTAAATAAATTCAAAAAACACATATCAGAAACTTTTGATATGTTTGTTGTGTGCCATATTGCCAGTAATTAAATTAAATACTAGAAAATACACCATTAAATATGATATTTGATATACAGTTGGACCTCCATATGATAGGGTTCTGCACCCATGGATTCAACTCATCATGGATTTAAAAATTTCAGGAAAAAAATTGAATTACGTTTTCACTGAACATGTGCAGACTTTTTTTTGCTTGTCATTATTCCCTAAGTCATATAGTGTAACAACTACTTACATAGCATTTACATTGCATTAAGTATTTTAAGTAATCTAGAGATAATTAAAGTACATTGGAGGATGTGCTTAGGCTACATGCAAATACTTCACCATCTTATGTAAGGACATCTGAGGATTATTAGCATCCAAGATTTTGGTATCTGTGGGGAGTCCTGGAATCAATTTCTAGTCGATACTTAAGGAAAGGCTTCATACCAAGTTAACATGACCAAAATATACGTATTTCTGATAATAAGGATATTTTACTGCACATGTATCTTAAAAATTTCAAAGACCTAAATAAATTTGGAATTTTATTAAAGTGTAATGAGGCTTTTGAGTATTCTGTATTTTCTGAAGCAAAAAGTGAGTCTTACTTTCTATTCTGGTAATGACATGTTCCCAGGTAACTGTCTGTAGGATGCCATCAGTGAAATTACTAAAATCTAACAGGTTTTCAGTCTTTTTATCTGTATCATTGTCATTCTGTTAAGATCTGTGTCCATCAATAGTTTGTTCCTGAGCTAAAGAAAATTGACTGAGTCTATCAATTTGATAAGCGTCCAATTTATATCTTCATTAAATAATATTTCTCAGTATCCCTGTGGATTTTGGTTACATTCAGTAGCCAAAATCAATGGTAATACAGGGGTAAATTTGGTAGCCTTTTAAATAGTTGTATCGTATGTTTTCATCAATTAGTTTGTGCATTTATTCTTTTATTCAAACAGACAATTATTGAATATCAGCTGTATCTTAACCATTGTCTACTTTTTTGTCATATACCTATGTGTAGTACAAACACAATCCTTTTCTTGTAATTTGAAAAGCAGAAAAGAAGCCTACGATTACATTGTGAGTTTTACAAAGAAAAGTATAAGGTTTTCTGAGTCTTTAAAACAAATAGCCTAATCTAGCCCAGGAGCTAAAGAAAGAATTCCCTGAAGAAATATTGGAACTTACACTTGATAAAATGTGACTTAGCAGATGTGGAACAGAGAAAAGAAAATTCTAGTTCGGGGGAAGAAACCTGTGCTCTTGCATTAACCCATCAGTTTGGATAAACACACGCAGGTATTCATTTACCTGGGCTGGCTTGGAAATCAAGGGAAAAAAAGATACAGCATAAAAGAAAAGACATGCGCAGTATTCTAAGAGAGAGTAGTTTAATGAAAATCGAAACAAATGTATACCTTCACAATTTAAAAATGGTACAAATTTTATAGAAACAGATAAAGAAAATCAAGTAGTCAGTAGGTTAGCATTTTCAGAAGATGGTGTTTCTGATACCTTTAGTCATGTTACTGACCTATCCCTGATTCTGTGAGTGCAAAGCAAAGCACAACAAACGTCTAAGAGTGTAAGGGAAAGAACCTGAGAGGCTACAAATGAGAAACCTGTTGGCCACATTAACAAAGCTTACCATACCAGATTCATAATCTAGAAACATCCCTATCTGTCCTAGAGGCCTTTCTGTATACTGAGGTAATAGTGGGGAAGAGGTCTTGAGATGACACCAGTAGCCTTCTTTACACAAAATGTAGAAAAAATTTCTTGGAGTTAACCAGCATGTCATTTCTCATTGTCCAAGAATCGTTGCAAAATCCAACAGCCCAGTTCCAACACTGCCCAACATCCACCTCTCAGTAATATCTTCAAAAGTGAATGGCAGGGCTTGCCATCAAGAAAACAGATTTTGTTGGAGCTGGGGCAATGCTGAGATCATCAGAACCAAAGAGTAGCTGTCTCAGAACTTCAAACAAGGGGGATGCAACAAGTGGTTATTTTATTATCCCGGGAGATATGTGCTGCAGGAATAAGAAAACGGTCACATGAAAACATAGTGTTATAAACTTCTAATGGACGTGGGCTTTGCATAGTGTCTACATATGTCAGGTTGTCACTGGAAATGTGGGTCAGGACAGCAGGAACACTCAAGAAGTTTACTGATATTCAAGGGTTACTCCATATTCATAACAAGCAAATCCTGAACCAGAAAAATGGGGAAAAATTACAATATTTTTTCGAATCTGTAAAGAACAGAAATTATTGCTAAGCTCACATGCCCTAGAACATTTAAATTTGTGGAATTTTTAATAATTCAAAGTGAGTAGCAAAAGCAGCTTGCTCTTATTCTCAGAAAAATAATGTAAATAATAGCTCTTATTTTAAATAACCACTTTGTCTCAGATTTACGGATTTTTCACTGAAGCATGCATAGGTATAATAAAGTAAAAGAAAATCCACATATGCTTTTGAAAGATTTCTTTGTGAGAATTCTCTGCCAGAGTATCTCTTGAGAAAGGGATAAATCCAGTGAAATTAGTTGCCAGTTGACTTTGTGGCTGTTGTTATAAATATTCCTCTAATGTTTTTAATATCGTGGATGATTGTACAAAGTATTTTGTGTATTGTTATACACCACTGTAATACTGAGTGTCAGTAACAAGCTGGGGCTTGACAAGCTTAGCTGAGGCAGGCATCCTGCTTCCTCAGACCCAGCTTCCCTAAGTGCACCCTACAGCCTTTCCATTTGAAGTTGGAATCCACCATCTGCTACCTACAAAAGCCCCAAATCCTTGAGGGTCTTTTCTTTTGCTTCTTTACACCCTGCTTTCACCATACACTGTCAGAAATACTTACCTTTCCCCCATAAGTCCTGGCGTAATTTGGGGCTGTTATGTCAATTTCTTTATACACTTTGACAATTAAAATTGGAAATGGTAATTTTCTCTATTCGATTTCTCTATAGTTCCTTGAAAATAACAGCCCCGCCTAACAAACAAACAAAACCTTTCTACCTTTTAAGAAGGGGAAGACTAAATATACTATGAAGGAGGGTACATTTTCATAAGAAATTATGTTCCCACTTCAGTATTAGACTGATCACTGTTACAGTTCTCAAAACTTGAATATAGGAAGAAATTTACCTTTCTAACACATTTCTAAAATTAGGTAAGAAAGAAGAGAGAAAGTCTTAGCATTCATCACAAAATTCATAGTGAAGGCTTAATTTATTAGATCCCTAAGGATGGGTGAGCCCAAAGTTTATAGCAATTGGTATCCAGGAAATGGCCATTGAGGAAATATATTGCATGGATTCCCAAATTTCTAAATATCAGAATATATTTAAATACAAATTCAAAAAGCTTCACATAAACTTTTTTACTGCAGTTTTTCAGCAATTGAATGAATTTTGAAAGGAATTTTTTTCTGGGGTGTTTTCTACTGTTTTTGTTTGTGTTTTGCTCCTGGATCAAGAAAAACTGACTTTGTCTCTTTTGTTACTAGACAAGCAATTCACTTTCAGGCATCATGAAAGCATCATTCCAAACACGTCACAGAAGGCAAAGAGAATGAGGTCATTTTTCCCAGTGGACTCTCTCGTTCTTAGTGCTAATCTGGAGCAGCTCCAGGTCTGGTTTATGGTACATTTCCTTCAGTTTCTTATACATTCCTCCTACGGCTTTCTCCTTTCATTTCATTCTGTCTTTACTGTCTTTACTTCTCTTTGCTTTCCTATTCCAGTCTCTCCAAGTGACATTCCTCTTCCTCACAAAGCAAATGACAAACTCTGCAATGCACAGCATGAATCATCTTCCTCCGTAGATTCACATGACCCTGAAGCAAGAATGAAATCACTGGAACACATAGTCTACTTTTATTCATGCCTTTTTATTTCTTGTTTTATCTTAAGATATTTAGCAACTTGTTGCAATGAATGAACCAAAAATTAGAGACTGGTTTCTCTTTCGTTTCTTCCTTTTCTTTCCTTCTTTTCTATGTGTGTATGTATATATGTATTTGCACCAGAAGTCAAAATCTGGCCTTCAACTCTTTGCCCTCAAGCATCTACATTTGATTTAAAAATGGTAGCTTATGATTTGTTAATTAATTATCTTGTAATACACAAAAACCTCATTACTAAATCCGTTTAGTTTCTTTATTCTCAAATATTTTACCTGTACGCTGATTCTTTATTCTCAAAAACAATAGCGAATATTACTTCACAGAATGACATAAGATGTTTCCAAAATTTTTTCTTTTAGCAGTTCAAAACCTACCTGCTAACCAGAGCCTGACCCCATTAGTGCAACTTGCTTCTTCTTTTCTAAGGCTTTGCCCTACACGTAGAAGCTGACTTCCATGCTATTCTCAGAGACATTATTCAACAGACAATTGCCTTCCAATATTAATTTCCTCTCTCACTTTCTTGTTCTCGCTTTATCTTCGTTATTTTCTCTCAATTTTAAAACCTACTTTATTTACTCCCACTGTTTTGAAATAAAACTAAATAGCTACATTGACCCAATATCTTCACTTGATTTTTGTGCTATCTCCTTTGTCCATAACAAAGCATATTCCTGACCACGTGAGTATGTTCTTTGTACTCATTTGTGAAACTTTCCATCTTTCTTCAACTCAATGAAATCTTTCATACCCAACAGTTTACACAAACCATGTTCTTCATCTCACCACCAACATCCTTTGAACTACATTCTTTATCTGACCACGAACTTCCTTTGCTAAACACACATATTTTGATTCCTATTATTTCTAGTCCTTTCTTCTGTAAAACTCATACAAACTTGGTTTCTGAAAATTATTTTTAAAAATAAAATAAAACCTTCTCTTCTATTTTTCTTCTATCAACTCATGTTTACCAGTTTTTCTTTCCTAGCCTGGCCCATTAATACATGGATTACAGAAGGTGTTTTATTTAACCCCACCCCTCCACTGCCTCCTTGGCACTTTCCTGATTAACCTGAAAGCTCCAGAATTGAGGACAACTGGTTCCCCTTTCATTCCCCCATATGGAGGTTGGGTTGGGTAGCCTCGCAAAGCCCCAGCTGCCTTTACATATTTTGGTAGCGGTTCAATTGTCTTTCTGGAAAATAATCATTTCAGATCACTAATTTAACCCATCCACTTTCTCTTACAGATACAAAGAATGTGCATGGAGAAAGCAGAGCTTTCTTTCATCCTGGAGCTGTGGATGATGGACAGAGAAGCTGACTGCTTTCTCTCTGCACACTCTGAAAAAGCCTTAGTTCCTCCTCCCTGCACTCCCTGCAGCCCCTCTCTTTACCCTCCCAAGACCTTTAGTGCTCGCACTTTATCCAGCTCATGTAGATACTATTCCCAGTAACCAAAATCTCCCGCCATTATTAACACAAGAGGAATAGAGGAGAAATCCATCCCCCATCCCTACTCCTGTCAGAGCAAGACAGCCACCCCAAACATCCGTTCATCTCCAGAATTTTCCCACTACTAATAAGGAATAGTCAAGATCAACCCTTTGGGTGCATTTTCCTAACCTCCTTTCCCAAGTGTAGCTGACTTAATTGAAACATTTTCTAAAGCCAAAAACTTGCACTTGAATTTGCTGATAATTTGCTGGAGACACCTCGTGGTCCACAGTACCATATCTGAGAGTAAACCACACAGTCAGGTAATTAGCCATTGTGAAAGATGGGGGTGGTAGCTGCTTGTTATTAGGGATTCTATACATTTCAGATCTCTCTCTCATATATGCAATATATATGTATATGTAATGTATTATATATGATACTGGAAGTAAACTACATATTAAACAATATATAACACACATTCATGTATATGTATAATATCCATATATATATTATATATAGCTAAAGACATAGATACATAGATATGTAGATAGCTATGTACCTCTAGCTCTATCTATGGTATTTCTTTCTCACTCGTCGTCACTGTTGCTCAGGCTGGAGTGCAGTGCTGCTATCTCACTCACTTCAAATTTTGCCCCCCAGGTTCAAGCTATTCGCATGCCTCTGCCTCCTAAGTAGCTGGGAGTACAGGCATGCGTCACCACACTCTGCTAATCTTTGTATTTTTAGTAGAGAGGGGGTTTCACCTTGTTGGCTAGGCTGATCTCGAACTTCTTACCTCAAGTGATCTGTCTGCCTGGGGCACCAAAAGTGCTGGGATTACAGGTGTGAGCCACCACACCGGGCTTATAATACATTCCTGGATGAGGTGTTTTGGAGCAAGGATGGGCAAAAAGGCTTCTAGGTAGGGTCCTGGAGGGATACTGCAGGGACCAGGAGCAGTGCTTGGAGTAGGAGAGGATCAGGACATACTGCAGAAATTGACCTTCAGGAATAGCTGGAGGTGGCCAGGCACAGTGATGGAGCTGCATCCAGTGAGGTGGGGCTGAGATTTCTGCTGGGCTGGAAACCAAGAGGACTGCCCAGAGACACTTCTGTCAAGGTTGCAGCCAAAGAGTATAAGCTCACTGTATCCCTGGCACTAAGGTTCTTTTAAGAACGCTAGTTGTTACTTCATGAACAGTCATATCAAGGCATACTATTTTTGGAAAGGCATTTTCTTCCCTCTGCCCTCTCCTTAAATAAGAAACAAAGAACAATAACAACAAAAGCATGTCCTATTGATGCTATTTGTATGGAACGAAACTTGAACTTTTATAAGGTAAAGATCAGTCAGGATAGCTTTCCTAGCATCCCGACTCTAGAGCTCTCCTGTTGATTCCATAAGGTATTCATTAATAAGAGCGTCGACTTTTTGCTCTGTCCTGGTTCTGCTTCTGTCTCCACTTATTTTATCGGGGCCTTCGCTTTTTTTGATCCTATTGTGTCAGCCTTGTTTAATATGTAGTTTACTCCCAGTATATTCTTCTCAGTATGGAATTTGATCCTGGAAGAGAATTTGGGCTGGTTATTTTAAGAGCTGTAAAAGCCATATGGTCCCAGCCTCTTTTTATCTTATCCTGCACTCTTGCTTATTGATGTGTGCAAACTCCCACCCTACTCAGTTTCAGCAGCTCTTTTTTAATTACCTTGCACACTTTCTAATGAATCCTTGTTGCTGACTTGGGGAGTTCTCAAATCTACATGTGTTCTGTTCACCCTCTCTGCTTCATCCTGAAAGGATTCTGATTCCTCATGGATATTGCTGTTGCACCTGATTTGTCTGTGACTATTCATATTTGGGATTTTTGTAGGGTACATTGTCACTCAGTGTTGTTGTAGATATTGTTCATGAATTTTGATTTTGTTTTTCTAGATTTTACTGTTTTTCTTTAGAGGTTTGGAAATGGTCTGTAAGTATACTGCACCTCTCTAACTTTTCAGAATTTTAAGGTGCAAATTTTAAAAATGTGTAAACAAGGAATGCCTCTAAACTGGATCTCGATGTGTTTAGCAGGTTCCATGAGCTGTGTGTAACAGAAGACCAGAACAAAAGAATTGTAGAAGTAGCTTCTCCACAGGCATCATGGCCTTCTTCTCTTCGAGTGTTTTGATATGCTGTTTCCTCTGTCTGGACGTCACTTCCACTTCCAATACTTCTTTTTTGAATTAATACTTGTTTTATCAAGGATAAATTTTGATTTAATTGCCTTGCAGAAACATTTTTACATTTAAAAAATTGTATTGTACTTTCTATCAATTGCATTACATTCAAGGATCTCCCATTATTATGTACAAATATATATAGTGTGTATACCTATACATACACACATACATATATATACACACACATACATATACACACACATACATATACACACACCCATAGAATCAACACTATTTTTAAAAATTTCTGGTACTTAGGTCAAAGTTGGGATCAACTTCTAGCAAGGGTGCAGGTCTTTATGCATTGCAGACAAATATCATTCATTGAATTTTTATTTATTGAATGTAATATATCTTGTTATGTAATATGCATTACTTAAAGGCTTTGTTGGAATTAAATAAAGGAGAAATATGGATGATGAAAGGAAGAAAGGAGAAAATAATGTGAAAATCAACCTAACATTTTCTGTAAATCTACTGTGAGATAGGTACTTTGTAAGTATTAAGTGTAACCTTTACCTATATGTAATCTCACTGTAATTTTTTTGTTTTTTGTTTTTGGTTTTGTTTTGAGATGGAGTCTCGCTCTGTCACCCAGAGTGGCCCGCAGTGGCATGATCTGGGCTCATTGCACCCTCTGCCTCCAAGGTTCAAGCAATTCTCTTGCCTCAGCCTCTTGAGTAGCTGAGATTACAGGCAAGTGTCACTGCACCCCGGTAATTTTTGTATTTTTAGTAGAGAGGAGGATTCACCATGTTGGCCAGGCTGGTCTCGAACTCCTGACCTCAAGTGATCTGCCACACTCAGCCTCCCAAAGTGCTAGGATTATAGGCATGAGCCACCATGCCTGGCCTAATCTCACTGTAATTTTATTCCCACTTCATGAATGTATAGATGAGGTAACAGAAAAGCAAAGAGATCATTATTTTAACCAATGATATTTTATTATAATAGCAAACTCAGAAGTTCAGTTTCTATTTGTCAGTACTTGCGCTTTTTAAACCAAATAATACCATCTTTAACTCTGAGTGTCATGAAGTCAAGAATTGTACCTTTCATCTGTGTGTCACACATAAGGAGGGCAAGACTTAAAAAAGAGTAGATGCTGAATGAATTTTAAAACGCTGTATTTAAAATCACAAGCAAAGCCCCAACTGCATTTGTACATCTCACCATCTAGCCTGAGCTATAGGCCTTACTACCACTTAGTGGCAAATGTGAATTATGGTATCTTCTAAATTGGAAGTAAAAAGAATCAGATCTTTAAAGTTAATTTTGCAAACTTGATGTTAAGAAGCGAAACAAGGGGCATAATATGCAAATACATTTTCTAAATAAATTCAACCCATCAGCCATCTAGAATTCATGAAAAAATGGTGAAAATGCCTAAATCCCCAGAATCTGCAAGAAAATGAAAGTGTGATAGTAGATTTTATGTGTCAGCTTGAATTGGTCTCTGTAAAGTAGGTTTCCCTCCCCAGTAGCTCCTGAATAGAACAAAGGGCAGATGACAGAGGAGTTTGACCCTTTTGTTCCTGCCTCACTTCTTAAGCTAGTACATCTCATCTTATCTTCTCTTACCCTTGACCTGGGGTTTACACCATTGGCTTCCCTGGTCCCCAGGCCTTCAGACTCAGATTGAATTACACCTCTGGCTTTCCTAACTGACCAGCTTGCAGATTGCAGATCATGGTATTTTTTGCCTCCACAATTTTGTGAGCCAATTCTTCATAATAAAATTGGTCTTTCTGGGTGGGCGGATCACTTGAAGTCAGGAGTTCGAGACCAGCCTGGCCAACATGGCGAAGCCCTGTCTTTACTAAAAATACAAAAATTAGTCAGGCGTGGTGGTGGGTGTCTGTAATTCCAGCTACTTAGGAGGATGAGGCAGGAGCATCTTTTGAATCTAGGAGGCGGATGTTGCAGTGAGCCCAGATCGCACCACTGCACTGCAGCCTGGGCGACAAGACACCGTATCTGTCCCTCTCTGTCTCCTCTCTGTATTATTCTATCTCTCTCTCTGTCACTCTGTTTCTCTCTCTATGTTGGTGCTACTGTTTCTCTGAAGGATGATGACTAATACACTAAGGAAAAATTACATAAATATATGATAAATTTAACAAAATAAATTGTTAAAAATCGATATACATTATAAAGTTAACCAAATAACAGTAAATAGCAATTTTTTTAATAATTTATTTCAAATGTACACATCAGCATAACTTTCATGATTTTAAATTCTGTAAGCATTAGATTGAAAGTCAGAAGCAAGCCAAGAACATATTACTTTATTATTGCTTAACAGTCTCCTGGATACTTTAATCTGATACATTTAGAGGTATAAAATGGTAAATATTTTCATTATTTTCTGAAACTTATTTACCTAGAAAAAACTTTTAAATAAAAATTTATTAAGATATCTAGGGACAAAATAAACACATGATAGTCAATGGTTTTCATATAAAAAGTATACATCTACTTCTGTGATGCTTATATTCATGAGAACAAAATATGAAAATAGCCAGAAATGTCTAAGAGAATGAAGGTATACTGAGAAGGCACTAACCTTAGGTTGATTTTCAAACATATTAGTAAACCAAAAAAAATTAAAACAATGTTATATTGGTGCATGAATTCATAGAGCAGATAGTGAAACAGAATAGTGTATTTATCTATATGTGTCTTTCTGTGCATCTTTCTATCAATCTTGAGGGCTTAAGGTGAGATTCACTTGCACCTGAGTCAGCAGAAAATATTTGGAGCTTCAAGAATAAATGCAGATGGCACTTAGAGATGCTGCATCCAATGTCATAAGGGATTCTGTGGAGGAGCTCATTCCGATGAAATAGGCAAGTTTTTATTTTGTAGTTTCATTTTTTTTTTTGGAAATGAGAAAGAAAAGTCTCAATGAAAGCTAAGAGTCAGACATACATAGAGAAATATTGCTGCCTCTCCCAGGCATGCGAGTGACCAACTCCTTACTTCAGGGAGTGGAGGAGTGAGATATCAAGAGTACAACAATTTTCTTCAGACACCTACCCCACCTTTCATCAAATATCCCCAAGCCTAGACTAAGTGCAGGAGTCCTGAAAAACATTTCCACAGGGAAGGTCGGGGTCCCAGGCTCATGGGTGTCTTCTTACTGCCTTTAGCAGAACAAAAATGAGTAAAGCAAAGCTTCTTGCTTCAGAAATATTCAGTCTAATACAGTGTGTACCCTACACCTAATCATCGCTTCATTCCAGAAGCTTTAATTGCACAAAATTCACTGGGAAAGGGATGATATTTGTCTGTTTTTTAAGGGTAAGGTTGGTATTGGCTCAAACTTATATTTATTCTCCGCAGAGTCCCTCCCAGGTTTGTAATCCTGATGTAAGAGGGTGCTGCACCAAGTTGCTTCTTTCCAACCTGTCCTACTTTGTGTAGAGGAGGAGAGCGGGGAAGGAAGAAAAGAGAAAAAAAGCGCAAAGAAGTAAAAAGAGGCAGAAGGAGAGTCCCTTTTCCTTGACACGGATGGCATGAATGGGCTTTTGCGGAGAAACTCTGCCTGACCCTGGAGTCTGAGTCAGGCAGAGTCTGAGTCAGGTGGAGTCCCAGTTAGAAGTCCTCTGAGGAAGCTGCACTAGAGTCACTGCCCTCAGACATCAACTTCCATGTCTTCCCCACTGCTGCAGTCTAAAGAGTTACTGCTTTCTTCCTCTTCGCCATCTTTCTTCCTGTTCTCTTCTGGTTCCATGGAGACATGACAGTTTACCCAAATAGTCTGTGATGCATCTGTTTCTGCAGCCTGGAGCCCCTGCCCCTCCCCAAACCCTTCTTGCAGACCCTTTGCTGATGAGGACTGCGGATCTGTTTGTTTCAAGCTGGGGGCCGGGCCTCCCATCATCGCCATATTCTTACCCTTAGCATAGGTCGATTCTTTGTATGCAGCATAATCTTCAGGTGACAAAGTCTTGAGCCAGAGATCCAATTTCACTTTGTATTCCTTCTGCAGCAACTCAGCCTGGCTCTTGTAATGATCCTTCTGGCTCTGCGGGATGCGCTGCCAGCGTCTGCCAATCTCTACCATGCGCTCCCTCAGGGACAAATGTTGCAGCTCCTTACTTGACCAGGAATCTTGGTGAAACTTGTGGTATCCATTCATGGGGGGTTTCTGAGGCTCTCCGTGAAATTTTACCTTCTTGAAAAATTGATCCGTTTTTGGAAGAGACCTCACTTCTTCAATATTTTTCTGAACCTTCTTTTGCACTTTGGTTTGAACCCTCTTGGAGATATCAGATTTCTTGCCCTTCTGGTCTAAATCAGGGTGTTCTTCCCTGAATCGAACAAGTTTTTCCTCAAATTCTTGCTTTTCCTTCTGGAAATCCTGAATATATTTCTGTTTCATCTGCTCTGGGAGCTCCTTGTATTTCTTTGACAGGATTTTGGTCAGTTCCTGGCTTCTCATCCCAGGGTACATTTGGGAGTACTGGGGCCAATTCTCCTTGAAGAAGCGGATATAAGCAGTAAGGGGCCTTTTTGGAAAGTCTGGATGGTTCCTGCCTTTTTGGCTTTTGTTTGTATTTTTAACACATTTCTTAGCTTCCAGGACTAATTTTTTCAAAGTGCTGAATTTTCTCAAGCTGCAAGAAATCTCTAACCATTTGAGTCTGCACATTTCACCAGAAAAGTTTTTAAAAGCTACTTTTCCCCAGTCCATGTGTGACTGAGTTGAGCTGAACGTGCCGTTGTCATCAGATGGGAGATTATTCTCCATGCATTCCAGTAACCTCAAGATGTCTGCGTTGGACCAATGGCCTTGGCTTCTAGGCAAAGCCATTTTGATGTCTTTGGCTTCCTTATAAGATCCCGGTTATGCAAACACCAGAGTAAGAACACAGAGTTCCTTACTTTTAAGAGTCAGTGGATGATTTCTTTCTGGAAGTCCTGCAGTATGTATGATTCTGTATTTCTGAGGAGAAAGAAAAGAAAGTTACTCTGCTTCATTGGGATTAATGAAAAAAATTACACCCTATTTGTCATATATCCCTTGTATAATTAATTTACTCTTAAGGATATAAATAAAATATAGCCCATTTCTGAATGAAAATCCATATTTGCCTTTCATATGCCACATGAGCAATATTCAATATCTCCGCACCCCACCCCAGCCTTCTTTCTGCCAGATCTCACACAAACCGATCTTAAATTGAGTTGCATAAGGCAAACACCAGACCACTCATCACTTAAGAAGCTTAATAGAACAGAAATGCCCTGAAGACAGAGTCAAGAGTTAAAATGGAAGGAGAAATGCCTAAACGGGAAAGACTGTTCATTCTACAGTGCCCTGAGTATGGCCATTTTCTAAGCACAGCCCAAATAGCCATAGCTGAAGGTGCAGATGAGGAGTTAAAGATGCAACAGGACAAGCCCAAGAGCTCCTCCAGACATGCATCCAACTGTTACCTTTTTATGAGGGAATGTGAACCTGTGATAAAAGACTGAATTAAAGATTCTCCAGGACCCATGCATGGGAATGAATGCTTTCTAGCGAAATACCGCTTCTCCTTTTAAATATCAAGGATTTAATGACAATTATAAAACATTTCAATTTTATTTGGTTAACTGTTCATCATCTTTAAGCCTCAGTGAAAGTTTGGCTTCCTCCGGAAAGTGCCTCCAAAATACCTGGCATTTTCCATTATAGAACTTGAAAACATGGCAGATCCGATAACTACTGCTTATTTTATTTATTTATTTATTTATTTTTTTACCAATTTTGTTTTGCCTAAAGTAATTCCTCTGGGACATGATTTCCCAACTAATTCTCTAAATTCTCATAACTCTTTCACTAGTCTTTTTAGGATAATCTTCTATTCTAAGACAAAGCCTAACTTCAGTAAAATTGTGTACAAACACATACAACATTAAATTAAACCAGATCTTAAATAGAGGGTGCATAAGGAGTGTAACATGGGGACTTCGGGGGAAAATATGCATTAGAAGGGAAAGAGAACAGAGTTAAGATGCCAGTGGAGGTTGAAATTCTGAGAATGAGTTTCAGAATATGTGAGAATATTTTTGAGAACTATTTTTAATTCTCAGTATAGAAGGATGTAGCCTTTGAATGACGTTAAAAATTCACTAGAAGTGTGAAGAATGTTATAATATCACATGCCTCAAAACACAAATTCCTTAATATATAGATTAAAATGTTTTAAAATACTGGATAATAATTCAAGTCCATATTTGAGGTAGAAGATAAAGAATAGCCATATATCAAATTTATTAGTGAAAAAGACTTTAGGAAAATTGTTCATAATAAATGAAAATATAAATAAAAAATTAAAATTTATAAAAAAGCATTAAAATAAACTGTGAAAAACTTAGAAGAGGGTAAACTTTAAAGTTATTGAATTTTTAACCTCAAAAATCTGAAAAAAGTCAGTTCATTAGTGTCCTAAAAAAAATAAAAATAGACTTAATAATATAACAGGAGAGTAAGAAAAAAGTAAAATTCACAAAGGAAAATAAAAAAATTAAAAAATATTTGATTTCATACTTTGTGTTTAAGATCAAAACATACTCTGAAATGGTTCAGGGATAAAAAGATGTCAAACTTCCAAATATATTGTAAGTGATGATTATAAAAAATAAATACATAAATAAATATAAGATGTATTCTAACTCAGAAAAAGGGGAAGTCACATAGACTTGATGTTAGAAAAGAGATGTGGAATACTCAGAATCTGAATTTAGGAAAAGAAGTACTGTCTTCCCAATTGTAAATGTTAGGATGATGCGTATAAAGCAGTGAAAATAAAAATACAGTTGTGTTTTTGTTGTTATGTGGCTCTTTTATGAGCCAGACATTTTTTCAAATTGCCAGTTAAAGAGCGTGGCCTCCCAAAATATGTGTCTAAGTCCTAACCCCTGAAACCTGTGAATATGACCTTTTGAAAATCAGGTCTTTGCAGATGTAATTACCTTGGTAATCTCCTAATGAGATTAGTCTGGGTTTAGGGTGGGACCTAAGTCCTATGACTCGTATCATCATTATAGAAGAAATCAAAGGAGGATCTGAGACACATCGACAGCCATGTAGAGACAGAGGCAGAGACAGAGCTCACTGGAGCTATGCTGCCACAAACCAATGAAAGCTAAATGTTCCCATCAGCCATCAGAAACCAGCAGACAGGGAGGGGATGGAATTCTACTCAGAATCCCCAATGGGAACCAACTCTGTCAACGTGTTGATTTTAAATTTTAGGTTTTCAGTATGTGAGAGAGCAAATTATTGTTTCATCTGTGATAGTTTATTAGAGCAGCCCCAGCAAACTAATACACAAATGTTTTACACTTATTAATATCTTATTTTTCTCCTTGAATTTCTATGAGGTCATTTTATGCTTGCTGTTCTATTACTTCCATGATGAAACTGCAACCAGGTGTGGAGGCTCATGCCTGTAATCCCAGCACTTTAGGAGCCTAAAATGGGAGGATCACTTGAACTCAGGAGTTCAAGATAAGCCTGGGCAACAAGTGAGAAACCCTGTCTCTTAAAAAAAGAAAGAAAGAAAGAAGCTGGGAAAAACTAAGAATTTCTACAGGGCCCGGCACGGTGGCTCACGCCTGTAATTTCAACACTTTGGGATGCTGAAGCAGGAAGATTGCTTGAGCTCAGAAGTTTGAGACCAGCCTGGGCAATATAGAGAGACCCCATCTCTAGAAAAACAAAAATTTAGCCAGACCCACACTTGTAGTGCCTGTAGTCCCAGCCACTCTGGAGGCTGAGGTGAGAGGATGGCTTGGGCACAGGAGGGCAAGACTTCAGTGAGCCTTGATTGTATCAGTGCACTTCAGACTAGGCAACAGAGTGAGACCCTGTCTCAAAAATAATTAACCTTGTCAACTGTATGTGATTGCCCCCTTTTCTGTGTTAGAATACATCTTTTATTTGTTTACTTTTTATTTTTTATCATCATCACTTTTAAAATACTTAGAAGTTTAAGACATCCTTTTATCCTTGAACCATTTAAGGGTAAGTTTTGATCTTAGGCATAATGTGTGGACTCCTGTGACTTTGTGAAGCTGTATGAATTCTTAATTTTTAATTTTTATCAATTTTTTAAATTTTGTGACATAAAAAGTAAAAAATAAAAATAAATTAATAAATAAAAATGTATAACCTTCATAAAGTCACGTTTTCTATTTTATAGAGTAAAAATATCAAAAACAAGGGGCTTTGAAAAGAACATTCAAACAACAAAATAGATTTTGTAAATTAAAAATACCATTACATAAATAAAAACTTCAGTGGAATATTAGGAAAATAAAAAAGTGCCTTTGAGCATTTTGGAAACTTTGCAGACGACCAAGGCTGCATGAAACCTGAAGTTACAGAAAACACAGAACTTTTCATATTCTACAATAAATGTTTCCAATTAAATTCTAGATGTCATGCTATAGATAAAACTGTAAAATATCCAGGACTTTCTGTCCAGAAGTTCACAATTTTTATACACAAAGAAAAAAATTAAAGGAAATACTCACCTGAATATTCTATAACTGGTCTGAACAGTGCTTGCAGGAAAATTCATGCATTTGGCTCAGGAGTTGGGTGTCCTCTGGGCTTTCTGGATAACAGATGTTATTCTCTGAGATTTCCACAGTCTAGCAAATTCCAAATGCCTCTATAAATAATAAGCCTTGCTTTTTGGAGGCCAATGTATTATAGGATCCTTAAAGCCCCTCCCTTATTAGGTTTCTGCAGTACAGAGGACCAATGAAAGGATTTACCCTTCCACCATTGTTTACATCAACTCAATTTCTAATCTCTGTAAATAGCCCTCTACAAACACCCTCTAGTTGTGGTTAGTGCTGGTTTATCTTGTCATTTATTTATTTATTTATTTATTTTGAGAGGGAGTCACCCTCTGTCATCCAGGCTGGAGTGCAATGGCATGATCTCGGCTCACCGCAACCTCTGCCTCCCAGGTTCAAGGGATTCTCCTGTCTCAGCCTCCCGAGTTGTTCAGATTACAGGCATGTGCCACCAGGCCCGGCTGATTTTGTAGTTTTAGTAGAGACACGGTTTCACCATGTTGGCCAGGCTGGTCTCGGACTCCTGACCTCTGGTGATCCGCCCGCCTTGGCCTCCCAAAATGCTGGAATTACAGGTGTGAGCCACCATGCCTGGCTTTTGTCATTGATTATTAAACAACACCCACGTGGCAAATTCATGTTTGATTTTCTGGGGCCCCAAGTCTACTTTCATTTCTGCTCCCATATCTGATAGTATTTTTATATGATATTTGAATACATCATTCCATTCTTTGATAATTTCTGCCCTTTCTTCACTGAAATCTAGGATCTGCTACCATCTCACCTGGCTCATCGACATGTAAATCCCTTCAGTACTGATCAATTTCTACCAGTCTTTAGATTTGAAGATCAAAATGCTAATGACCATGATGGATGGTTTTGGAAAAAGACAAGTAGAGCCTCAATGTCTGGCACCTATGGCTGATTTAATTTTAAACTCAGGGAAATGAAATAGGTACTGTGCATAAAAAATATTCAGGTGATTTTATTTAAAGCATTTTCACTAAATTCAAACTAATCAAAAAAACCTTTATTTAAATGACAACTTATTTGAATAATTTTTAAATTTTTATTTTTAATCAATATATAAAAATTGCACATATGTATGACATACAATATAATATTTTGATACATGTGTAAATTGTGCATTGATCAAATTAGGGTTTGACAACCTCAGGCTTCATAATTTATAAAATAGACTTTTGCCATTTAAAAACTTTATATCCAAAGTTACCAACTAGTAATTAACTGAACATATCAAATAACAAGATATTATTTAAAAGAACCTAAATTAATAAAATGTTTAAATACATTTTGAGCTTTAAAATACAATTAATAAATATGACTTATTTTAGAAAAATTTCTAAAAAAATATAGACAAAGGTGGATTTAGACAAAAACATGTACAGAAAAATATCAAAAGGACTAAACCCCTTGGAGATTTTAATGGTAAAAGCTTGCTGATATTATTTTTAAAATTATCATCTTTTAAAAAAACATTTTATGGCCATTTGTTAATGAGCATAAGTTTCTACTGAAAATGAAATCTTTGCTTCTATAAGAATATACTCTCAGATATGCATCTCTTATAGAGCTAACATAAATAGTTATTTAGATGTCTGTAGTTACAATAAGCTTTATATGATGGGGTTTAGAAATATCTAGAAAGCAAGCCCTGGGGATAATTCTAACACATGCTACAGTTTGGGAATGTAAGCTCAAACTGTCATCCATCTAGTGACTTAAAGTTTGTCTTCTACTCTAAAATATATCAACACACACACATATATGTGCACATGTAAATATATACAAATAAAATATTGTAGTGAAATAAAATACCTTTTTTTGTTTGTTAGTTGGTGTTGAGAAAAGCTCTAGCTCTGTTGCCCAGAATGGAATGCAGTGGAACAATCATGGTTCACTGCAGCATCAAACTCCTGGGCTCAAGTGATCCTCCAGCCTCAGCCTCCTAAGTAGCTGGAACCAAAGATGTGTGCCACCATGCCTGGATAATTTTTTAAAAAAATATTTTTATAGAAATGGAGTATCTCAGTGTTGTCCAGGCTCATCTTGAACTCCTGGATTCAAGCCTTCCTCCTACCTCAGCCTCCCAAAGTGCTGGGATTAAAGGCATAAGGCACTATGTCTGGCCTTGAAAGGAATTTTTATTCAGTCTTTTCCAGATGTTTTTGCTTTTTTCTGGTGCTAGTCCTAAGAAAATTAAGAAGTCCTAAGAAAACTCTTCCCAACATGTAAAACATGCATTCGTTGGTTATTATGGCAATATTCCCTGCATGAGTAATTTTGGTGGTTAGCTTCTGTCTCATCATTTCTAGAAAAAAGTTTATTTCTGTCATAACCCCTAATGCTTAGTAAAAAGGCTCTTTCTTTGTATGTTGGTCTTCTTCTTGCAAATTAGACACCCAGTATTAGCTAGTATTTCATTGTTGAGGACCAGCCCTGTGCTGGAGAACTCTGGTTTCAGGGCCGCTACTTACCATGGTAGCTCATGGCTGTGCTCTTTCTTTCTTCCTTGTTCCACTTCACAACATCTCACACAGGACAAAAACAGAGCAGATATGTTCAGATCCTCTGATGTTAATTGAGGCCACTTTGCTTTTTGAGAAATACAAAATTTGACCCCAAAACATCCATCCAGATTGTATACAGAGTCTATAGTGACCTCTCCAATATGACCTCCTGCTTTAACAGAATCAGTTCAGGTTCTGGATATTTTCACCAAACTCAAGTTAGCTGCAACTGCTGGAGTTTTCATCAATTCAGATACAAAACCATTTACTTTCTTTGATTTCAACAATAAGAATCACAAAACTAGATCTTACAAAGTACACCTCACTAAATTGGGGGATTGGTAAATAAATTAAATTAAAAGTGGTTATTATCTATTGCTATTTATATATTTCCTTGTAACCATTTCCAGTCTTGGTACCCATCCCTCATCCGATGGTGCTTGGCGCTCCTCTGTGCAAATGTCCTCTCTCCTATTTCCACAAAGGCAAAATACTGTTTTCTATATTTAGGAATACTATCAACTTGTTGTTACTGTTGCCATTACTTCATAGTCACCTACTCATATGTACAGTTTCTAAACTAAAATATGGCAAGAAACTTGTCAATGAAGACAATTCCATGTGAAATTTTAGGCGTGTTTCTTTTTCTGCAGAGTAATTGACTGATTCTCAAATTTTACGGGGCTAGTTTAGGCACAGCTCTTCCCTCTGAGATCTTCATTTTCTGAGAAACTAACTCTGAATCTGTGTCCTGATGAGGATCTGCCGTCACACATACCACAAAGTGCCACCCGTGTCAATCATGAAAGTCCGCACTCACACTGACACCCACAATTGATATCACAGCAGAGAAACAAGGACACAGAGCACAACTGAGAGGAAGAGCTGTCTCAGCCATGCAGCCAAATGCTTAGGACCAAATGAGGAATCCACGCCTCACACACTCTGGGTTGGAGAAGACGGGACCGCATTAGACAAGTTGGTTTTTCGTTTGTTTGTTTGTTTGTTTGTTTGTGAGATGGACTCTTGCCCTGTTCCCCAGGCTGGAGTGCCCTGGCATGATCTCGGCTCACTGCAACCTCCGCCACCTGGGTTCAAGCAATTCTCCTGCCTTAGCCTCCCAATTGGCTGAGATTACAGGCACCCACCAACACACCCGGCTAATTTTTTATTTTTATTTCTAGTAGAGACGGGGTTTCACCAGTTGGCCAGGCTGGTCTTGAACTGATGACCTCAGGTGATCCGCCGCTCTCAGCCTTTCAATGTGCTGGGATTACAGGCGTGAGCCACTGCGCCTGGCCTAGATAAGTACTTTTGAGGGATAAGATGGTAATACCTGAAATATTTGGCTAGAGATGTTCCTATATTGTTTTTCCTTCCATCTCTCTGTCTGTTACTTGTATCCTAGACTAACAACCAAGGCTCCTTTCCATGGAAATTATTCTACTCTCTTAGCTGTTGCCTCTTTCTGCCTATAGAATATCTTGCACACCACTATCTGACCAGATTTTATAACTCAGCATTCAAGTGAAGCTCCTATCATAGTCCAAACTCTTCCTTATGGTATCCTTGCTTTTCAGTACTAATCTGAGATACTCCTGCTGCTTTTCTTCAGAACAAATAGCTCTTTCAATAAAGCTAATGTCAGGAAACCTGCCATGCAAATAAACACAACAAATACGTTGAAACATAATCTATTTTATTTTTTGCAATAACAAACCTCTTAAGTGAATTTATGTCCTTAATGAAAGAGTTGTTTGCTTTTCCAAGTTCTGCATTTTCTTTTCTAAATTGTTCCCATTTTCCTTATACTTTCTACAATATTCTCATGATGCTTCATTGTTTCTTTTCGGGCCAGCCTCTCTCTCTTCTGCACTGCCTTTTGAAAAGCTGAGCAGTTGGACCTCGGAAAGATGCCCTACCAGCTCCAGGCACAATGCTGATAGAGGATGCCAATCTGGGATGATGGCACATTTTCTGTGACAGCTGGTACCACAACCTGGTTACTGGCTGCTAGCATTCTCTGCCCATCAGTGGTCTCTAGATAGTGCACTGTGTACGTCACCAGCAATAGAGTGGCTCCTCTAGTCCGTTATCTTTTCTGCAGTCCCTGTGCACCAAGAGTATCATTACTAGTTAGTTCTAAAGCTCCTCACTGAGTAATGGCAGTGTGCTGCCCACTGATAGTTTGGTAAGCTGGAGCTTGTACCATCACTGCAACAATAGCAGATGGCACTGCTTTCTCATCTTCATACTTTTCTCTAATTCCTGGCTTTCCAGGTGCATGGAAGGATACGCTACTCAATATTATCCTGTTGGAAATGCTCTTGGACAGTATCTGCCTTACCTGTTAAGAATCAGATATCCATGAACTGTATTCTGAGAATCTTTACCCTTTATACTTATGAAGATGTGAGTTGCAGAAAAACACTTCCTAAATCTTTGGTAGAATTCTTCTGGACCACTCTCGATATAAGAAGCTTTCCTGAATGACTCCAGCTCTGTGGAAACCATGTGGATCCTCCATGCACCATGCTACAAAAAAAAAATCACAGAAATTTGTCTTGATCATCCTTTTTGATTCTTACAGGCTTCTTCCTTCCTATTAAAGTGATTGTTTTATTAATAGGATTAGGGTAATGTAGTGTTCTCTGTGCATGTTTCCCGAATATGTTTGGAAATAAACTACAGGTGAAGGAAGAGACTCACAAAGGAATTCCAAGTGGCTGGGATTAAAGAATGGGTGAGTGAATAAATGATCTGTTTCCAAGATTGGATTAAAAGAAAAAATTGCCACTGATCTCTTTTCCACATTGTGATT
This sequence comes from Gorilla gorilla gorilla, assembly GCF_029281585.2. NCBI lineage: Eukaryota > Metazoa > Chordata > Mammalia > Primates > Hominidae > Gorilla > Gorilla gorilla. The sequence continues at coordinate 32,000,893 of NC_073236.2, read as the reverse complement.
ATATTGCCCTCTTCTCTCAGTTGTCTCTAGATTTTCTGCCTATCTCCCAGATTATTCTGCCTACTTCCCAGAAAATTCAGAAAGAAAGATATTTTCTTTCTGAAATTTTCAAGTAATGAAATAATGAATTTAAGCTCCCCCTATAAAATAAGGTCATGTGTGTTCCTAAAAGTTAGAAAGGTTAGAAGTATAAAATTCCAGTATGTATTAGGTGACTGTCCTCAGACATTTTAAGGAAACCTCAGATGAATATCAAGGATAGAAAATTAAATCCTAAAATACTATAGAAATGTGAGATAAATGTAAAAACATTCTGTTAATTCAAATTTTTAAAAATGCCATTTATTTGGACTATGCCCCAACAGACCAAATCAAAATGCAGCTATTCATGCTAAAGTTCTGCATCCCTGAGTTTTTAATTACATTGTTTACCTGACTTAGTAAAAAATCAGGACGGATGCATAATAGCCAAATGCCAAAACAGGCCAGCTTTAGCCAGCATGGTAAGGAAGTCCTCTATTCTTTCATCTATGCAAGAAGAGTAACCTGATGTTAACCATTTCGTTTGTTGTATTATTTTGTTTCTTTGTTCCTGTTCAAGAAACCTTACAAAAACCGGCTCTTGTCCCATACCCAGCACAGAAACTCTCTATTTTTGGATGAGATATTTCCTGATTTTTGAATCACAGATAGAAGCCAATTTGATCATTTAGCTAAATTTGCAAAAATTTTGTCTTTTCATATCTTCAAATATACAATGAGAAAACCCAAAGAGATATGAGAAAATCTGGCCAAAATCACACACACACACACACACACACACACACACACACGCGCACGCGCGCGCGCACACACACACATCAGGAGTTGAACTGAGAACAGAAATAACATTTTCTGATTTGAAGGCAGTAGAATTTTTATTGTCTAATAACAGTAACTTTATTTTACATAATCTTGAATGTTTGGTTACTAGCAATGAGTCAAAGGAAAGCTCACAGGAGGACACCCGGGTAGACATTCCTCTCTCAGTCTGCAGCATCATCAGCTATAGTTAGTTGAAATGATCAATTAAATTATGCTGGCTAAATTGAGAACACAGGACAATAACTCTATGTATGCTACTATTATGCATTTGCTTTATTTTGCCACAAATAATTTTCCTTTCTTTTCTTTTCTTTTGAGATAGAGTCGTACTCTGGCCCCCAGGGTGAAGTGCAGTGGCATAATCTCAGCTCACTGCAGCCTGCACCTTCTGGGTTCAAGCAAGTCTCCAGCCCCGTGTCTCAAGTAGCTGGGATTACAGATGCCCACCACCATGTCTGGCTAATTTTCGTAATTTTGGTAGAGACAGGGTTTCACTATGTTGGCCAGGCTTGTCTCGAACTCCTGACCTCAAGTTATCTGCCCGCCTCAGCCTCCCAACATGTAATTTTCTTTTTTTAAGTATATGGTTAACACATCTTAGTTCCTTCCTGGGCTCATATTCCTTGATGTGATCTTTATGCTATGGCTTTCCCAGAATTTCATCACAGACTGTGATCTCTTCTCATTTTGTATACTCTTCCTTAAATTTCATATCACTTCTCTGGTTTGAACTACACACATACTATGTTTCCACATCAGTTTTTAATTTTATTTCTGTGAAGAATTTTACTTCTGCCCCCCAAAATGTGACAAGGCAAATGGATCAATAACCTCTTCACAAGGTGAGAAGGAATCTTAGGTTTCTGATATAACTGGCAAGGTTCCCAGTGTCTTACCTTAATTTTATTTCTGAATTTTAGGAATGTCCCAGGTGATAATAATTATATAGAAGTTATCAAAACAGAAGAATGTAATAAATTTTTGGTTTAATGGCTGAGAAAATTTACCAACCTATATCTTAAATGTCCTTAGTGGCTAATACCACCTGTATGTACAAGTAAATCGAAGCTAAATAAGATTAGCTACAAAATTTTCTTTGAATAAATGACAAACAAAATTGGTAACAAGGTAATTGAGAGTGTAATGGCTGTTGCTTATGGAAATTTTAGTGTCAATAGAGAACACTCAGGAACTTTAGGTGGAAACAGAAAGGAAAATTGGGTTGAAAGCTCAGAAGGTAAAATTCCACAATGTGAGATCACTTGGAGAGACACAAATTTCAGAAGGTGATAGACTTTTCCTGTTACCTAGTAAAGTGCTACAAAAAATGTGTGGGAGGAGAAGAGAGAAAGTTAACTAAGCAGTCTAGGTAGTACAGACAGAAAGAATAAGGAAGCATTGCTGATAAGTATTTTCATAATTTGGATAATCACCTTGATTTAGCCATCAATTTAAGAGATTAAAAGACATATAAGATCCTTCTTGCCATATGATCCTTAGTTAGCCAGTTGCTGAATTGGGAAACACTGGGCACCTCAACAGTGGTGAAAAGCAGGGTTTACTTATTCCTGAGTACTCATTCCCGGTTCGAACTAAAAGCAACTCTTTAGTAAAGGATCACCTGATTTTCATTGAACACAAGCTCTGGGTATTTCTTCTGCTCTGTCTGTCATTGAATTTTTTTTTTTCTTCTAAATCAAAGAAAAAAAAAAGATAAAGAAAAGGCCAGACACAGTGGCACATGCCTCTAATCCCAATGCTTTGGGCGACTGAGGTAGGAGGGTTACTAGATTTCACGACTTTGAGACCACCATGGGCAACATAGCAAGACCTTGTCTCTGGCAAATAAAAATAAAAATAAAAAATAAATAAAATAAAATAAAAATAAATAAAATAAAGTAAATAAAAATAAACATTTAATGTGTATTCAGCATTTCCAGATACATCTGGCAGCTCAGTGTGCTGCATGCCTAAGCTTGAAGGAAGAGGATGGGAACAGAAGTATTGTAGAAAGCACCACGTCATTTCCTTACATTCAGGTCCTCTTGCTCAGGATGCTTTTTCAGTTTTCTCGCTGAACAGGAGATGGCAACAAATTTCACTTTCTTGCAAATAGAGATGAAATCCAGTTGTTGAAAGTAACAGTCGTTTTTTTGATTACCTCTTCTATTTAGATAAGTAGATGTAAAAAATAGCCCCCATTTACTTAAAATTGGGATCTTTATTAGAGTAAATTAGCCTGTGCCCTAACTGATCCCATGAGAGGTTTTTGCTGATACTGGGTATCTGTGAGAAATGTACCGTCAGGTTTATGAGACTGAATAAATTACAGATGATACAAATTCTTTACATATTAGTCATAATTGATCCCTTGTTTATAATCCAAGATATTTTCTTTCCTTTTTTTGTTTTAACATAGGTTTCTCAATTTATTATAAAAATATGCACTATCATCTGTATTCCTCTTTATGATGTAAGTGTGTTTTGTATATTTCTACAGTAAATGAGATGGAAATCATTTTATTCTTAGTGAGTAGCTTAATATGTATGTCAGTTTAATTCCTGACAGTCTCCATCATTGTAAGTCCTTTTTTATATTTTCTTATCACTAAGAATCTTCGTATTTTCCTGGTACATGTTGGCCATCCTCAGAAAATTTCACAATCAACCTTATAGAATAAAAATAAGATACAATTGTTTCAAATATATAAATAATGAAAGTTCATTAGCATGTGAATCTTGACACTAATCTTCTTATGTTTTTTGATATTATCCTTTAATATTTTCTATCATATTATGCTACCCATATTTTGGGAAAATTTCCTTATTACAGAAAAATATTTGTTTATATTAATTCTTTTATTCTTATGTAAGGAGAATATTAAGAACTTCATATATCCAGAGCACAACAATCCATGTCTAGAACAAAGCAGGCATTTTTGTAAACATATATTCACATACAACTTTTTTTTTTTTTTTTTTTGAGACGAGGTCTCATTCTGTCACCCAGGCTGGAGTACTGTGGTGCAATCTTAGCTTATTTTAGCCTTAAACTCCCAGATTGAAGGCGTCCTCCCATCTCAGCCTTGTGAGTAGCTGAGATTACAGGTGTGAGCCACCACGTATGGCTTATATATACATATATATTTTGTAGCGATGGGGTGTTGCTGTATTGCCTAGGCTGGTCTCAAACCTCAAGCAATCTTCCTGCCACGACCTTCCAAAGTGCTGGGATCACAGGCATGAGCTGCCATGCCAAGCCATAAAAAACTTTAAATTGTGTTTTTGTGTAAACAGTTGAAATGCGGTGATGAAGGGTGCTATTAAGGTTATGAAAAAAATGGCTTTGAGCCTAAATGTAAAAGATTACATAAACTCCATTTTATTGACAAGATGAGATGCAAAGTCATCTCCTGAGAAAGAAAGAGAAGGTGGATTGGGCTTGTTGTTGCAGTAAAGTTATAGATTATTCAGTGATGAGATGGAGTGAAAGTGGTAAATTGTGTGGTAAATATTTTTATTAATATTTTAATATTACAGCAGATATTTATTTTTTATTCTGTGTTAGGTATTATAATAAACTCTTTAGTGGCATTGAGAGATGACAACATGCTAGCAGCCCTCGCTCGCTCTGGGTGCCTCCTCAGCCTCGGTGTCTACTCTGGCCGCGCTCCAGGAGCCCTTCAGCCCGCCGCTGCGCTATGAGGGCCCCCCTCTGGGGCTGGCCTAGGCCAGAGCTGGCTACCTCTGCTGAAGGGGAAGTGTGAAGAGAGACGAGCCAGCAGGAGCCTGGACTGCGCGCATCTCTCGCGGCCTAGCGAGGGTTCCAGGTGAGCGCAGGCTCGGCAAGCCCCGCACTCAGCGCAGCCCGTCGGAGCCTGCTGGGCTTGATAGGAGGCTGAATCCCGTGCGTGGGACCCCTGTTCCCTTTTCGCGGGATCGTTGGCCATGTTAGTAGGTCTGTGTCTCTTTCTCGCTTCTCCTCTTTTCCTCTAGATTGTCTGGGACGAGATCCCTCTGGGATGCCAGAGTGCCCGGGCTACGTGCCACAAAGTCCAGCGGCAAGTGCCAGTGAGAGATGAAGCCAGCTGGGCTTCTGGGATGGGTGGGGACTTGGAGAACTTTTCTGTCTAGCTAAAGGATTGTAGACGCACCAATCAGCACTCTGTGTCTAGCTAAAGGTTTGTAAACACACCAATCAGGGCTCTCTGTCTAGCTAATCAGGTGGGGACACAGAGAACTTTTCTGTCTAGCTAAAGGATTGTAAAAGCACCAATCAGCACTCTGTCAAAATGGACCAATCAACTCTCTGTAAAATGGACCAATCAGCTCTCTGTAAAATGGACCAATCAGCTCTCTGTAAAATGGACCAATCAGCAGGATGTGGGTGTGGCCAGAGAAGGAATAAAAGCAGGCCACCTGAGCCGGCAGGCGCAACCTACTAGGGTTCCTCACCGCACTGTGGAAGTGTTGTTCTTTTTGTTGTTTAAAGTAAATCTTGCTGCTGTTCACTGTTTGGGTCCACCCCATGTTTACGAGCTATAACACTCACCTCAAGGTCTGCAGCTTCACTCCTGAAGTGAGTGAGACCACGAACCTACCAGAAGGAAGAAGCTCTGTACACATTTGAACATCTGAAGGAACAAACTCTTTACATACTGTCTTTAAGAACTGTAACACTCACCGCCAGGGGCCGTGGCTTTGTTCTTGAAGTCAGTGAGACCGAGAACTCACCGATTTTGCATACAGCATGATGTGACCTGACTCTCAACCAGTGGTGGTTGGAATGTTGGTCTATTACCCACATTTCATTGGAGACGGCAACACACTGCAAAATGAAGAGCACAGATGTGGGAGACTAGTTGCCTTAGTTCAGATCTGTTAAATTTTCCACAGTTCAGTTTTTTATTGTAAATATTGGATTATAGAGGTTTTTATATTTGAAGCATTTAAAACACATGCATACCACATGATAAGTTCTCAATAAATGTAAGCTTTGTAAGCTCTCATTACTAGGCTTGATAATTGACAACACTTTGGCAAAGTGAGTTAAGCTCAATGCAGGGAAGCTGAGCCTCAAAATGGGGCTTAACCTTTGAGAGTCCTTGACTTTGCCCAGGAAAGGATTCAAGGGCAAGCCAAAGGTAGAGGTAAACAGCTTTATTGAAGCAGTAGCGTTTCAGCTCTGGTGATGTTACAGCTTTGTGGCTGCTCCCGCAGAGCAGGGCTACTCCATGGGCAGAGATTAGCAGCTCACAGCAGTTTTGCAGTCATGGTTACACCTACTTTTAATAGCATGTAGACTAAGGGGTTTATGCATAAATTTCTAGAGAAAGGGTAATTTGGGATGTGAAGTCATTGCCATGGAATGGGTGATAACTCCTGGGTATTGCCATGGCAATGGTAACCTGCTCTGGCACACTGGTGGGCGTGTCTTTTGGAAAGCTGCTTCTACCTGGTCCCTGTTTTAGCTAACCTCAATTTGGTTTGGTGTCTGAGCCCTACCTCGAAAGTCAAGTTTAGCCTCCTACCTTGAGGAGACTTGTTCAAAACCCCAGAGCAACACTCATTCCCCGGTATGGAAGACAGTGATGTTGACCAAGCTTTAGGTTTTGTTTTTTTTCTGTTAACAAGCATTTGTTAATTTCCACAGTATACTGAAGAAGTATGTTTGATAGTGGAAACACACTAGTAAATGTGTAACTGTGGCAGAACAATTATTAAAACAAAAACCAAGGGGATATTGTATGATGGTGAAATGAGAATGGAAAGAAGGGAGTATATGTCTACATTTTGTTCTTCTATTCTCCCATCTCTTATGGCCTGGGGGATGACCTCAAATTAAATTAAAATGAAACAAACTGCCAGGCATGGTGGCCAGCTCCTATATTCCTGACTACTCCATAGGCTGAGGGAGGAGCATCCCTTGAGCCCAGGAGTATGAGTTCAGCCTGGGGAACATAGTGAGACCCCATCTCCATTTTAAAACTTCAGTCTCTCTCTCTATCCAAATATATATAAATAAAATGAATAATGAATAACTGCCATGACTTTATCTCACACCCACACATTAGGCTTCTGTGCTAATACACTCTCTATACTCCCTGCATCCCAACAAACATAGGAAACTTTCTAAAAAAATGAAAAATGGATGAGGTTTAAAATAAGCTTCTAGAATTTAATTGGTTTTCACATCAACCTAAAATCCTAAAAAATGCAAACCATTAAATTAATGCTCCTATCTTTAACATCAAAGCTTTCAAATCTCTCTAATGCATTTTTAAATTTAATTATTGAAATATTTGTTACATTTCTATTATGTCCTAGACATTATATTAACTGATTAAGTGTTATTATTTCGTGGAGTACAGTAGTAAATAAAAGTGACATTTCTTTAAGTTTTAGATTTTATACTATTAGGAAAGAAAAGCACCAGTGGGCTTGTGTTTCAGTGTGCTCTTTTAGCTTAGTTGTCCACAGCTGGCTTGTGTTAACCAGCTCAATTAGACCTGCTGCGTTTTTGCGAGGACAGAGGGCTTTCTGTACCCTGGGGTTGTTGCCTTAGTGTACCAGAAAACTCGGATCATATGTGAGCTTGGAGAATGAGTGCAAGATTTATTGGTTGGTGAAAGCAGCTTTCAGCAGATAAATGGTGTGCCAGAAGGGGGATGGAGGGGGAAGGTGGTGTTCCCCTGCAGTTGAACGTCTCAGCAGCAGGGCTCACCTCCAAGAGCTCTCAGCTGATTTCCATGTCATTCTACCATTAATGGCTGCCAGCATCTGCTGGTGCCTGTCAGTGTGCTCTTCTTTAGTGCCAAGTTTCTCTAGAGGCTTACAGGCTTCTAACCCTTTACAGTTTGTTTAATCTATTTTTCAGAGCATCAACTGATTATATATATGTGTATGTGTGTGTGTATATATATATATAATGTAAACAACAAATCATCAACACTTTCTCACTTCTAAAATACTTTCCCCTTCTCTCTCCTGCTGCTTCCCCTGGTGACTTTCCCACCATCCAGGAAACAACACTTTATCTTTCACCTATCCGGGATTTGGAGGTATAAAAAAATCAGAAATTGAGATGCTTGTTTTCTTTCATTCTTCTTTTGTTTATTTATTTATGTATTGGTGTTCGCTTCTTCTCCTTTTTTTCCCCAATACTTTCTTTGCATCTGTCCAGTAAAATCACTGAGTATGGCGACATAATAGATGACTACATAAGGTGGGGGAGCGAAAGTAGATCCAGGAAAAAGTAATATTAATATCTTGATCATGTATGCCTTCGCTTTAGTAGATCCTGTTTGATATTTGTGGAAACTGAAAGAACACCTGCTAAAATCCAGGTACACGTGCACCTGTGTAATATGTCTCCAAACACCTGTTAAAAAAAATAGAAAGGGTTTGTGCTTTCTACAAGATGAATCTTCCACTAAGTTCAATGTGAGATCTGGAGGCAGTTTCTGAAAATATTATTTTCCTGCCATTTTCCCTTCTGGAAAGCATCTTATATTTCTTCTCTAATGAAAAATATAGTCTATCATATTGTTATGAATTAATGTCCTAGTGAAGTTGGAGTCTTGAAGACATTCTTTATACAAGTGAATGGAGAAAAGGTCCAGAGAGTCTATCTTCTGCAGTAACCATGAAGAACCTATCCAGTCATCTTCCCTAGGCCCTATTATAAAAGTGAGTGGATGAAAAATAATATTTAGATTCCCCAAACTCCCAGTCTTGCCATGTCTCCAAACTGACCTAATGTAAATGAATTTCTCACTATTTTATAAATGTTCAAAAAGCCAAATATATTATTGACCGTAGATGGGGAATATTTATTAGGGCTGTTACCTTGACCATTCCACAAAGTTTTGTTGCTGGTGGATAAAGTAAGAGGGACCGTTTTTCTGGTAAAATCCCTGGGAGGGGCTATACTTTACCCACAAAGTAGCATGAGTTATGGAAATGTGTTTCTGGAAAGAAGTCATGGAAATACAGGGAAGAAAGCATTTCAGGAAAGAGGAAAAACACCTGTGCACATGAATGTTCCACATCCTGATACCCCATGGTCAGTCAGTACCTGGATTAGCTCCACATCTGGTTTATGGGACTTTTCCTTCAGCTCCTCATACATTCCTTTTAAAATCTCCCTCTCATGGGCCATTCTGGCATCGCTTTTATGGAGTTGCTAAATATTGTCTTCGTCCTCCTTTTGAAGCATCTCCAAGTGATGTTGCTGTTCTTCATGGAGAAATGCAGGCATTTTCTGATATTCAGCTCTGATTGCCTCTATCTTTAAATTCACATAATCCTGCAGTAACAATGGGTTAGTCAAAAAGAAAACCGACGTACTCATCTCCTATTGAATCTCACTGATTCCTCTGTCTCTTGAACATCCTATATTTTAACTGTTAGTCTTGCCAATTCTCAGACTATACGAAATTTTACTCTTTTTTCTTTTCCGCATGAAGATCAACCAACATAGATGTATCTAACCAAATATATTCACTTTATTCGTGATAAAGTGTTTTTTCTAAGATAGTCATAAAGAAGAAAAACAAATTGGATTCCTCTTTCCCAACTCATATTTATAGAAAAGTAAGACAGTTCGGGCTTAATAGTTAGACTCTAGAGCTATATTGACTAGAAAGGGAATAATTATTTTCATTTCTGAAATTTGGGGCAAGTTAATTCAATTCATTATGTGTGAAATAGCCTCAGACTAGCATGCTCAACTCAATGCATTTCACCAAGCAAAACCTATGCTAATAAGGCTTCATTTATGATCTGGCCTTCTTTGTCTCTCTAATCTCATTTCTTTCCGTTGTTTTTCATACTGACTTTAACATAAAACATAGACTTCTTTGTGGTTCCTCAGCCCTCAAAATAAACACAAACTCAATATTACTGCACATGTTGTTTTCTTCACCTAGAATTCTCTCTGCCTCTCTTTCTCTCTCTAAGCATACACACACACACACACAAAACACACACACACACACACACACACACTTGTGTTTGCCTTCCTCTTCAAGACGTTGTCTCAATATGAATTTTTCATTGAGGCGTTTTCTGACCACCCTGTTTAAAACTCAAACTCTCATCTCCAGTCCATGGCCTCTGTTCTCTTTTTCTAAGACCTTGGTATTTCAAATGAGCTAAGGATTCTTCATTTGAAATTGTCCAGTTGGAAGTCCTCTCTGACAGAGTTTCCCTTACTTGTGATTCAGAAATCCATCCGCAGTCTCCTTTTAAAGTTACTTTTTGGATTTATAAGAAGTTGCATTTCACAAATACACTTTTAACCCCTCGATTTTTCTGGACCATCAAAGCATTGCTCATCTGCCGAGAATCACAGGTATTGAAAACCACCTTAGACAGCAAATTCTCCCTTATGCAGGCATTTTTCTGAACCTGGACAACTGTTTATTCACCCGGAAAATTTCCATTCATTCTTCAAGACTCATGCAAACGATTTGATCTTTGATTCTATATGTCCAATAGATAGATATTTGTGTCAGTTTCCATGTTGTACTGGGATTATTGCTTTACTAGTGTGTCTGTTACTTCTACTAGATTGTGAGGTCTGGTTGAAAGAACTTCTCCTTTATTGTATCTCTGCCTTCACTTTCATGGCTTGACCTGGATTTTACCATTATAGAAAACTGCTAATCACAAAGTCTGCAATATAGAAGTCTGCAATCACAAAGTCAAGAATCTTGCTTTATAATCAATGTTTCTTTTCTTTTTAGATTGGTTTTTCTGTGTATGAGTTTAAATCTGTCTGATTACCTTTGGACCACAGTTTATTACTCTCTGTGGTTCTTGCAATTTGGGGGCTTCATCTTTTTTAACACTTCTCTTACTTCAGATCTTCTAGTGCATAATTTCAAAAATTTAGCACGAAAGGTAAGAAAGCAGAGTGCAGTTGATCATGCCTGTAATACCAGCCATTGGAAGGCTGCAGTGGGACGTTTCATGATTCAAGAAGTTTGAGACCAGCCTGGTCAACACTGTGAAACCTCATCATTACAGAAAAAAAAATTTACCCGGGTGTTGTGGCAAGCACCTGTAGTCCCAGCTACTGGGGAGGCTGAGGTGGGAGGATTGCTGGAGCACATGATGTTGAGGCTGCAGTTAGCTGGAATGCCCATCTCTGCACGCCAGCCTGGGTGACAGAGGAAGACCCTGTCTCAAAACAAGCAGACAAACAAAAAAGTAACAATACAAAATATCTTACTAATGTTTGTAATGTTAATCGTGTCGAAACCTATTGGATATATTTGGTTAACAATTTTTATTAAAATTAATTTCAGTTGTTTCTTATTGTTTTATAATGTAACTAGAAAATGTATTCCCACTGTGCAGCCATAAAAAATTATTAGATCATGTCTTTTGCAGGGACAGGGAAGGAGCTGGAGGCTATTATCTTTAGCAAACTAACACAGGAACAGAAAACCAAATAGTGCATGTTCTCACTTATAAGTGGGAGCTAAATGATGAGAACATGTGGACACATAGAGGGGAACAACACACGCTGGGACCTATAGGAGGGTGGGGGGTTAGAAGAGGGAGAGGATCAGGAAAAATAACTAATGGGTGCTAGGCTTGAGACCTGGTTGATAAAATAATCTATACAACAAACCCTGATGACACAAGATTACCCATGTAACAAACCTGCGCATGTATTGCTGTACTTAAAATAAAGGTTTAAAAAAGTATTTTCTTCTCTTTCTTTTACAGTGTCTCTGTAAATGCATGAATTAAAGAAAAGCAATGAATATATTTTTCATGGGATAATATTCAAGATATATAGAAACAAAACTTCTGAGATTTAATTAAAACAATGTTAAGAAGAAAATGTATAGCATTATATTCATCTGTTATTTAGAAATAAAGGTCTATCCCAAAGAGCCAGATAAACAAAAGTAAATTCATGCCAAAATCTAAAAAAAAAATTGTAGAATATTGATTAAAAAGCATACAGTAGATAAAATCAATGAAGTAGGCTTTTTGTTTGTTTGTTTGTGACAGAGTCTCGCTCTGTCACCCAGGCTGGAGTGCAGTGGTGCGATCTCGGCTCCTTGCAACCTCTGCCACCCAGGTTCAAGTGATTCTCCTTCCTTAGCCACCCGAGTAGCTGGGATTACAAGCACGTGCCATCACGCTTGGCTAATTTTTGTATTTTTAGTAGAGCTGGGGTTTCACCATGTTGGCTGGGCTGGTCTCAAACTCCTAACCTCAAATAATCCACCAACCTCGGCCTCCCAAAGTGCTGGGATTACAGGTGTGAGCCACCACACCCACCAAAAGTAGGCTCTTTAAATAGATCAATTAAATTGATAAATTCTTAGTGAGACTCAATTAAAAAATGGAGAAGAGGAGTTCAAATCAAAAATAAATAGGCCAACACTTAGGTCATCCACAAATTAATATGTTAATAAGAAGATTTTAAGATGACTTTTATGCTCATACACTTGATGATTTAGATGAAATGAGAAATTTCCCTGAAAAACATATCTGACAAAAACCAGCAGAAGAAACCACAGACAAATCTAAGATATGATTTAGATTCTAAAAATTTACCCTATTATTTAAAAAACAAAACTTCTCCCAGCAAAAAACCTGGTGATCTTTTTCAGTGAAATATTCACATTTAAGGAAAAAAATCACACACTTTTAGACAAACCCTTCTAGAAAACAGAAAAAAGCAGTAATACTTCCCAACTTGTAACTTTGCTTTTCTATTGTGTTTTCTTTTACTTTTTGTAAACAGCTTCTCTCTCTGTTGCCCAAGCTGAAGTGCGATGGCAAGATCATAGCTCACCGAAGCCCAGAACTTCTAGGCTCGAGTGATCCTCCTGTCTTGGCCTCCCAAAGGGCTGTGATGACAGGCTCTAGCTGCTGTGCCAAGCTCCAACATATAATTTTGATATTCGATCCTGATAAGTGTGTTACAAGAAATGCAAATTGCAGTACAGACTCTAAAATAAATATAGGTGCAACAATTCAAAAAAGTTAGCTAGCTAATCGAATCTTGTGAGAGATAAACTCATATCATCTCCAAGTGGAGCTTATTCTAGAAAGGTTGACTAATATAACATCAGAAAATGAAATAAGTAATCACGACATGAACAGGATGAAATACATATCATTGTTCCTGTAAAAAGAGGAAGAAAATATTTGATACAATGAAATGGTCATTTATGATTTTGAAAGCACTATTAAAAACAAGTAGCCATGAACTTTCTCTAATAAGAATATAATAACTTAGAGCCAGTACCATATTTAATGGAGAATTTGAAAGCTTCTACCCAGGAATGGGAATGAGATATAAATCCTGTTATCATCACTTGTGTTCAACACCTTGCTTGATCTCCTTTTCAATGCAACTAGACAAGAAAAAGAAGTAAATAATGTGAGGGTTGAATAGAAATAAAGATATCATAATTGCATTATCAGCAAAACGTGACAGTTCAGTTAAAAAATAACTCTCTAAACCATTAGATATATTCGTGAATTGAAAAACTAATTGAATCATGCATGCTTCTAAGACAATAGTTAAAAGTGAGAGTAAGCCAGACGCATTGGCTGACATCTATAATCCCAGCACATGTATATATATATACACACACAAACACACACACACAATTACTGTGAATATACGAATACTATATTACATAAAAATATGCCTAACACACCCACACACCCCACACCCACACACAAGGCTTTGAGAAGGGCCCTTTGTTCTGGGAAGGAGGCTTATGAGCAGTGAGTTTGGGAATCAAACCCAGGCAATTTAGCTTCAAGACATTGCTCTTAACCATGATACCATATTACTCTCAGCTGACTTTTTCATAGCGGGTGATAATACTCAGTAGCCTCACGGCAATTCCAGGAAATGTAAGCACTCAAGAATTAGTTTGAAATCTGCAGGAAATGTTGCTTGCTGTCTTCTTTATCCCTTGTTCTCTACAACTTTGCTTTTCCTCACCAAGGGTTATTTTTCTGACACATTTATGGGTGCATTCCATTAAAGAAAGAGTTTTACTTGGTGTCAGGCACTGACAGAAGCTCTCTTTCTCCATATATGCCTGAACTTGACTGTCCTCCTTCTGTTCCAATTATTTAACCCTGAATACCTTTTACCCTTTTAGATGTCACAAGGATGTGACTGAGCAGTTTCAAGGACACCAACTTTTGCTTTCTCCCCCTCCCTTAGAATCCTGCATCTGCATTGCTGGTCTCAGACAGAACAGGGAACCCCTATTTCCCATTCTGGGGTATTTTAATGATCAACTCTTCTTATGTTGTGAATTTGAAGGGCATGGACAGATCATTGCAAAGCGGACAGACAGGGACCTGTGTTCTGAGAACTGGGCCAGAAGACTGACAGAGGGGCAGAAGAATTTCAGAGTGATTCTGGCAGGCATCATGGTTCAGTAAGGGCCAGAGGAGTGGAACATATGGGCACAGGTTGAGAGGACTGTGACAAGACAGGGCCTATCTCTTTTGCAGCAGACTGTTAATAGATATTATATTTTAGTAAACAGAGGACATTTCTCTGAGTCAGCATCAAAAACTTTCACAGTCTGGAAGAATGAACAGTCACAGGACCGAGCCTCACCTTCCCTTCTGAGTATGAGAGGCTACAAGGCAGTGAGAATGGAACAGCTTTTATCTGAGGTTAAAGCCAGTGTCTGTCTCTTCAGCCCACACTTACTGGTAAGGTCCAGTGGATGACTTGGCTACAGGTTTCTGAATTTCTGGCTTTTGAGGGAAAGACTTTGTCACCCTCTATGCTGAAGGTATTCTACGTACTATGAACCCCAGTCAGTGGCTCTTAACATCAAGAAATCTTGGGAAGTACAAGACATTCAGAAGGCCTACATGAATAGTTTGCAGCCGCGTATAGACATCAGAAGGCGGTTCCTGGCAAGGATGCCCTGACCTTTTTCATCTCACTGATGTAGAATTACTGTGTCTGTCCCTGGTCATCTTGAAGGAGATGGACCACCCCTTCCCCGCCTCAACTCCAGTGTCACGTGCATCTTCCTCAGTGATTTTGCTGTGCTGTGTTCATAATGATTGTCCAGTTGATACCAAATCTTGAAGAAAATTTCCAAAAGAATATTTACCTGGTCAATTGTCAATTGCCCTTTTCCAGGAATCTGGAACTTGAATGGTGTTTCTATAAGGGGCTCGTTGGATCTCATGTTTTACAGGACCCCCAATCTCTGGATATAGATCCTCAGTGTCCACTCCTTAGGAAGAGTAGGTGTAGTAGGTTATATTCCTCCCCGACTCTCTCTAAAAGAGTGCTAAAATATATATTCCATCCCACATTGTTTTTCTATGATGTAACTTCAAGACTGCTACTGCTGTGTGTGTGTTCTAGTCCCTTTACTTTGTGTAGAGTTGTGACTACAGCTGATGTTTTACTCTGTAGAATAATAGTAGTATACAATTCTCCTGACTGTATGGGAATCTTCACTGTGGAAAGTTATCTACCATGCTGTGAGCAAGCCCAAGCAGCTACCTGGAGAGGCCGTTTGAATATATTCTAGGTAACAGCCCCAAGCAAGGAACCTCAGACACCAGCCAGGATCATCTGCTGGACTGGAAGTAGAATGTTTCCATTATTTAATCAGTGATCATGAAAATGACCATCTGGTGGCTAGACAGACTCAATGGACTCACTATAAACTGGGTTTTCATCAGAACTAGGTTTTGTTTGTTTTGTTTTTTGTTTTGGTTTGATTTAGTTAGTTTGTTTGTTTATTTTCTTTTTTTTTACCTGATACTAATATGTTTCCAATGTAACATGAGGTGATGGTTATGTCTGGTCTCTAGTTTATCAGTGAGAATTCACAGTCTGTGTGAATTGGAAATATAAACACATTTTAAAGCAGACAGTCTGCACATCTATTATTCCCTGGGTGATGCTGTTTGCTTTATTAAACAGATACAGAATTCAATGTGGGTTAAACCCTTTTGGTTCTTGCTCAGACATCGCTAGCAAATTCTCAGAAAAGCAATAGGCTGTACCATTAGCCTATGTCTGTAGATGAATATACTATCTAGGTTTTTGTAGTGTGTTCTGATATTCACACAATGATGAAATCGCCTAACAATGCATTTCTCAGAATGTATTTTGTTGCCATAGGATGCATGACTGTTAAATTCCTGTTCTAGCCCAAAGATTCAGTGAAAACTTCTGTGCAAAATAAATTTTTCCCCTCAAAGTGATGAGGTGTAGAATTTACTGTATTAATAGGAGGGAACTCTCACACTTACAAGTGCATTGTACAAAACCCCGTCTGTCCATGATGTACAAAAGTTGTTCCTGAATGAGATCATTAAGTTGGAATCACACACCCACATATTTCCAGAATTCCATCCAATAAATTCACACACACTTGAAAATCACAATACATATTTTAGGTAATGGGCCATAAGAGATTATTTTAATTGTAAGAAAATGTACAAAAAGTTTTGCCTTTTACAAATTTTCTATTTAATAGCAATAAAATGAAGTGACACTTAAGTACAAAAAAGCCTGAACAGTATGATTTCTTTGTATCAACAGTGAAGGGCTCCCTTGTATATGGAGTTCCCAAACAGTAAGTTTTCTTAATCCTGATCATCTGTGGCCAGTGTAAAAGAAAGGCCTGACAGGAAAAGTTAGGGAGCCAGCTGGGTAACTCCATATGAGGGAACTCTTGGTGACATTCAAAAAACTCACACTTCCACTTTCAAAATCAAGAAACACACCAACCCGGCCCAGAGGTTTCTCTACATAGTGAGGAAACACTGGGGAGGTGGTCAAGAGACTGAAATGATTATCCACCTTCAGACACAAAAGAAGAAATATGTCCTCAGAGTTATCCATTGTGCTATTCTTCCTTATCCGGGAGTCATTACAGACTCCCAGAGCCCAGTCACAAGAGTTGTCCACATCCAGCTCCCAGTAGTGTTTCCCAAAGGAGAAGACCCTGGCTCCCCATGCAGCAAAATAGTCAGATCTGTCAGAATTCAAAGGTCCACGTCTAAACATCCAACTTCTCACATCCTCAAAGAGCCTGATATTGTGATTGGTTACTTCAAAATGGAAGGAAATTTCCACTGTAGAAAAAAGAGAATATTCCAGTGAAAATCAGTTTATAAATTCTTATGTTCAGATAAGAAAGAGATTCTCACTAGAAAACACAGGTCAAGATTAGAAAGAAACTTCTGTCTGGAAAAATGTTGGAATCAAAGGGTGTTAGGAGATCTGCACAAGTAAATGGCTAAACTAGGATGATCACAATTTCTATAAACTCAAAAAGTATAAACGGGAGGAAGGTCATGTCTATGTCTCGTTAGCGACCTTTCATAACAACTGAAAAACTGGAAGCTCCTGCACTGCAGCCAAGTCCATAGCAATAAAATTAACCTTCATTGTCTCCTCTCTGTCAGGGCAGAGCAGGAGGCTTTGGACAGGAGATGAGGTGGGCAGCCATTCTTAGTCCCAAATAAAAAAGTTATCACTTTCCAGAAATATTATGATCTGCCACTTAAGCTAGCAAATTCATACTTAAAGAGAAAATCTGAATCTGCCTTCTGAAAAGTGCAGATTCCTTGCAAGAATTATCTGACTTTCATGCCAGATTCAGGCACAGACTTCTTTTATTCTGCTGGATTTGTCATGATCTATCCTGGAGTTCTATCTAAGACCTCATCAACCACCAAATCATGTTCCTATTGTTCACAGATTCTCAGTTTTTGCATTGCTATATAAGTTACTCATGTATGCTTCAGTTGATTAAAAACATGATTAAAATTATAAATGCTATGAAACTTCACCTAAAAATGTATTTTTTTAAAAAAAATGCTGTCACTCAAATCAGTCGTTAACTGCACTGAATTTGAAATTGAAATGTCCTGAATTCAGTTCTGTATACTTCATGTAATAATTGTATACATGAAATTGTATCAGAGAATGGTTCCTAAAGTCCTAAAGAGCCCTTCTGCATGTTTTATTTTTCTAAGAAATTTGTTATATGGCTGATTCCTATTACATTTCACCAGCTTTTATTTCGTTTAGTCTGTTTGATGATAGTGAAACTATAAATATAAGTACCTATTCACAGGCTATTCTCTTCTTCTAGATGAAAGATCATTACACTGGGAAAGCTGCCCATAGAAAACCATAATTGAAGGCATTGCATGTGGATCCCACCAACAGGGCCACACTCACCTCGGAAGCGGTTGAGCCTGTACACCAGTCCAGTGATGGGCCCTGCTGTGAGCTCTGGATTCACAGGCTGGGGCATGTGCAGCAGCACGGACTCACTCCTGCATGGAAGTAGGTTGAGTTGGTTAACTTTCTGATGTCTGTGTTTAAGAAACAGATTCCAACAGAAAATGCTTCATTCAAACCCACTTCTGATACTGTAATGTACCTCCACAACGCTACGATGGGTTTGTGGCTCTTAGGGAATCTTTCTAACTATTCACTCCATTTCTAACCTACTGCCACTGAAAGATAAATGCCTCTCTCCCTATCTGCCACCAAATAGTTTATCTCTAATTATGATTCTGAATCGCAAAAAGAGGCAACTGTATTCTAGCAATCTCTGCATTGCACTCTTCAAAACATAAACCCCTGAGTCACTTGGGAAAGTAAGAAAAGATTAATGTCTGATAAAAGGCATAGGTGACATTCATCATACCACATAAACACATGACTACACACACATACACACACAATCACACTGACACATTATGGTGTTAGTAAATTATGTTTTCACTTTGTTGGGAACAGCTTGATGTTTTTCATAGCATGCCTTGTGCTCCAGTTTGCACTGATGGCCAAAAACATACCTTGCCACGATGTCTCCCAAATCCTGTAGAGAGAGAGAGAGAAAAAAAAATGACTTCTTTAGAAAGTTGTCATTCTTGTTGGGTGAGGTGGTTCACACCTGTAATCCCAGCACTTTGGGAGGCCAAGGTGGGTGGAACACCTGAGGTCAGGAGTTCCAGACTAGCCTGGACAACATGGCAAATCCCCGTCTCTACTAAAAATACACACACACAAAAAAATAGTGGGGTGTGGTGGTTCATGCCTTTAGTCCCAGCTACTAGGGAGGCTGAGGCAGGAGAATTGCTTGAACCAAGGAGGCAGAAGTTGCAGTGAGCTGAGATTGGGCCATTGGACTTCAGTCTGGGTGACAGAAGAAGACTCTGTCTCAAAATAAACACACAAAAAGTTGCTATTCTGCCTATCTGGTCTTTAGGTTTTCAAAACTTTAGAATTACCATATACTATTACTGCCACTCTTTCAAAATTCTCATCTCTAACAATTATACCAGTAAGACCTATTGACAATATGGATTTCTGATAAATTAAGGACCCTAAATTTGAGTGAGAGAGAAAGGTGTGAGTAGTGACTGCACATTGCTGCAGCTGTCTACAAAGTGGTCTTTTTCAGGGCTAGTCCCCAAAGTGTAATGTGGCTCAAATCAAGCATGAAATTTTTTCTTCCAGAGTTTTAATGAAATGTGCTGGAGGAGGAAGCTTGTGGTAGAAAATGTTGTATGGAAATCTAGTTGCACAATTCCATAAAGCTTCATTTCCATGATTAGGGTAGGAGTTATAGTTCATCTCTATAACCGGTGGGAATGACTCTCACCGTCAGTGCAGGAGATGAGGAAATAACGTCTGGTACCCAATGGAAGGCAAAGATGTAAATGTCAGCTAACACAAAGTGTCTCAAGGGGCATCCTCCATTCTTACCTGGAGCAGCTCCACATCTGGTTTATGACACATTTCCATTAGTTCCTGATACATTTCTTTCAAGTGTTTACTCTTTTGATCCATTTTGACCCAACTTCTCTGGAGTTGCTGAAAAATCTCTTGGTATTCCTTGTTCAGTCTCTCTAAATGTTGTTTTTCTTCCTTATGGAGAACTGGATGCAGCTTCCTATACTCATTCCTGATCATCTGTGCCCGTAAAACCACATCGCCCTGTAGGGATATGAATTTTGTAGGTTATATACCCAGGCCCACTTCCACCCCACAGAGCCCACAACTTCATCCTCCTCATTCCTTCTTTTATTTTCCATCCTTTACAAACAGGATGATGAGTTAAGCAAGACCTTCCTTCAAAATTTATGTAATTCATCAATTCCCAAACACCTGCAAAAAAGCCCTTTAGGTTTAAATGTTTAAATCAAATCGGAAATACAATTAGAAAACAACTAAAATTTATGATTGATTGTTACATTGTCATGGATAATACACATAATCTTTGTTACTCAATTAGGTTGTTGTTTCAAATCTCTGTACTTCACAGCCTGAACAATCACTCTTAGTAGAAATGTTTTTAGTATATTATAATCAGGATCAGAAGCCATCACACAAAAAGGATCTTAGTAAAAAGTTTAACCCCCATCTCTCAAACAGTCTACCTCTTTTCTGTCTCCTGTCTTTCTTCTGTCAAATCCATAGACTCTGTATTGCACTGCCATTCTAAGAACATTAATCCCCATTCCATTGTGTTTCTCCTCTCAATAATGACATATTTAGCCTCTCACTGCCCCAGTCATTTTTTATCCCTTCTCCTCAGCTTTTCCTCATGTTGCATTTTCTCCTACTTGGACTGGCATCGTGTGGGTCCTTTGCTATCAGATTTCACCAGCACAAGCACATTTCTTAAATTACTGTTCCCACCCAATTTCTTCCCCCTGGACAATATCATATTCACCAATAAATGCCTTTATTTCTCAATTATATACTATTTAATCAATATTTCATAATTCATTTTATACAGAAAACTCTGTCTGAAATACTTATTAATTTTAAGCACATACTTGCCCTTCAGAATTTATATTTATTTTTTACTTATCTGAAAAGCATTTACAGAAAACCTGAACAATTGTTATATTGAACAGTCTGGTTGTTTTCCAGCCTATGAATAAACACATGACAAAATCTGGCATATGAGAATTTCAACTCAAGTTGCTAATATAAATGTTGTCAGCATGCCTGTCTCAAGCTGGTCAGGAGGACTCACGGTCTCATACGTACCCTCCAGAGGAAGGCTGTTCTTCCTTCCTCATATAGATTTCTCTGATTTTCTTGAATCTTTTTCCATAAAATCCTCATTTGCTTTAAGAGTTTCTCCTGCAAAAGAATTACAAGGTTGAACAACAGAAAGTCAAATGCCAAAGATTCCACAATCTGAGTGGTATACGCAGGCAAGGGATCTAATATATAAATACATTAGTGAGAGGAGAAAAAAACAAAATTTTTCATTGCTCATCCTTAATTGATATTTTTCAGTTTGAGGTTTCAGAATGTAGAACAGTTTAGGGAACTGAAGAGTGAAGATTTCCTGTAACCCAGCTAAATTAGTTCAGGGAAACATCCTGCTTTAGAATCCACTATGCTAGCCCGATTTTGTGGTGTGCTATTCCCATACTCATTTGTCCAGTAATACTAAATATATTTCCAAAATACCTTTCTTTGCACTGGTAGTTTTGGTAGCTTTTCAATGTCATTAGCATTGAACTGTAGAGTCAATTATAATGACATTTACTTAATCAGTCTCTTTTTGGGTGCAAGCTCCATGAAGGAAGGTAGAGTTGCACATTTTATTCAAAATGTCATCATTGGTACCTAGAACAGCACCTGGCACTCAGTAAAGAATGGAGTAATCACCGTGATTCTCATCATCCTTCTAATCTCTTTAACTCTGCCACCCTCCAGCTTTCAGGTGATCACAGAGCTATCTCTTACCCGGTGTTCCTCAGCTGCCTCTTCGATGGGATAGTGTTTGTGAGCCCCGTGCTCCTGAGAGTTGGAGCACAGCAAGCAGAGGAGACTCTTGTCTATGACACAGAACATCTTCTTTGTTTGCCTATGGGTCCCACATATTTGTTTCTCAGAGCTCAGGAATTGCCAGAGACTGGCTTTTCTGGCAATGGTCACTAAATTCTTCAGAAGAATATTGGTTTTGAAGTCCATTTTTGGTGATGGTTCCCTGCATGCAGGGCAGTTGGCAGGACTTTGGGCTTCCTCCCAGGAAAGGCACAGACAGGGCCTACAGAAGCTGTGCCCACAGCAGATGGTGACAGGGTCTACCAGGTAGTTCAAACAGATGACGCAGGTGAGTTCCTTCTGGAAGGCATGTGAGAAGTCTGAGTCCATTTTCCTAAGGAAAGAAAACCACAGGAATTTAATCTTCTACCCTGGAGAGACAAAGATCCAAGCAAAGTTTGAATCAGATCGTGATCGAATAATATCCTTTCTTTCTAAAGAAGTATAGGCTTTAATCTGCAACGACAGAAATAGGAAAAATAGAAAACTAAGGCACAAAGAGACATCAACCTCTAGAAAAAGTGACTGTTCTCCAATCAACACACGACCAGCTTTCCAAACTCTACTTTCTTGCATGGAAGAATGTTGGATTTTTTGAGGTGTTAGTATCCACCAAATTGCTTGGGCTTCAAGGGTTTCATCAACCTGTAAACTCAAGGTTTGAGTCTTGAACAGTCTGAAAATCAGTAACACTCTTAATTGCCAGTGATTGGTTTAGAGAATGAAAGCTAACTAAGCTCTTCTACTCTCATTATTTTATTTAACTCTAACAACCATCCATAATGACTTTTCCAGAAGGACATTGCTTGAAAATGTTAGAGCAGAACTCATACTTTGACCCAAATCAGAAAAAGCTAGCCTTTACTCTCCAAGGAAAAACAGTCAAATCAAGGTAAGGTACCTCTCCAAGGTACAGCTAAGAATCATTGTTTTTCTAGGCTACTATGTTAATTTAATCAACAAAAACTTTCCGGCATGTTTACTGTTCCTGGACAGTCTGTTAATTTGGGGATATACTAGTTAATATTACAACATCCTTAAAAGACAGACAATGAATTCAATTTACAAAAAGATAATGATAATTGAAGCATTATCATTACTCTTTCACACAGTCAGGAAAAGAGTAAGTATCATGCAATAATAGGCACTAGAGGCCGGCACGGTGGCTCACGCCTGTAATCCGAGCACTTTGGGAGGCTGAGGTGGCTGAGGCAGGCAGATCACGATGTCACGAGCTCAAGACCATCCTGGCTAACATGGTGAATCCCTATCTCTACTAAAAAATACAAAAAATTAGCCGACAGTGGTGGCGGACGCCTGTAGTCCAAGCTACTCTGGAGGCGGAGGCTGGAGAATGGCGTGAACCCGGCAGGCGGAGCTTGCAGCGAGCCGAGATAGTGCCACAGCACTCCAGTCTGGGTAACAGAGCAAGACTCTGTCTCCCCCTAAAAAACAAAAACAAAAACAAAAACTAGGCACTAGACAGTAAGTCAGCGTTTTAAATGTGTGTCTTGCTAAAATACAAATAAAAATAAAAACCAAGCCAGGGAAGGTGACTCAAGCCTGTAATCCCAGCATTTTGGGAGGCCAAGTCAGGCAGGTTTTTTGAGCTCAGGAACTCTAGACTGGTGACACGGCAAAGTGTCTAGATCATCCTGTCTCTAAAAATGCTTATATAAATTAAAAAAAAAAAAAAAAGGCTGGGCGCGGTGGCTCAGGCCTGTAATCCCAACACTTTCAGAGGCCGAGGTGAACGGATCACAAGATCAAGAGATGGAGACCATCCTGGCCAACATAATGAAACCCCGTCTCTACTAAAAAAAAATACAAAAATTAGCTGGGCGTGGTGGCAGGCGGCTATATTTCCAGCTACTCTGGAGGCCGAGGCTGAAGAATCGTTTGAACCTGGAAGGCGGAGGTTGCAGTGAGCCAAGAGCGCCGCTGCACTCCAGCCTGGCAATAGAGCGTGATTCCATCTCAAAATAAATAAATAAACAAATAAATAAATAGCTGAACATGGTGGCCCATGTTTAATCCATAAACCTATGGATTATGTTTAAAATAATTTTAAAAAAGAAATGGAGCCGTTTTTAAAACTCAGAAAATGAGATCATTTCATCTAAAAATAATCTAAGTTTGCAGATAAATTAAAGTCCCCAAATTTTGTTTTGGTTTGTAGCTCCTAATAGTAGCTCCTACTCTGGAAATTGTGTACTTACCTCAGAAATATATCTATGTTCTCACCAAAGCTTGCCGTCGAATCAGATGAATTCAGCTCAGGGATGAGAGTCTCACAGCGCAGTGCTGGTAGCTTTCGGAAGTCCCCAAAGCCAGTTGCAAAGCTACTCTGTGGGCTCTGGAGAAGAATGAGCTTGGCTCCTGAAGTGTCGGTTTATAAATCTCTGAAGACCACACCCCTTTCTTCCAACTGATTGCATTTCACAGGGCGTAGGTGGGTGTTAACATAGATGATTAAGTTTCTTCAGAACAGAAGTTTTACGTTTATTTATTTATTTTTTGAAAGGAGTCTGGCTCTGTCCCTGGCTAGTTTTTTTCTTGCATTTTTAGTAGAGGGGGGTTTGATATAATTGATGTAATAGGAATTGCAAATAGAGAAGCCCACACAAGCTAATCAAATTAATTCTAGTTTATTGGATAAATGGCATGATATGTATTCTAGTTCAAATTTGAAGGTGGGTATAAACCTTTTCAGACACTGGAGATGAGACATTTCACCAAGATTGGGTGTGAGGAAGAGGAAAGAAATAGAATAGTATATAAAATAGTATATAGAGTAAAAATACAGTAAAAGGAAAAATCAATCTGCATAATATGGTGTATGGCTAAATGTGTGTTAACATTTAGGCGAATCAGACATGGAAAAATCCTAAAAGGGAGATTAATAGAGGAGATAATTGACTCAGTAAGAACTGTGAAGAAGCATCTCAGGAAGAGAAACTAGAAGTCTTTATATAGGTTTTGATTTAAAGAGGGAGAGAGAATAGGAACATTGAAAAAGACGGACAGAAAGAAATAACAAATATTCAGACTCCTTGCAAGAGTGAGGCAGAAAGTTTATAGATTGCTTGATTACACCCAGCATATAATTATTTGAAGTTTTCTGTTGAGAGTGAGAGTATGTAATCCTTTTAACCAAATGTCTCCGCAGAACTATGTGTCATTAAGTAAGGTGATAATCAATATTCAATATCAAAAGATGCGTCTATTTCTCGATGAGGAGAAGCAACTGCCTCTGCAGGCACTGGACAGAGAAGCAAAATAGCTTTTCCAACAACTACAAGACAGTCAAGTGAGAATGACCCAACATTTAGAAAGGATGAAAGACATGTACAGAGAGCTGTGGGAGACGTGCCACATGCCTGACATGGAGCTGCTCCAGGTGAGGAGGAAGGGTCCATCCCCAAAGAAAGGAAGACTTTGCTGGACAATGCTGCCAGGACATGCAAATGTCACCTGCATATGTCACTGCTCTCAGCTTAGTGACACATGCTGTCTGACTCCCACATTACATTTGTCCAGTTTTTCAGAAAAAAGCTACAAAAGAAGCTTATTAGAGGGGAATATTCCCTGTGGTCAGTGTTTGATAAAGGGGAATATAAAATTACATCCACTCAAAGATTCCAAAAAAGCTTGCTTGTTCATGGTTAGGATAAGAATTACATTTCACCTATGTTATTTCTATTTGGAAAAGTTCCTCCCTCTTAGAAGCAGGAGATACATATATGATATATATGGTACATATATGTATGTATACACACATATACATATATATATACCCCCCCCACACACACATATCTATGGTGTTGAATAAATAATATCACCTAAGCCAGGGGTGTGCAATCTTTTGGCTTCCCTGGGCCTCATTAGAAAAAGAATTGTCTTGGGCCACACATGAAATACACTAAGATTAACTATAGCTGATGAGCTTTAATAAAATGACAAACAAAAATCTCTTCATGTTTCAAGAAAGGTTAGGAATTTGTGTTGGGCCACATTCAAAGCCGTCCTTGGCCGTATGTGGCCCACGGACCGTGGGTTGGGCAAGCTTGTTGTAAGGTATGAACTTCAAATACTACAAAACTTTTTTAGGCATGTTATTGGTTCTTTCCTGGAGCAGCTCCATATCTAGTTTATGGCACATTTTTATCAGCTCCTTATAGATTTTTCTTAGGTTTTTTTTTTTTCTGAACCATTTTGTCTTTTTGCTTTTCTTAAGTTGCTGTAAAATCTTTCTGTCATCATGGTTGTAAGTTTGTCTAAATGTTGTTTTACTTCTCATGGGGAACTGAATGCAGCTTCCTCTACTCAGCTCTAGTTATCTCTGCCCGTAGCTACACATGGCACTGCGGGGACCTGGATTTCCTAGATGACATGTTTACTCTGAATTCATCCTCCTCCACTTGTACCTCTTCTATTCACTTTGACTCGTTTTCTTTTCTTTATCTCTTTCATCTTTTCTTTATAATAAAGATCAGGGTCTCACTATGTTGATGGCCAGGCTGGTTGGAAACTCCTGGTCTCAAGTGGTCTTCCCAAAGTATTGGGATTACAGACATGAACCACCGATCCTAGCCTGACTCATGTATTCTACCAATAAGCTAAGTACAGAAACTCGTGTCTTCCCACTTGACAGAACCATGAAATCAATCATTCCTGTCTTCCTTTCATTTATTTGTATTGTTTCTTAATAATACTGACAGCCAAATTCATTCTTTCCTCAAACCACTTTCATTCATTATATGACTTCCTAAAACACCTGAAGAAAGGTTATTATTGATCGTTTCTTCAATATATATCCATTGATATCTGAAAGCCTACATGAGAGCCATTGGAATTTATGGTTGATTCACAAATAATTTTTTGCAGTATTATGATCTCTGTGTTTTTAAATTAGTTTTTAGTACCAGGTCTTCCTACTCCATAGCTTGACCACTCTCCCTGGGCATTAATCAATGCTGCATTGTACCCTCAGGATTGGAAGCCATGAGAAAAATCTTCCTCAAATCCTACCAAGATGATTTCCATTCAAGTGATAAGTGGATACATTTCTAGCATGTCTGTCTGAGGCTAAATCTGAGGGAAAAGGCCTAATACTTGCAATCCACTGGTTGGTTTTCCTGCTTTCCTCATTTAAATTTCTTTGGTTTTCTTGAATTTTTGCCCACAAACATCTCATTTGCTTCATAATCTTCTCCTGTAAAAGAACTATGAATGTGAACATCAGAGAAGCAAATCATTTTAGGTTTCAGACCCCCAGTGATAAAGAAATCAAGGGATGAGATATGAAGGAGATTTGGGAAGATCTCAGACTATAGAACCACAACGTGTAACGCAACAAGTTTAATAGGAAAATCATAGGCAGGGCTAATTTACAGATAATGTGGCACCTTGCATCAGAATTGGAATCTACTGACACCATGCCTTGCTAATTCTAGCGTGTTTTATTCTATTATTTCCAGTGTTGGTAAATAGGTTTCTTATAGAAAAGACTTTTTAACTTGTAGTTTGGATAGCCAGAAACTCTTCTGATATTGAGCTCTTTACAGTGCCTTGAACACTGCATCAAGTAGTCAAATTATTACAATGATTATTAACTTTATCACACCCTCAGTGACATGTAAGCTCCAGGAAGGAAAGTACACTCACATTATATTTATTATTTTATCATTGATACCTAGGCACTACATGACATCCAGTACAGAACAGATTAATCATCATGCTCTTCATCTTCCCCTAATCTCTTTACCTGTGCCATCCTCCAGCTTTCAAAGTGCTCTCAGAGCCATCACTTACCCACTGTTCCTTAGCTGCCCCTCACAGTGTGTGTGAGCCCCATGCTCCTGAGAGTTCCAGCACAGCAAATGAATCAGGCTCTTTTTCCACCTCTCCAAATATCTTCTTTGTCTCCCTGTGGATCCCACACATTTGTTCATTAGGGCTCAGGAATTGCCAGAGACTGGCTTTTCTGGCAATGGACACTAGATTCTTCAGAAGAATATTGGTTTTGAAGTCCTCCTGCTGTGACAGTTCTCAGTATGTGGGCAGCAGGTAGGAATTTTGGTTTCTTCCTAGGAAAGGCAGAGACAGGGCCTACAGAAGCTGGGGCTGCAGCCTGTGGTGATGGGGTCTACACATTAGTTCAGACAGAAGAGGCAGATGGGTTCTTTCTGGAAGGCTTGTGTGATGTCTGAGACCATTTTCCTGAAGGAAGGAAATTAGGAAAGGTATGATTCAAACTTCTTCATCTTATGCCCTGAGAAACAAAGACCAAAGCAAAATTTGACTGAGGTTGTGACTCAATGATACACTTCTGTCTAGAGTAGAATAGGCTTTATTTTGCATAAGACAAAAATAGAACCTGAGGCACAAAGAGAGCTCTCAGATCTGTAGGTAAAATTGTCAGATGCATGCATAACTCACAGGGCACTACATTCTACCCTTTTCTTTTGCATAGAAAAATGAACCTCAGAGAGGCCAGATATGGTGGCTCACACCTGTAATCCCAGCACTTTGGGATGCCAAGGCTGGTAGATCAGGTTGGAGACCAGCCCGGCCAATATGGGGAAACCCCATCTCTACTAAAAATACAAAAACCAGCCAGGAGTAGTGTCACATGCCTGTAATCCCAGTCACTCAGGGGACTGGGCAGAAGAATCGCTTGAACCCTGAGGTTGCCGTCAACTGAGATTGAGCCACCGCTCTTCAGCCTGGGCAATAAAACAATACCTGTCACAAAAAGAAAGAAAAAGAAGGAAGGAAGGAAGGAGAAAAGAAAAGAAAGAAAAGAAGAAATGAAACCTCAATTTTGTTGAGTTTTGACTTTACTCCAAAAAGCTTGAGGTTTAAGAGTATGAAATTGGGACCAATTTATACCATAGAGGATGGGTCCTGAATATTCTGAAAAACCATTCTTAATGCTCATTGTGATTGGGTTAGGAAAGATCGATTTAGTACAAAAGAAAAAAAAGTGATTGGTTTAGGAAACTGTATTTCACTGAGATTTTACTCTCATTATTTCATTTTGATGTCATAATTTTCTCCTTTAAAGTATTTCAAAAATTCTCAATCACAAGCCACCACTGCAAAATAATTTCTAAATAAATAAGCAATATTTATTTACTGAACATTTGGTGAAATTTCATCAGATCAGATTTCACCCAAAATTTGATCAGATTTCACCCAAAAATGCTAAAGAGGCATTTAGTATACTCTAAAACACAATATTACCCTCAAATTATTCAACATATTACCTAAGTTGTATATTATAGAATATTTTGTCTTGTGCATATATTTATGTGCCACCTTTAGAATTGAAGGTAATACATTTATGCACAACATATGGAATAAAATATTCTCAATAAAATTTAGGATATACAAGTATAAAATTGCAAGATATCTGAAAACTATTTTCTGAGTTCTTAGAATACATAGGAACAACTAATGAATACATAAATGATACAAGTAAAATTAATCTTCACTGCAGTTCACAAGTATGTAGGAAGACAGGATAACAAAATAAGAGTAAAAACATTTTTACTAATTAAGCAAATGACATCATTTCATAGAAACAAGCTCAGTTTGTTGAAAAATTAAACGTAGGTCAGTCTGTTTTGGATTGGAAAAGTAGCAGGAACTCCTCCTCTGTTAGCTGTGTTCTCACCCTAGAAATATACTTATGGTCTCACTGATACTTGCTGTAGAAGTAATAATATAAAGTCTGATCAGGGATCAGTGCCTCGCCATATAGTGGCAGTAGCTTTCAGACATCTTCACAGCCAGTTCCAAAGCCACTCTGTGTGTCCCAGAGAAGAATGAGCTTGGCTCCTTGTACCTCTTTATATTGAATCTCTGAAAAATCACACTCATTTTGAAAAGGTTGTACATTTCTTGGAGTTTGGGATAGCCGTTAGGGTTCTTGATTAGATTTCACCAGAAGAGAGGAAATGATTGATTCGACACCTTGGCTAATCTCCATAAACACACTTTAAACTTCCTCTCATCAAGAACCACTGAGTTTACAACAAATGAACCCTCAAATACAAATTTGTGGATAATTTTTAGAGTACTTGAATATTTTACTCATCAAAAGATGGGAAAGAGGATACCATCAATTTATGATTTTAATAAATGTCTTCAAAAGTCTGGAATATTTTTTCTCCTTTTTCTTTTTTTTTTCTTATGTTTTTGGAAATGTTTTGCCTGAAATTGGCTTTAATTCTAATAGTCTAACTAGACTGGAAATGCACTTTGCTGTTGCTTTTAAGACTTGATCTCTGGTTTTAATGTATTAATGTATTACTGTCAATTCATATATTATATATATATTTTCTGGCTCTGTAGCCCAGGCTGGAGTGTGGTGGTGGAATCACAGCTCACTGCAGCCTTAAACTGCTGGGCTCAAGTGATCGTTTTGCCTCATTATCTCAAAGAGCTGAAATTACCGACGTGAGCCACTGCACCCGGCCTATTAATTTATGTTTTTAATAAAAGCATAAGAATTATCCTTATTATAAATTAAGAAATAGAATATCTTTACGAAAATATTTTTAAGGAAATATAATATCTTTAAGGAAAAATGAAATCTCCAGTAGCTATAGACTCCTATGAAAACCACCGTTACCAATAACAATTTTGTGTATGTCTATATAACACATACATATGTAAATATATATAACGTATACATGAATTTTTTCACATTTGGCAGTCATTGAAGAATAAAAATCATAATTTATATTAATAAAAAGTGAAATAAGTAAAATGTGCTGTTTAGTGAAAACTTTGCTTAGCAACTTAAATGAAGCTGCAGAAAATGTGAATTGGATAATAGATGTAAAGAGATGTCAGGAGGGCTTCACAGATGGACAAATAGAGGTAAACTAGGAGAGTAATAGTGACATATGGAGGATGAGAGTATCACGTATGTCCTTTATAAACAGCATAATGTGTGATTGACTGTAGCACAAAGGGGAGCTAAGTAGAGAAGATGAGGAGAGTACATATTCAAGGATATAATGTTTGATAATTTTTTCAGAGTAAACAAATACATTATTGAATTCAGGAAGCCAAATAATCCCCATTTTGGATGTGTAAAACATAAATTTACTTTGTTTTGAATGTGCAAAACAATATATTTTGGCTGATTTTTAGTATTTCTCTGTCTTTGGTGGCTGATTCATTATGATATTTTAAGTTTGAAACCACCACCAAAGATGAAGAATCTCTTAAAAGCAGCCAAAATAAACTGTTTCATTGTGAGGGAACACTTAATAGAATGACAACAGACTGCTCCACAATCATAAATCATAAATGTAAGTATAAGACGGTGGACTATTTGTAAAGTGTCAAAAAATGTAACTGCCAATATGGAGATGAATGTGAATTGGAAATATCTTTTATATAAGAGGATAAAATGACTCTTGTCATATAAGTATAATAAAAAAGGGACTTTATATCCTACTAAGGGCTTCTAGAACAGTACCTATGAGATCTACTTGAAAGGTAATTCCAACATTTCTGCCACATTAAATCTGGCTTTATTTATTGCTTAGTCTCTTAACAGTGTTTCCTTTATGTATCTTTTCTGTTTCTATACATGTCTGGTAAGTTTTACCCAAAAAGTGAACTATGTAGAGTAGACTAATGTAGAAAGCAAAACCCACATGTGTTCCCTTTTACTAGGCTGTATGTGTGTGTTTTGGGGGAGGAGGTTGAATCAATCTAGTCAGGAGTTGATTTGGTTTTGGGACTTTTTCCTCTTAGATTTATTTCCAGGGCACCATAAGTTTCACGCTCATCTAGCATTACTTTGTGTTTCAGGTTGGACTGGTTCAGCAGCATTTCTTAATAACTGCTGTATCCTCACATTTAAGTTTCCTTCCAAATTCTGTTCAGTCCCCCAGAAGACACTGCTTTGACCTGTTACTCAACAATTGTGAGCCTAGATGGGGGTGGAGATGAGGATGGAGAAGCATTCTCTGTCATTCTGATGAAGCTCAGCCATAGGTTGACACTGTTTCTGGGTCTGCATGGTTGCAATCCTTTTTTTTTTTTTTTTTTTTGACGGAGTCTCGCTCTGTTGCCCAGGCTGGAGTGCAGTGGCATGATCTCCGCTTACTGCAAACTCCATCTCCCGGATTCACGCCATTCTCCTGCCTCAGCCTCCCAAGTTAGCTGGAACTACAGGCACCAGCCACCATGACCAGTTAATTTTTTTTTTTTTTTTAATATTTTTAGTAGAGACTAAAGCCAAGATGGTCTCGATCTCCAGACCTGGTGATTCGCCCGCCTCAGCCTCCCAAAGTGCTGGGATTATAGGCGTCAGCCACCACGCCTGGCTGGAACCTTCTTAATGATCCTGTCCCACCTTCAGATGTAGGTCTAAATCCTCCACATATTTTTTTTTTCCTCTTTTTTCTTTTCCCGTTTCCAAAGTTCAATTAGTTTTACCAGTGTCCCAAGGGCAATGACATTCCTTATCTTTTCCTTTGTAGTTTAAGATTGTGTTACACAGGAGAGATGAGGAGGTAATTACAGGTCTTTAAATGTAATATTCTGTGAGTCTCTTCACAGACTGTAAAAAAATGTATGTGGCACATATACACCATGGAATAATATGCAGCCATAAAAAAGGATGAGTTCATATTTTTTTTGCGGGCACGTGGATAAAGCTGGAAGCCCTCATTCTCAGCAAACTAACACAAGAACAGAAAATCAAACACTGCATGTTCTCACTCACAAGTGGGAACTGAAAAATGAGAACACATGGATACAGGGAGGGGAATATCACACACCGGGGCCTGTCAGGGGGTGGGGAGCCAGGGGAGGGACAGCATTAGGATAAATACCTAATGTAAATGACGGGTTGACGGGTGCAGCAAACCTCCATGGCACATGTATACCTATGTAAAAACCCTGCACATTCTGCTCCTGTACCCCAGAACTTAAAGTATAATAACAAAAAAGCATGGTTTATGTCTTAATGTTGATATTAACTTATCATAAAAGAAATTATATATATACACATTTGAAAAATTAGGCATAAAATTGAATTTATCTATTTCAAACTTCTTTTCTTACATGTTACAATATTAAACAATACATATATCATTCTCTTCTTCATGAAAAAACTCATAGTTTCTCTCCTTCATTGCAATGCTGCCTGGATCTTATCCTGGTTATTTTTACGTTTCCTAACCATTACCTTCCTAAAATATTATTCAACATTCTAACTTCTAATACTAATTAATGGAGTTTGCAATTTATATAAATAAAACACTGTAATATAACATTTGTGTGTTTCAATTCTTTTTCTTAAACTTCTTTCTTAAACTTGGGATTCATTAATTTCTTGCATTTTGATGTTATTCTCTTTGTTTTATAGAAATATTTTGTATGATAAGATCACAATTTATTTAGCAATTCTACTGTCGATGAATATTTATTTTGTCTCCAATTTGGAGCTACTATGAAAATTGATGCAAAGATCAACATTATGTTTATCTCAAAATATACATAGGCAGTCAGTGGAATATATTTTAGAATTAGAGTATCTAGCCAATAAGGAATGCTCATGGTCAGTTTGCCAAAAAGTATTTCAGTTTATACCCCTCCAGTCATGAATAACTTTCATTGATTCTTTCTTTTTTTATATACTTTAAGTTTTAGGGTACATGACAACGTGCAGTTTTGTTACATATGTATACATGTGCCATGTTGGTGTGCTGCACCCATTAACTAGTCATTTAACATTAGGTATATCTCCTAATGCCATCCCTCCCCACTTCCCCACTCCATGACAGGCCCCAGTGTGTGATGTCCCCCTTCCTGTGTCCTTGTGTTCTCATTTTTCAATTTCCACCTATGAGTGAGAACATGCAGGGTTTGGTTTTTTTTCCCCTTGTGATAGTTTGCTGAGAATGATGGTTTCCAGCTTCATCCATGTCCCTACAAAGGACATGAACTCATCCTTTTTTATGGCTGCATAGTATTCCATGGTGCATATGTGCCACATTCCGTTAATCCAGTCTATCATTGTTGGACATTTGGGTTGGTTCCAAGTCTTTGCTATTGCGAATAGTGCTGCAATAAACATACGTGTGCATGTGTCTTTATAGCAGCATGATTTATAATCCTTTGGGTATATACCCAGTAATGGGATGGCTGAGTCAAATGATATTTCTAGTTCTAGATCCCTGAGGAATCGCCACACTGACTACCACAATGGTTGAACTAGTTTACAGTCTCACCAACAGTGTAAAAGTGTTCCTATTTCTCCACATCCTCTCCAGCACCTGTTGTTTCCTGACTTTTTAATGATTGCCATTCTAACTGGCGTGAGATGGTATCTCATTGTGCTTTTGATTTGCGTTTCTCTGATGGCCAGTGATGATGAGCATTTTTTCATGTGTCTTTTGGCTGCATAAATGTCTTCTTTTGAGAAGCGTCTGTTCATATCCTTTGCCCACATGTTGATGGGGTTATTATGTGTATTTAAATTTTGCTAATTTTTATGAAGGCCTGTAGTTCAACTTGTGGATTAATTTTTATAATTCTGAGGACTAATAAAAGTAATCCCTTTTTCATATTTGGCCAGTTATTTATGCCTCCAATTTTATGAAGTGCCTGTTCAAATATTTTACCCAATTTTATATTGGGTTCATTTTCTTTTATTTATGACATTCATTAATCACATGTATTGCATTTTGTTTCATATAAGTTGGGATAAATATTTTTCTCCACTCTTGGTTTCCATTTTAATTCTTGGATGGTATATTTTGAAACACAGAAGTCATTATTTTTTATATAAACTAACTAAATTTTCCTTCTTAATTGTTACTTTTTTGTCCAGGTTAAGAAATCTTTCTCTATGAGAATATTTTATTATGTTCCCTTCACCTTCACAACATGAATCCATGTGGAAATGAACTCTGTATGGTTTGAGATAGGGGTCAGTATTCAGTCATTTCCATTTGAATATTTAATTGATCCAGCATTGTCCTGATCACCTTGTAAATTTCACTGTAGAACAGCACTCTTAATAATGCATGAGCATTTGTGTATAAGATGAGATTTACAAAGATAAGCACAGCATAGGAGGTCAAATAAGATTACCTCAAGGTATGGATTCATAAATAAAACACATGAATAAGTATAATATTGTTAGATGAAGAGAAAGAAAATATTTCCAGGTTACCATTGAGTCTTTTTACTCCAAGTTTTTTCATGAAGCACAAGATTCCTACTTTCTTCCATTGATTTTTATCTTCATTTAGACACCTCTGTCATCTCTGATTTCACTTTGTGACATTCAGAAATAATGAAAAACCAGAGAATATATTCTATGCCATCCATCATGGGTAATGATTTTCCAAAAATGATTAAACAAAGAACCAATACACATGGTTTTAGTTTTTTCACCATATTTAATATAAACCGTATTAATGAGTTGTGATGACATTAGAAGGCAACTAAACACATTAAATATAACTTATTTGTCCTCTTTGATGAGGCACAAAAAAGAGGACTTCCTGGGATAAAGGGGTTTACACAGCATGTGGACACATTACCAATTTGTCTCTGGTCAGAGGTGACTACAGCGAAAGATAGGCCCGAGAAGAGGTGAGAAGGCGCAATTATGGATGGTGTATATAAGGGAACTTTGATCAACATCAACAATGCTCATGGTTCTACCTTCACAATCCAGGAATAATCCTACTTGGCTGCTAGGTCTTGGAACATATAGCACCACATGTGGGGTGTGGTAAAGAGACTGCAGTGAACGTCCTCCTTAACACATCCAAGAAGAAAGAGTCCCTCCTCTCCATCTATCTTGTCATTCTGTCTCTTCTCTTTCCAATAATTGTTACAGACACCAAAAGCCCAATTCCAAGATTCCCCCACATGAACCTCCCAATAATATTTGCCAGATGTGAAAGTCTGAGCGCTCTACTCAGGAAAACATTCAGATGTTGCCATGATGCGGGGACCATCTTGAGGGTCACATCCAACATTCATGCTTCTTAAGTCTCCATACAGGAAGATATGACTATTGGCTCTTTCAGGATGCAGAGTAATATCAACTGCAAATTTTTTTTAAAAAAGTATGGACACATGTAAATAATAAAAGTTAAAATTCTTGAGGGAAAAATTGTTCTACCAAGTATCTACTTTACCAAGGAATTTGAAGTTACAAGAACAGGATAATTTTGATTATAACATTTAATAAACGACAAGGAAGATTAATATTCTCTACAGGAAAAACAAAACCCTAAAAACAGACATTGAAAATTTGGAAACTCAAAAATTGAGAGTGAAATATAAGACCAGCCTGTTTTAATCCAATTTCCAATGTGAAAGTGAGATATTATATGCCCTGACTGCCCTGTAGCTATCAAGGTCATTATTATTAAAATATTTCTTGTTCTCAAATACTAGTGATATAACTTTGGCAAGAATGGGAAGAGTTTCACTTACTCAAGCACTACTCTAGATAACTGGATAAAAGTCCATATGTCCAATTTATAAGTGATAACTTAAGGCAGATTTCTGCAAAATCTTTTACCGGTCACTCTGTGGACTTCCTTGCTAGCTCTAGACAGAAACTGAATTTTAGATTTTACACATAACTCTGCATGTTGTAACTAAACTGAAATTATCATTTCTATTTTTACATAGTATTAAGTCAAATTTTTACATTATATCAATAATATATATTGTAAGAAAATACAAATACTCCAACAAATTGTGGTGAACTCTATTTCCCAGATAACTGTTTTTAACAATTCAAATAAAATACTATAAAGAAATGTACAATTTTTATGTAACATTGGATTATTAAACTTCCATCTCACCATTAGTACACTTACTCAATTTTTTATTTCTTATGTCATTCCTTTTACCCAATATATAACTCAATACATGTGAGCCCAGAACATAATTGTTTTTCACTATGTTTCACCCTTCAAGTTATAAACTGGAGTATAAATAGAAACACAGATATAAAAGGGTTGCATAGTCATATTGTTCACTTCCTTCTGAAATGAAAAAAGGATTTGATGAAGGGTAAAATATTATGCTCATGATTCTAACAAGAAGTAATTCATTGTGGAAATTCTGCCAATGGGCTGACACTCACCTCTGAATCCATTGAGACTGTCCAGCAGTCCAGTGATGGGCCCTGCACTGAGCTCTGGATTCACAGGCTTGGGCACTTGCAGCAGCAGGGACTCACCCCTGCAAGGAGAAAGATGCAGTTACTACATCTACAGAAAAAGAAAAAACACACACACACATAAAAATCACTACATTTATTCAAAAGACATTTCATGAGAATCCCTTTAACCCACACATTTGCTAATTCCAAAATTATCATTTTGTTTTTCAAATTCATTATTATTCACAGTTCCTGATTTTCAAGCATGATGGAAAAGTCTATCTGAGTGAGAATTCAATCTGATCTTTCTTCTTATTGCTCCAAATTAGTAAGGATCATTAGTCTTAAGGCTGCGAGAATATTCAAAAATGAAATTCTGGTTCCAGAACTCACCAGGCTTCCCTGAAATTACTGTCTGGGAAAGTGGGGTTATATGAAGGCTGCTGTATTCGTTGCTTCCTTTTCAAGGCCAGGGTGTTGAAACTTGCTCCAGGCAGGGGTATCTGCCTTTTATAGCTCAGGTTCTCTGGAGGCCTACACGGTTCTAACATTCTGACAGTTTGTTTCATCTGTTTTTCAGAATTATATATTTAAATATAAACAAGAAATCATCAACACTTTTCACTGCTAAGATACTTTGAAACACTTTTCTCTCTGGCTTCCCCTGGTTGGCTTTGTAGCCATGTAGAAAATGTAACATTTTCTCCTTCAAATATGCAGGCTTTTGAGCAACAAAAAGGAAATTAGGAATAGAGATGTTCACTTTCTTTATTCTTTCTTTTATTTATTTATTTATTTATTTATTTTTATTTTTATTTTGAGACGGAGTCTCGCTTTGTCACCCAGGCTGGAGTGCAGTGGCGCAATCTCGGCTCACTGCAAGCTCCGCCTCCCGGGTTCACGCCATTCTCCTGCCTCAGCCTCCCGAGTAGCTGGGACTACAGGCGCCCGCCACCACGCCCGGCTAATTTTTAGTATTTTTAGTAGAGACGGGGTTTCACCGTGTTAGCCAGGATGGTCTCGATCTCTTGACCTCGTGATCCACCCACCTAGGCCTCCCAAAGTGCTGGGATTACAGGCGTGAGCCACCGCGCCCGGCCCTTTTATTTATTTTTTGTTTTTATGGTTTTGCAGAACTTTCATTGAACTGCCTAATAAAATAACTAAGTATGGTAACAAAATAGATGACTACATGGGGTGGGGGATGGGTAAAGTACAACCAGGATAAAGTAGTGTCAATATCTGAATCAATTATGCCTTCAATATCAAAGTTCCTGCTTGATATTTGTGGAAACTGAACAAACATCTACTAAAATATTGGTACACTCTCACCTGTGTAATATGTCTCCAAAAGCCTATAAAAAGATAAAGGCTTAGTGTTTTCCACAAGATGCATCTTCCACTAAGTTCAGTGTGAGATTTGGAGGCAGTTTCTGAAGATATTATTTCCCTACCATTGTCCCTCCTGGAAAGCATTTTCTCTTTCTTTTCTTGTGAAAATCCCAGTCTATCATATTGTCATGAATTAATGTTCTGATAAAGTCTAAGTTTTGAAGACATTCTCTTTATAAGTGAAGGGAGAGGAGGCCCACAGAGTCTACGCTCTGCTGTAACCATAGAAATGCTACTCAGTCATCTTCCCTAAGCCCTGTTGCGAAAATGAGTGGACCCCAAAATAATACTAGTGTGATCCTAGATTTTCCAACTTCTCCATCGTGCCATGCATCCAAATTAATCTAAATACCAATGAATCACTTCTCATTTTATCCACTTTCAAAAATCCTAAATATACCATTGACTTTTGATGGTAAATATTTTGGGGGGCTGTTACCTTGACCAACAAAACAAAGTTTTGTTGCTGGTGGATAAAGTAGGAGGGACCTTAGGTCTGGTAGAATCACTAGGAGAGGCTATACCCTCCCATCAAAGCAGCATTAGTTATAGAAATGTGTTTTTGGAAACAAATCACGGAAGTAAAGGGGGAGATGGATTTCAGGAGAGAGGAAAAACACCCATGCATGTGAATGTTCAACATCCCGATACCCCATGGTCAGTCCGTACCTGGAGTAGCTCCACATCTGCTTTATGGCACATTTTCTTCAGCTCCTAATACATTCCTCTTAAAATCTCCCTCGCATGTTCCATTCTGGCTTTGCTGTCATTGAGTTGCTGAAAAATGTCCTTGCCCTGCTTTTGCAGCCTCTCCAAGTGATGTTGCTCTTCTTCATGGAGAAATGCAGGCATCTTCTGATATTCAGCTCTGATTACTTCTATCCTTAAACTCACATAATCCTGCAGTGACAATTGGTCAAAATAGAAATGTTGTATCCATCTTCTTTTGAATTTCACTGATTCCTCTTAGCATCCTGAATATCCAATATTTTAGCCTTCAGTCTTGTCAGTTCTCAGATTCCACAAAATGTTATTCCTCTCCTTTTTTCTGCGTTAATAACAACATAGTTGTTTCAGTTATGTTTACTTGATTAATTATAAAATGTTTTCTAAGATAGTTATATAAAAATGGATTTCTCTCTTCTAACCCACATTTATACAAAGAAAACACAGTTTTTGCTTAAGAATTAAACTATCGAGCTATATTTCTATAGATAGAAAACCATTATTTCTATTTTGGAGGATTGGGACAAGTTATGTAAACCCATTATATGAGAAATGATGAAATGACCTCATACTAGCATTGTCAACTCAGTGCATTTCACCCAGCATAACATAGTCTAATATGGTTTCATTTATTCTCTTCCAACCTCACCCTAATCTGCAGCATGGGCTGCTTTGTGGTTCCTCAACATCCCAAATAAATGCAAATGCAATATTACTGCACATGCTGTTTTCTATACCTAGAATTCTTTTCATATATGTATTTCTCATATATATACTCATATATATATTCTTCATATATATGTATATATGGATATATATGAGGAATATATATGTGTATCTGTGTGATATGTGTATATGTGTATTTCACATATCTGCATGATGGCCATTTGCTTCTCTCATTTCCATTGCAAGATTTGTATGTTTTCTTCCTTCTTTACTACTTAATTTTCTAAGTTGATATTTGACATAGACTAGGTACTCATAAAATATTTTCAATGAATTCATATTAGAATGAATTAATGAATTAATATTAGATATCATACCCTCAAGAGAAACATCTACAAAGAGAAAACATTTCTAGAATTCTTCTCAAGTCCTTAGAGTGCTCCTTATATTAAATACTAGTTGCCATATTTCTTGCATATTTATGTCTTCATCAAGACAAGTCTACCTTTCTCACTTTTCCCATTATGCATTATGATTTATTCAATATTAATTAGTTCAGATACTTAATTTCATGCTTTCCCTAAATTTGCATTGTTGCTCCTTCTGTCTGAAATTTGATTCACATTTCAAATATACTTGCCCACCAGGATTCAAATTCATGCTGACTCAGCTTCAGAAGTTTCACCTAAAATTTCCATGACTGCCAAATAACTCTTGGGCCCAGGATTTATTCAGGCAGCCCATGGGGAACAGTGTGAAATGGCCCAGTTTCTTGTGTTTGTTGGTGTATTGCTATAGGTTTGTATGGAAACAGATGAGCATGCTTGGGTAACATCTGTGGTTTGGTTAGAAATCCTATCAAAGAATCACAATATCTTACATAAAAAATAGGCTTTTTTTTCTCAACTGTTTTTTCCTTTTTTATTGAATTCCAGATACATTATGGGTTGAGATCAAGTTCCTATTTTAAGAGTCACCCATTTGCCCAGTGTAAGTTCCTGGAGAAGGTAGAGTAGTACAAGGCTAACCTTCCAGCATCTGGTTCTGGTGGTTTTCATGTTCAGGTTTCTGTGATTTTCACAAGCTTTTCCCCATAAAGACTGCATTTTCTTTAGGAGCTTCTCCTGCAAAAGAGCCAGGAATTGTAGCACCAATGAAGACAATAAAGTATCATTCACACTCTGATATATGAAGGGGCCCAGAATGAGACACAAATCAGCCTATAGGAAATAGTGTTTCCTTTGTTTCTCTTCATGTTTGTCAAATCTGAGAGGTTTGAAGCCAAGTAAGCTCATAACAGAGATGTTTAAAGGGACACAGAGATGGCATCATCCAGTCTCCAAGAAAATAGACCCACAGGAATTTCATGTGTCCTTTGGAGAAATAGATCTTCAGAGGCATCACTTACCCGGTGTTCCTCAGCAGCCCACTCAATGGGACAGTGTCTGTGATCCCGGTGCTCCTGAGAGCTGGAGCAGAGCAAAC
Source organism: Gorilla gorilla gorilla (assembly GCF_029281585.2). NCBI lineage: Eukaryota > Metazoa > Chordata > Mammalia > Primates > Hominidae > Gorilla > Gorilla gorilla. The sequence continues at coordinate 31,959,728 of NC_073236.2, read as the reverse complement.
AGAGCAGACTCTTGTCCACTTCACAGAACATCTTCTTTGTCTCCCTGTGAGTGCCACACATTTGCTCTTCAGAGCTCAGGAATAGCCAGAGACTGGCTTTTCTGGCAAGGGAAGCCATCTTCTTCAGTCAAATGTTAGTTTTGAGGTTTCTCTGCTGTGTTGTCTTTATGCATTCAAAGCACTGAGTAACAACTGGGATGTCTTGCCAGTTGAGGTAGAAACAGGGCCTGCAAAAGCTGTGCCCACAGTCTATGGTGACCGGGTCTATGAAGTAGTTCATGCAGATGGGGCAGGTGAGTTCCTTCTGGAAGACTTGCGAGATTCCAGAATTCATATTTCTGAAGAAGGAAGAGCAACATGTCATTTTGGGGTCTGGGTTGGTGAAAATCTGTGTACATGTGGTGATATGTGATAGCTATATTTTCTTCTCAACAGTGCTGATTCAAGCAGAACAAACTATTTCCTCTGTAACAAAAATTAAAAAATTCATATACAAGGAGAACCTTCAGGCTTTATAGCAGACATTACTGACTAGATGACTCACAACCCCTTCTATTCGTAGTTCCTGCCCATAACATAATGCAAATCTGTTCAAGAACCTATTCCCTAGATGTCGATATGAAACTCAGGTTTTAGTCTTAAGTTGTCTAGAATAAATCATGGTTGTCCCTATTTCTGTTTCAAGTAACTACTGAATGACTATGGAAGAGAAGTACAAAACCTACATTGGCTAAAAAATTATGAGAAGATGGACAGAGGGCACTATGATGTGTTTTTAGAGAGGGACCCAGAAGCCCATCTCTTTAAAATAAAAATCAACCCTGCAAGAAAACCAATTAACCAGATAAACAAAAAACAGCAATTAAACCAGTTTCGGTTCACTAGTAGAGAAAATACATAATGAAAGATATTGGGTTTATTTTTCTTACGGATTACATTAACTTCTTCCTTTGGCTACTCAAACTCTGAACTGACATATTGTCAATTTTTTAAAAACTGAAACATGTATAATTACATTACTATGGTATTATGGTTAATTTTAGGTGTCAACTTGACTGGATTAAGTAATACATGGAGAGTTAGTGAAACATTATTTCTGGGTGAGTCTGTGAAGGTGTTTCCAGAGAGACATGTGAGTTGGTGAGCTGAGCGGGGAACAGCAGCCCTCAATGTGGGTGGACACCATCCAATCAGCTGGGAGTTCAGACCGAAGAAAAAGGGCAGAGAGAAGGCAATTTCCTCTCTCTCTCTCTCTGCTGAAGCTGATTCTAACTCAGCCACGATATTGGTATCTCCAGGACACTAGCTTAATGGCAGGCTATATTCAACTTCTCAGACTCCATAATCAAGGGAACCAATTCCCCTAGTAGACTTCCTCTCCTGTATAGTCATGTGTAGAGTGAGGACAGATAGATGATCGGAGAAATGCATTCAGCAGTTTTGTTATTGTTTGAACATCATAGATTATACTTACAAAAACCTAGATGGTATAGCCTACTACACACCTATGGTATACAGTATAGCATATTGTTCCTAGGCTACAAACCTGTACAGCATGTCCTGTATGGTATACTGTAGGCAATTGTAACACAATGGTAAGTATTCTCTCTCTCTCTCTCTTTGTGTGTGTGTGTGTGTGTGTGTGTGTGTGTGTGTGTATATATACATATATATGTGTATACATATGTATATATGTGTATATATATATGTATACCTCCTATTGTTCTGTCTCTCTGGAGAACCCTGACCAATATAAACTGTAATCTTTGCTTTGGCAGTTTGAAGTCCTTTACCTTACTCTCTTTTACTAAACACTGCTGAATTTAAGTGCCAAAAGTGAAAATTTAAGAATTGCAAATATTTTTCAGAGGTCATCTGAGCTGTTTCCAGAAATTTTTCATAGTTTCTTCTGACATAAGCTTCAATTAAAATGACAACTAGTATCATGTATCAAATCATGCCTTATACATTTGTCTGTTCAACAATTGTGTTTTGATTTCTAAGCTAGCGTATTTTGGAGAGCCTTCTCATTTCCTTTAGTATCACCATTTTATCTCATCATTGCCTTAGTAATTTAAAATCATGTCTAAAAGCTTAACATTATGAAAGCACAACATTTACAGTATTCAGTAATTGTCTCTTTTTACTTAATTCAGTGTACCAATATTAGTACATGCAGTGCACACACATATGTTTTAATGTGAATTCCATATATTCATGATGCATACAAATCTATTGCAGCAAACATTAGATATTTAAAATTTTTCAAAAATATATTGAACACTTATGGAATACACAAAATAACAACAATTAATAACCTTGTGTCATAAAATGAATAGTAATGAGTTACAAATAATATAATTAAGTAGGTTTAAGACAGATATTTTTATCACTGTAATTTATTATTTGGTAAAGGAAGGGAGAAATAATTTTCTCCATATAAGTTGCACTCATCCCAGGATTCTATGAATGTTTCCTGCAGTTATTCTTCCAAAAAAAATTCTGTTAAATACTCCTGAAGATCAGGAGCTCATCCACTGCAGAGTTGACTTTCAGAGGTCACCTGAATGCAGGTAACTCTAAGTGCTGTTTTTCTCCTCTGGAGAAAAATGAGCTTGTCTCTTCTACATCCTTTTATATGAATCTTTGAAGACCATATTCACCTCTTTAGGGATATTTAAGGTATTAAGAAAGGTGGAAACAGAGATGATTAGGTTTATGCAATATTTAGTACACACCTTTTCATCACTAATTAAATTAGCATCACACTATGATTGTGACTCTTCTCCAATGGTGTATAGCTTTTCTTATCCCCAGCCCTCAATCCTTTCCCAGGTTACAGAATCTTCAATCTATTTTTTTTGAAGCTCTGAATTCTGTTTTTCCTCCTTAGTGATACAAGAAGGCTGAAATTGGCTGGAGTGGGAAGAATTTCATTCCACCAACCAGGATAAGGCTCTTACAAAATATTTTCTTCTGGTGAGTATGCTTTTTTTGGAGAAGTTTCTAGGTGTATTTTATAGTGATTCCTCTTCCCCTTTCCAACTATAACCATGAGGGATCTTTCTTAAATCTCCACCCTGAGCCCTGTTGGAGTTCCTACAAGTAAAACCTATTGAAGTGTTAGAGCCACCCTAAAACTGGGGCCCTTAGAACTAAGAAGTTTCTCCTACTCAAAGTAATCGAAGCAGGCCCCCTTCACAGGCAGGAACTGGAGTGCACAGAGGCACTGGCAGGGGCAAACTCCACTCACTCGGCCCGCCATGCTCCACCCCTCATGGGAGGGGGAGCACGCAGGAGACTGGGTGCCGGAGCTGCAGCTAGCGCTATTGGACATCGGCAAGCGCGAACTCCATACCAGCCCCATGACAGCATCTACAGGAGGGTGCCTGCAACCTCTAATGCCCCAGAAGGAGTGTTACAGTGCCCTTTTAGCTTTCCCATCAATGGATGACTTACGTGTTAACAGCTCAGTGGAGGCTCAGTGAGACAGCCTTTATACCTGCACTCATGGCCCCTGAGTTCTTGTCTGGCATCCAGGCAGAATGGAGCTGCACAAATGAATTAAGGATGGTAAATGTGGGGGATTTTATTGCCGATGAAAGTGGCTCTGAGCAGGAAGGGGAGCTGGAAAGGGGACAGAGTGGGAAGGTATTCCTCCACTGAAGTCCAGCCATCCCAGGCCAGACTCCTCCTTCTGGCCTATGCTGTCAAGCTGTCCCTCTGAAGTCAAACTGCTTCTTTTCAACATCAAACAATAGTTTCTAAAGTCCAGCTGCTTCTTCTCTTCTCCTCTCTCTGCTGGCTGAGCCTGGGTTTTTCTTTCTTTTTAATTGAGATGGAGTCTCGCTTTTGTCACCCAAGCTGGAGTGCAGTGGCACGATCTTGGCTCACTGCAACCTCTGCCTGCTGGGTTCAGGTGATTCTCCTGCCTCAGCCTCACAAGTAGCTTGTGAGTTCCAAATTCTGGGTTCCAGAATTTGAAACCAGGAGTGGGGTACTGCTATGAAGATACCTGAAAATGTGGAAGCAACTTTGGAGCATAACTTTTTTTATTTCACATTGTGCCAGCAACATTTGTAGAAAAGGCTATCTTTTCTCCACTGTATTGCCTTTGTTCTTTTGTCAAAGATCAGTTGCTGATACTTGTGTAGGTCTTTTTCTGGGTTCTCTATTTTGTTCCATTGATCTATTAATACTTGTCAGTTATTTCACCAACATGACACTGCCTTGATCACTGTAGCTTTATAGTAATTTTTGAAGCCAGGTGGCATTAGTCTTCTGACTTTGTTTTTCTTCAATATTGAGTTGACTATCTGGGTCTTTTGCATTTCCATATAAACTTTAGAATCAGTTTGTTGATGTCTACAAAATAACTTGCTGATATTTTATTGAGATTGTGTTGAATCTATTGATCAAGTTGGTAGGAACTAACATCTTAACAATATTGAATCTTCCTATCCATTAACATGGAATATCTCTCCATTTATTTAGTTATTTATTTCTTTCATCTGAGTTTTGTACTTTTCCTCATATAGATCTTGCATGCATATTGTTAGATTTATACCTAAGTATTTCATTGTTTTAATGATAATATAAACTGTGTGTTTTAAATTTCAAATTCCAATTTTCATTGTTGGCTTATAGGAATGTAATTGACTTTTGTATAATAAGCTTGTATGCTGCAATCTTGCTAATAATCACTTAGTTCCAGATGTTTGTCTGTCAACTCTGGGGTTTCCTACAGGGACAATCATATCATTTGCAAACAAAGATAGTTTTATTTCTTCCTTCCCTATCTGTAGGCTTTTTACTTCATTTTCGTGTTTTGTTCCATTAGCTAGGACTTTCAGTATGATGTTGAATAGGTGTGGTGAGAGGGGACATCCTTCCCTTGATTACTATCTTAGGGGCATTTTCTTTCTCAGCATTTAACTATGATGTCAGCTATGAGTTTTCTGTAAATGTTCTTTATCAAGTTGAGGAGCTTCCCTCTATTCCTTGTTTGCTGAGAGTATTTATCATAAATGGGGATTGGATTTTGTCAAATGCATTTTCTGCATTTATTGATATGATTGTATGATTTTTTTCTTTAACCAGTTGACAAGATGGATTAGATTAATTTATTTTCTTTTTCCTTTTTTTTTTTTGAGATGGAGTCTCATTCTGTTACCCAGGCTGGAGTACAGTGGTGCGATCTTGGCTCACTGCAACCTCTGCCTTCCGGGTTCAAGTGATTCGCCTGCCTCAGCCTCCTGAGTAGCTGGGACTACAGATGCACACCACCACGCCCAGCTAATTTTTGTATTTTTAGTAGAGACGGGATTTCACCGTGTTTGTCAGGCTGGTCTCAAACTCCTGACCTTGTGATCTGCCTGCCTTGGCCTCCCAAAATGCTGGGATTACAGGTGTGAGCCACCATGCCCAGGCCAGATTAATTGATTTTCTATGTTGAAACAGCTGTGCATACATACCTGAGATAAATCCAAATTATGGTCTATAATTCCTTTTAAATATTGTTGAATTCTATTTGCTAATATTTTGTTGAGGGATTTTGCTTCCACATTCATGAGAAACATTGGTCTATAGTTTTCTTATCTTTTAATATCTTTGTCTGATTTTAGTCTTAGGCCACTGCTGGCTTATAGAATTAGTTAGAAAGTATCCCCTCTATTTCACTGAAAAGATTGTAGAGAATTTCTGTCTTAATGTTTGGCAGAATTCACCAGTGAAACTATATTGGCTTGGAGCTTTTTATAAAAAGTTATTAATTATTAATTCCATTTCTTTAATAGATATAGGCCTACTGAAGTAGTCTATTTCTTATTTGTGTGAGTTTTGGTATATTTGTCTTCTAAGGAATTGGTCCATTTCATCTATGTTATAGAATTTGTGGGCACAGAGTTGTTCATTGCATGTGAAATTCTAAGTTGACGAATTTTTTTCTGTCAACACTAAATATTTCTTTTTTTTTTTTTTTTTGAGACGGAATCTTGCTCTGTCGCCCAGGCTGGAGTGCAGTGGTGCGATCTCGGCTCGCTGCAAGCTCCGCCTCCTGGGTTCACACCATTCTCCTGCCTCAGCCTCCCGAGTAGCTGGGACTACAGGCATCAGCCACCATGCCTGGCTAATTTTTTTTTGTATTTTTAGTAGAGACGGGGTTTCACCATGTTAGCCAGGATGGTCTCAATCCTCTGACCTCATGATCCGCCCACCTTGGCCTCCCAAAGTGCTGGGACTACAGGCGTGAGCCACGGCCAACACTAAATATTTCACTCCATTGTCACTCGCCTGGTTTCTGAAGAGAAGTCTGATGTGGTTGTTACTCTGTTTCTCAACATGTAACATCCCCTCCCCCCACCCACCTCCTTTCAAGATTTTCTCTTTGTTTTTTGTTTTTCTACAGTTTGAATATGATATGTTTAGGTGTATGTTATCTGATATTTATCCTGATAAGTGTTCTCTTAGTTTCCTGGTCTATAGTTTGGTGCCTGTTATTAATTTCCCAAAATTATCAGCCATTATTACTTCAACTATTTCTTATCTTCATTTTTCCTCTCTTTTTGGTATTCCCATTATATGTATGTTACTTTTGTCATTATCTCACCTTCTTGGATATTCTGTTCTGTTTTTAAAAAATCTTTTATCTCTTTGCATTTAACGTTTGGAAGTATATATTGACATATCTTTGAGCTCACGGAGTCTTTCTCAGTTATATGCCATCTACTGATGAGCACATGAAAGCAGTCTTCATTTTTGTTTCATCGTTTTTGAATTGTAACATTTACTTTTGATTCTTTCTTAGAGCTTACATCTCCCTGTTTACATTACCCATCAGTTCTTGCATGGTATTCGCTTTTTCCATTATAGCCCTTAGCATATTAATCAGAGTCATTTTACATTTCAAGTCTGGTAATTCCAAAACCTCTGCCAATTCTGAGTCCAGTTCTGATGCTTGCTTTGTTTCTTCAGATTGTGTTATTTTTGCCTTTTAATGCACTGCAATTTTTATTGGAAGCCAAATACTATGTATCAGATAAAAGGAACTGCAGTAGATAGATCTTTAATGTAAAGTTTAATATTTATCTGGCTAAGAGTTAAACTGTGTTTCCTGTTTGTGGTAGCTGTGATGTCAAAAGCAAAAGTTTCCTCTAGTGTCCTTGTTTCTGTCTCCCATCTTGTCTTTGGGTGTTCATAGACTCCAGAAATAGGGTCTGAGCTTGCAGTTCTTTTAACTGTAATGCCAGGCTATCATGCAGGAGCACTATTGATGCAGTAGTAATGAGTGGGAGGAAGGCAAGCCTTCTATAATCCTCTGATTAGATCCCAGTCTTTTAGTGAACTGAAGTTATGTATTTCTTTTCCTCCATGTTAAAGTCTGAAGGGGGCTGGGGTTGGGGATTGCCTTCCCCAGGTCACTTAGGTTTTCATAAAAACCCTTTAGGCTGGGTTCTGGTAAAGTAGTTCCCCTGAGTGTGGGCCTTGTTAAGGGGAGCAGAGAGCTCTGAGCACGTCTCAAAAATGGTTACTTTTCCCCTCCACCCTGAGAAAAATCATCAAAGGAATTTTCTCTGATCTCCATACTGAGAACCTGGTAGGGATCTTGCAAGTAAAACTCTGCAAAGTGTTGGGGCTGCCTCCAAGACCATGTTTCTTCTGAGTTCTTAATTCTAAAGTTAGTCCACATTGAGCCTCTAGCAATTTACGAATTACAGTTTAAAATGTTGCTACCCATACTGCTGTGGACATCTGCCTCTGGGCATCTGCTCCTGGTAAGCTGTGATTCTCTGTATCTGCCTGTCTGTTTCTCCAGTTGTCCTGATAGCAGTTTGTCCCATGATCTCAATTCTCTACTCAAGCTAAGAAGAGTTGTTAGTTTTCAGTGTGTTCAACCTTATTCTTGCGGAAGATAAGAATAATGACTTCCAAACTCCTTGCATGTCAGACCAGAAACCAAAGTCTGTTTATTGTGTTTTGAATTGCATTGCTTTATGCTGTAAGAACAGGTCTTTGTGAAGTTCAGTCAGATTTGCTTCCAGGCTTCTACTTTATTCCATGAAGTATCTTATCAAAGAATTTAAGCTAATTGAGTCTGTGACCATCCATAGTAGCACTACTCACCTCTGTTATTATCTTTCTTTTTTCTCATAGTTCTCTCACTACACAAAGTATCCTAAGTATGTTGACTACAACAAAATGGCAACTTCCTGAGGACAGGGAGCTTGTCTTTGTCTCACTGAGCATATATGTGCTCAAATATTTCTTGAGAAAGGAACAAGGACCTAAATCTGCTAGATACTACCAGGCAGTGGATTTCTGGTAATTAACAAGACATTACCTACCTTCCCCTAGCTTAGCATCTAGAGGTGGAGATGATAAGGACTATGATGAGAGACAACAGAGCAGAAGACAAGGACAGGAATTCTCTTGGTAGTTGGCAGGGGCTTCTCTGAAGAGGTAACACTGACACTCATGCTCAAAAGGTGGGAGGGAAGAGATCATGTGCAGAATAGAATGGAGGGTAAGCCCCCACTCAGGAAAACCAGCGCTCACTATGGGAAAGATTTTATCCCATTTGAGGAAGACATAAAAGTTAAGTGCAGACACTTGAAGCCATTAAGAATGTTCCTTTGGCTTTACTCTGAGAAGTGCCTACCACAAGCCAGGCTAGCAAACACCTTCTCTTTTGTCTGAGCTAGACTGTCAAGCAAACCTCAGTGATGAAGAAGGCAAAGTGATATGGGTCCTTTCCTTTTTTTAAAGTAATTATTTCTTATTCAAATCAAAAAGTTAATTTATGAAAATGTCCGTCACTCCCAGGCCAACTAGACCAAGACAAGAGTAATCAGAGCAATGGAGAGTGCGACTGAGAGAGAATAAGAATGACTATCCCTTTACACACCCACTAGAATGGCTGCTTACGAGTCTGGCTGGCTAGCATAACTATTTTCTTTTTCTTTCTTTCTATTTTTTTGAGACAGTCTAGCTCTGTCGCCCGGGCTGGAGTGCAGTGGCATGATCTCAGCTCACTGCAAGCTCCACATCCCAGGTTCACACCATTCTCCTGCCTCAGCCTCCCAAGTAGCTGGGACTACAAGCACCCACCACCATGCCCGGCTAATTTTTTGTATTTTTAGTAGAGACGGGGTTTCACCGTGTTAGCCAGGATGGTCTCGATCTCCTGACCTTGTGATCCACCTGCCTCGGTCTCCCAAAGTGCTGGGATTACAGGCGTGAGCCACCGCGCCGGGCCTAGAATAACTATTTTCTTGTTATTCTGAAGCTACTTTGGGTTCTTTTCTCAGTTCACAAATATTACACACATTTTTCAAATAGCAGAGATTCTTAAATATTCTGAATTTGAAGCCATATCACCTGACGCTCATTCAAACTGCATGAAACTGATTATCATTAAAAAATCATGACTATTATTAAAAATGATGCAGTACAAACTGTTTTAGAGTAACAGAGTTAAAGAGGAAAAGGCCTTCTTTGTAGGAAAAAATAGAGTTAATAATTTCACAAGGATTAAAAGACTATCACCACCGTGCAACCTGAAATAATGGTTGTAGGCAATATTCATCAGCGGCTGCTAAATCCATTCATGATAGCTTAGTAAGAATTTCTTGAGATAAAATAATGTAAAATTTATCATTAACTAAAGTTTATCATTTTAGCCATTTTTAAGTGTACAGTTCAGTGGAATTAAGAATATTCACATTGTTGTGCAATCATCCCCAACATCCATCGCCAAAGTTTTTTCATCTTCCCTAATTGAAAACCTGTACCCATTAAAAACAATAACTTCCTCCTCCTTCCTCCCCCTACCCCCTGGCAACCACCTTTCTAATTTCTGTGTCTATGGGTGTGATTACTTTAGATACTTCATATAAGTGAAATCATACAATATCTGTCTTTATGACTGGATTATTTCATTCCCTTAGCATAATGTCTTCAGAGTTCACTCATGTTGTAGCAACTATCAGAATTTCATTCCATTTTAAGGCTGGATATGCACCATTGCATGTATATACCATATTTCATTTATCTATTCATCCGTTAATGGATACTTGGGTTATTTCCACGTGCTAGCTGTTGTGAATAATGCTGTTAGGAACATGAGAATGTAAATATCTGTTCAAGCCCCTGCTTTCAATTTCTTTAGATATATTCCCACAAGTGCCATTTCTGGGTCATATGGTAATTCTCTGTTTAATTTTTGAGAAGCTGCTATGCTGTTTCCCACAGCAGCTATAGCATTCCAGCAATGTGCAAGCATTCAAATTTTTCTTCATCCTGACCAACACTTATTTTTTTTAAATGATAACCATTCTAATCAGTGTGAAGTTGTATCTCGTGATTTTGATTTGTATTTCCCTCATGACTGGTGATGTTGGCTATCTTTTCTTGTGTCTGTAAGCCATTTGTATATCTTCTTTGGGGAAATGTCTCTATTCATGTCCTTTGCACATCTTCAAGCTAGATTGTTTCTTTTTGTTGTCACATTGTAGGAATTATTTATATATTCTAGATATTAATCCCTTATCAGATATGTGATTAGCAAATATTTTCTCCCAGTCTGTGTATTACCTTTTCACTCTACTGAGACTGTTTTGATGCACAAAAGTTACTAATTTTGATAAATTCCAATTTATCTATTTTTCTTTTGCCGCCTGTACATTTTATGTCTGATCTAGAGAACCATTGCCAAATCCAGTGTTGTGAAGAGTTTCCTCCATTGTGTTCTAAAGTTGCAGAGTTTTAGCACTTACGTTTAGGTCTCTGATCCATTTTGAGTTAATTTTTGTATATGGTGTAAGGTAAGGGTCAGCTCATTCATTTGCATATAGATATCTACTTTTCCAGCACCATTTTGCTGCTTGTAGGATAGGTAGATTCATTTTAAAAAATCAAATTTGGAAAGTTTCAGTCATTTTCTTTCCCTCCTTTTTTTCTCTCAGTATGCATACATTAGTATGTCTGATGATGCCTCACAGGTCTCTCAAGCTCTGTTCATTATTGTTTATTCTTTTTTCTTTCTGTTTCTCCAACTGAAGAATTTCAAATGACTTATCTTCAAGATTGTTAATTCTACCTTCTGCCTGCTCAAATGTGTTGTTGAAAGCCTCTGGTGACCTTTTCATCTTGCATATTGTACATTTCATTTCCTAAATTTTATTTTGTTCCTTTTATGTTTCCACTTCCTTGATGATATTTTCTAGTTTTTATACATTGCATTCTGCTTTCCTTTTGTTACTTTTCCATGGTTTCCTTTAGATCTTTGAGCATCTTTAGGACATTTGATTTAAAGTTTTTGTCTATAAAGTTCAATGTCTGTTCTTGCTCAAGGATACTTTCTCTTTTCTCTTTTCCTGTAAATTAGCCATTTTTTTTCTTATGTCTTTGCATGACTTAGAATATTTTGTTGAAAACTGGACATTTTAAATGTTATAATGTGGTCACTATGAAAATATGTTTTTCTCTTTTAAAGTTCTGTTACTGTTGTTCACCATGGTTTGTAGTTGCTTATTTGTATACTGACTTTTATAAACCAGTTTTTTTTGTTTTTTTTTTAAGCATTTTACAGATGAGCTTTATTAGGTATTTTAAACCAACACTTCATTTGTTCCAGATTAGCAAGTCATTAGCATGTATCATTTTCTTTTTTTTTTATATTTATGGGATATAGGAGATTTTTTATACAAGGTATAATATCTTCGCATAATTACTGATGATAATTGGGATATATGTTTTCAATCTTTCAGTAAAATTTCATTTCTTGGAAATGTAATCTGTTGTTTACTCATTATTAAAAATGTTTTTGTTAACTCATAGTGAAAATAAAGTTCCAATCTAAAGTACCCTTAAAAAAAAATAAAAAAAAAATAAACCAGTTTTTTAAAGACTGTATTCTTTGTTTTTCATGGCGCCTGCTATGGTATATGTCTTCCCTCAAAATTCCTATGTTGGAATCCTAACCGCCAAGGTAATGGTGTGAAGAGGTGAGGCCTTGGGAAATGATTAGATCTTGAGAGCTGATACTTCGTGATTGGGATTAATGTCCTTATAAAAGAAACTTCAGGGAATTAAGTAGCCCCTTCCATCATGTAGGGACACGGTGAGAAGGCACTGTCTATGAAAGGGCAGGCTGGCACCTTGATCTTGGACTTTCTAACCTCCAGAACTGTAAGAAATAAATTTCTGCTGTTTATTAACTACCCAGTTTAT